>NC_139579.1:20628367-21303367 GCF_946808225.1 Silurus aristotelis
ACACACACACACACACACACACACACACACACACACAGAAAGAACAATACTGAATGAGGAAATGAACAGCAGCACTGCGACTGAGAGTGCTTACAGCCAAGACTCCATCCATAAATGTTAAATAAATGCCTATCAGTCTTAGATTACGTGAAGCATCCGCTATACTAGTCCCTGAGTGTGAGCTGTTACTATAGCAACAACAACCGATTGGAAAGAGCACATTAATAATAACGTTCATGTTACAGTCGGAACTATCTGTGCTGAAAGTAACAAACACCTACTGACCAATCAGATCCAAACATTCAGCTGCTCAGTGGTATAAGCTGAAAAACAAAACAGGCTGTAATAGAACATGCACATAAATTTTTATCCTACTGTTCATGATATAGTGGGATCGATCTGTGCTGTTAAATAAAAATTTGTCAAAACCTTTTGACCAATCAGATTCTAGCATATTTCAGATATTATATTGTTAAACAAATATTAGGATTTTTATCCTTTTTTTTTTTTCCAGACTTATCCTTGACAGACTAATATGCAAATTAGCTGTACATGGATTCTTCACCTAAATCACCTGTTTTTCTGTAATCTTTATTAGATTATTTGTATTTTAATATCAGGCATGTTTCAGTTATTCCCACACTAGGCCGCATTTACAGCATTTAGCAGATTCCTGTTTCTAATGCAGCAAGAATAGTGAGTCATTTATTGAATTATTTATTTATTTTTTATTATTTTTATTATTATTATTTTTATTTTTTCAAGAGTCAGTGGCATTTTTAAAAGCAGAGTGAATAAGTTTTCCTGCATTTCACAAGGACATAGTTAATTGATCAAAAACAAGTATTATTGCTTCCGAGCAACGGCCGTTCGAGTGACTTATTCCACACCGAGGGAAATCCAATATGTAATAGGCTTATTAAGGCTAGTCTTATTGCTCAGAGAGCTGATAAACGATGGTCTTCTGCATAAAGACGTAGTGCTTTATGCACACTGATTTCTAACTCATAAAGATTACAGCAAAGATTTGTGGGAAGTGAAGTCGTTTCACAATCTCCAAGGAAAAGCGATGTTTTATTTACGGCATGTTCCATGTTTACGGAGCCTCAGCAGTACAGTAGAATCAGACAGATTTGGGAATATTCGGCGTCGCTAAAACCCGGCACAGTTTGATGGATTGGTGAGGAATGAAAGCACAGGGGCATTGGGATTACTGTCACACTGACTAAAGGGGATTTATTTATCACTTTCACAAAAAGCCTCGTCTAATAGCTCATCATGGCATGTATTTAGTATTATTAGTACTACCACCCTCTGCTCCTGATACACTAACTGCCACAGTGCATAACAGAGGATCAGCCTGTACTGTCATCAGTGCCTACCCCACTCTCTTATCATCTCTCGCTCTCTCTCTCTCTCTCTCTCTCTCTCTCTCTCTCTCTCTCTCTCTCTCTCTCTCTCTCTCTCTCTCTCTCTCTCTCTCTCTCTCTCACACACACACACACACACACACACACACACACACACAGCCAATCCATGCTTTACATGTGGCATAATGCCACTAAACAGATTTTCACCTTTTATCCCCATCTGAAAGCGTTCCAGTTAACAAAAGCACAACACCAAACCTGTCACCAGCCTGTTAACTTCACATGATAGATACAGTATTAGTAGGTCAGAGATGAAACATGTTTTTTTTTTTAGAATTAAAAGGCTACTTGATTTATAGTACATTAGTAATATGTGTATAAATATTAGACCAAATAATCCCAGTCTCATTTCCTTGTCCGCCTACAAACGTGCTTAACTGAGGAATAATAAGACAGTCAGGTGAACTCTTATAGGAAAATGAACAACGCTGGAATAATGTAATGTTTTCACCAACACTAAGAGCAACTATCATTTTCAAATTGTTAATTTACACATACATTAATTTGTTTATTGTTACATTCGATCACTAACGCTAGAGCAACTGCACTCTATGGACACACACATTTACTGCCCATTTGTTGTTATAAGAACCTCCACTCTTTTGGAAAGATGTTCCATATTTTCGAGTGTGCTTGTGTGAATTTTTGCTTATTCAGCAACAAGGGCGTTAGTCAAGTCAACTAACTAACTAAGTAGGGTGCGGTGGTTGATATTTCCAGCTATATATGGTCCCCAAACTGTTCCCCCAAAGTTAGAGGCACACAGTTGTAGAGGATGTCTTTGGATGCAGTGAAATGAAATTTTCCCTTCACCCTATCTAGGAGACCCACACCTGTCCCAGCATGTCCCTGCGCACAAAGCCAGCTCCCTGAAGATACATTAGTTAGAGTGAAAGATCTTTAGTGGCCTGCTATATAGCTTTGACTCGAACCTATTAAATACCTTTGACCTGAACTGGAACACTAACTGCACCCCAGGCTTCCAGACCCTACACCAGTACCTGACTATACTGATGCTCTTGTGGCTGAATGAGCACAGTAAGAGGTCTTTCTTTTGTCTATATAGTGTTTTTTTTTTTTTTTGTACATGAGTACAGGAAATCTATTTGTACGTTTACGGGCCAGACACAAGATGGGATGACACTGTATCACACGCTGCTGTCCTGACCTTCTAAAGTGCTTTTTACACACACACACACACACACACACACACACACACACACACACACACACACACACACACACATACACAATGTGTCAGTGTGGGGGAAGCTGGTGAGGTGCTGCAGTGTCCCGTTTTGAAGAGACAGAGGCTGAAATCCAGCAGGGTTATTTAGTTTAAGTGCTGGTTGAGCAGGCTGTATGGGCCCGACTAAAATGGAGATAAATGGCCATGTGGAGGGACGGACATCTCTCCTGCAGCAAGGGCCAAGCAAGAGGCCGAGGGGCTGCCGCACACCTGTCTCTCCTTGTTACTCACGTGCAAGCAACACACACGCACGCACACACACACACCGGTCCACCTCTCTTAGGCCTGATGGGATCTCTGTCCCTATACACAGCTAAACACGCACTAGGATTAAGCTGTCTGCTCTCATCACACACACACACACACACACACACACACACACACACACACACACACACACACACACACACACACACACACCCCTTGTAGCCCGTTCTTCTATTTCTTCTTTCTGTTTCATATAATTAGTATATGCACTATTAAAATGTACACTTAACACCCAAACCAGTGGCACCATTTGTTAATACTTGAGCACACTCCAAATTCTAGTGGAACATCTTCCCAGAAGAGTGGAGGTTATTATAACAGCAGAAGGTGACTAAATGTGGAATGAGTCTTTCAGAAAACAGATAGGAATCTTATAGTCAGCTGTCGACAGATTTTTATCCATGTAGTGCGTGTAGGAGTTATGTACAATTTAGAAGAAGCCGACCACAAATTAGCTTTCACAGAAATGCTTTACATGGAATAGTACAGAGGGCGATCATTAGGAATTCTGTTAATAATCAAAAATCTAAAATGAAATAAAAATACAAATTTATTTGTCTTAATGTCTTCAATATGCCTAATAAATATTAGAAAAACAGAAATCATGAACAAAATCCTTTTATAAACAAATATTTACAATTAAAAAAATCTAACTGCATTACATCACCTCACTTTTTTCCTTGTTATTATTATTTTTTATTTTTTTTGGTAACTGTATTATAGCAAGATAAAGCTTTGAATAAAGGAATCTCTTTTTTCAGATGTTTATTAAAGCATGTCTCTATCGTAGGCCAACAGCAGTCTGCTCGTGTTCTGGAGAAAAAAAAGCAGCCTATTAATGGAGAGGGAAAGAGAGAGATTGAGAGAGTGAGTGAGAGATTGAGAAAGTAAGTGAGAGATTGAAAGAGAGAGAAAGGGAGAGGTACAGAGGCCTAAAGACTCTGGTTTAATATAGTGGGAGGCAGGTGGCCTGCTTTGCCTGAGGAGGCTCTTTAGGGCATGACAGCTTCGAAAAATGCATAAATCCTGCTGCTTTTTCTTATCTCCATCCGCATTTAGTTGCCATGGGGATTTTATTTATGCTGCTCCAAACTTCCATACCTCAGGTTAGACGCAGACATTGCTTGCTGTCGCTCAGAAGGGCAAGAGCTTGGGCTCAGAGAGACAAGCGTGCTTCATCCTTCGTTCCACAAACGCTACACACACTTACTCGCCCATCGATTCACACAAACACTCATATGCATGCCGAGAGAATGAGAGAGAGAGAGAGAGAGAGAGAGAGAGAGAGAGAGAGAGAGAGAGAGAGAGAGAGAGAGAGAGAGAGATGGATTCACAGAGTGGCGGAGAAAGTAATCAATAGCAGGAGCTTATTCACATCAGTATATATATGCATGTATACCAGGAAAGCACTCGTGTGGTTATATAGTTTGACTGAGACATCAGTGAATTCGACATGTTACGGTGTGCGCACATCCAAATATTTGACCCATGTTCATGCTCGTAAACAAAACACAGCTGATTTCAGGGTACAGTATCAAACCACTCTGCCATTACGGAATGAAGCACTTACAGGGAAAGTCGTATTGAGCGGTGCATGAATATGTATTCCTGTCTTTAATTCACTATGTCCTTTCTCCCCTGTCCCCCTCCCTGTAAAACCTTGACAGCAGTTCTCTTGTATTAGCTCAGCGGAATGGAGTGCCTAGTCGGACTTTATTTTAGTGCTCGAAAACAGGGATGCAAGAGGGTTTAAACTGCGCTTTATATCCCTCGCCGTTGTGTGCTGAACTCGCTGCACTTAACCTCATCCAGACTAGCAGGCTTATTTTAACCAAATGAGCAGGGCACAATGCGACGGCGCCACGAACGCGCTCCTGCACCCAGTGAATGTGCTAATGGCTCAAATATGGAGCACATTAGCACGAAATGTCAGCGACTATGAGGCTGGTTGTTAAGCGCTTTTATATTGATTTGTGATGACTGTATTATGATGGCTGCTCATGTTCTCTTTCACTTCACCTTCTGGAGAGTTTGTGGAGTGTGTATCTATCTCTTCATGTCTGATTAGATCTATTTCCTTTCTTTTTTTTATGACGGGAGAAGTGAGATGTGCAGAGTGTTATGTTTTGATTCTTGTATGAGTTTTATATATATATGTGTGTGTGTGTGTGTGTGTGTGTGTGTGTTTGTGTTTCTCTTTTTGATGTATTCTCCTTTCCTGACCTACTTTCTCTCCTAGAAAGACAAGCTATATGAATGTCTGTTCTGTTTTTCTATATTCTTTTAGTAAAGGTGCCTACATTCAATTATTTAACTGCTTTTTCAGTTTCTTTGTCTCGGCTTGTGTAAATTATGGATGGTATAGATTTCCTGGAGAAAAGAGAAAGAATGGAGGTAGGTGGTAGAGGAGTCTGGCTGTGTTCTCTTGGGTGTGCTTGAACAGCGGGGGGCTTTAGCTCACGTACCCTGACCCCGTCTGCTCCCTGTCTCCAGGATGGTGACTCTCTGTGCCATGTACCCGCTTCATCCCTGCCCGCTTCGTGACGCCATGACAGCTTTTGAAATGCTGGATGCTTGTTGATGTGAGAGTTGAGCAGGTGCTGGCTGGAGAGAGAGAGTTTGATGCCACCCTTGCCCTCCCCTCTTGTCAGTCTCAGTATCATGGCCCGGTGACACCGATAACAGACATCAGAGCGCTAGCGTTCTCTCAATCACCAAACTCTCGACTCGACAGGCTGCGGCTTTGCTTCCTGATACTATACTGTCTGCAAGGCGGGGTAATGCTCACTCAAAACTGACTGATAATTAATAGGAGAGCTCAGGGGTGCCCAAACTTTTTTTCTGTAAGGGCCACAGAATTTTTCCTTTATTTAATAGAGGGCCGGGTCGGTCTCTAACTGAAAATTTCATGGGCTGCAGTGACTACCAGTATTATTGTGGAGATTTAATTATTATGATTTTAAATGTATTTATTATGCTTCCTAATGCGAGATTAGCTAAATATTTTGTTGTTCACAGTACAGACAAATGAGCATTACATTTCAAGAGATTTAAAGCCAATTAAAAGAGCATTATTACTTTCATAATGAAATTGTTTCATGTTCATTGCTATTGAAATCAAAACATTTCCTTACTTATGCATAGGCATATTGTTGCTTGTTTTTTAACATAACTATAAATAATAATTATTTAGACTAGAGGTCGACAGACAGTCGATTTCACCGATACCGATAGCTAGGTTGGCTCGTACTTGGCGATAACCAATTAATGAACCGATAGTTTTTAAAATGGATACTGGATTAAAAAAACAAACAACACTGAATGTAAAAGAGCATTGAACTTTATAACAATATTTAAAAAAAAGTACTGAATCATAAACATTTGCTAAACAATATAATTATATATTTAACAAATTCTCACATGTAAAAACAAACAGCAAGAGGCATCAGTGATATGCCTGTAGAGGCCGTTCTCGTAATGACAGTGGACTGGAAACCAGAAAAGCTATAAGTATGGATTTCACCATCATACTTTTTTTTACTTGTATAGATCATGTTAGAAGTCTCTCCAGACATGATATAAACCTTGCACACAGCATGCATTGAAAAATGAATCAACATCCACCTTGAATTTCCACCCACCAGAGCACTCCTCCCTATCATCCGACAGCTACTAAACGGCTAACACATGCTTCCTAAAGATAAATAATACCAGCAGATCACATCTTATTAATCTGTTACTACTGTGTCACGGACAGCGTAACACATTCCGAAGAAAGTGCTAATGCATGAGTTCACAGATGCCCTTGATTGGCTATTGTCACTGTGATTGACAGGAGAGAGAGTATGTCAGACTCCAGGCTTTATATAATAGGGTGAACTTTTTTCTCTTTTTAGGAACAAGAAACATCTGGTTAGAAACTTCTGACAAATCAGCATAGAACATTTAACAGTGCTTTATTAGTAAAATGTTATACTAAGCCAAAAATATCTGGTTGCATTTTTGTAGACCTGGTCAGGCTAATACTTTCATTGCATTAATAAACAAATTTCCTAGATGCATTTTAAAATATGTAATTATCATGAAGAAAAAAGATAGAGAGAAAGAGAGAGAGAAAGAGAGAGAGGAGGAGCAATTATCACCGTGAGCCCAGTCTCCAGCCCTGCTACACACACTGCCACCTTGGAGTCCAAAATCCATGCAGAAATACACCCAAACAGCCGAAACGCATCAGTGAACTTAATAATAAGAGGATTTGTTTGTTTCTCAGCTCGCCGTGTGTGGTTATCCAGTGACAGCACTACTAATGCAACCCGAGACCGCAGAGCGTTCTGTAGCAAATGCTTAAATTAGCATGTACATTCTTTAATAGCATATTTAATCTAAGTCAGAACTACAGCACAGAAAACATCTTCCCTGAACAAAATCAATTAACAGAAGCCAAACTATTTGTCCTTGCATGCTCCAGATGCAAATGACTGTATATTATTAATTTCTCGCTGTCCAGGACAAGGAAACCTGAGCAAACTTTTACATTTCTTTTCTTTTTTTTTGTTGTTTTTTTTTGTAAATTAAGATCAAAGTCAAATTAGGTTCATCCAGGTCTGTTTAATCTGTGATTCAGGAGCCTGGAGCAACAACATTCTTTGAGTGTGGGAATGCTGCTGTCTTTAGATGTGGACGGCAGCAATTACCCAGCTGTTGCCGGGCCGTGATTGACATGTGTATTTGGCACAGTCCATGTGCACAATTCATGAGCTGCATACCATAGCCATAATTAATTGATTCATATGCCTGTAAGCTTTTTCTAAAATATTAACAAGATAAGAAGAAAAAGGCAGTCAGAGCTGCCTGAGTTCGAGCGCGTTTTCAGCAGCAGCTCTGAACGCTATTGGTTCCGGACACTGTTCATTTACAGAAGGTGATGCTTGTCATTTGTACATGCTCAGTGTCAGTATATATTGTGCATTTGATTCAAGCTTTGATCAACATTTTTCCTTTTGCTAGCTTTTTTATAAACCATCCTTTTGCATCCTTCTGCACTAGCCGTGTTTTGACATCTGACCGCAGATATGCACTTATTCAGCATGCTATTTTTTAGTCCCAGTCTGGGAATCAGTGAGCCTGAGTTTACATATTACATCCTGCTCTCCATAAAGTCTGTGAATTAGCCCCAGATTTCTCCTCTTACATTCCTTTATCTCCACACACACACACACACACACACACACACACACACACACACACACACGTATATGCACAGCGGCCAGCTTCTCGTCTCTATCAGATGGAATCATGGAGAGAGCGCCAAGACGAGGCTGCCAGCTCCTGACAGGTAGTCACCTTGCAGGTCTCGCCGTTTGTGTCATGAATAAACATGGCTACCAGCGGGGCTGTGCTCGAAAAGCACGCTGGTGCAGGGAATGTCCTTTCGAGGCGTGAGAACACCCTTTTTCTCTTCGGCTTAGCAACATCCACATCGAACTCTGCTTATTAAAGTCGGGGAATATCACAGCGGCCGTGACTTACAGTGTGGAGAATCTGCTCTCAGGCTCTCATTTGCTGCTTGACTTTATCATGGCAGCAGAAGTGCTGATGTTATTGTGCACTCACTCAATCTGAACAATATGTGAGCACTTATTTAACCCGTATGTCCTGTTCGCTGCTTAGCACACTCGGCCCACAATGACACAATGCTTTTGGATATATCGCAGGATACTGTAGATTTTGTCAGGAAGCGCGTTGTTAGGAATATAAAATGTGGTTTTGGATTTGAGGTTTCTCAATCCTGTAGTAAAAGTGATTAAGAACATTCTTACACTATATGAACAAAAGTACTGGGACACCTGACTTTTCCAGCCATATGTGCTCCTACTAAAAAACCCCCAGGCTTCCTCACCCCATCTTTCCAAAAGATTGGAAATTATTAAAACAGCAAATAGGGAGTAAATGTGGTATGGTACGTTTTCTTAATAGTACTTTTATAAATCTTTATAGTTTAGATTTTTAAAGAGCAATTATTCGTGGATAGAAAGGCCTATTTCAAAGCAAGATTTAATAAATAAAAATGTTTTATTTAGCAAAAACAAAAAAGATGGCACAATATGTTAAATTACAGAATTGTCCTTATGACAGAAACTTATTATAAACTCCCACACACATCAAGACATAATTTAATATAAAATCACAATATGAAACCTAAAAGACATAAGAACATATTTATTATGTGCAAAAAGTCAGTAGGTCAGAATAAACACAGCAACAATATATTAATAATGGCATGTTAATACTGTGGTGATTATCACTGATCAGCTGGGCTTACAAAAATCTGAAATAGCCTAGATTAACCAAGAAGTGTCTTAATTATTTTGTGAAATGTTTCCAATTTGAAGGTTTGGTTAGTTTTTGGATAGTACCTTTATATCAGCTGCCTTACAATAAATAATTTAGCAACACACTATGCACAGACACTGCCCTTATTTCGATTAGGCAAAATAATATTACTACGATTTCCTTCAAGGATTAAAAAGTAAAAGCTTTTCCTTCTAACAGCATCAAGTGATGTATATGAGATGTTGAAAATAGCCAGTTTTGTCAAACTATTATTTTCAAGCACTAGAGCTGGTCCAAAAAATGATTATCTCAATAATAATGCCTGGTGTCACCTCATAACAAATTATACAGTAGTTAGAATACACGCATTGTACGCATTTCTCAGTAAAACGGTAGGAAGGAAGGTTTCAGCAATCTGTCGATTAGTGCATTTAGCATACTGTTTTATCTGCGTGTGCTGTGTGAGAGGACGTGCTGAGCGAATGTGTGTCTGTGGGAAATGAAAGGCAAGAGCTGAAGCCTTTCATTGTAGGCTGCTAGGAGATATGGTGTGTTCCCATGTGCTATGTCTTCCCTTCACGCGTGTGCTATCTCACACATTCTCGCCATCTTGGAAAATTTTAAGCAATTTTCTCCCTGCTGCTGGCTGGCTTTCACATCATTTCGTCCAATATGGCCGGCTCCTGGCTGAATAGTACAGAACTATTGATGGTATTAGGTTTGTAAAGGCGTTCATTGTCCGGAGCTTCAAATGGAGAGACAGACTTTAGGTGATTTCGGAAAAAGAAACAGAAAAGAAGCAGCATGTATTTGCTTTTTCCACAGCCAGTGTGAGTGGTGCAGTCACTGAGTCATTTCATTTATTTCAGATAAGTCGAGCAAGGGAGAGAAAAAAAAAAAAAAACAACCAAGCAGTATATGCTGTATTTGAAGCAGTGTGATTAGTCTGTCCTCAGACACACCACATCACCTCTGCTGGACATCTTTCTCCGACTATTCCATCAATCCGGCTTGTTCACATGGGAACTGGTGCCTCCTTATTGTCAAAGATGTTTTTACAGTTTAATTTGGCTTCTTAATCATATTCAGGCAAAATCCACAGGACAGGTTTCTCTACAGATATTCTCAGGCTGGGAGTGCTTATTGAAATCGATATATCTTTTTTTTCTCTCACTTCGCATGCATAAGTGATGTGCTAGATGATTCGTTTTCCAAAAGCTCTAGTCAGGGTATAGTCAGCTGGTAGTTGCCATGTGTGATGTGGTTGTACCAGTGAAGTCTGTATTATGAATGAGCGCTTTGACAATACAGTAATCCTTCGCTGTACCGCAGTTTGAATCTCGCATGCCCGGTTTATCGCGGAATTGCATTTGCCACATAACTAATTAGTTTGGCTGATTTTCCCGGTCTCTCTGTCTCGCTATCTAGCACGATAGACCGAAAAACTTATAGGGATTTGTTTTTATGGAGTTTTATTTTGAAATAGAAATGTATTAATAAAAATTGAATTATTAATTATAAAAGTATTATATATTATTATTATAGTTATTACAGTACAGTACTGCATACATAAAATTGCATTTTTGGTTGATGTCCGTTTATCGCGTTTTTCTGTTTATTGGGGGTGGTTTTGGAATGTAACCACCGCGATAAACGGTGGATTACTGTATAATACTGATACCACAATACTCCTGTATTATACAGTATAATAAAGTTTATTACACGTTTAAATGCCGCTGATTCGATCATTTAATTTTGCTGCTTGTGTCATGCATAAACGTGGCTACATTATTCATCTCTTAGTCTTATGTAATTTACTTTGTATTTCTTAAAATTAAAGAATTGCAGTGCTGTGAAAAAATAACATCATGTATTGGAGAAATGTCAAGTAATGTGATTTTTTTTACCCAAAGACTATTTATTTATTTATTTATTTATTTACTAGACACATCACATCACATCACATCACATGGAATATAATTTGAGAATTACACTTTTTTTTGGCTGCGTTTGCCACGTTTGTATATTTTAGCCAGAAAGATGTTTGCTTTGCTACTTACTGTAGTTTGTGTTTAATTTTACTAAATTTCCTTTTTTTTAAATTTTTTTTTTAACCCATTTATTTGAAAGGTTTGTCCTTGGTTTTAAGGTTTATTTCAAAATGGAGTATTCTCCTTAATTTAAAATATTCCCACTCAACCAATTCACTTGTTTTTTTCTTTCATTTCTTTCTTTTTTTTCAACATAATCTCAGTGGCTAAACAGTAGAAAATCAGCAATGCATGCTATAAAAGCAGAGTGTGTGTTTGTTGAGATACCGGCCCCCTCCGACTTGAGGCATCTTCATAATTTAGTGTTTTCTTAATCGCTCACAATGGGCTTTTAAGAAAACAATTGCATAATGACTGTGCTGCGTATCAGATCAGAAGCGCTCGTTAGAGCCTCATAAACTCACTTGCCTTGCACTAAGGCCCTGAGACCAATGAACTCTATTTTTGGAATGTAAGAGACATGAAGAGAGATTGAGAAAGGGTTTGTTTGTGATTATAGCGTCACTGGTATCGAAGTAATGGATGTACATTACATAGAACACTATGAAAAATGTGCATTAATAAACTGTAACTAAAGCATCATTAAAGTAAAAAAAAAATCTATATGATGACACCATCCACCACATGGTGGATGGCCATCCTCCACACCTGATTCAGATTGCATATGGTTGAACGGGCCATAAACCACAATTTTCAATAGGAATCAGACATCAGCTCAAAACAGCATTTGTACTTCAGTCTTACTGATTTGAACTCAAACAGGCCCAGGACCCAGATCTCAAAGAGCCCTGAGTTTTAAAAACCAACAAAAGAAAGCAAGTGTAAAAACAACTCAAGATTCGAGTTCTAGACTGTAGAGCTCAATTTAATTTTCAACTTGTTTGACTGATCAAAAATGCTAATAATCTCTGCGTCATTAGATTGCCAAACTTTTGCTCAGTCTCCGTTATCACACGTCATTGTTTCATTCTAGTGTTACAACGTTCAGAGTTTTATTCAGCAGTGCTATACGATGCATTACTGTAAGTTGTCCCCCAGCTCGGACTGTCTTGACTGATAGCCCACCATCACTGTGATATTGGACTGGTCAGAAAAGCAATAATGGCATATTGGTACAGAGCAGAGCTCCTCTTTAGCCAGCAATATCCTCTGTGGCAGCAATATGATAATAGTATAGGTGATATTGTAGGGTCAGTGAAAATGCTGGCGGTGTGTTAACAATATGAATTCTGATTAGAGTTCACATCATTTTCTGTCTCTGCACTTTTATCACAGCAGCCCGTGCACTGACGACACCACAACATGCAGCAAACTGGAGAAAACGGATAAACGAATCCCCGGGAAGTTTACATGCTACTCAGCTAAACAAAGAACGGAACGAGAACATTGTAAATTGAAAAGTGTTTGCTTGTGCGAAATGTTCTTCCGTCAGCATAAAAAAAAATTCAGTACACTATGATCCAGTGTATCAGGGTTAATTCTTACACAGTGCTTCTGTGCAAACTTGCCATGACCGCAGCCTACACAGAGAGAGAAAATGCAGGTGGGAGCAATATTGGAGACATATGGAACATCAGAGGCAGGCCTAATCTGGAAAAAGAACAGCCGTTAAACAAGCCAACTTCAATAACAAGTTGTCCAGGGCGCATTTTTCATGATTATTGTTGCTGTGGAGCAGGTCATTGCGGCTCTAGCTTGGAAAAAAAAAACTGTGATGATAAAACACTCCCTCTCTCTTCCTCCCTCTCCCTTTCTCTCTTTTGTTGTTTTCCTAAACAATGATTATCATCAGCGGCGGTAGCACACCAGCCGAAGTCGGAGCATGCTCCAAATCAAGGCAATCTGAGGGAAGCTCTGCATTGAGCATCAATTATTTAGCTTCTGTTGCTTTGTACAAACAAGCTCCCCTGGTGGAGAGACGGGTGCCTCTCCACAGCCAATTACTTCCAAATGTTCCTCTCATTTATTATTGAGCGAGGAAGTCTCGTACAGGTTGTTGCGCGCCTGACCCACCATGGAGTCCATTGTGCAGTGCTTTGATCAGGATGCCACAGACTGGTGTGGGACGTGGGGCGCACTACCTGCTGCAGTGCTTCGGCCTTAACATTCTAGCATGGGGAAGGTTAGGGCACCAGGATTGTGTTTGCTCCATGGGTCTCACTATTGCAACAAACTATGGTGAATAATTAGAGGTTTAGTACAGTGGGGGTTTGTTTCCCAACATGCCCTTCTACTAGGCATTGGGCTTTCCTCATCCTTCTGCAACTTCCAGTGCTGTTGTTTTTCTTAACAATCCCACCGAACCATTGGGGGTGAGCATGACCCACATGGAGAGGGTTTTGATTATGGGTTTGATTCTGTGCGATTTTCGAATTCTGTGTTGCTCTAGGATGCTTTTTTATCAGGTTCTTGTGATTCATGAGAACGGCCGTAATAACACAACCTATTTAACCAGCGCTGTCAAGCAACACCGTCCAGACGTGTTTCAAATTCAGTTTTAATTAGGCCTGTCTGGTCAATAAATACATACATTGCCATTCAAAGTTTCTGCTCGAAAAGCACGGGAGGTTGACTCTATCCATCGAACAGAGAGAAAAGAGCTCTTTTTCTCAATGATTATATGTGTCACAACATCTATGATATAGCACATACGTGTCACAACATCTACACTGAGTCAGACATCTTTTAACTATTAAACATATAATTATCTGTTTGAAAAAAATCTTATTAAATTCTTATACAACTGGAATTGGTATTCAAATTTGGTGGTGCGTGGGAAAATGTGTCTTGAACAGAGAGAGAGAGAGAGAGAGAGAGAGAGAGAGAGAGAGAGAGAGAGAGAGAGAGAGAGAGAGAGAGAGAGAGAGAGAGAGAGAGAGAGAGAGAGAGAGAGAGAGAAAGAAAAGAACCATCTCATTCTCTGTCTCTCCTGGTTTGGCCAGAGGCCAGAAAAAGAAGAGTGAGCTGTCTAAAGGATTTGGGGAGTATATGTGTATGTGTGTGTGTTTATGTGTGTGTGTGTGTGTGTGTGTGTGTGTGTGTGTGTGTGTGTGTTAGAGAGAGAGTGTGTGTGTAAAAGGGGTGGGGGGTGTACAGGAGGAGATGTGGTGAGTGTGAGCCTTGGCTCAAGTAATTGTGTGGCTCCCAGGTGATGGAGGCTTTTATGCCATTAACCGTGTCTGTCCTGCCGCTGAGCGTGCCAGCTCTTTAACGAGCCAATGCTGCTAATTTTGGAGCTAATACCGAGTCGTTCCACCTCGCTGGGCCGCCCACTGCAGGTGCTGCTGGAATGGACAGAGAGAGAACGTAAGAAATGGAGAAACAGAGAGAGGGAGAAATGAGTGTTCCTTTGCTTTTCAGTGATTTTTCACTCTCCCATGATTGAGCTATAGTCCATATTTAGAGAAAAGACACAGCAGCTCTTCATCACACTGATTCTGTCAGGAGTTTCACCTCAGCCGTATCTCTTGCCTGGTTGAGAGCAACTTTACGAGGGGCTGAGTGGAGTGTGAAGCCTCTCTGAGGAGGGTGGGATCTTTTCAATCTATGTAATGTTCAAGAAAGAAGACTGTACGGGGAGGTTGTGTTATGTTACAAACCATTGCGGCTGTTGTTGATTGTGTTCGGTTATTAGTCTCTTGGAACATTTTTATCCTGGACTTAGTCCTTTCAGTCTGTTTCTCTTTAACTTGGTGTCTGGGGAAAGATATGGAGACCAGCGTGCTTCATCAGTACATACAGCCTGGAGGTGTGGAGTGAGTAATTGAACAGTGCAGCAGAGTCGAGCCTGTCTTCACTCTCTACTTTGTTGCGACGAAGCCTGATGCTTTTTTCTTTAAACGTGCTGAAGGATTCCAGGCTGTTGTGGCTGACTTTATAAATGCCCAAACAACAATCAACTGATTAAATCTTGTTTTGAACAACTTTTTTTTGTCATGGTTCAAAAGTTTGTGAATTGCTGAATGAAAGTGCACAGGGAGCCAATCAGATTATGGCCTTCAAGATTCTTGACATCTGCTAAGATATAAGAGTCTGAGCCGCAGACAGGCAGAGCGTCCAAGTATGGGATTAAGCAGAGCCTATTCCGTGCTTTTCCACTTTCTGTAATGTGTTGCGTAGATATTTAGAACGATATTCGTAACCTTCTTGTATTAGCAAATGCACCATTATATCCCTCCGTGTAATGCTTGTCCAGCCTCCGTTGGCTTGATGCCTTAGGTGAGAGGCAGTAAACGAGATTTGGCACACTGCTCTTCTGTACTGCTAAAACACAAAAGAAGGGGGTGGTTTGTGCTAGCAATTCGGCTTTTCAGGCATCACTCTCGCCATGTAATCGCATTGCGTTTGGCTTACCTGTGCCGCCCCCAGTGGGTTTATTCACAGCTAACGGGATTTGGAGAGCCATGGCAGCGGCGCGCTTCTGTTGAGCTCTGCAGCACGCCGCTGCAATGGCTCTCCACCGTGCTCGTAATTACTCACTGACAGGACATCAGTACTGACAAACGGTTCCTCTGAACAAACAAACACGGACTCACATCTACCTACTATATGACACATACCAGTGCGTTACACTCACCATCCTGTTTGATCAGGGTACATTGTCAAGGTTTTTTTGGTTTGTTTGTGGGGTTTTTTGTCATTAGTTTTTACAAAGTGCATGACACTGCTGACATTATAGAGGAGCAGCCCACTAATGTAATGTAATCTAATGTAATGCTAAAAATCTATAAAATGTTAGGGTTTGATAGTGAATTATCCTGATTATGAATTTCCTAATTTTTCATCCCAGCAGTTTTAGCACTGACCTTTTAAAAGCAAATGCTTTAGGGCTTAAAATAAGAAGTCTTCGTGTGAAAAACTACTAATGAAGACAACAGGGAAATTGTGAAAATCTGATTCGGATTCTGACCCAGCATTACCCATGTAAGAATTGTTTTGGTTTTTTAGATTTTGTGTTAACATTAAATGTGTATTTTTAGCTCTCAGATGGCATGTTTGTTTGGTGAATCTGAATGTGGAAGCAGCATTTCCAATAGGGAAATAGAAAGCAGTGTATGGATTTTTTTCCGTAATAAAACCCAGGCTGACTTTTGTCTTTGGAGCAGTTTCACTCTTCCTAGGCAAGCTGCTAGATACATGTGAAACAATTTCTAGAGGGAAATTGGTCCATTTCTCAAAAAGAACAAACCGCTATGATATTAAGTTAGGAGCAGACATTCTGACTTTTTCTAAAGAGAAATGTATCCAGATGTAGAATAAAGTGTAAAAGAGACCTCAAGACACCATTATTGGCTTCTTTTGGCTTGTATTCTAAGCCTGAAGATTTGTTTTCTTACTCAAGTGATGTCATGTATTTTCCCATGTAACACATTACATGCTTTTTTTTCTCCTTTCTTCTCAGGCATTCTGTCTACTGCTTGAACAGCAAGCTAGTTATCTTTTCTTTTAAATGCCAGTTACAGCGAAAAAGACTTAACCCACTGAAAAGAAAGAGCTCTCTGACCTCCTTAACATATATGAGCTCACGAATGCCTATTAATGGCTATTGTCTGGTACTTGATACTGATCAAATATTAAAAGCTCTTATTAACCAAGCTTGCTATCTAAATGTTCTATGCCATTCCAAGGACTCAAGTATCTTTAGGTTGCTAATTGCCAGTAATAATGCTATTGAAACACACCTGATTTTAAGCATTATATTTAAGCATATTCCCCTGGCAATTTCTTTATTTGGTTCACTTTCTGTATGGCCACTGTAAGGTCATGATTTGACAGATCTCTCTTTCACCAAAGTTCTGACATCACTTTCACTTTGTACATGTACCACAGTGACCTTTTCATCTGACAGCCTCTCTTTTGTCCGGCCAATCTGGTCGCCTCGACGCTCTTAACAGCCAATCGCACACACTACAGGTTCACTGACACCACACACACCTGCACAGCCTTCACAAGACATTGAGACATTATATTTAATCAGATATACCTGGTGGTCTAGACTTAAACCAACACAACGTGACAAAATACTCAGCAAGCAGATACGTACTGTACTTGTGCTAATTATTTGAAAGATTTACAGGGAGTTTATTATAACCCCTATAGTATAGGGAAGTACTAATGCTACCTCATAGCTACAGTGTCCTTAGTATTATACTGAGTTCTGGCTGTATTTGTGTGGAGTTTTGCATGTTTTCTGGTTTCCTTTCTAAACCATGTCAGTAATGGATTTGGCTACTTTTAAATGGTCCTAAGTGTTACTGACTGTGTGTGTGTTTGAGACTGTGTGTGATGGTGTCCTGCAATGGAGTGGTGTCTTATTCAGTGTTCATTCTCACCTCTTCTCCAGTGAAGGCTCCTGAGCTAAACTATAACGATGATACCCAGTCTGTAATAGATAGAATTAAAGAAAGAAACATCCCAAAATATCTTGCTGCCATGTGGTCTAATCAGCATCTCAGAAGGCAGTGTGCTCATAGCTATGACATTAAGAAAAAAAAATCAATGAACAATACAACTATGCTCGTGAAAACATTACGAATAATTTTGATTTTGACAGTTTTCCCCCCTCATAGCATTGCTGGTTTCTCTTGACTGGTTGTTGACAGACACGGTTATGGGATATATAGGACAGCAAAGGATCCATATCAAATCGACCAGATGGAGTTATCTCAGTAGGCAGCATTCTGTGCTGACATTTGATTCAGACATGACCGGATGCCTTCCTCCTTCTGTACACTGCATGAGCAGGCAGCGTATGTTACATTTTAGACACAGTTCAATAGCAGGTTTGTGCCTGATTATTTTTTTTATGCATGACGGCTATTATTTGGAAAGTCACCAATCTCTTGTCAGACAGCACAGTCTCTTGAATCTCATTATGAGCATGTATGCTTGGTCTTATTTCTCTGATAAGTGTGCAGGTCTAAAACTTGTGAAACGCTCTCTACTTTATCGGAGGACAGTGTGAAGGTTAGGGAATGGAAGAGGTTTTTACGACCATGACATGATGTCAGCGTTCTAGACATCATTTGTTTGTTATTACTGAATTTGCGCCTGGATGCACATTGTACCAGTTTCCACTGCTGTCTCATCTCTTCTACAATGCGGATATAATAAAAGTTGTAACATTAATTTCAGTCCACCTTTCCAAGTGTACAGCTGTGTGGCTTTCCGATTTCTTTAGCCTCTTCACCAAAACAAAAGAGACACAAAATTGCTTTCAGCCAGGAGAGCTCGGTATGTGTAAGCATTCAGTAAATTGTATTCAGAGCTGTTGAGAGTATATGCCACTAAACTATTGGGGAAGACAAGAGGACAATTTATTCCCAATGTGGCCTTCTGGAGAGCCTTCAGCTGAGCTCACAATGCTAGTGCAGCAGAGAGAGAGAGAGAGAGAGAGAGAGAGCGAGAGAGAGAGAGAGAGAGAGAGAGAGAGAGAGAGAGAAATAGGGATATGTTTCAGCCATAAAGAAGGATTATTCACCACCAACAGGGCTTTTGCATAATGTGTTGCTATTATTTTTCAAATTGACCTCATGATTGTAGTCATAATCAATATATACCACAGGCAGGCTGATTAAGGCTCCCTGTTCTCCTCCCTTTCCTCATCTTTATTTTACCCCCATTGTGTTTCAGCAGGTATTGCTTTTAATAGCCTCAGCCCCACAGCACGAGGCTGAACAACAACACAGAGCCGACGCTTGTGCAGGCTCCTTTTGCGTATTGTTTGCTTTCCTTTCTAATGTTAGAAGGTGCTTTAAATCTATGTAGAACAAAAGAACCAAAGTACTGATGTGGATCCATTCCTCTCACGTGTACAGTCAGCAATGAATGAGAACCCCTCTGAAAACTCACCACTAGCGCTGTTTTTAAACAAAGGAGCATAATGTACGATATATATACTGTATTTCACTAAGTTAATGTTATGTTGTTTAGGATGTCTTCTGGATGAGCATAAAATTTTAGTAACACTTTTTTTTATAAAGAAACATGAACTCTATTTAAACCATTATCAAAACATATTCCTAAAGTGTTACTCCAGTAACCAACAGCAGATATACAAGATTTTTCTTCTCGGTGTCAAGTGACATTTCAGTGAATATAAACTTGTGTTGTGACACTTTCCAGTCTGACTGGCTTTAGAGCCACATGACAACCAATGCTGTACTGTAGCTGAGTACATTTTTGGTGGTATGGTAGCAATGTGACAGCTTGCCAACGGGGAGTTATATTGTAAAAAATGAACAGAGATGATAATATTACATGATATTAACAATATAGACACGACACGCTGTTGTATATGTCGCTATATAGTGAAAGTGTTAACAATGACAGTCACTACACTGTAAAAATCGAGATATGTGTTCCTTTCCTTTTGCCCTTGCAAAAAGCACATTTCTCAAATCTGCTTATAGGATTTTATGAAGATTTTTAATAATGTCATAACATGGAGGTTTTTTTTTACTTCTTTATTCGAATTTTTATGTGGTTTATATGAAAATGTAAGACATCATAGTAACTGATACTTGTTCAGCTAAATCAATAAAGTGAGATTGATTTCAAAATACAGCACGTACATTTTTCAGATGTAACTACAGACTTGTTCAGATTGTTTTCTAAATTATTTTTTGGGGGGAACAGTGTGCAGTGATAAATAAAAGAATGACAACTATTACGATTAAGGTAGCAATATACTGATTATATAATATACTCAATAATGTTTACCCCAGTATGTTCATCTAAATACTTGCCAGTCTGCATTTTCTTTTCCTGATCTATATACCGTAATCTCCGGACTATTAAGCACACCCAAATATAAGCCGCATCCACTGAATTTTACAAAGATTTTTATTTTGAACATTAATACGATACACCTGTCTATAAGCCGCAGGTGTCTACATTGAAACTAATGAACTTTACACTGGCTTTAACGAAAGACAGTGTCTGTTACAAGACTTGTATCTAAACAGTAGCCTACCAAGAAAGTCATTGTTCACTGTCTTCCTCCTTCCTTTCACAACAATTTCTCTCGGGAGTTTCTCTTTTGGCATCGTCGTGTGTTTAAAAATCACCATCGGTGAATCTTTTCCCGATGCCGTGCAGCTCAGAACACAGGTGAAGTGTTTTTTCATGCTCGGTTGTTTTCAGCGTGACGAATGATTCGCATTTCCTGTTGCCAGTCCGAGTGAGCGGCAGGTCAAACGTCAGAGGAACCTCATCCATATTTATGATGTGGTGCGGCCCGATTCAGTGGGAGCGCATCTGATTTAATATAAAGAATTTCATTGGTTCACCTGAACCCGTTCGGCAATTTCATTGGTCTAATGTAACGGGGTTCAGTTTTTTATCTTGAAGCTTGTGAAACCGGGAAAAACCCTGAAAAAATCCACATATTAGCCGCTTCGTTGTTTAAGCTGCAGGGTTCAAAGCGTTGGAAAAAAGTAGCGGCTTATAGTCCGGAAAATACGGTAGATATCTGCATGTATGTACAGTATATGTATATATTTGTAGCAGGACATCAAGACCAGCAAGGCTTTCTCTGCTGGTCTTAACTATCAGAATCACTGACTTACACTTTAATATATTTTTGTCTATGAATATGAATACCATTTCTCCCAGTAGTCTATTTTCATCATTTCATAGCACTTCTCTCGGGTGCACTGCCACTGTTAAGTCACCGAGTGAAAGTTCACGTTGGAGTTTCTATTTAATCAGATTTTAGCCGTCACATCACGTATTGCCATAACGCCACAACTGTTAGCACTGCTGGAATTTTGACCAAAAACTCTATGTTGCCTAAGGCTGTTGCTTTAACCAGTCAGACTGCGATTTGACCAATCCGAAGCCCCCCAGCGGAACATCCAAACATGTCTGCATTTTCACATCCTTTGATTGGATGGTGCCCTAGTCGGACTTGCAAACCGCATCTGCTGCAAAGCTCAAATATATTTGTGAGGATCTGAAAGCTGTTTTTTTAATTTTACAATTGCTGACCGAGGAGAAGAAATCGATTTGGTCGTATATACACTTATAAGGACAATTACAAGGCAGTCTTTTTATGAAAACCTGGACATCGTAAAGATCAGTTAGAACAGTTTAAAGCAGTTGTTAAGCTTTTTCATGAACTATTTATACTTTTGTGTTTTGTTTTCCGTAGAATTGGCATGAAAACACACAATTGCAGTTAATTTAAAATTCCCCAGAAAACCGTAATGCACAAAAATATCCCCTAAAATGCACAGAAAACCTTGACTCTTTTGCTAGAGATTTATGCGGGTCGCGCAGCTGTGGCTGCAGTGAAAGGAGACTTGTTGAATTATGTTGAATGGGTTTTTTGCTTTGGTACTGGCATTCATTCTCGCTGCGTTCTGTTATACTGCGTTTCTGTATAATATTACTGGTTTCTTCAGCCGTGACATCATAATGATGGTATTAAGAGGTGTTATATATTATTATATAGAAAAATAGAAAAACTTGATGTTATGTGCATGCTACACCTTATTTATCTTATAAAACATTAAAAACAATATTTAATATAGTCTATAGAGTCTATAGAAGATAGACTGTTCATGTCGGTTTTTGTTGCTTGTGTAATGAGCTTATACAAGCTTATACAAGCCTGCGTTCCATTGTCCAAGTTTGGTGAACATACTGAATTCAAATCATATATAGGAGATCCAGATGTCATGACATGACCTCTTCAGGAAATTCATAGATGAATTAACACTTTACCCCATGGCTTCACAAAATTGTAGAATCAGCATTGCAGTTGTCTGCCATTTTTTTTTCTATCAGGCATCTGAAAAACAATGCACATACCGTGGCTTCATGCATATCTTCAAATTCTGCTTGCCGTTAGATCTCCGCACAGCACACTCGTGTCCTCAAACTTCTCAGGTGAATGAGGTCACTTCTAACAAGCATTCGAATCTAATGAGGCTAGTGTACATCCTCAGCAACACCACACCCAGGCTATTGAATAATAGAGGAGTGCGCACAGACCTTGAAGAGCATTAGTGTGCCTTTGGAGCTTACAGAATAAAGCCGAACACTAGATTTCCCTGATTCAGTATGCTGAAAGGTTAATATTCAATATGGCCACAGGCAAGGCTTACAGTACTGTTTTGACATTTGCACCCATCTATACATTTTCCCGACTGTAAACACATTTTGACCCACGTGCGAGAGAAATCTGCACATTACGGGCTTATTTTTCCTTTCTGTGTTTTCTTCCTAAACATTTTCTCCAGCGATGACCACTAGCATGACATATGGTACTAAGTCGATGTGAATATTAATGAAGTTACCATAGGGATAACATTTAGTTTAATTAGGAGAATAACCTATACTGTGGCCTGCGCTGTTGCTAGCAAGGAGAGAAGACACAAAAGGAATTGATTGGTTTTGGCATTTAGTCTCTGATCATTGGTGTCATCTATTGCTTCAGGAGGCAGAGAGATAATCTAGAGTGACATTTCTTGTCTGCCTGCTTTTTTCGCCACTGATGAAGGCAATTACAGCGATCCTGAATGATCATTTGCACAACTTTCGGCGGATTTTCCCCCCACGTTCCCCAAATTGGAATGCGCCAGGGTGATTAGCTAATTTGGTAAATAAGGCATTGAGGTTGTTTGCAAGGTGAAGCACACAATGTTTGCATGTCGAGATCTCGTGCTGCCACAGCATAGTTTTAGTTTAGTATTTTATTTTAAATAAAAATGATCTGTAAAATACTGAACCGTGTCTAAATCTTTCCATCTGGCAGAAGAGGAAATCACATGTATTTCCTTTCTAAATAGTCATAAGGGTGATCTTATTACTCTTCATTTCCTCAACAGTATTTTATGTTGCCTCAGGAAGTTCAGTGTTGAATGTTTTAGAGGTCCATATGTTACACGCTAACTCTTCTGTTTTGTGTTTATAAAGCCAAAAACAAAAATCAAAACACCATTCTCTAAATATCATTCGTTGGCCTGGTTTTCTGTCTTTCTTTAGGCATTTTTTAATATCATTCATTCTCTAAAATGTGCTGGTGAATTCTGAAATCTGAATTCAAATAGCAGGTTTAAATCAATGTAAATATTTAACATAAATTTTTTTTTTCTGTAGTAACAACTCGTACACATATTATAAGTATAATTATAAATGGATTAAAAAAAAAAAACTTTTTAAACCAAAGTGTAATCGTTGAAATAATCAAAGTATAAACGTTGACTTTCTCTGTAAGATGTAAGGATATGTAAAATTTATGGAAGGAGTCTCCAGTGTAAGCTCATAAAATAGTGTGAAAATGTGAAAGTCCTTTCCCTCTTTTAAAATTTACTGGTTGCATACATACATGACCATACACAGTATGACATGGAATAATGAAATAATAATTGAATAAAAATAGAATTTGCATTAAACCAGACATTTCTGTTTTAGCAAAAGATGAAAAGTGGCATTTGTAACTTAAGCAATAAATGAAACGAACTTTTTTTTCTACATTAAATTACATTAAAATGTGTAACAGATTTCTAAATCATACTATGACATTCCTAAATCGTAAAATTGTAATAAACGACAAATTGCTGTTAATGCGTCATAGCAACGTGTTGATTATTTTCTTATATCAGCCTGCCTGTATTTCTTACTTATTATACTACAGTAAATCTGTCTATATTGACTCTCTGTGGATCTCTCAGATCCGAGCGTCAGCCCCAGCCCACTGTACCATCAACAGTTCAGTGCTGCCTCATCCTTTTTTTCTTTGAAAGGTATTTAAAAAGTCATTGTGAGGCGGTGGGTAAATTTTACAGTGATGTCATTTTATGTTTGTTGCATTTACTCTCGTAAAAAACGTGATAAATATGTCGCCGGGGTTAAGGTCACATAACCTCTGCGTTTCAAGAAATATTCGCAGGACAACATAATGCTTTCCAAGTTTGCGGAACAAATGAAATTCTGCTGCTCTGTTGCACTTTGCCTCCAAACAACCATTACAACTAGCTTTATATATTGTCTGAGCAGCAGACCATCAAATGGTGTTTTCCTTTTTGTGCCAGAGCGGTCGAAAAGATGGAGAATAGCAATCTGCCACCGGGACGTAAGGCCATCGTGTGTGGTTTGGGCGGGGGGATGTTTGTGTGTCAATATCAGCTGGAAAAAACATCCTAATAAATTTCCCTATAAACTTAAAACGTGTTGTGAAAATTAACAAATGATCTCAACTGTGTGTATGATTTTGTCTCTGTATAACATTAACAAGATGCTTCTTCAGCAGTGTTGTGAATGTTGCGTGCAGTTTTTTCCTCAGTGAGTTTTGACTGGAAATTGCATACATTGTGAATGAATGGCCAAAGGGCAGAGAAGAGCCATGGAATTCAAGGCTGTTTCTGAGGACAGTATTTGCATATTCAATATAGAGGCAAAAAAAAAAATAATAGAGACCGAACATTCCGCTGTGTGTTTATATTTGGTGTGCGAGCTCTATTTCAGAACACAGTTTTGTGTTTTTGTTATCTGCTGAGATTACAGATATGGACAATATTTGATAATTTCTCTCCACTAACAGCCATTCTTCACCTTGCAAGTCATCCCCCTCTTTCCCATTTTCTCCCCCCACCCACACTTCCCAACCTTTCAGCGTTTGCTCTAACCAATTTTGCATTTGTGGTGCTAAAAAATTAATCTAAGTGCTGGCCGGTGGGGAACGCTGGGGATCCGGGCTGATTTATTGCAGACTTAATTCAGAATGGCTGGAGATGATGAACGCCACTGAGAGTGGGCAGTTACACGTTGGAAGTATGAAACTGGCTGTTCCGTGTTGTTTGATTGAAAATCACATAAATCAGGAGAACGAACCCACAGAGTCTCGCAAATCTCCGAACAAAAAAATATGCACTTTGTACATTATATTATTATTGGAGCGTCACAGGTTGCATGCAGTTACTTACTCTTTAAATGCCAGGGATTTATATGGCTTTCAAATAATAAAAAATAAAAAAAGGTCTTGGCTCACACAAGAGGCATATATATTTTTCCATGCTTTCTTTTTTTTTTTTTTTTTTTTATGAGTTACCAAGGAGTCAATACAGAAAAAGTTTTTAAGAAAAAAAAACAATAAATAAATGTCGAACGAAGGAATACAACTGCACTCTTGGGATCTTGAAATAACTCTTGTTGCAGTTGGAGCATTTGGCTTCGTTTACGTATTATTTCGGCTTTGATATCAGGACCCGATCTGGCCGAAAAACTTGATGTACTCAGTGCAGAATTTTGTTTCTCTGATCACTTTTTATTTTTTACTGATGGGAAAGAAGGTCTCTCGCCTGCTCTATAGATTTTTCCATTCCATGTTCAGGAAGCTACCGATCACAAGTTCACCTGAATTCTGACGAGTAAAATAATTGGGCCAAAGTTTCCCTCTGGATTAGAAGTAAGTCAGTATAACTGTTTTTACCAGTTTTGTAACAGTCTGTTGCTTATAGACCACGTCGATCCAATCTGTTGTTGATCAGACTTGCTAATTTTGCACAGTAGTAAAAGCTAATTGTAATTTATTGGAGAAGTAAGAAAGAAAACATGGCAGACCTTAAATATTAGTAATCTAAAAGTATGATGTTGACCAATAGTATAATAATAATAATAATAATAATAATAATAATAGTTATATAAAAGTAATCAGCAACAGGTGTTATTTATAGAGTAACTATTATTTATAGAGTAATGGCTTATTGTTTAGCACATTTGCTTTACATCTCCATGGTTGGGGGTATGATTTCTGACTTCATCCTTTGTGCACAAAGTTTGTAAATTTTCCCCCTGCTGCAAGGGTTTTCTCTCTTTGTCCTAAAACATGTGAGTGGTCTGATTGGCATCTCCAAATTGTGTGAATGGGTGTGAGTATGATTTTACCCTGTGAATGGTTGGCCTTGTTTCCAGGGATAGGTTTGAGGCTCCCTGTGACCCTGTGTTGAATAAGTGGTAACAAAAAGGGATTTTGGTTTTGATGGGATCACATGTTTAACCTTTTAATATTGTTTTTTTTTTGCATATGAAATTATGTCCAGTCAACATGTTTATTCCCTGTCAGCATTTAAGTTATATAAACATCCATCCCCTCACTTTTTATCCTCTTTCTTAAAGTTAGAGCAAACATCTTACACCGATCAGGCATAACATTATGACATTATAACACTATGACAGTTGAAGTGATTAACACTGATTAGCTTTTCATCATGGCACCTGTTAATGGGTGGGATATATTGGGCACCACACGAACATTTTCATGTTAGAAGCAGGAAAAAAAGGAAACTTAAAGATTTGAGCGAGTTTAAAATAGCCCAAATTGTGACGGCTAGACGTCTGAATCAGAGTGTCTGCAAAACTGCAGCTTTTGTGGGGTGTTTTTTCGGTCTGCAGTGGTCAGTATTTATTAAAAGTGGTCCAAGGAAAAAACAGTGGTGAACCGGTGACAGGGTCATGGGCGGCCGAGGCTCACTGATGCACGTGGGGTCAAATTGCTGATGAAGTTAAAGCTGTTACTGCGTGAAGGATCAGGACTATTTTCCCAGTAATGGGGGACCAACACAATACTAGGCAGTTGGTCATAATGTTATGCCTGCTCTATGGCCATAAAATGAAGACTCCTTCCTGAAATGTCAATCGAACATCTCATAAAAAAATCTTAATGAATTATGTTTATATGAAAGAAGTAACTTCTGAATGATCAGGTTTTGAGAACAGCGTAGTACAAATATTATTTAGAAATTGTAATAATTTTAAATTATTGGTTTGTTTTAGGCAAAATCTATTTTTTACAGCTGCTCTCATATTTATGTATATAATTCTAATATCATGAAGTGATTAGATTTGTGATGAAGCTACTTTACTCTGACTGTTAGATTCAACATTCAACGAACATTTGATGATGAAGAGATACTATCATACTAATACAATTAAAAATCTTACTAATACAGTTAGTCTTTTCTGTATATATAATAACAAAGAGCACCATGCATTGTTCTGGGAGAGAATGCCAAGCTGTTCCCACTAAAACCTTTTCAGCTGCTGGGTAAATTTGTGAATATGCCGGTAGCCACCTGGTGATGAATTATCCTCTGGACAAGATGAATGAGCAGTAAATGAAAGAGAGAAAAAATTGCTTCGTTTTGATAAAAGAAAGCTGTACATCATTCCAAGAAAAGAGCAATCGCATCATGTATCAGGCATTTCATGTAGCTACCATTATTAAATCATTTGGCTACGGCTTACATGGTTTCCCTGTATTATTTCCTTGATTTCATTTGCGAGAGGGAAGGAACACTAAGTAAAAGAACATAAATATATATTTTTCATGGTAATAAATAAGCCACATTTGTTGTGCCTATCAAATAAAAGTAAACCATTTGAAATCAAGAAGGAACAATTATTATTTATAAAAAATAAAAAAAACTATTATCATAATGTTTAGAACATTTTGTTTATATAAAATACTCTAAACATTATGATAATAGTTATTTATTTATTTATTTATTTAACCAATAGCATTTAATTTCAGTTCCAGACAGGATGTAAAACCATGATATTTCAATTTTTAGGAATTATCTAATGATAACATACTTTCATATTCACTTAGGGACTAATTAATGAATTCAGATACAGAGACTATTTATCTCAGTAAAGCTGCTTTGGGACCATTTTTATTGTTATTTTAAGTCTTCATTCTATTTGTCTTTCTAATCTGTGCTACTGTGTGTCAGGTTGCAGGCTCTGAGGAAGGAGAAGTCACGTGATGCTGCACGCTCACGCAGGGGGAAGGAGAACTTTGAGTTCTACGAGTTGGCCAAGATGTTGCCACTGCCAGGTGCCATCACCAGCCAGCTGGACAAAGCCTCCATCATCCGCCTCACTATCAGCTACCTGAAGATGAGGGACTTCGCCAACCAGGGCGACCCTCCATGGAACGTGCGCATTGAAGGACCACCACCTAACACCTCAGTCAAAGGTAAGAAGTCACGCACTGTCCTAAAATCTTCTCTTCTCTTCTCTTCTCTTCTCTTCTCTTCTCTTCTCTTCTCTTCTCTTCTCTTCTCTTCTCTTCTCTTCTCTTCTCTATTCTATTCTATTCAGCTTCTCATCACTTCTCTGTTTTTTTCCTTTCCTCTCCTTTCCTCTCCTCTTTTCTTCTCTTCTCTTCTCTTCATTTTCTTTTTTTTTTCTCTCTCCCTCTTCCCCTACATTTCTCTTCTCTTCATTTCTCTTCACCTTCTCATCACTTTTTGTTATCCTTCTTATCTTTTCTTTTTCTTCTCTTCTCTTCTCTTCTCTTCTCTTCTCTTCTCTTCTCTTCTCTTCTCTTCTCTTCTCTTCTCTCCCTCTTTTTCTTCTCTATTGTGCTATTGAATTTTTACAGCAGCTCCAGACATTTTTCTGTAGTCCCACATTCATAGCAACGGACATTAAATCCAAAGTAAAAGAGGAATGGCAAACAAAAAATGATAAATAAATGCAATTAATCCAGCCCCTGAGCACTAAAGCCTGGATGAGGTCATAATTTGTTGTGTGGGGTATATGAGGTGAGAGTAAGAGTGTTTGTCATGCTTCATGGACGCCTAATTAGTTGTAAATGGTACTATACTGAAATAGTCTATAGATTTAACAGTAACTATGGATTTGTTGTTGAGCAGTAAAGACCATGTGAATAATGGGCCTGTTTAATGAACTAATGCTAAACCTCAGGTGATACAAAACAGTCAGGCTTAATGGAAAAGTGGGTTTTGTGTGATAGTAGACAGGATAGTTTTTTTTGTTTGTTTTTTTTCATAATGCAAAGACTTTGATTGGAACGAAAAACAGTTGAAGATAGTAAAAAATATATATATATATATATATATATATATATATACGTTTTCAAGTCCTAGTAGGAGACTTAATTTAATATATTTTAATGTTTTATATTCGCTTCTGCCTTGCTCTACAAATGAGAATCAGTTAGGAGAAATGGAATAACTGCAGAACTGAAAATGGCCATAGGGACCAGAGAAATTGCACGCATTTTAAGGAGGCTGCATTCTGTGTATTCTGGCCAGCACACAACAGATGGCATCATTGTCGTCTCCCTTTGAAGAACTGCATGAATTTTAATGAGAAAACGTATATACAAAATCATTTTGGTGTACAATATGGCAGCAAGTTCGGAGAGAACTGTTCTGCTATGCAGCATTAAAAATCTAAAAAAGAAACGATTACACCATTGAAGAAACGTATTAATTGGCCACTACTATATGTACTTTAATGAATGAAGAAAAAGGTGAGACAAGAGTAGGACAATGAGGCTGGCTTTATGTCCTTCCATCTCATTGACAGAAGCACTTTGAATTGAATCAGGAGCTGGCTCCGTTTTATTTGCACTACATTTCGAACACAGTCTGATATCGATTCCTGTTGTGTTGCCCCGCGTCACTCAAGGTAATGGATACTCACTGCACTGAAGGGGCTTTCCGAGCCCATGAATCTGTGTTTATTCTTTGATCGGAGTGACTATATGGCCTTGACCTATAGAGGCATGGAGTTTCCCTCTCTGGCTCGCATGGGATTGTTTTAGGATAAAAGAGCGTGACACGTTTTGATCAACACGGAACATGCTAATACAAACATATGGTGCATTATTGCATCAGGTGGCGTCGCATAAAGGGCAGGCCGATTTTGTGCTCGGGATCGCTTGCGCACCTGACTCAAGGCGAGCCGCAGGAAAACTATATTGTTTCTGATGCATGGAAGTCCCCAGTTCATTCGGCAGTCCAGTCCCTCAATGAATTTATCCGTGACTGTACATGCGGATCTGCAGCGACAGGCCACGCACCTGTTATTACGTCAGTTATGACTGAGTAAAAAAAACAAAATCCCGAGCGAACTCCTTGTAAGGCATTTCTACCTAATAACTGATGATTGTAACCTTTAGGGAAATCTCGTGCGCAGCTGTGTTTGGCAGATCTCCCTGCTCTCAAGGAACGGCTCTTTGCTTAAAGAAAAATCAACATTCTCTTTTATTCTCGCTTCTATAGGAATAAAGAATAGGTCGGCGCTGGCATTTGTACTGTGCTGATGGTTTTCACAGTCGCCAAATATCATTAAAATGAAGCCCTCTTCTCTTGAATACAAAACAAAGGTGACAAAGCAGAGATTGCCAGCCCTTATCGGTAATAAAAGCTCGCCGTATTACTGGCATCTGAACTAAAAGAATTTGACCTCCACTTCTCAAGTGTTGATTTATTATCATAACTCCTGCGAGCGTGCTGCCTCTCCTCTTCACGCCTGTTGACCTTTACGGTAATTGACCCATCAACTAATTTTTTTTTTTTTTTTTTTTCCTGGAGTGTTTTAACCAAAAATTTGCTAGTCTCTGTCAGGAGCGTTTCACATCTGTTGAAGGACACTGCACAAACAAGCATGACCTTTCTGTTGTTTGGAGGCTGGCGCGGGCCTCCTGACCCCCTCCACCACCTGTGCATTCATTATTCATGCATGCAGAGCAGAGAGCAGTCACCAAAATGCCACACTTCACCAGGCACGCGCTCACGCCCACATGCGCACACTGCGGAAAAACTATACGCTCCTGCCTCTGCCATTCACGCGTCCCGTGCCTATAGACAGCTGGAGAGCAGAGGACAAGGTTTCTCCCAGTGTCCTCTTATTGTACAAAAAAGAAATGTTGGAAAGGATCCATGTGAATGCGGAATAACACATATCCTGTATCAGACTTAGAGGTTCAAGGCGAAGAAAAAAAAGAATGATTTATGATTTGTCACAATGCTAAATTGAGCTCCAAGCACACAAAATCTGCCCTGCTGTAAATGTAATTTTTTTTTTTTTTTTACCAATTAGGTGACATTTATGCCTGAGAGTTAGGTTTCAGTCTGTATTAGCTGAGCAGTAGAAGCCACTCTTTTGTGAGTAAAAAAACAACGTATTAGAATGAGCACTTCAAGTTCCAAGTTTCAAGCACCATGTTATAAGCTAACATAAGGTATTGTGCTGAAAAACGCTTTTATCAGCAACAATATTTTTAAATGTCCCTGAAAGTTTTACATTTTGTCCAGCGCAATGAATTTTCTTTATAGTTTTGTCACTCATAAAAATTTCAGCCTGTTATTTTTTTCCCCCTTCCATGCATTAGCAAGACTCAAGGAATGGAACTGCAGCCAAATGTTCATGTACTTGTCCCAATTAGCATAATTTCATCAATAAACTCCAAAGGGACCTTGAAGCAGCATCAGACCTTCTTTCACATTCCCTCCCCTCTTCCACTCATTAGGTCTTCTAATGTCCCCTGGACCTCACTCTCGGCATTTACCATCGCGCACGCGTGCTGCACTGCTTCATGCATGTTTACCGCCAGACTCCTGTCCACCTGAGCGTAACCCTCATGTCTTGAATTTAACAACATATCAACACATCAAATGCAGTCAACAGGGTAAACTCATTAAGGCTTTTGACCATCGCACAGAATGACAGACCAGTTGCTCTTTAGACCCGGATGCTACTTCTGAAGGGTGGCTGGCGTCGGCGGAGCAGGTTGGCACCAAGCACTCTACTGATTAAACTGATCTCTCCAGGTGCCCGGTGTGCCACTCTTATTGTTAATGTTAATGAGGAAATTAATGGTGTTTGCATCACAATCGGCTCAAAAAAGCGCTGATAGTGCTTTTTGTTCATTTTTTTTTTTTTCTGCAACCTGGACTTGGAAAGAGACAGAGAAGCAGAGAATCCTGGGAAAGAAAGAAAGAAAGAAAGAAAAAAAAAAAGAAAGAAAGAAAGAAAGAAAGAAAGAAAGAAAGAAAGAAAGAAAGAAAGAAAGAAAGAAAGAAAGAAAGAAAGAAAGAAAGAGCGAGCGAGCCTCCCTGGTATATCTAACTGTATAAATGGGTGGTAAATTGCCCAGCTGTGAGTGTGAGATGTTTCATTCCCCAGTCGTCCTGTAAGAAAAATTGAATGACAGTGAGCGAAACAGCAGTAATTATAAAACTAATTACTAAATGCTGATGATGCCCATAGGCTCTGCATAACTAAATTTAGAAGAGAAAATTGCTTTTGGCTACGGAGAGGCTCTGGGCATGTTTGTCTTTATTTTCTTTATTTTCAAATACGCACCAAAGAAAGTAGTAATTGCCATGGAAACATTTACTCGCACACCTTCTCTCTAATTCTTTTTTTTTTTTTGGCCCGGCAGAAACAGCCCGAGGAAGCATTGTTGTGGAACAATGTGTTTTAATAACACTGAATAGTGTACATTCTTCGCTCATGAATAGATTACGTTCGTATAGAGAAAAAAACACGGCCGTGCCACCGTGGCTAGGTGTAAGAAGGCCTGTAGTTCCCTTATTAAATTAGACCTTTTATTGTGCAAGATTTTGTTTGGGCCATACAAACCCAGCTAGCTTGTGTGAGTCTTAATTGTGAGCGAGCGTACAGAGCACTTGTGTGCAACTATGCTTTTAATGGCCTATTTCTCTTTTGAATGGAGACAACAGAGGCAGGGTTGGCAGCGAGACGACCCTCTAGGGTGCCTTCACGTTCCCAATAGCCTTGTTTGCGAATGTGTTTGTGGGTCCTGCAGTGTTTTTGTGCGTGACGCAGTGTGCTTTGCGTGTGCGTGCGTGTACGTGAGAGAGAGAGCGAGAGTGAGAGAGCGCCTTTGTGTGCGCTTACCTCCACGCAGTTCTACATTTTCTCTCCGTGCAAAACCCGACAGCACAAGAATATGATCATTGTTTTCCAGCAAATTCGACATGCTCGGTGATGATGTATGGCTAACTGCTTTTATTCTCATTGACCTGTTACACTTGTGCTATATGGATGTCAGCTCTGGCCCAGTAATTAGTCCTTTTGCAAATGGGCCAATAATAGAGAAATAAATCAGAAAGACAGCCGAAATGAATATTGAAGCTCTTTGCCCGAACTTCTATTCAGCTGTAGATAATATCTTTACAAAGTATTACAAATCACTGTGTCTTTCTTGCCCACTGTACTACAAAAAAGCAGTCTCTCATGCATTCATTTGAAAGACACAGACGCAGAAATATATTAATATTATACTACACGAGATTTTCAGTTTATTTCGATTTTTACAGGTCAGTGTATGAGCAGCACATGATTCGTTCCTCTGTGTATTTGCCTGTTGAGTGCGTGTGTGTTCAGTGGACTTGTCCGGCTGTCAGACTGCTCCCAGAATAGAGTGGCACTTTTTGAAGCTGAGCGTCTGAAAGCACAGCGTGAGCCTCAAATAAAGTGAAGGGCATCCACTATTACAAGTAATGTCCTTAATAATCTTGTTAGTCTAGTCCCTCTCAGTAGGAGACAAATGGAGCATTATTGGCTTATGGGCTGTAGTAAATAATTTAGTTTCCAATATTCTGGCTGCTTTGACAGTAAATTACGATGACATGAAAAGAGCTCCTTGAATAAAAACAGTATCCAATCAAATTTAATTGGCTCGGCTTTAAGCAGCAGTAATATGTTTTATAATTAAACCGAGTTGTCTTAGAGCTTTATAACGTCACATGAATCAAAATGTCAAAAATATTCCGTTGATATTTTGATATCTGGCTTTTAAAACGTCACAGCGCAAATGATTTTTATGATAAATAACCACCCCCTCGAATTTACTGCGCAGTGGGACACGAGAAGAAGGCTCTCCGTCCGAATTTTCCGAACCCATGTGAGCTGCCGGTTTACATGTGTGGAAATCGAACATGCGTCACGGCCTTGCACTCTGAGTCGGGCCACGTGACGTCTCACCGAAGTGCAAGAGCTGTTAAGATTTCAGAGGAAGGTCACCAAGGCCTCTGCCCTAATCCTTGTTTGCTGCTGCTCTTCCCCCTTGCAGGACACAAATGACTCCTCTAATCATCCAATTTAATCACACCATTTCATTCCCCTCGCTGGCCCCCACTCAGCTAATCAGCCATTCTGATGCTGTCACAAAGGGCTTCATATCGAAACCAATGGATTTTTAGCATTTAGCGACGGGTTGAAAGTGGGGCGATAGAGTCGGGGTCGAGAGGCGTCTGCACCCGCTCAGAAAGGGAGCGATTCATGTGTGAAGCATTAAGCTATTGCCATCTCAACGCATGACTAACAGTTTTCGGTCACCCGTTTTATTCTCTAATATCTATAATAAGTGGGTGTGATGATGGCTGCGAGAACAGGGGATTTTTTCCCCTCTCTCTCTCTCCTTATCTGTTGAGCTGATGATGATTTTGGCAGGCGGTATCGAGGCCAGAGGAGGAAGGTGAAATTTTGCTTCTTGACCCAAAGTCATGCACGAGCGCTCAGGATTTTACGAAGACAGCTTCCCGGAACACACAAAAAGAAAAACATACGGTATCTCACTCGGTTTCTAGGACGACGCGAGGTTTTAAGTTGGCAGAAGCCCTGCTATGAAGGGTGGACATGTTGTCCTGCTGCAGGCTGCATGCATGCCCATCTCTCAGGCTGGCGGTCAGTAGCTCTGGGATCAGTGCCCAGTCAATCAGCAGATAGCCCAGGGCCCAAGAGAGCACCTCAGCCTCCCTCCTCTCCCCTCAATCATTCTATCTGCCTCAACACGGTTGCCGCTGCTAATAAGAAGGAATATAGACATATGAATAATGCATGAAATGTATTGTTTATATTAGCTGAAGCTCTTGCCACAAGTCTCTAAGAAAGTCTTGCGTTTGATGGAATTTGCTGCTTGCTTTAAGTAATTAGAAATAACGTGGGTTTCATTTTCATTTTGTCGTCCGTCACCCTTCGAATGCCAGTTGGAGAAAATGACTTCGTTTATGCTTTATCAGTCCCCTATGACCCGAGATTCATTTATAGTTTCCAGTCCAATCTTTCTTGTTGAATTTTTTTTTTTTTTACATTTCCTGTGGAAGATATGACAGGAGCCAGTGAAAATCGACACAATTGACTGGAACTGTTCTCCCAGAAATTAATGAAATATAGATTTGATTAGACACTGGGCCACAGCTGGCTGCTGGGTGCTCTAGTTTAAAAGACTGTTTCGCATTGAAAAGTAGACTATTAAATAGTCTTCTTTGGTTCGATATTACAATAACTTACCCAAAAAAAAGCTTTCTTGCGGAAGCAGGTTAGTGACTGCTAAGTATGCTATGCTATAGCCAGCAGTTCAATCTCGCAGTGGACCAGATTCCAGGGCAGAGATCTTTGCTTTTGTCATTTTATACACAGCAGCATTACAGCAAAATTATCTTTCATAAAACCTGAGCATTACAACTTCAGATTTTCAGTTTATATCTTTTAGTTTCATATTTAAGCTGAGTAACTGGAACAGAGGCCCCGTACAGCATGTGCACCTCGTCCTCTCTGAGGACAGCAGTGTCAGAAATGTCAGCAGTAATACACATCCTGCCTTTCACTATCAGCTCCTAAGCTGCCAAGCCAATTACAGCTAAAGGAAGCTGTGTGTGTGCCAAAGCGAAGCTGGGCAAATCCTCTGGCATACACTGCTATTGTTTCGAGCGGGTCAGTGAGAGCATGTTCTCCTGATTAATAACGCCTCTCCCTTCTTCCTCTCTGATTCGTTGTCGCTGTATCTCCGTATGAAAAAGATATATCTCAGCAGAGAGAGCTTTAATTGTGAAGATGAGAGGAGAAAGAAAATGGAGCAGAGAAGATCGACCGGAGGGGGGGGGGAATGGTCTAAATACGTCACTTGCCTTAACGAAGAAGAGATCAGCACTTCTTGTTTTGTGGTTGAGCCATAAAAAGAGCTTGATGATATTAAATGATATCAACTTCAAGGCATTGTTTTGATTTTGGACTTGCTCTTTTTTCCACTGCATTCAAACTATGCAGATCCTTTAATTAAACTCTGAAGCGAATTTGTTGTTGGTTTTTGTTTTGTTTTTTTGTTTTTTTTGGTTGTACAGCTTGGTTTGAAATTTGCATTGCTTGGATGTGAGGCAGCTGTGTCTCCAGGCTGTGTGTAATGTTGCTCTCTGTTCCATTTGCTTAATGTGACTGCTTCTTTCACAAATCCCACAAGGACTGAGGAAATATCGTGAAAGCGACAGCAAGTTCCTTTAGATGCGCGGTGTTCAAACGAGGCGTTGCGTTCCGAAATCGCGATTGCATTAACAGTCGCAGTTTAAAATTTAATCACACACATTGTTACTCCGTCTTTAGTTAGGATGTCTAACGTTTAGTTGGATGTCTTACAGCAACTTGGAGAAAATCTCGAACACGACTAAGTAATACTTGACAAGGGTTTTGTTTGATCCTTCACACGTCATTTAAGTCAGACCGGCATCCCTACTGTGCAACATATGCTGCACGCTTGCACACATTACACAAAACATTTAATGTCTAGCCAGGGTTATGCTTATAAATGTATCATATCTTGATTCTCATATAATAATAATATGCTGGATTTGACAGACGAATAAGGATTTTTTATTTTTTTTTACTATCTGAAGCATTCTTCCTGTAACACTTTGGCAATCTGATGTGGGAAAATGATGTGTGAGTTGCAGAGGTCTCAGCCAGCTCAGGGGGAGCAGAGAGAGCTCACTCTGCTGGCGGGAGATGAGCTATGTAATGATTATCCTCTATGTCACACTGGGTGAGTTTTTGTTGACACACTGACGTAGGAGGGCTAGATTAAAATTTAAAACCCAAACAAGCATTGAGAATGGCACCCAGCCATACAAGATGCATGACGACCGCTCTGCCATGGGCCGATGTGCCTGTGCTGCCCAATCAGGGAGGAGAAAGAAAAGTCCTTAATTGACAATTTCTCGAAAATTGCTGAGGGGAAAAACAAAAGACCAGCCTTGGGTTGTCAGGGTGTAATAAGCCGTTTCTCATCACTGTCTCTGTGATTGAGCCTATACAAAATCGATTTATTTCTCGGGTAACTCGGAATAATTGAAATACAGACAACGTTTGGTTCCAATTTACCAGCAATAAAGTTGTAATAGGGTTTTCTCTGCAATCTTAGACTTAATGCACTCATTCTAAAGAGCAGTATTTTGCCAGTCGAACAAATAGCATCACTGAGGCTTACGATCAGTAATAGTCCCACATTGATGCACACATTAAACTTGTTAAATCAATTCGGTAGACACTTTCTAAAGTGGACTGTCTGTTCTCTTTCTCCTCCAGCCCTCTCATAGCCTGTACGCGTATCAATCACTGGCAGCCGCTCATAATGATTCAAGCCTTTTAGTTTGTAATTATTTATGCTAGGCGAACACAGCCAAAGAGAAATATCTGACATGAGAGCATATTTATAGGAGGTAGAACACTCAGCCATGCACTCACACACACACACACACACACAGAAATACACACCGGGGGCTGGTCTGGGTGGATCGAATCTGAAGTAGGCTTCTATAGATTTTAGTATTTTACTGCTTTGGAACCTTTTTTTGCCTGTTGCTAATGAATGCCCATTTAACTCACTCAAAAAGGCATCACGAGCAGAAATGCGGTAGTGGATTTTAATGCCGAATTGTTCGGCACGAGATTTGCATCTTACTCTGGCAGTGCAGCTTAATAGCAGTGATTAAATAAGAATGCTAAATATGTGCCTGAGAAAAGGATTTCATTACTGCAATTGAGCATAGATCTCACGGTCAAATTTCTGTAAACAAACCCCTACAAAATAAGTACTTTGAGCATTTGCATAGTTTAATTTATTTATTTTTTTCTGCCGGTTGTTTTCACCCTTTATGCTACAGTAGGTGCAGATTTTAGATCAGAGGGCATGATCAGTGCACTAACTCCAGGCTCCAGGGCAGAAAGCAGTGGGCAGTGGGGATGCCATGGATGTTTTTTTTTGTTTGTTTGATTTTTTTCTGAGCTGGTACACATGTACAGTAATTAAACTGTCTCACTGCTGAATCTCTTCTGCCTGGCAGCTGCTGATGTATTATATAGACATTCAGCTAATCGATTAAAAGCGCCCAGTGAAGGGAGATGTCTGACAGTGCTGTACTAAGATGAAATTAGTGTATGAGTTTGTGTGTGTGTGTGTGTGTGTGTGTGTGTGTGCACATGGTGGGGGCACATATGTGCATGTGCATCTAGGGGCCACAGGTGACTCGGGCCCAGCGGGAACGAGGTTGGGTAAAGGCAACAGCAGACTGATGCGCATGTAATTAGGACAGCCGTGTTTCAACAGGATTTTCAAATTATGAAGAGAGCACATGAGGGAAGAGAAGGGTGGCAGTTCGGGAGAAACCAGGGCCGACGGTGGGGGTGAGGGGATTGGACATATGAAGGGAGAAAGAGGGGAAAGGAGGGGACAGGGGGTCCTACGCTTTCCAGCAAAGTTGGCCTTCATCCAGCACTCCTGAAAATTATACGAAATTATTCAGCTGCCGGGGAATGTGAAATCGGACTAATTGCCTTTTGAAGTAGGCCGTAACGGCCGAGCCTGGCCACAGCCCGCCTGCTCGGGAGCGCCGCACAACCTCAATCGATTTCACAGCTGATACTTCTGCGAATCAACACTTATTTTCCACTGCACATGGGGGTCCCTTTTAAATGTAAATCCGGTAAAACTGCACTTGTTGGACCTCGCACAAACAAGGCAGGAGGCTGTCTGCGAATGAAGAAATAAGCCCGAATTTATTTACTTCAAAAAGCGACGCCGATTGCTTTCAGTGAGAGCTGGAATCCTAAAAAAACGCTGCAGTCTGCTCTCCCCCAACTGTTCCACCAACGACCCGCACTTCAAACAGCAGCAGCTTTAGTAGCTTGTAGCATTGTGGAAACAAATACAGATCTGTAAAGGAGTTAACCTAGGCTCGTATTCCAAATGTTGCCATTTATAGTCCATCTGGACCATCAAAAGGCTTGGAGCAAGCTGCAAACGTAGCCAACCATGCCTCTGAAGCTGCAAAAACACAAAAACCTGTTTGTGTTTGTTTGCTGTCACTGCTCTTTGAAATCAGCTTTTACTCCTACAGGATGTGCCAGTGAATCAGATGGAAGCTTTCTGGGGTTTTTTTTGTTGTTGTTTTTTTTCTCAACACCAAATAATTACATCAATTTAGGCCCATATCCAGCAGCACTGCCTCCTTTCCATTAAGTCAAGCTGCTCAAAAACAGGGACACTTTTCATCTGCTTCCAGAACACAAGATCGGCACAATTACAAACCATTTTACAGAGCTCTGTCACTTTTAATAGTGAGTTCAGCCCCAGTCTGCTGCCCTTGTTCAACTGCAGACAGGCGAAACGCTGCTTTTAAAACGGAGCTCTTTGAAATAATCTAAAGAGTGTTTTCAAATACAGGCCTGAATCTTATGTCAAAGCAGCCCCCCCCCCCCCTTACTGCTGTTTGCTTGAAATTGCTTGATGTTTCAGTAACAATGGAACTGATCTATACCAGAGAAGTGAAATTAGTTAGCACGATCCCTGTATAGCTGTATTTTTTTTTTACTTGTGTTTAAAGTTGGTGAGAGTGTAACACTTTCTATAAAAGTGAATGAACATTGAAGACTTTAAGCTGTTGAACAGAAGGTTGGTGTCACTCATGATTAAATATTATGTTTATTCAGCAAGACAGTGCATAACATTACTGTTACGTACAAGCCTCTACTCATTCATATATGATCATTACACACAAATGACTCCTTATCAGCGTAGGGGATCCTCAGACTCTGACCTATAGATCAGAGAAACCGTTTCAGTTGAAGCATCTCAAAAGCATCTTTGCTCTCTTTTCTTGAACGGCCCCGGATCGGAGATGCTTTTCTAAAATGCGATTCATCAAACGCAACGTGGAAAACACCTTCGGCGGAGCCCCAGCCTGTTGGTATTCGCCTCATTACTTTGCAAAGTCAGCTGAGAAATGCGACGGGCTGCCCCGCTCTCACATTCCGTCCTGCTCCCAGACACTGTTTGCTGACATGCTCACAACCAGCTAAGCTCTAATGAGAAGCCACAAAACGTGTTTGAGTGCGCGTGTGTTTGTGCGTGCGTGGCTGGGATGACCGTGATTCTCGACGAAGCCGAAATGCCGATTGAGTCACCAGCCTGAGCTAACAGCGAAGCGTTCACTTCAGCCTTGTTAGCCTTCAGTGCTCTCTACCACTCTGTGTATTAGCCCTCTGACACCACCACAGGGCTTTACAGCATGTCTTCAAAAAATCTGCCATGTTAAATAGTGGCTTTATCAGAGGAGACTAACCCTGGCCTGAGTACCACATAAACAGAGACCTACAACAGTATATTGCTTTTGCTTTTTGGGTCTTTTTTCTCACTTAAAGCGTGCAAATGGAAATACAGTATAGAAAAACACCTGTAATACATTTGTGTGCAATAGCATATAATTTCTGTAGTCAGGAAGCATGATGCAAACATACAGGTCAATCATACATGTTGAACAAAATCTACAAAAACATGATACAGCAGATGAGATCATGTGTAAGCATGTACATGTAGAGCAACTGTTATCAATAATAAATGCAAAAGTTTGTGAAAACCTGACCATAAGATCAGTATGCGCTTTTTGAACATTCCATTCCAGATTTAGTTCCGATTTAATGTTATAATGACCTCCGCTCTTTTAGGAAGATTTTGGAGTGTGCTTGTGGAGATTTGTACTCATTCAGCCACAAGGGTTTTAGTAAAATCAGGTACTGATGTTAAGTGAAGAGGATGGGGTGCAGTCAGCGTTCACATTCATCCCAAAGGTGATTAGTAGGGTTGAGGTCAGTGCCCATAACAGGCCACTCAAGATCTTCCATACCAAGCCTATTTTTAAGGGACTTGCTATATGCACAGGAGCATTGTCATGCTGGAACAGGTTTGGGTATATTAGTTAGAGTAAAGGGAAACTGTTTTGCTACTGCATCCAAAGACATCCTTTACAATTGTGATCCTTATATTTTATTGTAAAAGTTGTCCCAATATTTTGTCCATATAGTGTATACTGTACATAGTATTACTGTCATTTGTTTACAACTTTCCAGACAGCCTGTAGATCAAGAGAAGTGTACTACAGTAGTGAAAAATTAATAAGCATAGAAATTCATGGAGTGATTTTTAATGTCTATGATGACATAAAATACTCTTTTGGGATACGTTAGTGTGGGAACATAGAGCGGAACAAGCTCATGGAGGAAACACAAAAACCAGCAAAACGTACCATTTATGTATTCCAGGTCACCAAATAAAACATCACATAAGCATGTGCCTGTATTACATTTGTGTGGAGAACTGATTACACTATAAAAACAAATATTACATTTTCTAGCCAAAAGTGACTCACTTACACCTCTATTTTCACATCCATTTCATGTTTCTCCACCTCTGGGTGTTAAATGCACACAGCCTGGAAAATGGAAGAGTTTTCAGAGCGATCTCTGGGGAGCAAGGTGTTGATTATAATAAAAAAAAATGTTTATAGTCCAACTCATTCGAAATCATGCTTGGCTTTGTGAGATGGTGAAAAACCCTCATCAAAAACACACTCTCATCACTCTCTTTTTTGGCAACCTTAAAAGTCAGTCTGAGAACAAGCCCTTGCCAAGGTGTTTATAATTGTCAAAGCCAATAGACAAACTCAAACCCTGTTGGCCAAGTATGGCCCGTGGCTCATTTCATTCAAGCCACACAGGATTAAATAAAGAAAATCAAGAAAACACATGGTCTACACTGAACTGTCCCAGCAGTGAGTGTGTGTATGTGTGTGGGTATGTGTGAACAGTGCTCTTATTTGGGATGCATTAAATGCACTTAAATGGGGACAGAGTATACCACGTGCATTTTCACTTCTGCAATTTCATCATGGACAGCAAGTTAGAACAAAAAGCAAGCGTGAAATTCTGCATGAAACTGTTCAAATCTGCCACATAGACAATTGACGTGACCTGTGTTTGACATACGGCTATGCTGCAAATTAGTCGTTTGAGATGTTTGAGTGACACGAGAACCCCTCAAAAAAACCCCGAAAATGTCTAAACCATTCGCCAACTTGAACATGATGATCTTTGGAGAACATTTCACATGAACTTTCTTCCGTACCCACCCTACTCACCAGATTTGGCTCCAGCGAACTTTGCACTCATCGAATACACTGTCACGGAGATCTTGGTGCTTGACATGCCTCGAAAAAGAGACTTCGAGGACATGGAGTGATAGGAACGCTGGGAGCGCTATATTGCTAAGTTTTCATAAGTTCTTGTCTGATCAAATGCTGGGTAAAATCTGCACTTGTTTGAATGTCTAAAAACATGTCAGCTTTTAAATGTAAAAAAAAAAGTTGGTGTGTCTTACATGTACATAGCGCTTGCCAGACACTCTTTTCCAGAGCAGCTTATCTAATTGACACAACTGAGCAGTGAAGAGTTGAGGGACTTGCTCAAGGGCCCAGAAATGGCAACACAATGGTGCTGGGATTTGAACTCATGACCTTCCAATTAGAATTCCAACGTCTTAATCACTGAGCTACCCCTTACCTACAGGGATGGATTACTTCTTTTTTTAGAGTCTACAGCATGAATCAATAAATTTTTTGTCTTATTTAGGAGTATCAAAATAAACTACTTTATTTTTGTATTGTAAAAAATACTAAAAAAAAAAATTAAACAAGGGAGCATGAAATCTTTTCGCAAACCCTACATCAATTGGCGTATTTGATCTCCTTCACCAATCCACTGATTTACTTGATTGTCAACAATTTTTGATAGCAACAGCAGTCATGCAATAAATCTGACATATGCAACTATTTAACATCAAATATTCACATACACATCTCTGTGAACTTCCAGATAAAAGTTAGTTTTAAAGTTTAATGTTTCACAGTTTGCGAAAGACTCATATCTTTATCCTAATTTAGTTACTTGGTGTTTGGTAACAAAAGGCTACTTTACATCAGAAACACTGACTCACTGACAAACATGTCATTCATTAGAAGACAACTGATGACACTCGTATTCAGAGCAACTGGTTTCTAACTAATGAATCATTTAATTGTTAGTCATAAATATAATAATATATTATGTGTCAGGCAGTCATTTATGCAATGGTATGCAAAATCATGATTCTAATAAACAGCTACCTTAATTAGGGAACAATATTCGGCAATCATATATTTATTTATTTACATTTACATTTGCGACATTTATCAATCATTAGACACCTATTTAGAAGCTGACAGCCTGCACATTTTTCAGCTTCATCACCTTCTTCTATAGGGATCAATTTTCTGTTCTGATATCAACAAGTCTGGGCAAAGTACTGACACAGTAGACACCAATCAGAGGCCGCATTTTTATGATGTCATCATGTGGACGTCTTACAAAGTATTTGACAGTAATTTAAAAATACAAAACACTGAATATGTAATATGAAGCAATTTCCGTCAACCCTATTAAATACTAATGACAAAATCCTATTTTACATTTTAAATACGTAGTTGAAATACATGTATCATAAAATACTGCCCATCCCAGCTTACAGACTGCACATGCTTACAGAAAGTTGTATATTTATTTTAAGGCCCATGGTCAATAATTTATCTGGGTGTTGTTGACTATTAATCTGTATCTGGTTGCACTTTTACCTAACGGTCTTTATGATGGAAGTATGCTTAATTAAACATTGGAACCCACTCACAGACTGTCTTTTACCCGTTATTAGACTTAATTGCTGGTAGAACCTAAACTGTGAGCTTTGACATAATATGAAGGTAGAAAGAAATGCTATAAAATGTCTTTGAGAGTTTAAAAGCATCTAAAGTATATGTGTGTGTGTTGGGGGTGGGGGTCATGCTTCAGAGGCGCGTGTCATGTGCTAGCAGTGTCCTGACTTCAGGCGAGGTTTCATCAACCTGCCAGGACAAATGGCCATCCAAGATCCTGTCATCCTCGGGTGAACTTTAACCCCATAGGGCACATTTTGCTTTCCAGTGAGCAGGAGAATTCCATCCCACAAATGCACATTTAGAGGCTCATTTGCTCTGTGTGCCAGAGGTGTTAGATAGTGGTGACACACATATCATTGAAAAAAAAAACAGCACCAGGACAACCACCATTAAGTTGAAACGCCTCATTTTTGTTCTGTTGCTTTGCTGCTGTGTGGTAATGCTTGTTATTTTCCACCTTGGTGTATTGTGTTTGTGTGTGATTTTCCCGGCCTATAGATGAGCAAATACATACAGATAGAGATGTGTGTTCACAGTTTAGAACACAAGTGTCCTAGTCTGGGGTATAGTGTTATCCGGCTAGCACCGTGTCATGTGTTTATGTGTAGTTTAAGTACGAATAGTTTGACTGGCACTAAAACCAGCTCTGAGGTCTTCTCTACCTCTCCATTTCTTCATTCTCTCCTCCCTGTCTCCTCTTTAGCACATGATAAAACGCTCGGTGGCTGCCTTCAACCAATCATGTTTTCAGTAGAGCAGTTAAACTGTTTTATTACCGCCACCCTCAAAGCTTTAGAGTCTTAAATTTTCTCCGTAATGGTAGATTAATTTCAGCCTGCCTAATGCAATCCAGGACAAAATATTTCATACAGGAATTTTATTTTTTATTTTTGGTACAGGGTGTGGATGAAGTTGGGAGGGTGTGAATAACAGCTTTGCCACGGAACCCCCCCACCCCCTAGTAGTGGAGCTTGGTGTGTCATTGGCTCCGTTCAGTGGTGGGGGTGGAGGGTGAAGGTGGGGGTCAAGGCCCATATGGACACCTTTTTGCATATAAGCTCCATTACAGGCAGCGGCATCAGGCGAGACCTTCAGAATGCGACGGAGAGGAGCCGTGATAAGTGTCCAGGAGTGATAAGAGCTTGGGCCGCTTCACCTGCAGTCTGCTGCTGCGCGCAGATAACGATGCGTCGTCCACAGTGCAGTTTCAGGCTGTAGTGAAACGAGAGACAAAAAAAGGACTTCATGCGAGCAGCCCAATTAGGTGGAGTTGCTAACGTGTAATCTGAGGCGTGTTCATTATGTTTGAGCTGCTGGGGTTGATATTGCATGTAGATAACGCGGCGTTCCAATAAGCTCCGATAGCAATCTTAATTAAATCACTCTGATATAAGATACAGTATGGCAAAACTGCACACTGCTGTAATGCTAACACAGACCATAATTTGCTTCTCTTCCCCCCCCCAATTAGTGCTTTATTGTACTTTTAAACACTGTTAGGACCTTTGCCATTGTGTGCCCATGTACAGCTCTGCCCTGCCACCCTATAAACTGACCTTTCTGTAATAAATTGAAGAAACGCTACTAGATCAGCTCTGACTATTTAACACATGATGGAACTAATTCTTCCATTAACTCAACTTGCAATGAGATGACTTGTATGCTAATATCTTATAATTAATTCTTACACCCTCCACTCTCCTCCCCCTTCACAGATTCTTTTTTTTTTCCCTAAGACCCCGTTCTAGGGATAGTCAACGGATCCCGACACTTCAACTAATGCATAATGTTCATTTCAGGCTCTTAATTAGGTTTAAATGAAAATTGGCTCAGCAGAAAGATGGACAGCGGGGAAGGCATCAAACCACCCAGCATGCCCCCGAGTTGTGAGGCAATGCAATTTGTAGGAGCAGCGCAGCGAGGAGTTCAGAGTTCATTAATTTTTAGTGTGCACATTCTCTCCCAGTGGTGCTCCCTGCCTGCTCCCGCTCCCATCAGGACACAAGCACAAACACTGGACCTGCACACAGATCTGAAACTCGATCTCTATCTCACACACATCCACATAGATACAAACAAAAAGACAGAAAGGGATCCTTGTCACTCTCTCTGGTGATTAAACACAGTGGCCAACATAGTGCTCTTTTAGCGAAGCTCCACCTAGTGCCACGTTTGAACACAGCATTTCTTTTTCTAGATTGAGATTTAAATTTTTATTAGCCATATGATACATCACTGATGAAAAATCTCAGTCTGATTCTGGCCCTGAGATGCGATGAATTCGCACAAAATTATTTAATACACAGGACATAATTCCTGACCTTAGCTACGAAAGGGCTTGAGTCATCCAAGAGTTTAATCTCTGTTCCACTCCACACGGCTTGCCAGCACCCTCAGCGCCAGCGGTGTTTCATTAACATGGATGAAGTCGGGGAACCAACCTTGCACATCTACCAAATCAGTACTGGAAGCATAATTAGACAATACAAAGCAATCTGTTTTTTCTTTTCTTTCTTTTCTTTTTTTTTTTTACACACTTTTACTTAGCTGTTGCTTTTTTACACTTGCATTTTTAGATAGAGAATCATCATTATGTTGAGAAAATATCATTATGTTTAGCCTCTGCCTCACCACTGGCTTTCTTTTAGTGTTTAACATTTGCAACTCTCATTACCTTATACCATGATCTTGATAAGAGGCCTGTGTGTGAGTCTCTGGTTAGAGTCTGTAGGCCACCGCTGGTGAATCTCCATACACTCCTGTAGTGTAAGTGGATCTGTCCCTATGTTTAGCATGCCACTATAGGTTAGCCCCTAATTACTCACCCCCAAATATTCCCCTGGCACGAATATTTTCTGCCTTAATGCCTCATTATGTCGTTTGGCAGACTGAAACATCAGCCTTCCGCTGTCTGAAACGTGTCTTATGTACCAGCCTTTACACTCATTCATTTTTATCTCTTTTTCTCTCTCTCTCTCTCTCTCTCTCTCTCTCTCTCTCTCTCTCTCTCTCTGTTTGGCTTTTTCTCGATATGGCTCATCTGTTTCCACGACTACCTTACACTTCTTGCTGTCACCCCCACTCTTTTCTTCTAACCATTGATTCATCCAGGCTTAGAAGAGATCCCCTGTTCTTTTCTGTTTCTCTTTAGCTCTGTGCATTCGCAATCCATTCAGATTACATTTGTTGTCATATCCCTTTCTTTTTTATCCCTTCTTCTACGTTGTGACTCAAGGACAGTAACAATGGACATTCAGTGTGCATGTATGTGAAAGAATATTGTGCTTAAACACTGTGTAAATGTCACAATGAAAGGGACAGGATACTCTCTCTCCACTGTCAATCACAGCCACCAGCCAATCATGGCCATCTATTAGCACAAGTATGTGGAAGAGATTGTGATTGTGTTACTCTGCCATGTCATGCAGCATAAGCAGCAGTATGACAAAATGCAGAGGCTGTGATCGGATGTTATGCCCTTGACCTTCAACCACTGGTAGGTGTTGTATAATGGGAAAGTGTAAGCTAGTGGCCAAAACTACGGACGAAATAGAAAGAAATAAATCCATATTAATGGTTCACTACTGTAGAATTATGATTCCCAGCACTAGGGTCAGTCATCGGGCAACAGCAGTTGTGTCAGTTTTAGTCATTATATGAATAGTTTTAGTAATTTTCAAGTTAAGAAGCTTTTATTGTCATTTTAACCATAAATAGCTTTATTTAACCAAAATAACATAAAACAGCATAGAGTTACATAACAGAACACAGAGACAAGGAATAAAGTAAGTTGTCCTCACGACATAAAGTGCATCGGGTGTAACCCGGTGCAAACAGTGTAAGACAAGACAACACAACACATGACGGTGTAGGACAAAAACACAAAAAAACCCGCCAGTAAACCTACTGTATGTTATACAGTACAATGTGCAAAGGAGAACTGTATACAGGTGTGTACTTGTAAATAAACACAAATTATAAACTCAAAAGGTTGTGCAAAACAGTTATTAAATAATAATATAATATGGGTGGTGCTGAAGACGTGTGAAATAAGTATGAGTGTGTGTTTGAGTTCAGATTTGTAGCAGTTCAGTAACACACAGTTGAGCGAGTGTGTGCGTGTGAGTTTCAGTTTCAGTTCCGTTCTGTGTGTTGACCAGCAGATTTACCAGCAGATTTAGAGGAACTGTTGATATTTTTCACAGTCTGACACTTTTTCCAGTTTTTCTGCCTTTACTGTTCATAACGATGTCCTAGCTGGCGAAAACGTTAGTCACTAGATCAACAGTTAATCAGCAACAGTGTACTCATGACTAACGGCATATTCATGCGCTTGGCTTCTCTTAATGAAAGCTTGAGTTCACAAGTTTTGAATGACCATGCAGTAAATGTCTTCATGATAGATAATGGCAATAAGTGATCATTTGCATCATTCATGTGAATAAAAGTGCTTTTTACAAAGAATAATAATGATTGAAAAATTCAATGGCATTCATTGTTTCGAGGAGGAAAATCTACATCACTACATATACAGTATATCATTGCACATATTCTTACACACACACACACACACACACACACACACACACACACACACACACACGCGCGTACGTGTGTGTGTGTGTGAGAATGAGTAATGTTACAGGGAGCTAGATGATTGTATGTTGTCTGTTATACATAGGGTATGCTGCAGTTGAGCACGAAGAGAGGAGGCCTTCCGTAAGACAGACTTCATGCTACATTGACTGGCATTGATGCTTTTTAGCCTCTTACAGACACACGCTCATGCGTGACATTGAGCATTATTTGTTTCACTCCAAAAAAAAAAAAAAAAAGACAGAAAGGATTGTTTGAAAAGAGACAGGAGAAGAAGAAAAGATTTACAGAGAACTGTTTTCTTTCCACTCATCAGTGCCAAGTAGCTTGAGTGAACGGGCAAATGCAAAATCCTAACGTGAAGTTTTTTCATCTTTAACAGCGATTTTGGATCCTTTATAGCAAGCGTGTCAGTCCTTTGGAATGTGCTATGTGTTATAATCGAGACTTTCCATCATCATTCAATCATTAGAAATCATCAAGCTTGTCTCATTGAGGCAGACGTCATTAAACAGCTTTACATCCTATAAAAGCAGTTGTTACGAAATCCTGTCTTAATTATGGCTACCATATTTTCTAAGCACTTTTCGCTGTATATTCTTTATAGTATGACTTTTATAGTCATCGTCAAACAGTGTAGAATCATCAAACAGTGTTCGGCTGCTTTTTTTTTTATTTTTATGATGTGTCTTTTAAAGGTTCCAAACATATAAGTGTGTTCTATAGCCCGAGTTCACATAAGTATATAAGCACACCCCTAGTAGTGCTAATATAGCACTTAGCACTTCAGTAATGGATTTCGAGTTTATCTACATGCAGGGTGTGGCCTGTCTCTCACCCTACTGCAGTTAGCCATAATGAATGCATTTCCAAATTAAATGGGATTTTTTTTTTCATTATTTTCTTTTGCACATCCCACTGTATTGATTTGCTTGTGATGCCCCTTGAACTTGACCTCACTCATGTTGCTCAATGTCAATAATCTTGTCCTCTTCCACATGTCCTCGATGGAGGAAGATATCGATAGAGGCATTTAGTATGGAGGACTCCCAGGATTCAGCGATCCATACACATTTTAAAGCAGTCAGTGTTGGTAACTTCTTGTTAGCACTTTAAGATGTTTTTTTAGAAAGGTGGCAAAGTGGAGGTGACCTTAGTATGATCAGAAGTCATCAGAGGAAGATGGGGTTTTTAGGTGAGATAGATAGATAGATAGATAGATAGATAGATAGATAGATAGATAGATAGATAGATAGATAGATAGATAGATAGATAGATAGATAGATAGATAGATAGATAGATAGATAGATAGTTGCATATAGTAGCATTATGCAAATAAACAATGTGCAAGATATAAATATATGTACAGTATAAATATTTTATAGGCAGTGAATATGTGAAGTAGATTTTAAGTAAATAACAGGATATATAATCTTTATAGCCACTTTCATAGCATTTATTGTATTGCAAGTGAAAACTTTTAAAATAATGTCTATGAAAATTAAAAATGTCAGGGAAGTATACAGTGTCCCTCCTACTGTGGAAAAAATAACCAATATATTTGTTGTTAATTATCTATTAGCAAAGCCATTGATAGCAAAGGCCTTTAAAGAAGTAAATGTTTCCTCTCATGTGTGTTTATTGCATATTAGGGCAGTCAAAAGAATTACAGCTGACGGCTCTGTAACATCAGAAATGTCAGTATCTATTGGCTGTTCCAAAGAATAAAATTAATTGCCAAAAATTATGATCGCAAATGAAAGAAATCATCAACACTTGACTTTAGAACACTGAGGTGAAAACATTCACTAAAACATTTTTGGGTTTTTTTTTTTCTTTGTGAAGTGACTTCTTACTCTTCACAAACTTGATGCCTCTTTACTTTGGCCTCTCAGATCTGTTTGCATGATGGCTACAGTTTTACAAAAGCATTGGTTTTAAATGATTCATGTTCCTTTGTATGATGGTTGTGTGTTCTTCTCTCTCTCTCTCTCTCTCTCTCTCTCTCTCTCTCTCTCTCTCTCTCTCTCTCTCTCTCTCTCTCTCTCTCGAACACACTGCATGTTTTGATCATTTTTAATGAAGCGTGAGTGGGCAGTACTTGTCATGCAGCATCTTTGTCCCGGCCCTCTTATATCACTATCTGATACAGTGGGCTCTGGCCATGATAAGAGGAAATAGCAGGTTGATAAATACCAAATCACTTGAAGCTTTCAACTGACAATTGTGTTTCCCTGAAAGCTTCTTCAGGTGTCTGTGCTCATTCCATATTCTATATTACATATTTGCAGATTTTCACTCAGAAATTGTTGCACTTCCTGTACACATGTATATGTAGAGATAATACATGTTGCAAACCACATTCATCATTGATGATGTAATGTTTCCTCTTTGTTTAAGCAGTTTTCTGAGACTGCTTCTAATATTATTGGCGTAAGTAATTTGTTTTATTCTTGCTTTCTTGAATTTAATGTTAACGTCACATTTATTAATGAGTTATCCTAATAATAATGAATTATTACATAAAATATATCAGTTTATCAATCATTCAGACATAGTAATCATCAAGCTTGCCTCAGTGAGGTCGACATCATTAAACAGCATTACGTACTATAAAAGCAGTTGTTATAAAAATTCTGTCTAATTATATCTACCAAATTTTGCAGCACTTTTTGCTGTATATTCTTAATATTTTGGCATTTTGGTAATTTATTTATGAATCATGTTTAATAATTCATTATTACATAAACTATATCAGTTGATCATTTTGTCTATGTAATAGTCTAATAATAGTTAGTATGTTGTAAATATAATGCTATATATTTATAAAAGTACTGTAAATATAATGAAAAACAATGATAAATTTTAATCAAATTTTATGTATTTACTAAAGAATATTTTTTTTATTCATTTTACATGTAATGTAGTTTAATTTGTTACAATCTGTATTTATCGAATGCTGAAGAAGTTATTATTAAGAATGGCTGTAGTTATGTAATGAAGCACACTATAAAATATATTATAATGATTATGCATTTTTAAAATTTACTCCCTAATTTATTTTCAGACACTGAATTTTCCCTACCACACAACTGCTACTAATCAGGGAGGGCAAAGTTTACCATCATGCTTCTTCAAATGCATGTTAAACCAAAACGACCTACCACACTGCAGCGTAACTCACTCAGAGCTGGGATTGAGTCTATGTGTCCCCTTACTTACCGGGACCAGGGCCAGTTTTGCTTTTTGAACTCGTGGCAAAGCCCTGGCATCGCACCCATGAGCTCTAGACAAAAGAGTGAATGCTTTTCTTTTGTGTCATTCAGGAGCTCATTTTATTTCATTTATACTATTGCAATTTGCTCAACAATTACTTTACTTTTACTTTACTTTATTGATAAGCAATGATTGATAAAATATCGCAAATGATCGTTCTTTTCAGTTATAAATTGCAAATACTATATATATATGTTTTATACAATATGATTGTCAGGTCTGAAATCCACTCCTATTATAATAATAGAGCAAAAGCAGACAGAAGGCAGTGCCACAAAGTGAGGATGAAAAAGTGTAGAGGGCATGTCTGTAAGCGCTGTCATTAATGCCGAAACGAAGCTGCTTTAAAATTTCATGATATAAAGGAGGAGAAAGATGAACATGGATTATTAAACTCATCATCATGAAAACTTAAACCAGTCAAAGGCATTAAAAGAAACTAATTAAAACAAATGCTTCAACCTCCATCACCGTGGCCATGACTTATTCAGGAACATGTGAGCAGTGTGCGATTGGGAACCATCATTATGAATTATTTAATGCTTTTTACTCAGAGAAAATATTAGGGATGGGTTACAGAACCGAAGGAGAAAAATGTACATTTCGAATAGGATCAAGAGCAAAGGGAGTGTGGATATGGTAAATACACATCTGATTGGCTTTTTCTACACTCATTTTAGTGGGTAAATAACTTGTAAAGAACAAACGTTTGAATCCAATCAGAGCAGTTAATATAGATCAAATAGGGCCTGAAAAATTGGAAGTTGCTTTATGCATTAATAAACACCACATTGATGAATTGATGAATAATCTGAGTAGTTTATTTATCACTTTGTGTTTTAGGTAGGGAATATGCTCCTACAAATACAGTATATGTTCACAAATGTAATGTTAATACATTATACATCTAAACTTTCTTTCTTCACATTTCTATGGTTGTTTTTTTCTTTTCTTTTGTTCTTTTCTCCAACAGTGAGATTTTCCTAATTAAAATTATCCATAAATTTTTCCGTCGTTCATCTCAAGACAACGAAAGGTCTGATTGCCAATAAAAGTTAGTAGTAATTTTTCTTCTCTCTGATTTGTTCATTTTTGGATGGCTAACCCCTGAAAGATTTAGGTTTCTCATATTTGCAAGTCAAGACTAACCTTGCAGAAGCAGCCACTGTAGAGGGAAGAATATGCAATTTTATTGACCCCTAGCCTAAGCTGCAACTGGATCTCCAATAGAAATGGTTTAGTTTTTGCTGTTGTAAAATCCTATGTTACAGGAAACTTACTCTCTCTAGTGATAGTTATAGTGGGTGTGTTAATGCTCTGATAGAAAAGAGTCTCGTTTTAGTTTAGTGCATGTGCTTTTCATTACACTCATACAAGTGAATAAAAGAAGTAAGAAAGTCCTGCATCTCCTTATGCACCATTTTGCTGCAGTAATAGGGAAGTGAGAAGAAAACTCATTTATACAATCTAATGCAGTTTTTCTGTCTATTGCACATGTAGGTGTGTGTGTGTGTGTGTGTGTGTGTGTGTGTGTGTGTGTGTGTGTGTGTGTGTGTGTGTGTGTGTGTATAGTCGTGTATGTGAACGGTGTAGCGTTCAGCACTAATTGGAGTGTGTCTAGAGGCCTATCAATTAAGCCCTGTTGTGTCTCACTCTGTGAGGAAGCTAGCCTGTCTAATGAGAGGAGACATGGAGGAAAGATGGAGGCAAATGAACGGAGAGAACAGGGGAGAAATCTGACATTGTTGCGCTGTTAAGCACTAAATCAAAGTAATTAGAATCAGAAAGGGGGTGGGGGGGGATTGTTTGAACTCGTAAACATCATTTCAGGTTTCCATCACCCAATAAATAGGCACCGATTCGCGTGTCGGCGAAAAAAAAAATGTGTCCCCTTTCTTTGGAGGATCGTAATGTTTTCAAATCCATGTTTTGTTTTCAAGAGCTGCAAAAAACATCAAATGTTCCCGACGCGAAATGTTGTGGTCTTGGGAATAATCGAGGGGTTGGAGTCAGAGTGCTTTATCTAGCGGTAGATTAGTATTCTGAGCTCGTAGCGCTGATTCAGTTACCAAAGTGGATCTAAGATCCAAATCTCGCTCTTTTGTTGTGGCCCTCACAACAGCTCTTGATGTGAGCGAATGATCTTCCCAAGCTGATGAAAACACATCCGCAGTGCTGCTAAAACCCGGGCGAGGGCCTGGTCAATTGGTGCAGCCCCTCAGTGAATACTTTTCCTGTGCGTTTGGGTGTGTGTGTTGAGCGTGTTTGTGTGCATCTGTGTGTATGCATATGTGTGTGTGTGTGTGTGTGTGTGTGTAGCTGGATTATACAACTTCACCATTGTGGCGTTGTCGGCAGTGACAGTGTCCACCGGCTCCCGACCGTGAGCACTTTGACAGCTTGATGAATTAAGGCTGACACTTGCCAAAATAGCTGTCGCTGGTGCCAGCTGCCAGTTGAGCATTTACACTCTGTTAATTGAATTGGCAATTTGTGTAACAGTACCTGCCCCTGAGCTTTGGTAAAGCAAGGGGCTGCCATTTAGCTCCGCTAATCCAAGACCAGGGAATAAGAACGCTAAGCTTCAGATGAAATTATTGCAGATTTAAAATGACAGTCAGGGGCCATGTTGCCAATTTCCCATTAAATGAGAAATAAATTAACAATAGCAATAATGTTGACTTATAAAACCGAAAGTTAAATTGACTTTCAAATAGTGCAGCGGTTTGAAATTGCCACGGTGCCAAGAATCAAATTGCATATATTGCTTCCTTTGCACCGAACGCTGTTTGTAGCATGGCAGTATTAAGCACCGGCATTAAATATTGAAAACGTTAAATGGAAACGGATATTTTCTCATAATAAAATGGCATTATTCTGTATCAGGGTAGTCCTTACGCCATTTGCATCTACATGAATTTGAGTCAAGGACTTTTGAATAATGCACCTTTGCCATCCCGTAGGGGAGAAATGGCGATACTTTAAGACGGAATAATTTCAGGCTGAGAACTGAAGAATGCCCCGAGTGCACCTGTATTCAACAAATTACTGTTTAATACCTATGAAGTCTCATAACGTTCTAATTATTTACCACAGTGCAACACAACAAAAACTAGTCCTGTAACTCCTATTCCTCACTCAATTTACTGGTTTCATTGTAGATACTTAATAATCCAGAGTTACAGAATGCTACACTTTGAGATGAATAATCGAATAATAATAAAAAAAAAAAAAAACCTTTGTGGAGTCATATTTCTCACCATGTTTGTATGGTGCTAGATTTGATTCATTTGCTTGTGCTTCCTTCCTATTTTTTGTTTTATTTCTGCTCAACCTGCCGTGTGACGGCACTAAAGCGGGGAAGACGTACGACGCGAGACAGTGACAGAGCAGGCTCGTTGTAGCCCCCTGAACTTCTGCCAGCTTGCTCTTTGTGTAGCATTCATGAGCCCGAGCAGAAATGAAGCAGATTAATAGAGCATAATGCCCGAGATCGATATGTAATTATATTCATCTCCATGGCTGCTCAGGCACCTGTAGAGGAGCACTGAATCTCCAGCCAGGTCCTCTTCACACAGACCTGTCATACTCCTGCTCTGGACTGCCTCCAGGTCACACAGAGCTAGATATAGTGTGTGTGTGTAGGCGGGGATTGGATATTGTGATGGAGGTAGAGATTAGGTTTGAGAGCTCCTCCCCTGTTTGTGCTCTGTAAGCAAAAAGAATAGAGGAGGAATTTCCCAGATTCTAGAGGACGATGATGGGAAAAATCGTTCTTTTGGCTCTCACGGTTTGTTCCTGTTACATCTTTATCATGTCTCCTTTAGTGAAAAGCTTTCTGCAAATATATATTTTTTTTAAACTCACTGAAGCTTAAATCAAGGTCTTTGCTTTGGGATTTATTCTTCGTGTAATTTATAAAATCAGGTGAAAATCTTTTCTTAGCAGCTGATTACACCGAATGACCTGCACACCACCTCTGAATGTCACATTCATCATCTTTAGCGTTATCAGACTAATTCAGCCTTTGTACTTTTTGTTTCTCCAGTACTGTATTTGGCACATGGATGTGGATGTCACAGGGGGTCTGCGATGATGTGAGACAGCATGAGGCCGATGGACCATCTGTAGCTTAAGCACTGCTCCGAATGACTAATGCCAGCATCATTAAGAGCGGCACACCTCTGTTAGAGGCAGGGCTCGTTTCTGGCCTCCATTCTCATCGAAAGGGCCCGGTTTAACATTTTAACTTCTTTATTATAAAATATTAACCACTATCTAGTTTGGAGTTTTAAAAGATCCCCAAGGTCAAAGAATGTGCAGCACTCAGAGCAATCTGTGCCTGATTTCTATGCAGTGCTCATTCAAAGGCAAGGATCCTTGTGATGAGGGCTATTGTACAGGCAAAGAAGAATCATTTCCTCCTCTGAGTCTGCATGGCGATAGAGAGGATAATAATTGAAGTTGGTCAAGTGTGCTTTCATCTTCAATATTTTCTTCACTCATCTTATATGAGCTGCCTGTTTTAAGTTTGTGTGTGTATGTGTGTGCACAACGTAGAATATAGAATATAAAGGTATGTATTTAATCACAACATTGACAAGAGAAGCCTACATTCTTTGTTGTTTCATCTCCTGTGTATGTGTGTGTGTGATATATATATATATGTGTGTGTGTGTGTGTGTGTGTGTGTGTGTGTGTGTGTGTGTGTGTGTGTGTGTGTGTGTGTGTGTGTGTGTGTGTATAAAATGTGTGTGTATACATACTTCTTTAGAAACACTTCGTATACCATCTTACTCGTACGATTATCAAATAAAACAGGGAAAATAGGATCTCTATGACTTTGAACATGGCATGGTTGTTGGTGCCAGATGGGCTGGTTTGAGTGTTTCAAATGCTGCTAATCTCTAGAGATTTTCACACACAACAGTCTCCAGATATTACAAAGAATGGTGAAAAAACAGTAAGCATTCTAGTAAACAGCAGTACTTTTGGTGTAAACTCATTGTTAATATGAGAGAGTCAAAACAGAATTGCCAGACTGGTTCAGAATGACATGAAGGCTACAGAAGCCCGAAGCAAACCACCTTTACAAGTGTGGTGAGCAGAAATGCATTGTAAAGACGCTTTATCTAGATAAAAAACAACAGACATCATGTTCGGTTTTACAGAGGATTTAAAAAATTAGACTCATTGAACAATTGTTCTATAATTTTATTCAATATCAGCACATATTTTCAAATGCAAATCTTTTTCTAAAACATTTTGTATATAAAATAATTAATAATAAATATTTTAAAAAAGACTGAGAAACTCAATCTGAAACATACTATCATGATATAAAGAACAAAATAGTAACTGAGTAAACAGATATTATAGTAATGGATAGAATCTGAAATGGATAGACTCAGTTTATATGCATATTACATAATAAAAATAACAATATTATAATAATAATAATCAATGTACTAAATATTGAATCCTCAATTTCCATTCTGGTTAAATACAAAAATCTTTTTGACTGAGGTAAAAAGGTTGTAACTTGTTAATAATGTTGATGTGCACACTTTACACATCCTTCCAGCCTCACACAACCTTCTCACATGACCTTTTTGCTTATATTCAGGCTCACTCTCAAAAGATTAAAATCATCTAAGGATTCAATAACTCTTCAGCATATATTAATAAAGCTGTAAAATTTAACGATGAATAATTATTTTGCTGACAGAGCTGATGTGAAGAGTGTTAGTTAGATAAAGCTTTAAGACATGGAGATTTATACTGCTGCGGTATATTTGGCTTTCTGGGAAAAAAATTAATAAATAAAAGAAAGAAACGGACATGGAGAATCATGTGAACTGGGTCTGCCCTCTCTGGCTGAGTTGGGTTTGTTTTTGGGGTGTAACAGCTCCCTCTACTGTGAGTTAGCACTCTGTCCCACTGGCTGCGCTTTGTTTGTTCTCTGTCCTGCAGTGCTGCCACTGACCTGCCTGCTGAGTGTGCCTCTGTCTTGTCCCCTCTTGCTTTGTGCTATTGTGGCCTTGCGTATCCTCCGGGTCTGACTCAGGCTGAAGCGCTGAGAGCATAACCGGAGGGGATAGCAGTGTTTGCCCTGAGCCTCTCTATAGGACAGGAGCATCTCATTGTGCAGTCTGTCCTCAACTCTTTTGCCATCTCCAGGGCCCTGCCATCTTCCCCTCTTGCCCAGCATACCCCTTCTTGCAATCCCCCCTCTGTACAGTTCTGTTTGCTCCTGGTCCTTTAGAGTCCTTAAAAGCCATTCAGCACTTTTATTACATCATTAATTGCATTCATTCAGCAACATTACCCGAACGCCTGGCTAAGCTTGGAAAATTAAGTACACAGAGCTTTGTTATAAAATTCTCAATAATGAGCTCTGGTGGGACATGGTCTGTTAAGTTTGAAATCACCCCAGGCCATTTTTTTTAGCTACACTGCTCTCAATGCCTGAGTCTGCTTTAAAGTGGAGACATGGAGAAAAAATGCCCTGAGGGTGTCATTCTCCAGGTGCTCCGCTGTTGAATAACTGTGCCGATATTATCCCTCATATAAACAGCAGGCTTTGCAGAGCTCTGTTTAGATGAATATGCAACACGGGCATGGACACAAGCCATAAGTAAGCTGTGATTTGCATCTGTCTATTTACAGTAGCAGGGGCTTAGTAACATTGGGGCAGAAGTGTTTGTTCAGCAGTTTACCATATCTGTTTAAATCACACTGGCAAATTCCATTTCCAAGTTCATTTGGAAGAGCTAAAGTAGGAGCATGCATGCATCTGCACGCCTACACACAATGCGCGTGCACACACACACACACACACACACACACACACACACACACACACACACACAAAGCGCACATCAGAACTGATAAATGTTTTTCTTTTTCTCAGCTATTGGCTCACAAAGAAGGAGGAGCCCCAGTGCAGTTGCCTCAGAGATCTTTGAGCCTCACCTGGGCAGCCACATCCTACAGGTAAGCGCATTCATATAGTTCATTGTACACTTGCGTACAAGCTCTCTTACACTTATACACATTTTCGGTTTTCAAGTTCAAGTGAAGGGAAAACGTAATGCTACTGCATTTTAAATCATTATATACAATAATGTACCTGTAACTTTGGGGTAGTATTCCTATTTACTATTATTTTATTATTATTATTATTATTATTATTATTATTATTATTATTATTATTATGAGTAGTAGTTGTTGTTGTTGTAATGATATTATTAGCAGTAGTAGTAATGGGTAAAATATAATCTTTCTCTTTTGTGTTTTATATCTCTTTGGTTAAAAATATAAAAAATTTTACCACATATGTTTACGAGAGAAAAACTACTAGTTTTGGCAATAATAAGGGTGCCAATATTTCTGCTGTTGACTGGGGGAGTAGAAATCAGAGTGAACGGATGTAGTGTCATCCTGAAATTTTTGAGTTAAGCATCTTTAGGGAGCAGTATATATATATATCTCCTAAACATGGTCAGGTATAAAATTTTAACTCCCACATGCTGTTAAATCTGCAGTCTTGCTTTTTTTTCTTACTTTTTTTTTATTATTGCTATTTCACAAATAGTGCATCTTTAAATAACTTGCTCTTGCTCCAATGCAATTTCCGATTGCTCATCTTCTTTTGTAACTGAAAAAGTTTGAGGCAGATGATGAACTTATCTTCTGCTAGGCTGTTAATATTTTTCCTGTATTCCTGTCTAGTTTTATTGTAAAAGTTGGGTTTCCTGACTTTTGTTGATTTGCACTATTATCCTGTGCTAAACTGCTGCCATGTGCCTCCTTTCTATTTATGACAAATGACTGCGGAAACGAAACAAATTAGATCGATCCAGGTAATCTGTTAACATAAAATAGATACTGTTCATTATTCTATTATTACCTGAGATTCAAAGTGGTTTAAATGAAATTTGATTACTTCTCAATATTTCTGTATTAATAATGGATAGATGCTGATGCCCAGGCTGACTGTTACTTTTTCCTCAGGATGTCTCAGAGGTCAAACACATATTAATCTATTACTTTGATTTCCATGTAAACAGAAACGCCTGGCTTTTCATTTAGGGAAAGATGTTTCTTTTTTTTTTTTTTTTTTTTTATGAAATCACGGCATAGAACAGATACTGGGTGACAGGGGACAGAGGAGACAGACATATGTGGAATCGTTGCACACTATTAAACGTGAGGTAAATTAGAAGTGACACCTCAGCACGTTTACCTGCGATGTGCAAGTAGACAGAAGCGCTCAGGGGAGCTGAGGAAAGGGATTTTCATCCCTCTACTACAAAAAAAGCTTCCCCCCCCCCCCATGTTGTACCAGAGCACCAATGTCCTGTCAGATTCTTTTAAATGACACAGAACCGAAAGTGCAATTTACACCAGTCACCTGTGTCCGGGAAGCGGATTAGGAATATTTAAATACCATGCCGCAGTTCCTGCACAGCCGCCGCGCTTTCCTCTATTCGACAGGTTAAGTGTCTGACAGGAAAGCGGAAATTTATAATTAACATCAATACCAGCCCTGGAAGTCTGTCGAGGCGTGGCCTTTCTCAAGGAAGGACTTGTTCCTGGCAAATTGTTCCCATTAATCTTCAGCTTAATTGATTGCAAAAAGTTTTAGGATGACATTTAAAAAAAAAAAGCATGCTTGGCTAGTGATTGATTTGGGGAAAATGAACTAATAATGGATGTGAGGCAGTTATTACCTGTTGAGTGGGCCTCTAATTTTAGACAGATTAGTCATTGTTTGATAGAGCTTAATAAAGAGAAAGGTGATGAGTTGCACTGTGGGTTCTTACCTGTAGTGAGAAGTGTGGGTCTGTGTGCACGCACACACACAGACACACACACACACACACACACACACACACACACACACACACACACACACACACACACACACACACAGCTGAGTTGATACAAAATGATACAAAAGTTTCCTATGCATATTTTATGACCATATATATTACTTATTATACAAATAATAGCAATATAGATTTAATTATTTATATGTTTGCCCTTTGTCCTCCATTGTGTTGTCATGAGGATAGGTTTGGTTGACTTGGGGAACAGGATGGCTACAAAAAGCTCTCCTTTGTTTACACACAGATACGCTGAATACTGAAAAACACTCAGTTTTGTCATCCCAGATAATCAGTTAGCTGATTTAATATGCAAGCTGTGTGAATGCAGCTGCTCTTGCATTTTCTCTCTCACTCACTCAATCTCACTCACTTTCTCGCGCTCTCTAACTATTTCGCGTTCTTTTTCTTCCCACCACTGTGCAATGTTTATTGTCATGGCAGACATATACATTGGATTGCGCACGTGTGTGTGGCTCCATGTTACTGTTTCATGCACACCAATGACATCTTCAAGTTCCTTTGCCCTGCCTTTTAATATTTCATCCCTGTGTGTGTGTGTGTGTGTGTGTGTGTGTGTGTGTGTGTGTATGTGTATGTGTGTGTGTGTGTGTGTGTGTGTGTGTGTGTGTGTGTGTGTGTGTGTGTGTGTGTGTGTGTGTATACAGCTGTGAGAGGTTATGAAATGGGCACTGACAGTGGACCAGTGCTTCCACATGAATGGCCATACATGTTTTTTTTTTATATTACAGAGTTCAGTTACTACTTTACTTTAGTTGCTACTAAAGATAAACCACAACATTTATCATTTAACAAGATCAGGATTAAATGAATCATTACAGAATTAAAACTGACTGAAAAGTTTTTATTATTAATACAAGTGTGTGTGTGTGTGTGTGTGTGTGTGTGTGTGTGTGTGTGTGTGTGTGTGTGTGTGTGTGTGTGTGTGTGTGTGTGTATGTAAGATTTCAATGGTGTACTTTTGTGATGCTAGGAATAAAAAACAAAGGGGACGCTGCTATTGGAACATAATCACTGATAATGTGAGGTGTATCTATTGCATCAGTTTTATATCAATAGGAAAATTGATATCAATTATGGATATTTGTAGCAATTATATATTAGTATACCTTTTTGAGATATTCTAAATCTAATGATCTGATAGTTATATGGTTATCGACTTGTGGATACTTGACCATCACCCCATATATGTTTTTTATATTAATTACAATTTTGAATACTCTATTGTGGCACAGGAAAAATTTTTTTATATATGTTATTTCTTAGCATATCCCAACTATGCTACTAAAGAACGACACTAAGGGTCAGCCATATTACAGCACTCCTAGCTCACAAAGTTTTAAGGGCCTTACTCAAGAGCCCCAAGAGTGGTAGTTTGGCATGAACCCCCAACCTTCCTCACATTAACCCAGAGCCTTAACCATCATATGGTACCACCTTCTCACCTTCATATTGTTGCTACAAACTTGTAAGCAAAAACTTGTATCAAATATCATGGTATCCTGTAGCATTACAATTTCCCTTCACTGGAACTAAAAGGTCCAAATGTGGTTTAGCCCGGCAATGCTCATGTGCACAAAGTGAGCTCCATTAAGACATGGGCTGCAATGCTGATTGTGGAAGAACTCAAGTGACCTGCACAGAGCCTGGAACTCAACCCCACTGAACTTTGGGATGAATAAGAATGCCAGCTGCACTCCGTCTGTTTATAGCTTACATTATAGCATCTATTTTCACTGCTTCCCGTACTCGACTTTTGTTTTCCCTCTCATGAAGCTGATCTAGTCATGTTACTAAGAAATCCTCTGTCTTTACACTTTTCTTTTTAGACCGTTGTGAAGCTCTGAAACTGGAGAATGTCACTATAGCTACAATTACCTTTTTCCCTAAAAAGTAATATTAAAAAAACAAAATAATAATAGCACTACTGTCATAAACATCAAAGAATAAACAACACTTTTTGTTCTGTATTTTATGCACACACACACACACACACACACACACACACACACACACACACACACACACACACACATATATATATATATATATATATATATATATATATATATATATATATATATATATATATATATATATATATATATATATATATATATATATATATATGTAAACCCAGAATCTTTGGGAATGGTGCAACTCTGAAACATAACTTTAAACCCAGCTTTGTTCTTTAAATGTATAGTTTTGGGGAAAAGAATGAGAGAGGGATCAAAAAAGGAACAAAAACAGTGTTCTGTGCTTCATCCTCCTTTTGATGGCAGTGAAAAATTTGTCGGTGTAATTAAAATAAACACAAGCCTGTCCTTAATCTTACACCGCTTGAGAAAAGCAGGTGGTCCTGATTAGAGCGCAGGTGATGATCCAGGATGCTTCTTCGTCTCACTGCCTTCCTCTTTTCATTAAACAGTCTTTTTCCAAAAAAACAGATGGGAGCCAAGGAGAAAGGAATTTACATATACGTTGTGTTCTTTCTCATGGCTGTTCAGCGTTTTTGCAGATCTGATCTGTTAAGATGTGCAGTAAACAAATTGCAAGAACTTTAGTCTCTCTGCATAGCAGGGATTAGTTCTCATGCTGTTTGTTGCTTATAAAAGCAGCTTTCGCTTTTGATGTGTTTTAATGATAAAGGATGAAAAAAACGGTGTTGTTTTCTCTGAGGATGAAGGGTGGCTTCTGTTGATACAGAAGCTTAATTACAGCTAGCGCACTTGTGCGTGCATGCATGTGAGCTTCTTTCCACACCTGTAGAGAGTCGAGGTGAGAGGACTCCAAACACCCCCTAATGCGCCTCACATCTCCCGATCTCAAGGCCTGATCTTTTCTCAACTACCGTTCACTTGGTTTGCACGCGTCTTTGTTTGTGTTTGTTGTTTCCTGCCATCTTTGTTGTTCTCGACTCAGTGTCGTATGTGATAATGGAGCTCAGATTAAAAACGCACACGCACACACGCATAGTGGTTTTCAGAAGCCCTCGATCTCCGCACCGGCAGAAAGTGCAGTGACGACAGCTTCAGAAATGACAGCTGTTTACATTTGCATAACATCAAGGAGGAGCGAGGCGGGGTCTTCGAGGATGTGTGTGTGCAGCTGTCACAGTCTGTAATCACAGGTTGATTTGTGGTTCGCACCGATCACCATCGCCACTTCACCGTTCCTCTCGCTCCCCCGACAGCAGGCTGAAAAGAGAAAAGAGCGGCGAGTGAATCTTTTTTTTTTTTTACCCGGATGAGTAGCACCCCAGCCACACACACACACACACACACACACACACACACACATCATCCCCATCCATCAGCTGCTTTATTGACTGCAGGTCACATGGCTTTTGTTGGATTTCTACAGACCCTTAATGATGGAGGTTAATTGGGGAAATGTTGGAGATAGGCTTTGTGCTGAGTCTGGCTTCTGACAAAACTGTCCCACATGCGCCAAAGCTGAGACGTCTGTCCCACCCACCTGCTACTCACAGTGCTGCTCTATACTGTGTGTGTGTGTGTGTGTGTGTGTGTGTGTGTGTGTGTGTGTGTGTGTGTGTGTGTGTGTGTGTGTGTGTGTGTGTATGTGTGTGTGTGTGTGTGTGTGTGTGTGTATATGTATGTATAAATGTCTATTCATTTAAATGCATTTAATCTCTTAAACTCGCTCCACCGAGAAACATGCCGTTCCCTGTTAATCAAGTGTTCCTCACACGGTTTTCCAGGGCACTGAGGAATTCAATGGAATTGTATATAATTTCTAACAATCCCCTACTAGTGTGTAAATTGATGATAGAGCTCCTCAAATAAGGCTCTTCTGCATGCCATAGTTGTGCATGTCTTTGATCAAGATGGTTGTTGTTACTAATTAGCGAATTGCATGTCGTTTCACAAATGACACATCAGTAAGATGCAGACACAAAAGGATTATTTTCAGAATTGTGCTAAAAGGATGCGAAATATTTTTAGGATGACTCGAGTTTACAGATCGTGCCGGAAAGTCTTGATTATTAGAGACGATATGGTTTAGTGATCAGTTTTGATCAGTTTTGCAGATTTAATAAACCCCACCCTTTTTTAAATAAATTGAGAAAATAAGTCAAATTTTTCAGATTCATACAATGACATATAAGCAGTATTAATAAAAATAGCAGATAATATAATATGTAAAAAGAAAAACAGCAATGTAGAGAAATGACTTTGGTGCCAACCCTTCTTGAGGTTATTGCGTTATTATTGCTATTTGATATTAATGTTGTACATTACATTTTATTTATTCCTTTCTTTAATGCTTCCAATAAGCTTTTATTTATTGTGGATAACATCTTGGCTGACCGGTACTCATAAATAAAGCTGTATTTGCCTTAAATCTTGCAGCTTGTTTGGAATCGAATTTGAAATGTTTATAATTCTGAAATAATCATATATAAATGAATATTCATTCATAGATTTTTATTATTGTTTTTTTTTTTTTTTACATCATGTTACTTACACTTACACAGAGTGCTTTTGAAATACACCTACCCATCAGTATGAAGAGATCAAAATGTCATCAAAAGTAAATACACTGTCTGGTTCACATTTGTGTCATGCCATCAAATTATATTATTGCTTATTATTATTGACATCCAGACTATTGTGGATTATGCCTGTTTCTTTTTTTGTTTTGTTTTTTTCTTTAATGTGATAAACAATAAATAGTTGTTATTGGCCATTTGGTAATATATAATATTGAATTATATTTCCACTACAAATTAGGTTTTAAAAATGTCATGTAAATTTAATGTAATAACACAATAAATGTGTTATATTTTGGCGTACTAAAAATGTTATATATTTATATAAATGTCCACTGTGTCAGCTTTAGTCTTGCTGTGCCTGATGCACGTGCCACGTACATTTTCATCAGGATTTAGGACGTGTGGATGTGTGGAGGAAAAAACGTTTTCAAACATGTCCATCACAGAAGTGGAGAGAAGAGTCCATTTGAGTGGGCTGAAGGTCAGCACGCTGCGCTTTTAGCCCCGCTATTTAGATCAGCTGTCGAAGTAGTGCGGGAGTTTCTCCTTTGTTGACTAATTTGCTGTTGAAAGCAAACATGTCAGCGCTCTTCCTGCCGTGGTTCACTAGCTTGCATAACATAATGGGAGCAGAATTTACATATCCATAAACACACACACACCACACATGCACACACAAACCAGAATTTACTTGATCTTATCTCTGGCTTGGATAGGTTTCTGACAGACCATCATTTATGACGCTGTCCAGCCCAACTCGAGCCTCCACTCGTCTATTACACTCATCCTCTTCCTCTCCTTCTTTCTCACTCTATATTTGGATTTGTTATGCCTCTGTGCCATTCAACACATGTCTTTCTTGTAGAAGAGACAGCAGCACTCAGGACAGGGTGCACACCAAGCAGACACTGTTCTTCAGCACTCATGCAGATGAGGCGTAAACTAACACAAGGGGTTTCAATTTTCCAAAGCAGCTTGTTGTCAATCTACAGACTTGAACTTTGGGACTTATAGAGTAAGATCACAGCAGGGAAACTATCTTTTTTTTATACTTAGCAATTTTACAATTAAGAGCTTGTTAGTATGATTGTTAGTTGGTCATCGTTAGTATTATGTTAATGTATTTTATGTTCTTGTCATTATTATTATTACTATTATTAATATTTTGGAATGCAAGGTTAAAACTATGCTCACAGTTTCTGCAAGTAGTTCTTTCACTTGTAGGTCCTAAAATAGTATTACATTATTCAATTGTATTTGTATAGCACTATTCATCCATGACCATTGCCCCATAGCACAGAAATAAATAGATTATCAATATACATTTATAAATTCATCAGTCAGTAAGCCAGGCGAGACAGTGGCCAGAACTCAGATTGTATAATGAAGAAACCTTGAGACTCAAAAGGGAAACCATCCTCTTTATTATTTAACTGATGTATGCAAAAAAACAATAAAGCAGCCATAGTAGATATAGTGATTTATCATTCACACCTTTGGATATTTGTATCCAGAACAAGTTAAATGCTGAGCTGAGCTCACTGCTTTCTGATCAGTAGTACCTTATTGATACCACTGATTTGAACCTACCAAATCTGTTGTGCTACTGGTTGGCTATGCATATTTCAGCATTTAGTTTGTGTTTCACTCCCAAATTTTTTGCACTGTAAATTCAGTGATTGTCTCGAGTAATAAAATTGTGTCTTAGTTGAGCTTCCACAGACAAACCGTGTGACTGCGGCTTGGTAGTGTGTAAAAGTGAATGTCTATATTTTGGGTGTAATCATGTACACATATAATCAGCAATTTAGAGTCTACAGAAGAATCAAGTCAGTCTGAGCAGGTGGTAAGCATGCGTGTGTGTGTGTGTGTGTGTGTGTGTGTGTGTGTGTGTGTCTTAACTTGCATGTATGAAGTGACATTGTGCTGGTATGTGTGTATATATATATATATATATATATATATATATATATATATATATATATATATATATATATATATGTGTGTATATATATATATATATATATATATATATATATATATATATATATATATATATATATATATATATATATATATATATATATAAAATGTGGTAGTGTGTGAGAGAGAGACTCCAGGTGGCTGGTGTAGGCAGGTGTGATGTGAGCTCTCCTGTCACTGGGCTGCAGGTGTTAACTGGCCACAGGTATTAACAGAGGGTGTATAGCAGCTGCTCCAGTTACACACACAGCTCCAGTGGAACGGATGAATGCAGGACATGAAGCATGCTTAAGGACACGGCAGCATGCAGATATGTATTCACGCCGTATTTCTTAGCGCTCGCCGTTGGCTGTTGATGTATAAGCCCTCCCTGACCTTTGGCATGTTGCTTTAGGCACGTTAGCCTGCATGCTAATGCACGGGATCTATTTTCTACTGTATATTCTGCAGCCTTTATTCTCGGCTCGCTGTCAATAACACTCCTGTGGAAGCCTGACCGGACGCCACTAAAGAATCCTGGGGAAAAAAGGTCAATGGGCAGTGTGAAGCCAGGCATTTTGATGATCCCTGCCTCTATTTTCCGTGCAGGGCCAGCGATTCATTAGCAATGGGAATTCGGATGGGGAGAAGGGGAGGGGAAAAAAATACGGCCTTATTATTTATGCAGTCAATAGCAAGGCTTGTCTGCATTCATAATTGTTTGATTTTATAGGCCAGTCTTTAAACAAACATTGTCTATGGTAATGTGCTGCCCTGATGGATGGGAAAGGTTTTCTCTGTGAATATCATTTGGATAATTAAAAATGACAGACCAAATCGCCCGCTGTCTTGACCCTCACTTTGTTTCCCGAGTGATGCCGCTGAGATGCTGATTGCTGTCAATCAGGAGTCTTGGGAGAATTGGGAAACGGGGGCAGCCATGAACCCTGACCTGCGCTGTTGATCTCAAATAGATAACAACCTTGAAATAGCGGCAGAATTTCAACTGGCCAGGAGACCAGAGCAGGACCGACTTCCCAAAAGAGCCACTTTGCTTTCTTCTTTCTCTTTGTCTTCCTTTTCCTGTTTCCCTCTCTTTCTCACTCCCTGTCTCTCTTACTTTTTGTTTTAACCTCTGCAGATATTCTCTCAGAATACACACAAATTAAAGCATTAATCTTCCAAACACAGAGGAAAGATTTCAGTTTATTGCGCAGGTTGTCAGCCACACTGGTTTCTTTACCTCTTTCTTTTCTCTCTACAACTCACTTCTTCACTACCACAAGAAAGCTTTTGGCACATCATTTACTGTGGATACCCAGCCGTTTACACGGTGAGGATTTTCTCTGTGCCAGCTCAGTGCAAACGCGTGGGTGTTTAAGTGATGTAACTGGGACAGACCCAAGAGTTTTTGGTGTCTTTGCGGTGTGTCTTCTGATCTCTTCTTGTGTAATTTCAGATGCACTGTTTAGAGTTGCTCCTACGTCTACAGTACATTTTGCTGTCAGACAATAACAGCCATTGAGCTCTGGGAGATTATTATTTTAGGGAATTGAAACTATTCATCACCTGTCATCTATAATCTTTGTGGTCTGTTATGGCATTTATTTCCCTTTTGCTTTCTCTTTCTTTCCTCTCCCTCCTATTGTCATTATGTTTCCCAAATGCCTTTAAAAAGAAACAGGAAAAACGGCATGATTTATATTCTGCATGCTAGATATAGTGCTAGATCAGGGTTCCAAATTTGATATCATCATGTAGGAACACCTTGTTGGCTTTTATACTTTTATATTTTCAGAAGTCATCAAGACTAGCTGCTTGCCTAGCGTTGAGTTACTTTTATGGCTTTCCTGACAGTTCTTTAATTATATTGTTATTAAATGATCTTTATTACTGCGAGTGAAAACTTTATTGGTGCGAGTGAAAACCATTGGAAACAGTATATGGAACTGCAAAATTCCAGCGTGAACTGAGACATGGACCGATCGAGTCTTAAATCGGCTGTGAAGAAAACTGTGTGTCAATTCTGCTCCTGACTTCCTAATGACGTGGAAGGAGGGGGAGAAATGTAAACCCTTAGTCTTCAAATAGTGAGCACAAATCCGACTATGGAAATTAATCCTCTCACTTCTCTGTTTCTCATTGTGTCTCGCCAAAGGAATTTGATCCCATTGAATAATTTCATTATAACTTGTGAATATGTGGATTAATAAGTGGCTTCACGGTAAAGAAGGTTTTTTTAACTCACTCACTCACTCACTCACTCACTCACTCACTCACTCACTCACTTTATTTCAATGTTTTTTTTTAATTTTTATTTCCAGATCCTGCTGTCAAACAAAGTTTCCAAACACAATATCACTTTGTACAGAAGATTAATTTTCAGTGTGCCACATAAAAACATTGTCAATAAAACACTTGTATACAGAGTTCACACGGTTTCTTATGAGAATGACATATTTATTGGACGACAGCGACACCGGCTGAGGTCTGCTTTATTGCATCAACTCACTAACATGCACAGATAGTTCTGTAATAAAGTATGGGCCTATTTTCCAGAGCAAATGTTTTCCTAATAAAGTGTTATAAATGTATAAGTGCAGTATGCGAGTGTTGGCTGGGAGAAAAGAGAATGAAGAAAAAGAGGAGATTATCTACTGTATGCGTGAAAGCAGGTTCATGAACGCTAAGAGAAGTACCTTGACCCTTCTGTTAAATGCATATTGATTATCAGACTGTGTCTATGTCTGGTTAAATGTCATTATGTCTGACTGTGAGCTCTGCAGGCTTATAAAACTGCATAGTGTATATCTGATTTTTTAATTCTTTCTTCTGAACATTTCAGAAGATTGTTCGAGAAACACTGTTATGTTGGAATAGTTAAATCAGCCACTGTAATATGTAGCTGTAATACTTCATACATGTGAGTTATAGTCAAGCTGCTGTGTGTATTATGCAATAAAAAGCATGTGCGCTGTAAAAATGCAAATACTCAGTGGATTCATGTGTTTTACCAGCTCCCAGGTCACTCTGCTGATCCATCAATGAAGAAAATGAGCGAGAAATAGAGCGAATGAAAACAGGGGCAGGGAAAAGCAAGCTGCATCTGTGCACTGTCAAGCATCAGGCAGATAGCATCTGGCTTCCAAACTGTTTGTCATGGCGTCGTTGAGACTCGCACAGGCGTGTGTTTTTTTTTTTTTGTTGTTTTTTTCTTTTCCCCCTGCGTGCTGTTTTATTGCAGGCTGAATTTGTCAGCCAGGAGTTGTAAAGAGTAAGTAGCTCTGTAGTGTTGGAGCTGAGATGCGAAGCCCTGTTGGTTTGGGAAAGACGCTGCACTCAACTTTAACTATGTTAAAGACTTCCACACCATTCGATAGCAGGTGAAATGGACTCTTGATGCTTTTTTCCACTGGCACTCAACATCCATTTTAACACTGGGGACTCATCATTTTAACATTAGGAACCAGTTGATATTTATGAGAGCAGTTAAGACGGTTAAACTGAAGGACAGGTTTGATATTTTTGAACCAAATGGCCATTTAACACTCATTCCACACACTTCAAATTGAGACATTTTTTTGTCAATTGAGTCTTATCCCCAAAGCAGCTGTGTAACACAACTAATTTATATAGATCTTAGGGCTTGAATGACTCATGAAAATTTTTATTTAGTCATTAGATATAATTAACTATTACTAACTGTCTGTTTTTTACCAAACAGTTTGAAATATTTAATGTGGATTTATTCATTATATCTAATTCAAATCAAGCTTGATCCCGCTTTGTCTATAAAACATCATAAATTCTTTAAGGTACACTTGCACAAAGTTTTTAAAGGAACTTGGCAGGTAGGTTGTTCCAAACATCTTGGAGAACTAACCACAGGCCTTCTGTAGGCTACCTCAAGTCCTTCAGTCTCTTCATGTAATCGCAAACAGACTTGAGGATGTTGAGATCAAGGCTCTGTGGGGGCCAAAACTATTACTTCCAGGACTCCTTATCCTTCTTAAAGCTGAAGATTGTTCTCAATGACATTGTTTGTATGTTTGGGGTTGTTGTCCTGTTGCAAAATAAAATTAGAGCAATAAAATGCCTCCCTGATCATCCTGCATGATGAATTATGAAGCTGAAATTCTCAGCATTGAGGACACCACCAAATCTTCAAATCTGTTTGCAAGAATGCAGCCTCAAACTTGCAAGGAACCTCCACCATGCTTCACTGTTGCCTGCAGATATTCATTATTGTACCGCTCTCCAACCCTTTGGTGAACAACTGGCCTCTTTCTACAGCCAAATATTTCACATTTGACTCACCTAACTATTAATTTTCTGCACACCAGTTCATATGTATTCCAGAATAGTTGAGTTGCATCGTATAGCTGAATATTATGGCTTTTGACTGCAATTCTTCTAAAGTATACTTTACCAGGCCTCACAAGTTTCTGCCAGTTCTTTGCTGAAGGCACTGCTGAACATCTACTGATGTTGAAGGGAAGTAAGCATGGTGTGTCTTTCATCTGCTGCATTAAGCCTCCTTGGCCGACCACTGTGTCTACAGTCTTCAGCATTGCCCATTTCTTTGTGCTTTTTCAAAATAGCTTGAACAACACATCCTCAATCTGAAACCTCAATCTGCTTTGAAATCTTTGCCTGTGGGAGACCTTGCTGATGCAGTATAACGACCTTGTTTCTTGTTGCTGTGCTCGGTCTTGCCATGGTGTATGACCACAACATCACTTTAGTAGGAGAGTTTGGCTGTTTCTTACCCAGTTTTAAGCCTCCTAGACAGCTGTTTAAGTTTATTTAAGTGTTTCAACCTACATATGAAATTGGTCATAAGCACCTGCTTGGTATAACTGGTTACTCATACACCTGACTCTGATCCTACAAAAACCCTGACTTTGTGCAAATGTACAAAGTGTTCAATAGAATGAACGGATGCTGGTTTGAAGCCAGAGGGTGGTCACACCAAATATTGATTTAATTTAGATTTTTTAGTTTGCTCAAATAGCATTTTTAAATTGATAAAAAAAAAAACATATATATTTTTAAAAGCAATTTTACAGCATGTATTTCACATTTCATTCTCCCTCACATGGCAAATGAAAAAGTCTTAATATTAAGCAATGAGATTTCCAAAAGGTCGTTTTCTGTTGGTGTTTTGACGATGGCAGTGAAACACATTGATCCCTGAATCTCCTGTAGATAAATTAGAGTTGAGTTTAGATCTCGTGACTGTGGATGTCGTAAAAAAAAACCTGGTCGTATTATTCTGTGAGCACCGTGCCCTGTGGATGTAAGGATTGTTATCCTAGAAGATAGAAAATGTTTCCTCATGTGATCAGTCAGAATAATTTCTAAGGGGACAAGCGGTCACAAAGCATTACAGAACCATAGGCTTTTCCTTTCATTTGATATTAGCTGTGGGTGTATATGAATACCTTATATATACACTATATTATATTATATTATATTATATTATATTATATTATATTATATTATATTATATTATATTATATATTTTTATAATAAAAAATCAAAAAACTAATAAATGAAAAAACATATCCTTTTAATTTGTAATAAATAGATCATGCAATAAGAACATATTTGTTAAAAATTGCAATAATATGAATTCCAGTTAGAGTTCTACTCCTCCAATAAGTCTCACCGGTTGTCTTCACTCGCATACAGCATGCGTCTTAGTTCCCTTTCAGCTGCCATGATTACTGTGTTGCGTTTACTGAAGGCACAGGGTCACTAGCTTTCCTTATGTAACACCTGTACCTGCTCGCTAGAATCATGGGGTTCTCTGCAGCTGCCTGTAATCATGGTGCTCTATGTAGTTCTCTGGAATCAGGGTGTTTTATGCAGCTCTCTGGCATCAGGGTAGTTTATGCAGCTCTCTGGGATCATGTGTCTTAGCCGTGTGGTTATTATTTATCCTGTGCCTGCCTACATAAGTAACCCCACAGGCAGGAGCATGCGTTACACAGAGCGAGAGAATGATGCAAGTTAATATTCCATGACTGTGGTGCACGAGGGTGTTAGTCTCAATCGCCTCAGTGAGTCAGGAGCAGGATGTATTCCATTCAGGCCATAAAAAATTGATGGCTTTTGGGAGTGAGCACTTTTGATCACGCATCGTCATCATAGCACAAGAGCTCATTGACCTTCATCAGTGAGACTTGGATGTATATCTGAAGGGGGCATCTGGGATAAAAAGCTGCGAAGATTCTATCCCTCTGCCTTGTTCAGTGTTTATTTGTGTGTGTGTGCGAGAGAGCGAGAGTGAGAGAAAGCGTGTATCCGAGTACAGCCCCTTAACTCCCACCCCCTCCCTGTGCTCTGACAGCCGCTAATAATAACGCATGACGACAGTCAGACAAAATGAAGACAAATGCAACTTGCCGCCTCGGAATCATAATATCTGGAAGACCTCAGTGAAAGAGAGGTCCTAACTGTACACGGATGTTCTTTATAGCTCCCTCATGTGACCTGCATACACACAGAGAACGCACATGTGTATGCACGCACACACACCGAGAGCCACCGCCCTTAACCCTAACAGCATCTTGAGCGTGCTCCTTCCTTCTCAGAGGTCGAAACGAGAAACATATGGAGCTTGTTGGACATTCAGAAAAGAGTGTGTATGTGTACGAGTCACGGCGTGTGTGCAGATGGGTATCGTTAAAGATTCATGAAGAGTGTGAAAGATCTGAGGTGGAGGTTGGAGCTGCAGTGTGGGAAAGTGAAGGTGAAGAAAATGGCTACAGACACCGAGTATACTGTGTGTACATCTGCACTATGGTTTTAGTGCATTAAAGCACTCTGTCTGGGGAAGCACTTGTACTCTTCATAGGCATGGTAACATGGCCCTCAAATCGTCTCTTACTCACACCATCAAGATATCCCGGTCACACTGGCAGCTTCAGTTTGTTTTTTTTATGCGTTTTAATCACAATAATACTGATATTTGCAGTATTAGTATCATATTTTCATGCTGTACAATACACAAGTCTAAAGCTAATTTCTTGATTCATTTTCGGTAACAGCATTTCTCTAACCAAAGGCAAGGTTTATATCAATGTGCTTATGTTCTAATTGCTTGAGGAGCAGCTAAATGGCTTGACTGGTGGTCACTTTTTTGTATAGGGATGTTCAACTAGCAGTTTCAGAAGGAGTTTCCAGTGTCTAGTTATCTCTGACTGTAACAGTCACAGATATGGCATACATCAGAGATAAGAGATACGTTTTAAATGTTATGGCACAGAAAGTACAAAACAGAAGGTCTGAGATTTTGTTGTATGAAGAGCTGCAAATTTTTTGTCTTCCACAGAGAGAGGAAACAAGACAATCGCGAAGGAACTTTTTAACATAAGTGTTTACAAGAACCGCTTTGTTCCACAGCAATATATAAAAGTATAAAAAAATGTGCCATCATTCTTTTAAAAAACAAATTGTATTCTATAAAAACGTTCTGCAGTGTAAGAGGAATAGCACACTACAGGTTGTGTAGGAAAGTAACGAACTTTGAAATAACAGTAAATCTGCGTGTATCACAAAACCTTTTGGATGTTGACTATTTTCCTTTAGCAGCACACAGGTAGAAAGCCAAGTCTTGGCATCGACACCTATAAACAACACATCCTCATATAAACAGACGACTTCACAGACGCGCATACAGTAGGTTTGGAGCCAGTTTAGATTTTGTAGTAAAATGTAATAAAAGGTTAAGTTAAGTAGGCCAATAAAATAGCTTGATGCATTATGATATTAAATAGCATTAACGTCATATTTTAGGCATATGCTTGTTCTGTACCTGAATGTTGAAGAAAAAAAACCCCACTAAGTTGGGAGTGATCATTTTCATTATCCTAAATGCCATCATCCTAAATGGTATTGTAGTAGATATATTTCAATGTCAATATCACATGATCATATCCTATTCATCAATATAACATCTAGTGTTAAAATTCACTGCAGATAAAGAAATCGTGCTCCAGAACAATCTCACACCTTTTGATTCTTGTGCAGAGATGCACTCGCTGCAACATTCAGTTTTCTTTCTGATTTTGTGCCTGTTGACAAGGGGCCCTCTACTGGCAGGAAGCATGAAGCTCTTTATTGTCTCTATGTCTACAAGCTTTGGCCTTCCTTTGAATCAACACGCCAGCAAACTGAAGCTGTACTTTTAAACAGATGCTTTTTAAAACACACAAGTCAAGGTGTGATGTGGATCAAGACCATGTCCATGCAAATCCTGCATTATATTTTTATCATTCTGTTTAGAATTGTAAATTGTAGATCTGCTGTTGTTTATATATACAGTGAGGAAAATAAGTATTTAAACACCCTGCTATTTTGCAAGTTCTCCAACTTAGAAATCATGGAGGGGTCTGAAATTGTCATCGTAGGTGCATGTCCACTGTGAGAGACATAATCTAAAAAAGAAAATCCAGAAATCACAATATATGATTTTTTAACTATTTATTTGTATGATACAGCTGCAAATAAGTATTTGAACACTTGTCTATCAGCTAGAATTCTGACCCTCAAAGACCTGTTAGTCTGCCTTTAAAATGTCCACCTCCACTACATTTATTATCCTAAATTAGATGCACCTGTTTGAGGTCGTTAGCTGCATAAAGACACCTGTCCACCCCATACAATCAGTAAGAATCCAACTACTAACATGGCCAAGACCAAAGAGCTGTCCAAAGACACTAGAGACAAAATTGTACCCCTCCACAAGGCTGGAAAGGGCTACGGGGAAATTGCCAAGCAGCTTGGTGAAAAAAAGGTCCACTGTTGGAGCAATCATTAGAAAATGGAAGAAGCTAAACATGACTGTCAATCGCCCTCGGACTGGGGCTCCATGCAAGATCTCACATCGTGGGGTCGCAATGATCCTAAGAAAGGTGAGAAATCAGCCCAGAACTACACGGGAGGAGCTGGTCAATGACCTGAAAAGAGCTGGGACCACCGTTTCCAAGGTTACTGTTGGTTATACACTAAGACGTCATGGTTTGAAATCATGCATGGTACGGAAGGTTCCCCTGCTTAAACCAGCACATGTCCAGGCACGTCTTAAGTTTGCCAATGACCATTTGGATGATCCAGAGGAGTCATGGAAGAAAGTCATGTGGTCAGATGAGACCAAAATAGAACTTTTGGGTCATAATTTCACTAAACGTGTTTGGAGGAAGAAGAATGATGAGTACCATCCCAAGAACACCATCCCTACTGTGAAGCATGGGGGTGGTAGCATCATGCTTTGGGGGTGTTTTTCTGCACATGGGACAGGGCGACTGCACTGTATTAAGGAGAGGATGACCGGGGCCATGTATTGCGAGATTTTGGGGAACAACCTCCTTCCCTCAGTTAGAGCATTGAAGATGGGTCGAGGCTGGGTCTTCCAACATGACAATGACCCGAAGCACACAGCCAGGATAACCAAGGAGTGGCTCTGTAAGAAGCATATCAAGGTTCTGGCGTGGCCTAGCCAGTCTCCAGACCTAAACCCAATAGAGAATCTTTGGAGGTAGCTCAAACTCCGTGTTTCTCAGCGACAGGCCAGAAACCTGACTGATCTAGAGAAGATCTGTGTGGAGGAGTGGGCCAAAATCCCTCCTGCAGTGTGTGCAAACCTGGTGAAAAACTACAGGAAACGTTTAACCTCTGTAATTGCAAACAAAGGCTACTGTACCAAATATTAACATTGACTTTCTCAGGTGTTCAAATACTTATTTGCAGCTGTATCATACAAATAAATAGTTAAAAAATCATAAATTGTGATTTCTGGATTTTTTTTTTTAGATTATGTCTCTCACAGTGGACATGCACCTACGATGACAATTTCAGACCCCTCCATGATTTCTAAGTGGGAGAACTTGCAAAATAGCAGGGTGTTCAAATACTTATTTTCCTCACTGTATATATATATATATATATATATATATATATATATATATATATATATATATATATATATATATATATATATATATATATATATCACTTATATATATATATATCACTTATATATATATATATATATATATATATATATATATATATATATATATATATATATATATATATATATATATATATATATATATATATTACTATCACGTCGCAATAATATATAATTATGTATCAATTCTATACAAAAATGCAATATAAACGCATGGCATTACAGAGAGAGAGAGAGAGACATTTTGCATATGAAGGGTGAATACCATTTTACCAAAGCAAGAGACCAAGTTAAGAAATCTCCAAACCTCTACACTTCAACCACAACTGTTCCACCTACATCATCCGGAACAGTTCAGAATCAATATTTGTCTAATAACATGACAAAACCATTAAAATTTTTTATAAAATCCAACCTATTTACCAGAGATGCAGACTCATAATTTGCACGGCTCCATAGAGGCTGTAAGCCAGTGGTACAACTCATATTTACTGGTCTGGAAGTGGCGAACAAACCTTTTCCCGAGCTGAGACAAGCTAGCTAGCTTTGGGGTTGGCCGACCTCCTCTCACGATGTTTAGCACAGACCTATTCATAATATTCTCTATGATAGAAGGGCCAGCAGGACAGACTTTGCAGGCCCTGGGCAGATTAGATTGACATGGCAGCACATCTAATTGGACAAAAAATCTAACATCCACGTACACGTACTGGAAGCAGTGCAGCCAAGAGAAATGCTACGAAATGAAGAGAATAAACTGCTGTGAATAAATTAATAAAATTTTATGGAACAAATATTAGAATTTAGGTTGTATGTAGGTCAGTGCTTCTGATTGTGTTTCAACGCCCACCAATTTTATATATATATATATATATATATATATATATATATATATATATATATATATATATATATATATATATATATATATATATATATATTACTATTCTTAGTAACATTGTTGTGAATAATTAAAAAACAATTTAAACAAATGGTCTCGTAACATTATTTTCCAACCAGAACCTAGCAGGACCTGCCAACACTAGCAATATATTACACTCAGCGTTAGAGCTTATTGATGTGCTTTCACCCAAACACAGATGAATAGGTTGGTGTCAGTGATGGGAGGAATATTTTTTTCCTGAGTTTAGAAAGGTTAAAGTAGTCTGGTGAGGATTCCAACTGGATTGCATTAAAAGATTGATTAACGGGGCTGAGTCGGCCAACATGATACGGGTGTAAAAGCATTTGGTGATATGTTAGCATAGAGTGTAAATAGTGTAACGCCGATGTACATTCAGGAACATGTGAAATGTAGAAATCAGTCTGTACTACTCATGTCCAAAGTGCCATGCCTTGACCTGGAGACCCCTAAGCAACACACTGACATAAACTTAAGGTAAAAAAAAAACTATGAAAGCTTTTGGCTGTTGCCTATTGATTTGATTCAGGAATTATCTATTTAAAGAGTTTAACAAATTACTTCCAATACATTAATATCTTAAATTGCATACTATCATATTTGTACATTTATGCCATTTGGCAGATGCCCTTATCCAGAGAAACTTTTTACCACATTTAGCACATTTATACCTTGGCAACTTGATGGTGCTGGGATTTGACTTAACCTTCTGATCCAAAAGTCCAAGTGTGACGTTATTCCAAATGCTATAAATCTCAATTCATTAGACAGTTTGTTATTTTATTTTTTTTGTAAAAAAAAAAAATCATGATGGATGACAGCAGCAATACAGCTCTGAACTCTGATGTAGCAAACAATTCTATCTATTTTATATCATTTAATTTATAAATGCTCAATACGTATAGATTAGTTTAGTAATCAGGTATTCCATCGATTAATCGAGTAATCGAATAAGAGCACTTTTACTTTATTAAAGAGCAATACTAAATATACAAGAGAAAATAAAACAGATCTCCTAAAATGAACATGTAATTTGTTTCCACTTTAGAAAAATGTAAATTTTTATTGCTGAAATTGCATATAAGATTATCTATGAAAACTAAACCTATTTAGTGCATTTAATTGCCATATTATTTTAAAATGCAAACAAAAATATAAAAATGTAAATCCTTTTTCTAAAAATGGTAAACACACTGTACGGTGAACTTTGTTTTCTTCGGCCTGAATCATTTTCTTACCCCTTCCTTTTGTTTTCCCTTCACCTGTTTTTCATTCTGCAGCATCTTCTGTGTTACCTGTCCAGAGCGCTTCAGAGTTTAGCAGGTGGCGCGTCAGTAATAATGGTCAGTGGGGTAACACAGTGCTCTGTGTGGAGTTAAGTGGACTAAATGAAGAATCGAGGCAAACAATTTGCCTCAATGCTTTTATATATTCAAATTACTTGTGTTATTCGAGGTATAATTTCAGCCCTAATATGTACATTTTTAATGCATTTTGATCAATAATCACACTATATTTATATAGTGTTATTTTTTGTGTATTATATATACAATGAATCTTTTTTTTTTTGCTTTTTGCTTTTTGCATTTTTCTTCCTTGTCTCAGCATTTATTTTCACCCTTTTATACAGTTCGGTGTTGTGGATGTGTGCAGACTGTGATGTGTGATGATAAATTTAATTGTAAAAAAAAAATGAGCTATTTGCATATGCACACATATTTAAAGAAAGACAAGTGAGTAAAATCTGTACACACAATTTATTGTTTTTGTTTGACACAGCTATTGCACGAATTGAAAATTCTCTACATCGACAGTTGCACAGTGCCTGCTATTTCCGTCTTCATTCTGTAAACTCGTCTGGGGTGTGTGTGTGTGTGTGTGTGTGTGTGTGTGTGGATTTTCTCAGTGTATACAAGACCTGGCACTTCCTCTGAAAAAGATTGCTCTTGGTTCTAACTGGGAAAAGCCACTTTAAAGGCGTTCAGTAAAGCTGCACTTCAGTAATCCTGCTCCAACAGAAGGCGTGGCAATGATGTGTTCGGTGATATAACGATAGCGAATAATCGTCTGTTCTCTGCATCATGGGCTTGACATCATAGCTTGGTGCTATCACATTAGAAACCCTGGATTCTTCAATGTCTATGTGAAAAAGAAAATAAAAGCATGCATCAGAAGAATAGGATTATACAGCATTACAGCGTGGTGCTTTCTAGATATAATCGATTGTCTACACTGGCTGTCCTCTCAATGTCTTTTTCTCAGGCCTTGCCTACTATCAAAGCCACTAATCTGCATAGAGGAACTCACTCCTCTTTTTTTAGAGTCAGCTGTGGTTCTGTTGCTGATAGAAAGATATTCTTTAAATTCTCCTGACAGCAGGGAAAAAGCTGATTATTTTTCAAATTCAATTATTTTACAAGTTTTCTGGATACTATGGTTATTATCATTCCAGAACAATTGATTTAAAGAAAGTAAGTCATTTTGCACAGGTCTATGTTCTTTGTTCAAAAAAGAGAAAAATTAATAGTTTATACAGTATAAATGCTTACTTTTGTGAAAACCTTCAACAAGAGTGTTACAGATCCGTTTGTACTTTTTAGTTATTTTTTTGTTTTGTTTGGCTTTGTTTTTTTGAGTGTGGGTTTTCTTTTTCTTTTTTTTTTGTAAACACAGTAGCTCTCGCATAAAATAAATAGCTCATAAAAATTACAGACACCTAAATTGCCATTTAGAACAAAATTACTGCAGAGAATCTCATGAATATTCTCATAGTTCCTCATTAAGAATTCTTTTATCTCACTTCCCTGATTTACACAATTTCTAGTCTAATTTATACAACTGTTAATTGAGAAACATGTTGAAAGTACTAAACTGCCTTCAGATTTTCTTAAACAGCACATTTTAACAAATATCAAGACACATGCAGGGGCGCTTTGCTTTGAAGCGTCTCCCTTCGGATATCGGATCAGTTGCATGATGAAAATGTACGTATTACATTTCTCCAGCACATCAACAGAATAACGATTGCATGAATATTAGGCTTGAAAGAAACATTAATTACCTCCAAAAATTGACACGGTCCCGGTTGAGGCAGAGAGGCAGCCGCTGAGCATTTGAGCTGCTCTTTAATTGCTGTGGAAGTTTGAACTGTTAGCAGTTCAATTCACAGGGCTGCAGAAATGGAAAATTTACACACTCCACCTCTGGGGAGCAAATCATACACACAGACCACGCAAATGATTTAAATAGCTAAATTTATTGTTGTGGTCTGTGATTTCAAAATGTGTTATGTGTTTGCAAATCATTTCAGGATAAATATGTAAAAGCAGTTATCCATCAAAAAAAAACATATATTATGATATTTCTACATCATAGTATACTATTATTATTAATTATTACTAAAATGTTCAACAGGACAAAGTAATAGTGTAGTGATCCGTTCTATAATCATATACCGTAGAATATTTTTAAATGCTGTCTTGTATGCTGTAATACTTTATGTTTTAATAAAGTATAGATCAAGGCTCACTATTATTAATGCTTGTGGTTTTATGGGTATCAGTGAGTTTGATTGGTCAATTATTTTCCATGTATAATGCAAATCTTAATAGCTAAAAAATTTTAATTGTAACATATGTTAATCAATGTATTCTGTTATTTATTTATTAATTATTATTATTATTATTATTATTATTATTATTATTATTATTATTATTGTTTTTCTGGAAATTAACAAAAATCTGCTCAGTGTTATTGTTTCATTAAGAAAAATCATTCCACCATGTAGTACCATGCATTTTTTGGAAGACGCGCATCTGCCAGTTGCTGATTTGCTGGTCAGGAATGTGACCGAACGCAAGTCCGAAGCAGCTGTTCCAGATTTCACAGCCACGCATGTATGACATGTGAATGTCAAGTGTTGGTCTTATGTTTGTTCCAACGCTGCATCATTTACCCTGACCTGCTGATTACCATGCATGTAATGGGAAGAGGTGAATTAATTGCTGATTAATTATCATATGAAAGATGCAAGGCATGGCAAGAGAGAGAGAGAGAGAGAGAGAGAGAGAGAGAGAGAGAGAGAGAGAGAGAGAGAGAGAGAGAGAGAGAAAGACAGAGGCATAGTGGGTAGCAGAGACGTTTGGTGATCCAAAGTATGCTTCATGTGTTTGCCCATTTGCAGAAGCTCATCAAACTGTTTCTCAGTTCTTGTCCTTCACTGGTATCTCCACACACCTTGATATATCCCTGTGTGTGTGTGTGTGTGTGTGTGTGTGTGTGTGTGTGTGTGTGTGTGTGTGTGTGTGCATGACATGGGTGACTCCAACCCCCTCCGCTGCGGCGCGTCCCAGCACGGCGGCCTGGAGCACGGCAGCACTTCAGCTTGACTGACGTGGCTAATACAATTCAATTAATCCCCAGACGAGCTCATCTCTCAATGGCCCCTGAGGTCTAAAGGCGAACTGGTATTTGGGAGCAGAGGGACAGGGAGAGAGGCTGCTCTGTGAGTAGGTCGTCTCCACAGGAGATAGGTACAAAGCAGCCAGTCACTCACAGGGGAATTGAAGTGATATTGAGCCGCCGCTGTAAACGTAGAAGAGGATTACAAGCCCTTTTGGCGAAGCGGCCCGACTGCACACTCATTCTCATGCCCTACTTACGTCCTTGTGTGTCTTCTCATCTCCGTTCTCCACGTCCAGCCGCACACTCGACACCTCGCAGGACGAGTTGATTTCCACTCAGGTTTTATCCTCATCACAAAAAAAAAAATATAGATCCTTCGCAGTGAAAAACGACTTTATATTCAAAACATATTTTAGGATTTATGGTATGGCTTACAATGCATCATAATTATCAATGTCCATTGTAGCATAATTATATTCAGCACCCTTTTAGCAGTTAGTGTTGGAATGCACTTTCAAATTGCATCAAAATAAAGTGAAGCATGTGGAGGAACTTGTGTCCGTGTGTGTGTGTGCGTGTGTGTGCGTGTGTGTGTGTGTGTGTGTGTGTGTTTGTGTGTGTGTGTGTGTGTGTGTGTGTGTGTGTGTGTGTGTGTGTGTGTGTGTGTGTGCGATGTAATGTTTATGAGAGAGGCTCCCTCTCCTCCAGGCTGTATCGGCACAGAGCTATTGACATCTTGGCATTTGGTCCAGCCTGTCTCCTCTCCCTTGAGGGCCTGCTTCCTCCTATCCCAGCCGTGTATTGATTGGTTAATTTGATAGTTCTATCACCAATCAGCTTGTTTCTGACCTTTTGCCTTGGCAATGATGGCAGAGTGCTCATTTCTTCATCGCCGGCCTCGCCATACATTGACCTTTGCAGTGAGAATGTCAGTGCAGCCCTTGATCTTAGCCTGTCACTACATTTGTTATAAGTACGAGTCGCCCACGCCCTTGACAGGTGGTTCGGAGCCTCTGACATCACGGCCTGCGTCCTACATTTAACACATTTGTATTGACAAACTTATTTGTAAAACTGTGAGCTACTTAGTCATAATTATTATTTTTCTATCAAAAATGGCCATTTGGTGTAGTGTCCAAATCTCATCTTATCTCGAAGTACTGCAAAAAATGCACAAATTTATTGATTTCTCTACTTATTTAAGTATCTTAAAGCTTATAAAGCCATAATATTCCACACACCAAAAATGCAAATAAGCATAAAGAAAATATGGACACAATGAAAGTGGCAGGCAACAAAAGAGGAAAGAACATATTATTAACATTCATTATTGCACTCTTTGTCTGACAAGTGAAAAAAAAAAGGAAAACGTGAGTTAAAGATAAGCAGTGTTCTTAAGAATACTAATTCCGAATTGGGCTCTGCAATAATCTTTATATCAGAGTAATGCAGATGTTAACAAGTTCCCTTCGAATTTAGGTGTCTCACTAGATTCTCTCATTATCACAGAGCTTGCACACTCTTCCCAAGAGAGGCCTGAGCATGTGCTTCTCTTCTCCTTATCCCTGCCAGGTTTTCACGGGACTCTGCTATCACTTAGATAGAGATTTTCAAACTCCTTCAAAAACAGTTCTTTTCATTACTGAGCAAATTATTAATAAGAATAAATGGCAAACTGTTCATACGTACTCTACATACAAGTAAAACGGTGGACAAAGCATACATTCATTAGCAAACCCTTTTGGCAGATCAAAGTTTAAATGTTTTCAAAAAATTTGCCTTTTCATTTTTTTTTGTTGTAATCAAATTTAATTATTATCTGTAACATTCGACATGCAGTGAAATGCTTATTATGACTCTCTAACATGTAAATAGAAACCAAAAAAGGATATGAATAATTTTTGAAATAAAAATCAAATATAAAGTAATAATAAAGGTGTAAAGTATAACTATAAAGTAGTCTAATTAAAAACGTTAGAAAAATGCAGCCTCTGATTGGAGCCTACACAGTAGTTCTTTATGGAAAAGGGTGTTCAAGGTAAGAATCATTCACCAATGATTGATAAATAAATATTTGATTGCCGAATATTGTACGCTAATTGAAGTAGCTGTTTAGTAGAATCATGGTTTTGCATACCATTATATATATATATATAATTATATATATATATATAATTATATATATATATATATATATATATATATATACAAAAATAAGAAAGAAAGGCATGGGTACATATGTATATATGATTACAGTAGTACAGATTTAGTCTCTCACTATTAAATACGTAGCAAACCACCATCAAATACTTAATGTAGTGTAATAACATATGGCAGACTAATTAATACATTAATAAACACAAAGTATATTTTTATTCTTTTATAGCAATATAGAATGTAGAAGATTGTCTATGAGATTTGCTGTTACATAAAATATATCATGAGTCTTGCTAGTGTCTTTATTTACTATCTGCTTTCTACTCAGAGGTGACCGCATGCTTATGCTAGTTGAGGAGGTGTATGATGCCTTTGTGATGACACTTTTTTGTTCTGTTTTCTCACTCTGATTCTTAAAAAAATTGTCTAGCATAACCACATGCTAACTAATCCATGTAGGGCTAGGGTTAGGTTATGGGGTTGGAGTTATGAGTTTAGAGTTAGAGCATTATGAGTTTAGAGTTAGAGGTTTCAGGATTAGGGTTCGTGTCTAAGGTCAAGTTTAAGGATTCTGGGGTCAGGGTTTAGCATTAGCGTTAAATTTAGGGTTTAGGGTTCAGAGCTAGGGTTAGGTTTCAGGTTCAGGGTTAGGGTTTGGTTAAGGGTTAGCTTTGCTCCAAGGTCAGCCTCAATGCCTTTCGGCTGATGAGGAGAGTCAATGAGCAGTTGTTATTTTAGCTGTATACTAATAAATATTAAATGAGCTAGATAACAAGCTAATGCTTTGGCCACCCCACTTATACATTTTATAAACACTCCGTAATCTGACAAAACACAATCTTTCATGGACTACGGTCACTAAGATTGATTATAACAGGAGCTGAAGACATTTTCTTAAAATAAGCATCAGCTGATGATAAGACACTGCACGTTTGTGTGTTCTGCCTTCATGCCTCTTGTATTGTGTATTATGGCTCATGTGGGGAACACCAGGCAGCATTTACTGGGGCTCGTATCAGCTCATTATGCAACTTTGGGTGCAGTTACTGTGGTCTTAAACGTGTTCTCTGAGGTACCACGGTCTATAAATACCCATATGCTTTCCAAACTGCATTAACTCTACTGCCTGCACTTCCACGGGAGCTTTGGGGGTGATATTCACATGGCATAATATATTCTTAGACATGTTTACTTGTTTTTTTAGGGGAGGGGGGGTGGTCATAAAATAAAAAAATAAATAAAAAACAACAATGAAAAATGTGATGTTTGCAATGAAATGCTGATGTTAATTTTAGGCACATGGGGCTGTGATGAATTTGTGTTAAGTATGAGTATTCTCCCACAGCGCTGAAGGCTTTGGTGTGCGCTATCATCTGATCAGAGCCTCCGCATTCTGATCACAATGGTGCACTTATCCCTCTCGCTCACAGGACGACCTTTGAATAGATATTTATATATAAAAGGAGATGGATATCAAAGATAGAGGGAATGCTTAAATACTCGTGAGATCCCGCAGTGTTTAACCCCGGATTAAACTGCCAGGGTCCGAGAGTTCTTCAAAACAAAGGCAAGTTCAAGACTTCCCCTCCCTTAAGGATGTGTCAAGGGCAATCCAGACAAAAGGCGAATGTCTTCTTCAGGCAGCTGATAAGCATCTGGGCCCCGCCAGGGTGCTGCGATTCCTTTTCTTCCTCAGTTCCCTTCTCTCCTTTCAGACTAATGGCTACAGTGATTTAACAGAATATGGGACTCTGGTGATTGTTTATCTGGCCCTTAAGAGCACACTGAGTGATATGCTTTATGCGCGGGAGCGAGGTGGGCCAGCGGCTCCGGCGACAAGTTATTGTACTAAAGCAGCGTCACACTCGCTGGAATGATTAATGTCGGTTTCGGTTCCTTGCCCTGTATCAGGGCGAAGTTCCCCAGACAAAACTTTTGCTGAATCTTAAGTTGTGTGCGAGAGAAAAGGAGTTATCCTTTATTGATTTTCCTCCCCTGTGCTCTGCTGTAGCCTCTGTCTGTAGAGGCATCAGCACTGGGAGCACTTTCATTCTGATTCTCATTGCATCCGATTTCCTATGGATGGGCTGTAAGTAAGTGGCTCATTTTTTTTTACTGTGCTATACAAAGGGCCTGTCAATGAACTCTCCTGCGGTCGGCACATTTGTTCCTCCACGTAAGACAGGAATGCACAAATACAATAAATAAATCAACACACCTGTCTGCTGGGGAACAGTGGCAGCAACAAAAGACCCTTCCCCTTTTCTGTTTTTTTTTTGTTGTTGTTTTTTTTGTTGTTTGTTTTTTCCGTTTAAATAATAATGCCATTGGATTGTAAATTTAATGAGATAAGTATGAATGAATTCATCACCCCACCACCAGTCCTCTTCAGTCTTACAGTAAACCTTTGCTCTTTTAGTAGCTTTTAGTTTATTTGCTGTTTGTGCTTAATGACTAAATGAAACAACAACACTAATGGTTAGAACCGGTTCCATTTTCATGTAATAAAATGTACAGCTAAGTTTAACATAGCACTTTTTTATTATCACAGTTTTATTCACTGTAACAAATATAATAGAGAATATTATAGAAAATGTTTTTCACCCCATATTTTTTATTTCAATTCTGTTAAAATACTTCTTTTGTAAGCTTTTTACATATTCAGTACTTAAGTAAAAGCTGTGTGGTATATCTCTTGATCTCTCTCAGTGTAAAAGAAAGAGATTTTAGACTTATCATGAAAAAAGTACTTCGACAAAGCTTATGAAAAACAAAATGTATCAATTTATTAATCCTCATGCATAACATTATGATTGAATTTAACACACAAATAGCAAATAATAACCTTTAACAAGCTGTACCTGGCATTTGCTTAAATTGTAAAAATATTATTAACTATTCTACTAAATATGGAAAGTTTATCGTATAGTTAATAAAGTAAATCTGTCTTGACCTTATTAAGGAAAGAGATATTTAAAAATGGCCTAATTGTTGCAGAGGACCTCCTGAGGTCTTAATTTCCGAAACACAAGACCAGAACATTGTAATATTGTGATAAATACACATTTAAACATTCTATCTTTTGGAATGTTTATTAGTAGGCTTTGTAATTTGCGTTACTCTTTCTCATCAAATGTGATCAAGTTTTGCTGAACAGTCCTGTGCACCTGGTATACGCTTAGAGCAAGCACACTAAACTTATGAATAGTAGTTTGTAGGTCAATTTATTAGCTGGACAAATAGTAATACAATATTTATTCTATGAGCAGATTTAGCTGCAAAACTATTGTTATTACAGACCCCCACCCCCAATGTTTCAAATGTACGTGATGCATAAAACATCGAGATTAATTGTAAAGACTGCGAAAGCTTCGAGAAGAAAACTATTCTGCACACCTTATGTTTTATTCCTTTCACAGCAGCAATGCCCCACCCCCAACCCCCCAACCATCCCCTGGGGCACTTCCTCAACATTTCAATATTTACTTCAACAACACCACAGAAGTTGGAAACGCATTCAGCTCGAGCATCTCCATTCTGCAAGCTTATCCCCCATCCCCCTGAGTGAGCTATTCAGTCTGCTGAATGAAATAGTCTAACGTGTGCTGCCTTCCTTCCGTTTGATGTGCTTTAAATATTACAAAGCATTTAATTATACAAACTGAAGACGGATGCAGTCCTGGGACTGTCACTGGGAAAAAATAAATGTACAATCAAAATTGCAATTACCTGCAAAATTTCAGGGGTAAACAGATCAGCAATCTCATAACAAACACAAGCTAGTTTGCATTCTGAAATGAATACAGTTAGATCCAAAGCAATTTCCTTTTATTTATCTTAGCCACCATGCATAAATAAAGCAAGGGCATTGCAGCAATTAGCATAATTAGACTTTGGTGGTCAGACCCTATGTGATTTCTTAAGATGCATCACTGCGGTTTGTTTGTGTATGCGTGTGTGTGGGGGTGGGTGGGGGTGGTCCTTGTTTGAGTCTGTTTCTGAACGCTGAAAGCTGCAGAGAAGGCAATTATGCTTGGCAGCTTGAAGGTCCTCATTGCCTGTAGGACTTTAGGAGCTAAGCCTTGGGCCTCATCAACAAACCTCAATATCCCGACATCGCTCTGCTTTTATCTGGTACCGTGAAGCCCTTGCACTGTTATAAATGAGTAAGCACATCAAACATCAAGTTGTAATAAAACAGTCTGATCTGCTGAGCAGCACCATTTGAAAAAAAATTGTTCAATAGTGTGAGCTCATCATTAAAAGAGGATCCATTTTACAAAACCGCTATGATTCGATAGCCACTTCAGCCAGCACTAGACCCCTCTGTGCAGGCCTTAGTGCGCTGAAGAGAAGGCCACCGTCTGGTTACTCTGACCTCCCTGTGATTCATACACCCTGAGCGTACCTTTGCGAGCCCCGGGCCACTCCACCGGCCCTCGCTGCCGAGCTGATTATGGTGTAATTATGATGGCAGCCTGCTGCTGTAATGGAACCTTTTGATGATGGGTCTCAGTCGGGTACTGGAGAGCTGTAAGGAGACTGACCCTCAGCGCTTTTTACATCCTGTCTCTCATAGCAGGGTCTTAGACTTACAATACTACACTGCTTTCAATAAGCCACTCGTGTTCGCCTATGCTGGATAGGCGAGCATTTAGAAATGAATATTATACCATTGAGCAGCTTGAGCCTGCATTTGAAGGGGATGGGTTTTTTTTGTTGACTTTCCAATGCTATACTTTTTTTTTTTTTTTGTAATCATCGTAATGGCCTGGCAAACATTGTGTCTTTTGTCGTTACACTATCTAGCCTGTACTTCAGTAGCATTCAAGGTCACTCAAATCTTTTCTTTTCGGGTTCTATTTTGATTTTTTTTTCTATTCAGCCATCTGCCTTCATCCCTGCTCCCCCACCTCATGTCCTGAAGAATAGTGCAATGTGCCACATGAAGAACTCGCTGTGTGTGCATATACGGGTGTGTACATAGTGCACATGTATTTGAACCTCAGTGTTGGTTTAGTGTCAGCGCCTAGCTGGCAGTCACCTCCTGACTAAGCCAGGCCTTTCATTTGTTTGTATGGATGTCATATCATTTTATTAAGCCTGTGTTTAAACACATAAGCATTCAAATTAGAATTAATCCTCTTAGAGTTAAACTAAATCCTCTTAAACCAGCCCCCTTTACACACACACACACACACACACACACACACACACACACACACACACACACACACACACACACTCACACAAACTGATTAAAAAATATATTTCCAGAAACTAACCTGACTCAATCTAAGGTGGAGTTTGTATAATAGGTAAGCCTATCTCTCTCTCTCTCTCTCTCTCTCTCTCTCTCTCTCTCTCTCTCTCTCTCTCTCTTAATAACAGGGAGAGCACAGTCGCCTCAGCACTTTCTCTTAACTCTGATATTATTGTCTTGTACCACCACCCGAAGGTGACTGTTATCACTTAATTAAATCCAGGGAGGTAGAAACAATATTGTTGTCTCATCACCCGAAGGAACTTTTCCACAGCATGGACAGGGAGAAATTCGTGTTCACTTTCTACTCATCAAGCGTGCTGATCACATTTTTTCCACTGTCTTTTCCTCACTCTCCACAGTATGCTAATTTAGATTTCATATATTACCCGTCTGAGCAGTTTTGCTTGTTTTTACAGATATTTCTGATGATCCACTAATTAGACATGTTGCTTTCCGTTGTGTTTATATATTGGGGAGAAATGTGGCTGACTAAATAGTTTCAAACAACTCATGGTGAATAGTGATGTTTTGTCCCCCCACTGTTTGTTTAGATTTTCTTTTCACTTTTCTTTCTGTAGTTCACAACTAAACATGCCATTTAATGTATGGGTTTTATGTTTCTTCTTAATTATAGCAGCAAAATCTTTAAAAAGAGTATTTTAATATATTAGCAGTCAATGTCAGTCTGTGTGTACTGTAATATAAATTGTCTCTAATAACAGGAGTACCATCTATGCCAATAATTTTCTTCTATAATTGCCTCCATTCTCTTTCATATCATCTCCTTAGCTTTCAAATTCTCTGTTGTATTATTATTCAGCATCGACCCAAACCCCCCAACCTCCTCACACTAAACCCAAACAAACACACACACGTTTACACATAGTCCAGTATCTTTTTATAACAGATGTCAGCACCGGGTCACTCTGCCTATAAAGTGGGCCAATAAATATGTCATGTTGAGTAGGAGCTGAGATCTTTTCTCTAATGTTAAGCTCCATCTAAAATAAACGTTATAATGAAGCTTTCATTCGAAGGAGCTCCCAACATGGAGAAAGATGAGTGATTTGAGCATTCCCTGAGCTAGGGCCCTCAATAAATAAATCAATACTCTGCATCCATATTTGCACATTTCTACATGGCTTGTCAGTTTCAAAATTGACTTGAGTGAAAAATATGTCTTTTTTTCCTTCCCAGCTCCCATGGCAATGGACTAGTCCTGATAAGATGTCTTTTAAAGCCCCTAATCATTCCCTCACTCGGTCTGTGTGGTTCTCTATAATGAAAAATACCCAATTTTTTTCTCGGCCCACATGTCGCTCTTTTATAAACACATACACATAGTACACATGCTCTGATCTTACACTATAGCCAAATGCTAGCTTATTTCAGGGTTGTTATGTGATTTTCTGTGATTTGTATATTGAATAAGAGGATTCTGTATGTCTCTCTTTTGGGTCGGTGTGTTTTTGAGTGTGTCTGTAGAAAGGAGAGTGGCTAATAATAAGATCCATGCACAATGAGATTCTCTTCGTCTCTCAATCCTCCTCTCACATAGACACATGCGGAGTTCATCAGCTCCGCTTGTTTTGATTGCACTGATTGTTTTGAGGGGTTGGGTAGGTGAAGGGTCAGAGGAGTGAGGGGACCTTGGCTCTGCCTGAATATGTGACATGCTCCAGACCTCGGCTACCCTTCATTTTCTCTATAGTCTCGTTTTTTCTTGGCCTAATCATTTATGATAATGTTAATGGTCAGCAAGGCCGGTGCATAAATGCAGCAACATGGTGGCATGGCTATGTGCAGGGCAACAGGAGTAGATTGATGTTTGTCAGCACATGTCCTTCACCTCCTATCCTATTCCTATCATATTTGCCCTCCATTATGAAAACACAAGGTAATTTGGATTGAGGCTACATTGGCTCCTCTAGGGCACCAAGCCTGGATTGTGATATTGCTTGAAATCGTAGTGTTTGTATGTCTCATTTGTTTTACATCCCAGCCTCAAGTATTAAACCACAAGTGATGAAAAATATTGATCCACTTTAACGTCCTTGTTCTAAATTTTGAACCTTGAATAAGATACAATATAACGTTGTCAGCGACAGCTGTAGATCAGAGCTCCAAAGATTAAATTCCATGCCTAAGGAGATTTAACTGAATATGTCTAAAAACACAACGGGGTCCTGCTTCGCAAAATTCCACTTATGTTCTGTGAGTGTTTGCCGGCGATCACCAACCCATCTGTCCTAACTTAATCTAGCCTCAATCAGCTTTCAGCCTCGAACCAAAGGTCAGACACATCACCTGGGATCCAGTCCCCAGCCACTTTTGAGCTCTCCAAAGAACTACTGCAGCTTATTCGGGATATTCTTCTCCCCACTTCAGCTCTGCAGACAGACAGACAGACAGACAGAGAGAGAGAGAGAGAGAGAGAGAGAGAGAGAGAGAGAGAGAGAGAGAGAGAGAGAGAGAGAGAGAGAGAGAGCACAAGGCGGTTCGTGGGGCATGACTGTTTTAAACAAATGACATAAAAGGCCCATCCTAATGTAACACATTTCTCCCCCAGAAGTTTGTCTGCCAGGTGATTTATAGGGCATTTTACCCAGTGGTTAGCCTGTAAACAGAGGCCGTTTATCACAGCAGGGAGGCTGACTGAGGCGACTAGGCACTCCTCCAGAGACCTGGCTCTGCTGCCCCGCACTTTTAGAGACGAGCAGCCAGTAGATGATTGGAGAGTGGCTGGAGGCCACTGCTGGCAATCCTCTCCGACTGGCAGGGTTGGTTCTGTGGGGACGTAGGAATTGTGTCAGTGCCAGATCTGACTTTACACAGTAACAAGGTTGAGAAGATCTTCCACTGATGTGTGGGGAGGAAGCAGTCCCAACAGAAGCAAAGTACTTTCAACCGACATGAAATGTGGGAATTCTGATAGACTCAAAGCGGTCATAGGATTAGGTGTTACCTGAGATAACTACATCATGTTATGCACTTTTGCACTATACACACATATACACACACACATAAACCGATCAAGCATATGACCACCTACCTAATATTGTGTTGGTTCCCCTTTTACTGCCATAACTGTCCTAGCCTGTTGAGCATTAACAGTATGAACTTTATTCATTTGAGCTACAGAAGCTTGTCTATAGAAGCTTGACCACACGGGCCAGTCTTCGCTCCCCACGTGCATCAATGAACCCGGTTTACCACTGTTCCTTCCTTGGATCATTTTTGATAGATACTAACCACTGCAGACCGGGAACATCCCAAAAGAGCTGCAGTTTTGGAGATGCTCTGAACCAGTCATCGAGATGGTCACTTGCTGCCTAATATACCTCACCTTTTAACAGCTGCCATGATAAACAGATAATCAGTGTTATTCACTTCTTCTTTAATTCTGTATATTTGTGCTTTGTCTTACATAAACTGCTGAAACTCTCTAATTTCACCTTGCAATCAATAATAAGTATTATCTTAATCTCCAAAGGCACTCAACCGTAAGCATGTTACACATGCTAACACTTGTTAAATGGACTAGCCCTGCATTACATTATCTGCTATGAGCTTTACTGGTATTCTTGTTAGTGTTAGCTGGTGTGTATCATGCTGTTAGCTTAATACTGTGTAGGCTAATTTTCTTTTCTTACGCTCCACAGAAGATACTGTTTGATTACTATTTTAGAACAGACATAATGTACAATCAAAGCGCAATTTATTATACCATGTAATGTGGAAAAAGTGCCACTGCTAGCATAAACACAGTTCATATAAATTGTACCGAATTGAACAAAAATGTACGCTGTGCACTGTGAAGTGTCATACCGAGCGTTAGCGGCAACATTAAGGCAGTCTAATGTAAAGTGTAAGCTAAGCACTGGTGCTAGCAGATGTGTGTTTGGGGAAGCTGTCGGGCTCCGGCAGAGCGCTGTGGGAGCTCCTGTTGTCAGCTGCATATCAGCGTGCTGTAAATAGCCCGGGGCTCTGCTGTTTTATCGGCGGGTAGAGACCACGCGCTCCTCTCGCCAGCTGCCGCTGCTCTTTTTAAAGCTGGAAATAAACGAGAGCGAGAAAGAAAAAGAGAGACGTACTTCTGCCCCATCTGTGTAAACCTCATTTTCATAAAAAGGTGATCAGATCGACTGGGGCATTGTGTGCAATGCTTTGTTTTTTCAGTTCTTTCTTTTCTTGTGTGCAAGCCTTTTTTGTTGTTGTTGTTACTTATCCATCTCTCTCTGTCTTGGCTGCCTCATGCCTGTGCTTAGCAGGCCCTGCAGATTATCTGAATCAGTAGGGGACAATATGTAATTAACCTAGCTGACCTCAGTACCTTAATTGTTGCCTGTTGGATGCCTAGTCTCTGAATCTCCAGCAGTGATCTTCACAGAAGAAGACTTTTCATAGTCCAAACTGCCTAATTATATGCATGTTAACCGAAAAGCATTACACAATCCTGTGAATGAAAAGCTTGTGTTATTAACGTGCATCCATCGTCTTGTAGTGACAGCTTCTTGTAGTTCTTATTCATCATGGTTTGTTCAATTTTTGGTTTCTGCAATGATTCAGTTGTTACTTTTTTGTTTAGTGCCCTCTATCAGGCCTTGATTGTGGTTTTCAGGAGAAACTCTGAGGCATCTTTACTGTTGAAAAAAAACACGCCCTTTGTGGGTATTGTCTCGCTCACTTCTTCTTCCTTTTCCTTTATTTCTCTTTCTTTCCACAGTCCCTGGATGGATTCGTATTTGCACTAAACAAGGAGGGGAGGTTTTTGTATATCTCAGAGACCGTGTCCATATACCTCGGCCTTTCACAGGTGAGTGTGTGTTAATGTCTTCTCTTTTTATGCATCTGAAAGCCAATCCTGACAAATTAGTGGTAGCTTAACACCTTGCCTGTCAGTTGGACTAGTGTTTAATTTGCACTCTTCGGTGCTACATTTTGTGCAGAGAATCTAATGCAAGTTGCATATTACAGTCTGCTCCAAATTGGCTAGAATCTAGTAATGAATAATGTAAGTAACTGGGAGGGTGTGTGTTTGAGTGACCTTGAGTTTCCACATGGCTCTGTCTGGTTTAGCTCCATGTTGAGAACTGGAGAGATTCAACTAATTTTGGCTCAGACCCTCTAGTCATTAAATAAGTTCAGTGCCAGCTGATTGAACTCTAGCTGTCTGTCTAAATATTCCACAGGAAGTCGTTGAAATCTTTCGTTTGTTAACATTGCCATTGGTTAAATCCAAAAAAAAAAAAATAATTATTGAAGAAAGTGGTGCATATGGGTTAAATTAAAACAGCCTACTTTTTTACCAGATTAAAAAGATTAAATCGAGTTATTTGCAGCTGAAGTAGGCTAAAGCAAATTCTAATTTAATTCAGCATTAATTGATTGATGATTTTTATCAAATAATTGATTAGTTGTCCCCAAAGTTTGTGGAATTTGTTGTACTTATCTTTAATGTGGGTTTTATCTGCAGTCAGGAGCTTGGCCTGCTGATAAAGGGCTTGTTAAGTCTTTAGTAGGAGTAGAGTTTATTATCTTACATGGCTAAGCTGATCCAGTGATTCTGCTCATCTTAATTGCTGGTAACTTTATAGCTTGTTAATCTGTTTTAGAGCGCAAAAAAGCGTGCATCCTAGTTAATTATTTTCAGTGCTAATTAGTGTGGTTTAAGCTTTTATATTTGACTAGGTTTTGATTTGTTTAAGGTAGATTCACTCTGTGTTTTTATTCTTTGATTACAGAATATTAATGAAACAACAGATCATTTCTTATCACCCCTGAAACAGAGGCAACTTCATCCAAAAAGTGATTGTTGTTATAGTGTGTTTTCTGGCTTTAAGCGTTAATGGCTTTAACATTACAAAAACAGGTGACAGGTAAAAGGATATAATTACAGTATTTTTTTTTATAGTGTATGCAAAAGCAGCATACTATATTGTAGCACACATGGTGAAGAGAAGGTCATTCATATTTTTTACCACTGATGCATTGGCCCTGAAATTTTAAGAGCTAATGATGAACGTTATTAGGCATTCAAGACTTGAATCATCATCCAGCCATTACATTGGGCCACAGTCGATAACGTGACCTTTTAGCACCGCTGCTCAATCATACGGGTGTTCAGACTTTCAGATCCAAGGGTTTTTTTTTTTTCTTTTTTTTTGCAGAGAGAGAAACTGAGGTTTCCAGCAGCAGTAAAGAAGTGCTAATCTCTCAATCGTGCCCTTCCTCAGGTCTTTGATAGTAGATATAAAGTATCCTCTCCTGTCTACAGGAGCAGAGAGACAGTAGTGTTGGATAGTGGCACAATTATATCTGATAAACTTCACAGCTTCTTGCTGAGATTTAAAACCTTTGGTTAACTACATTTGTTTGATAAAGAATAAAATGTTAAATTGGAAGAGGTTGTCACCTGTGTGTGTGTGTGTTTGTGTGTGTGTGTGTGTGTGTGTGTGTGTGTGTGTGTGTGTGTGTGTGTGTGTGTGTGTGTTCATTCGTATGTTTTTACAAAGTAAAAAATTCCTTCAGAGTGAAATTTCATTTCCTTGTGATGTAAGGAAAGACATATTTTCATAGACGGGCCTGTGAAATTTTTCTCTCTCTCTCTCTCTCTCTCTCTCTCTCTCTCTCTCTCTCTCTCTCTCTCTCTCTCTCTCTCTCTCTCTCATCTCTGTCTCTGTCTCTCTGTCTGTCCAGAGACATACTGTCTTGGGCATCGCACCCACGAGAAAATTTTCACAGTCTTTGCTCCCCCCCACCCATGTACCTCCCCGGAGCTGAATGAAAGAGTGATGTGAAATTGCTTTTCCCTCTGTGGCTATTGACCACCTTGTGTTACATTAATGTGTGCAGACTGGAGCACCTAACAGGTTTTTACAGCATGAACAAGCTTCTCCTCTTGTATAGCAGACACTATTGTGATGCTGTACAACCTCAGCAGATGCCCTTAGCTATTTGATAATGCACGCGGCATGGTCGAACTGAAGGGAGTGGATGTGTTCTTGCTCTCTTATCACCGCTGTTTGTGACTCCACTTCCAGATTCCTCTGATAATGAGGCTCGTGTTTGACAGTAGGTGAATCACGGCAATTCTTACCCCTATTATTCACTCCACCAGATGGTCATTTAACCATTTTTGTTGTGCTAATAGCCATGATCATTTCACTTCTGCCTGTAAATAGGCATATGCTGCCAAATTTGTCTCTTGTCTTAGTTATCCTGTCCTCAGCTAGCTACTATCTGGCTTATGAGCAGGGTGATTAGTTCATTTCCAATAATTAATATGTGATGGATGCGTTGCCGTCTTTCTAGATTAATCACCAGATTTGCAGTGGTGCCATTCAATAAGCCATCCCACGGCACAAAATTGAGTGGCAGAAATATAATCATGCCACTCGGGCCTTCTTTTACGTGGTTTGTAAAGTAATAAGCGTAGTGTATGGTCACAGGCTGGATGAGGGGTTTGTATGACCTTGTTGCAGGGTCAGTGGAATCCCTGCAGTCCCCCTGTACAGCTAATGTGGAGGTACAGCTTGTGACTGGGCAGCTGTCTGTTTTCTAAATGGAGATGTGTATGTTTGTTTCGTGTAACAGATGGCATTGTGTGCCAAGGCTGATGGCTAGGAAAATAATAATTGCATTATTCCAGCCAAAAGAATATTAGCTTTTGGAAGGTGGCCATTATTCAGCCTACACCCCTGCCAGTACAGCATATGCACTCGCATGGACTGGATATCCAAGGAAATTGATACATCTGGAATACGCACAGCATCTGAGTCCTCATCTGCCATGGAGGCTTTCGATTTAACCCCTCGCGTGTAGCTGGAAGCACAGCACCACTGTACGCTCGCCGACATGTGAAGGCCATGTGTAATCCACCATATGGTAGAGGAATTTGTCCTCTCTCAGTTGTCAGCCATGTTTGGCGATGATGATGGGTTTGGAACGCCCGCGGCCAGCCCCTGCTTTCTGCATTGGCAGAGACTTTCTTACACGAATGAAGACCATAGTCTTCACAGTTAGAAAAAAGAGCAGGCCTGTTTTGAAATCTAAAAGATAAAACAGGGTTTGCCAACTGAGATTCATCCAGACCCAGCCCCCCCCCCCCCCCCCCCCCCCCCACACACACACACACATACACACCCCCTCTTTCTTATTTCACACCCACCTCTGCCCCTCCCCTTTATTTCCCTCCCATCTCCACCCTCACTGCCCCCATGCTGTAACCCCTACACAGAGAGGGGGAATATTGAATATATTAGCATAACCATCTGCCTGAATGTCTGATCACATCTTTGTGTGGAGATCAGCACTGCATCCTCCTTTATCCCATCCCTCATTCTTCCACACTTTACACCCTGCTCTGCCTCCTGCATTAACCTCTTCTGCTATCTGTCTGACACCAAGCCATTTTTGCCCAAGTAGTTTTTGGCCCTAATCAAATAATTGAATCAGTTGTGGGCATTTTATTGTTTGTGTATTTGTTAATTGTATTTTCTTTCCATGAAAACGCAAAACGGATAGCAAAGGCATAAATATTATGCTCTAAAGCAAATCTGTTTTTTATTGATAAAAGTAATATTCAAAATAATTTTTGAGAAGCACCTCATTAATAAATTGAGTCGTTCTTCAGTGTGAGGGATATGTGAGTGAAATTTAGTTATTTATTTATATTTTTTTTAAATAACTACATATTTATATAATTTTAATTTACAAGTAATGGAATCTGTGTATGCTTGTTAGCCCTATCTAGACACCATTATTATTTGTTTATGTTTTGTTTTTCATTTTCTCTGTTTTACTTCTTCTTTCTTAATTGAACCTTTTCAAAGCACTCTGGGATCCTCCTGCTAGCTATTCTAACAACTCATCAAGGCAGAAAAGCAGAACAGTACTAAATGGATAATAAGTACTTTTTTATTTATGACACTGTGGCATCTGAGGGTCAGAATCCAAATGCAGATTTTTAGAATGGTGCAGGGAAACAGGGCAGAGAGGGGTCATGTTTAATTGAGCCACCTTGAATTTCTTTCTGCTACTACTTAAACAGACACACGCACACACACATACATGCTGACCCTACAGCCCTTAACTTTGTATTAGCTTGAGATCAGAATTAGGGAAGTGTCTGTGGAGACTGAGAGAAATACAAAATTAACAGGTGTGCAGAAGCAGAAAGAAGAGCATCGTTAGGTAAATGTGAGTTTGCACATGCTGTGTAACAGCTGAAGTAATCACGCAGTCATTTGAAAGTAGTGTGGTGTTCTTTCTGTTACAAAAACAATGCCATAGGGATCTGATATCGAAGCCGTTGATAGGATTTGAACTGCAAAGGTAGACTGAATGTTAAAAAGTCCAAGATCTTGAAATTCTGACTCATTTTTATTTTACATTGCACCAGCTGCTGTAAAGAAAGCCATGGTTACACCGAAATATCATCTGTTACTGACATCTACATTAATGATTATTGCTGACAGTGAAAAATCTCCACAACACTGGAGGTTCGAAATGCATAAATCTGGTACAGATACATGATTTATAGCCTATTGCATTTTATGTTGGAATGCAGGATTAAATTCCCAGAACGACAATAGAAAATACCGGTTATAAGCTATTTCTGCATTTCACAAATGCTGTTTCTTTTCCGAAGTCGTAATTAATGCTCACTATTGACTGCTGGTGAAATCATTTTATTTTTAAGGTAGATCTCCAGCAGTAAGTGCAGACGCTGGGTCTATAATCCAGTCTCCCATGTGTGAGGAGCAGAGAAGGAGGAAAGGTTTCTCAGCCTTCACTTTCTCAGCTACTGTCTTTACAAGGCGCATGGCTAAAAAACATTATCAGTTCACAACATTTAAATTGATAAATGCTCCAACCCAAAGACTACAAGGGCACTTTGAAAAGCAAATAGCGATCTGGCAAAGAAATTGATTTTTCCCCCCCTCAAAATGGCCGCATGATGCATCATTTGACTGTGCTGTGTCCAAGTGCTTGACAGAGATAATCTCGGCAATCCCTCGGGTGACCTTATCGTTCGTGGCTTTGCAGGCCTGTCTGCACGCCGTTTTTGTGCATATCAAGGTTTTAGAGGGCGGCATTCTTTTGGGAGCTGAAGTTCCCGGTTTCTTCATTTTATTATCATTCCAAAAGAAAAACAATATATATATATAAAAAAAAAGAATCAGCAAGAATCTCAAAGTCAACAAGGCTGTTAATAATTGGATGAATGTAAATTAGTGACAGAACAGCAGCTCAGTGGAGAGTCTGCCACGCTTATTGTGTAAGTCTAGACAGTGCTGTAGTCATGCTTAAATGACACGGGAGTGAATTCCGAGTGAAGATACAGAGGTGATGTTTATTAACCTTCTCGGATGTAATGTTCTGAATTGGGACCAGCTTCTGCTTTTCAGATACTTTGCAGATATGGACAAGGAGACGCTGATTCAAGGTCAGCCCCATGTCTCACAAGAGTAAAAGAGGAACGACAGATAGATTGAGAAGAACGGAAGAAAGGGAAGCCACCTGGGAGAAACGAGGCGACTGCTGAAACTTGTGAGCAGATGGGTTGGCAGTACATTGTCAAGGTCACCGAACTTTTGAGATAATTGTCTGTTTTGGCTTTACTACAAAATCCTCTTCTTAACAGATTTCATAGACTCATAGATGTAATCAATATGAATAAATAATTGTAATTTTGTAGTAAATAATATATTTCCAAAAATTGGTAAATATATTCCGATTGTTAAGGACTTGTGCATTATATATAGATGTAGCCACATTTAAGTCAGTTGCATTGGATCTTTTTTTCAGTCACCTGTGTGGAGCAGTGTGGAGCAGGTTGTGTGTTAGCATCACTGCTATCACCCGTATCTAAATGGCTCTTTGATAAGCACAGTGGCCAGATTTCTCCCTGTCCTCCAGCTCATGTCTGATACGGTCGCTCTCATTTTAGATGTCTGCTGCCACTTATTAATATCTGATGCTGAATCTTTCCGATCACATCTCACAAGCATGCTGACACAGGGATATATATATATATATATATATATATATATATATATATATATATATATATATATATATATATATATATATATATATATATATATATACATATATTTCTTTATTTATTTCTTTATTTATTTTTTAAACCTTCTTTTGATAGGAATCTGGGATAGGGAAAATGACAAATGGAATTTCTGAGCTATTTTGTGATCAGTGGTGGATAAGGTTTCATTTAAGAAATGTTTATATTTATATTTCACGCTTTTTCACAGCGAGATATTTTTTGCTTTCAATAATGTGACAAGCCAGTCAGAGAAGTTGACTATTCTTTATATATCAAGCTGAGAAATAATTATTTACACAGAGGTAATTTACCATAAACATACAATAATGTACAGTAAACAACAGCGATTGCTTCATTTAATTGCGGTGAAATGGGCCATTTGTTTTCTTTTTCTGTGTGTGTCAAATTTATCCGTTGTTCACTATTGCTGAATCTATTGCAGTGCTTTAATTTTAGATTGGGTTATTGGACCTGTAAACAGATTAGTGCTGTGTGCTGCTGGAAATGGCTAATCATTTTTGGGAGAGAGGAAGGGAGAGAGAACGAGTGCTGCAAACAGATGGATAGGTGAGTGGTGGCCAAGAGAGTGCTCGTATTTCACGGGCACTGGCGGGACCTCGTGTCTGCTCACATGTGTGTCATGTTAAAGGTGAGCTACGTTAACGCCAACATCTCTCCTGCACATCTCAGTACACACTATTGACCATACAGGATGCTACAGAATGTCTGCCACAGTGAAAAGTTCAGCGCATGCTGCACCACGTGCCAACAGTGTAATGGATATGCGCTGTGCATACATACAATGTTTGGTAACAGTAGCAGTACATGTATGATTTGATATAATAAAGGAACGCAAGCAGGAGCTTGATTAGTAATTAATCGTGTCAGAGTGTTTTTATATTAAAAGAGAACGAAACATAACTAATAATAATGAAATAATTGAGTTTAGCCTGAGTATTAGCTAGCCTAAAAAGAAAAATTATATCCATTACTTGCCCCTCAATCCCCCCTTCTTTCTGTCTCTCTCTTTTTTCCTTCAAAGACACCAGCTTGACACTTTACCATGGCAGATCCTGTTAGATGCTGCGAAATGTGTTTGTAATCGCCCTGTGTATTAAAGGTTGAAGCAGGAAACCCATCATATAAGGGTATAAAAAGGACCAATGAGGCCTTGTGACTCTTGTCATGGAGAATAATAGATGAGACTTGACCCTCTCTAAAAGAGGAGCAGAAACGTGAACACCATATGTACCGCCTATTACCATTTCCTCACCTAGGAGAAAAATAAAAGCATTACCGAGACGTAAGGGGCAACGAGAGAAGGAAGAACGGAAATGATAAATGGATAGATGGTTCTATGAGAAAGATTTTTTTGAAACCATCAGACCATCTTTCTGTAGCTGTGTGATGATTCTGAATGTTTTGTTAAATGTGGAATAATTTGCAAAATGAAGCTGTTTCGGAGAAACTAAACCTCAGTATCTGTGCAATTGCGTTTATTTTGTTGCTCTACTTTCCTAGAAAGAACAGCTTGGATACTATTAGTAGGCTCCAAAGGCACATATCGTTTCCATTCCATTAATATGACTAATACATTTGTCTGTATTTATGTACATGAGCTTTTACAAATGAGATTTAATTATGGTTACCTAATGAGGGTGCTGTGAGCAGACACCCCTGTACCACTACTATGAGCAGATAAGAGAAAGAATTTGGTTGGAGGATTTTCCAAATGTCACTGCCACTTTGTGTACAAGCATGATAACTTCATCCATCCATTATCATGAGGAGCACCTGCAATGATGCACGGCGCACTCTGGCCTGTATGATAGATAATTAGTAATGAATCAATACTCCGAGTTCGGAGCGGATGGAGGAAGAAGTACGGCACACCACAAAACTGATAAAGGAGTAAAATAAACAGGCGAGGAGCGCCAGGGACGGCAATGAAGGATGAGCATGCTCCGTCATTCTGCCTCCGAGTCGCATGTCTGTTTTTGGGGCACGTATAATATCTGTTCTTCATCCTTTTGGCTCTGTTCTGATAGGACTGCTTCAGAAAGAGGAATGTCAGGCTTGGTATCTGCTGCTGGGCCAGAGGCACTTTCTAATCCCTTTACATCCATCAGACACGACACGTGAATGGTGGAAAAGGAATATCGTCATTTGCCTCATAACAAGTGAGAAACAGTTTGCGGGATAATGACGAGCATATGACTGATAGTGAGTATTAGTTCGGCTTTGATGATCATTAGTGCAGCAAATTTGACTTGAGCAGGTACGATATGCTCAACGCGACCATGAGAAATGTGCATCCTAAAGTTGCTGCTCAGTTTTCGACTCAGCCGCTTAGATACAAGCGGAGCGGTGCATGAAGCATGTCGGCCGTTGTGATGGAGGAGAGGGAATCCCATTTGAAAAGAGCGAACGAGACGGAAAGGAAGCGAGAAACAGAAAAAAAATGTGGTATAAAGAGATCTCATTCCCTCCTCAATAATGTGGGATAAAGACATGGTTTCACATATGGCGTATTGGTAATGGCTCAGCCCAGCACAAATCCTCTCATTTAAGTGCAAATGGCTGTCATTTTGGGAAGCCTGAGCAGCTTCCTGCCAATGTCAGCCTAACCCTATGCTAAGACTTTTATTTTGTTTTTTAAAAGTGAAACACATGAAGAGGAAAGAATTCTAAAAAAGTAGGATTTCTATAATATAACAATACTACTGTTTGTCTTTACATTTTTTTGCCATATTATGTTTAGCCACACAGTACAGAGATTATATTTGGGATTTTATTTGCAGCCAGCAGCATCATTCAGTAACCACAGCACATTTATTTTTTTCCTATGACCCATTTTTAACCCTCAGCCCTAATAATGGGTATATTATGGCATATTTTCTATTTACATCCCTACATAAAAGATCCAGGTGATATGAAACCAGCAGGCTCATACATGTTGACGCTGACAATATTTTCACCTGTGACATCCGCCTTTTTGCATTTGTGGGGGATTAAGTTCTCCTCATTCTACCCCAAGATTTGACATGCAATATAAAGATACTGTAACATGTGACTTGAAAATCTATTTGAGAATGCATTAGACATTTAATAAATTCAAGCTTTTTAGTACAGACGCTGTCCCAGGAGAGGGAAGGACAATCAGTTTGGTAGCATCTCGGCTTAAGGTGTAGATTGGGTCTTTCTATGAAAATCAGTAAAGGGATTGAGGGTGGCTTAAAAAACGCGACGTCTCATCAGACGCATGAAGATTTAGGCACAATGCGAATGGGGGCAAGCAGCTAAAAAAAACAGTGCCAAAAGAAAAAATATATATTTTTATCTTTTTTTACATAAATGAGTTTGATGTTTTTGTCGATCTTTTTAACAATAGATTTTTTGCAGAAAGCAGGTTTAATGAAATCCAGGTGTAGAGTTACAATCCCTGTGAGCAAGCCAAAAGCAACAGTGGCAAAGAAAAGCTCCCGGAGATGACTTGAGGTAGAAACAGACTTGACACGAGTGCCAGAGTTAAAATGCAATCCATCCTCCTTTGGGTGACAGCAGATAGCTTTTTTTTCCATTAGAATAATTATTGTAATAAAGTAATAATTTGAACTATAAGGTTGTGAACCTTCTAGTTTAATTACACATGTTCTTCCGATGCTCTTTGTGCAGGCAAGCCCTGGACAGGTCATGAATTTTTTATGAAAACTGACTGTCAACAGCTATTAGTGAAATACTCAGGAGAGATTAGGATATTGTTTTTTAGTCACTACAAGCGTCGTTTTTTGCTCTACACATGCTAGAGTGACGTGGCTCCTCTTAAGGCCACAGGTTTTAAATTATGAAAGCCTTTGAGTAGATTTGTTTATATCATGCAAGGCCACAGATCAATCAGTCTGGCACTGCGAGCTTGAATATCTTACTTCAGTCGGGGAAAAAAGAAAAGAGCTTGATTTGATGATGCTGTCACTAAAAAGTCATTTAGCCCGAGGCAGGCCGTCTTTGTCCCTTGCCGTTTAGATTGGTTTAGAGAACCACTGGAATGCAGAATTTCAAATGTGTTTCTATCAGTAATGTTCAGAATGCAGTATATGAGCAGGTTATAACTCTTTGCCTTTTTACATGTTGACGCTGTTATAACTCTCTGCCTTTTTGAGTTAGTTTTAAATGCGCAGGGTGGATTTTAATACGTTCTTTCTGGTTGCACAAAATGGAATGGCTATTGCTATTCTGGGATAAACTATAGAGTCTCTAAATCTACTAGCAGCATCTTAGTATCAGAACAAATTAGGCAATTCTGACAAATATCGAAAAGTATCCAAAAGTAGATTTGTTATTATTTAAGACCAAATCAAAACAAACATTTTTGTCACTGATAGTGACTTAAGGACCTAATAATTTACTTGATTGATAATATTTGTCTAAGTAAAGTATGTAATGGTCAGAAATTAAGCGAACACCAGTAGCTTTAGTAAAACTAAGTGTTGTTAGTATGCACAAAATATCAATATTTAAAGTTGTAAAAGAAATTAAAATAAAATATAAAGTATAAACAAAATGTATTCTTCTTCAGTATCAGCTTGAACTTTAGTGAGGGTTGCAGTAGATCCAGAACCTCTCTCAGAAACACGGGGCAGGAGGTGAGACTACTGTACATCTTGGATGTTCATTCACTTACTCATACCTGAAGGCAATTTTAACAGGCCCCTCTCAACAAAATTCCTTAATTTATTTATTTATTTATTTATTTCAAAATCATTAACCATGGTGATTAATATTTGACAAATGGTTAGAAATAATTGAATAAATAATTCAAAGCGATTTGTAAATGTTATGAAGCTTACAGTTCTTAGTATGATTCAATTGGTTGTACAAACTATTCAGTTAAATAATACAAATTATTTAACTGCTCACTATACTAGTAGTCCAATCAGCATGAATAATGATCCCTGTTTCTGTGCTCATTGCATATTCCTTTTTTCAGATGTTTGCTTTCACAACCGTCTATTATCTGTAATTGAAAAGAAAATGGTAATGTACATTCCTTGATTCAAGTGTACTCCATCTTAATGTAAAGGTCAGCTAAATAGCTGTACTGATATATTGAATCCTTGGTACCCTCAAGCTTCCAGTGGTGTTGTTCAAAATAGCATCATACTCATAGTGGAATTTATGGTGATTGTTTGTTGGACTTTCAATATATTTCCTAGTCATTTGATCTAAAATACATATGTATATATTAATGTTAAATTCTTGGCCATTATCTCAATATTTCAATTTCCTCATGAGAGATAACCCTGAATGGAGAAGTATTTTGGCTTTTCTTTGCCCATGAAAATGAATGGCTGTATTAAGTTCTCTGATTATCATGGCATTTTAGAGCAGAGAGCAGCAGGCGTGCCGATCGATACACTTTTAATGGAACAGAGAGAAAGAGAGGAGGGTGGGGAGAGAGAGATTCCAGGACCCTTAGCCATGTTTCTCATTTGTTTCCTGCAGGAAAACCCAGCTCGCTGCTAAGATAAGATGGAGGACTCATTTACATTGCCTCTGTCCCCATACTGCACAGTTGGGTAATTGAGAATAGATTCGAATGCCACATAAGCGAAACCAATGGCTCTATCTGCTTCAAGAAAAACCTGTGTGTGGTGGAGCTAGAATTGATATTTCCTATGATTTTTGAAGGTGCAATGTATTTTCATATCCTCATTACACTGTAGGAGCGCAAATGAAAATAGACAATGCAGCACAGATAGTGACGGTTTGGTTTTTATAATGTTAAATTGTTTCATTTTATTGCCACACGAATTTTCTTTCTGTATTCCATTTTTCGCTATTTCCTCCACTGGGGAGCAGGAGAGGAGTTATGAACTGATATGATGATTCCTTGGCTTACCTTGGCTGCTAAGTGTAATTTACTTTTTTCCCTCCATTGCCCCCAGTCTGCCTCATCACTGCTTTGTTGAATGATGTGCTAATCCATTATATTCTTCAGACAAGTGTATCGACCAGTATAAACAGACCGGAGGGCACAAACTTAAATGAAAGCCATAGTTTTCCCCTGAATCATTTAACTAGCTCCCCAAGCAAATGTGGTCCATATCTGCTTTTTTTTCATTGCTGAATTTACATTAAGAAGCCATTAAAATGGTGGTAAAGTCTATGAGCAGAGACAGTTTTTCATAGTTCTTCTATTGTCTCTTCCTGGAATACCTCTTAACCCATTTCATCGTTCTCTATCACATAAACCTCGAGGTAGTGTCTCCCACTACTGTATGCTTTTTCAACTCATGGTTTAGCACCAGACTTGGGTTGGGGCCCTTACATTACTCTTACTATAACATTTTTTGCATATCTGTTTAGCTAGCTAGTATTTATATAAATAAATGTAATATTAATATAATAATATATAATTAATATTACTCTGAGCCGAATGAGGGACGTGCTACAACTGAGAAAACTTTCCTTTTTTTGGTTTGTTTGTTGTACTCTCCAGTACACACTCATTTGCTGAAAGTTAATAATCAGTGCAGCTGTAGCGCCCGGCAATTTGCTTCGACACAGCCATTAATTATTTGCTAATTGAGACATGAGCATGGAGCCGTTCCCAATGTGCCATGAGACCCTTGCAGCCCCTCCAGAGCCCCCGTACAGCTTTCTTCCAGATGATCATCCGTTCAGACGTCTCTCCCCTACGTCTGCCCACGTTCTCTATAAAATCCACACGCAAACATAAACGGAGACAGAAATGAGCAGACAGACTGTGGGGAATCTCTCAGTGGGTGGATCTAGGCATGATCAGTATTGTGTAAAATACTCAGCACCACAATAAAGAACAATATAAACAAAAACATCTCATGGAGATTGGACACAGCAGCAGGCCTTTGCATTTTATTAATACATTCAAAAGCCTGGTTACTCATCACTTTCTCTAGAGAATCATGCATTTTTTTAGCACTACACATGGCCAAGAAGCACCAACAGCACTTTTTCCCCCCAAAAAACAATTGACATTTGGCATTTTGTATTTTGACCTTAGTTCAGGTTCAAATTTCTTAATTATACTTTTACTATAGTTTCTTTAAACAAAACACTTCAATAACTTTTAAAGACATGGTGCTGTGAATTAAGCAATTGCTCCAACAAGGTAGACTAATGAGTCAATGGGATTTATGATTTGAATGCTTGCTATTGCATTGTTTATTTTTTGAATGCTCTATCTGGATCCTTAGGCTTTAGGGTTTAAAGATGTGTAAGAAAAGCCTTTGTGCGGCTCAGGATTAGGAGGAGATCAAGGTTATGCTTCAGCCATTTTTCTCTAGACACACTACCACTTAAACGTATGTAAGATTACTGCTTTAGGTGGGGCCTTCAATGTAACAAAGTTACATAGTCACAAAGGGCCAAGTTACATAGAGGGGTAGGTTTCAGCCCCTATGCGTTAGGGCACACAGGTCTGCTCAGACTGGCATGGAGCACAGCTGGTGGTTTGGGGGTAGAAACATGCACACTTACACACACACACACACACACACACACACACATTCATATTCATATTTTCCCTGGGTGAATTCTTCACACCACTCATCCATACAAAATTCATGATCTGGTGTGCGTTGTGTGCATAAAATCTGTGGTTTGCCATGGACAAGCCCATTTCTGCTGCTAGAGAAACAGCTGTAGTGAGATTAACATAAATCGGCAGTTGGTTAGAGCGTGTTTAGCAGTGCATTAACAAATTTGCCACCTTAATGAGTCACTAAGTAATTGCCTTCCTGCCCCTGAATGCAAACAGTCCATTACCTACAACTATATGATTTTTCAATACCAAAACACCAATCCCCAGGCTGCTCACTTAACTTGTTTTTAAATTAAGCTGTGCTAGATAGTGTTTTCTCTCCTGCCTGGTGGTATTAATTGTGTCTGTGTGAAGGAGAACGAATGAGAGAGAGAGAGAGAGAGCGAAAGAGAGGGTGCATTGGGAGTGTTTTCACACAGAGTCCTCATTAATGCAGTTTGATCTTGTCCAGGTAGTCACAGTGTCTGCAAATTGCAGCTCTTCTTGGTAACATGTTGTTTACCGGTAACTGAAATATAAAATTTTTTCTATACATTTACTTTAGCTTTAGCTTTCTGGGGAAACGAGTACAAAACAATTTTATTTATTTTATCTGTTGAGCCCCCTGTTTACATGCAGTATGTGTGCCGTAATGCAAGCAGCTATGCTAGAGTTAAACTAGCGTGTTATTTATGGCCGTGTTCACTGAAGTTCTCCAGTCTGTCTCAGTTGTTTGACATGGGCGAGAGCTAAACGTCAGCAGACTTGATAGTCATATTTCAGTATTTTTTATTCAGCGGGTGTTTGCCTTCATTCTTCATGGGACTTCAGCTTGGCAAGCGCAGTACCATCCACATCAAACCCAGTAGGGTGGAAAAATATTAGTTTACACAAAGGCAGAGAAATTAAGGATGATTTTATTTTCTTATCTTCGCCCCAAATTCATTACTTTTGCCGTGTGTAGCAGGCTGGGGGGCTTGTCAGGGAAAACTAATGGTCTGTCTGCTCCATAAAGGAAGTGTTGTTAGCTCGTCCACATTAATAATCAGGGCTCTCTATCCTGTAGAGTAATCTGGATGATCTCAAATTGAAAACAAATAGTAATTTCCCATACTCTATTTAGCTGAAGTGTTCCTTTCACACTTTGTGGAGGGATTTGTTCCACAGTGCTGTGCGACTTTGTGTCTTTCTCTTATTTTTTTTCTTTTTGTGTTTTCTTGGAATCTGTCTCTAGGTGAAGTGTGCCCTTTCAAGTTACAAACACGTCAAAGTACGTTAGAGGGGCGAAAAAGTGCAGACTACGTGAAAATGCTTTTCAAACTCTGTTGAGAATTTAGATTTATTATTCACAAGAGTATAAACCCAAAGTTGTTTTAAAGACAGCAGTAAAACAAATACTTTGTGTTTCCCCTGGTGGTTTGTTTATGTGGATCGTGAAGCTCCTCTTTAATGCACAGATGTATAAGTGCAAGCAAATTGTCCTTGAAATGGAAAAGTGTCAGTGTTTCACCTTAGCATCGCTCTCTGCTCTTTAAAGAGACTATGATTAAGTGATGACTACTTTGTTGTTTGCACGTGGCGGCCCCATCCATCCCATGCTCGCCACTTCCCCTTACACACACACACACACACACACACTTTTGAAGACATAAACATATAATGAAAGACAGAGACTAGAGTCAGTGTGAGTGTGTGACTGAGTGAAGAACCGCAACAACCTCTAAATGTGAAGTAAAAGTGGGTTGGATGTAAGTGAAACTTTTACTGGGATTCTTTTTTTGCCTTTTCCTTGATAGTATTTTCAGAATAAATAAAACCCCTTGTTAAAAGCGACTCTTTCATTCAGGTGGATTTGAAGAGTGTAGCTGTGGGAGGGTGGCAGAGGGAGGACAAGAGAGAGAGAGAGAGAGAGAGAGAGAGAGAGAGAGAGAGAGAGAGAGAGAGAGACACAGAGAGAGAGAGAGAGAGAGAGAGAGAGAGAGAGAGAGAGAGAGAGAGAGAGAGAGAGAGAGAGAAAATGTGACGGTCCGGGAGATAGAAAGTTAGCAGTTTTGTGTACTTGGCAAGGTCATCTTTAACAGCTGAATGTATGGATCCTTTGGGACAAAGGTAGAAGCAGGCAGAGCCAGACTAATAACAAGAGAGAAGGTGGTGTGTGTGTGTGTGTGTGTGTGTGTGTGTGTGTGTGTGTGTGTGTGTGTGTGTGTGTGTGTGTGTGTGTGTGTGAGAGTGAGAGTTGGAGAGGGGTGGTGGGGGGAGGAGGGGGAGGGCGCTGCAGTCAAACCACAGACTGGATTTACCTTGCTATGAAATTAATTGCCCCAGCAGTCCCTCCCTATGACCCTGCAATCACAGTGGTGAGGGAATGCAGCTACAGGCAGGTGTGTGACACTCCGACAGCTATGTCCTCCACTCAAAGAAAAACATCGAGCTTCTTGATCAAATTGTTCACCTTATAGTGGACATAAAACTGCCAGCAACTGCTTGACTGCCTACATTTAGACTACAGTTATGCAGTAGGGTCTGTTACTAAGAAGTATACAACATAGTGAATCTTATTCCAACAGCTGGTCTGTCCACACGTAGCTGTGCTGAAGCAGAGGGCGTCTGCTGCTGTGGTTTCACTGACGGAGACCTGTAATTGCACTGCCCTTGTAAGTGAGCACAGGGCAGAGAGGAAAAGCGTGAGCTTTATATTTATTGCCACCGTTCACTGGCTTGTTAGTTTTTAGTGCACCATGTTTTTTATTCTCTATGGGCAGTGGAGAATGGCTCAAAAACGACTTTTTAAAGAGCAGCGTTATTATGAACGCTCTTGCCATTTGAGGGATGCATTTCAGTTATTTATGCCCTGGCTCCTGCATTTGTGTAAACATAAAATCCCATGCTTTATTACATCCCTCCTGCACCCAGCGCCTTGACCCCCGTCCTCGTAAATTGAGAAATAGTGGGGAACTAATGGAGACAGATGGGACTATGGCATGCCATTTACTCAAATTGGTGAAGTAATTAACCTCGAGGTGCCGGGGGTTTGCGAGAGAGATTGTCGGAATATCTCAGCTAGTCAGATAAACAGACTCCCGGCCTAACCACCTTTGACAACTGCATCATAAACTAGACTCATTCTCTTCAATTGACCTGTCAACATCTCAAGACCGAATAAAGATTTGTATTGCCGTGCAGTTAGGAGGACTGGCAGCGGGTGGCGGGGCCACTGCATACAAAACTATGCAGCCACACACTCACCCGATACACACACACACATTCTCTATTAGCAAACGTTCAGATTGTGTCTCACATTGAGTCAATTAAAAAAAGCAGATGCACAGAGTTTAGCATGTGTCCCAGGCAACAACAGGAGAAATAATAGCATCATTACTTATATACAGCATTTCTGTCCAGAAAGGGGTTAGAAAAAAAACCTTAATTATTGTTACACCCCAAAAAGGTCAATTTTTATGTGGTTGTTAAGGTGACAATGTTGACGAATCTTGATTCAGGGGATTCGATGTTTCTTTTGTGGTTTAGAATTATAACTTTCTGTTCTAGTTGTTAGAACTGCAGGATATTTGTATGCCAGAACTGACTAAGAGTGCACGAAATTTAATGGAAAGCCATATCAGCTGAAGTCTTTTAAATTACAAATTTAACACAGAAATCTCAATCAAATATTAGTCTGAATCACAATTTCACATGTTGACCATGTTAACATGCATCATGTGCCTGTAACATCAATAATCAGATAACGTATTATTAGATTTTTCCGCGTATTTTCTCCCGGTTTATATGTGTCTTTTTTTTCGTAGGTGTGTACGATATATGCCATTTACGATGATGTCGTAATTGTTGTTTTAACGATGTGCAAAACCCAAACAAAACACACTACAGAGTGCATGCATACATTACATTACGTCTAGTAGGATAGACGTGTGCGCATTTAGAATACGTTCTTTCGCTGCATGATTCAGTCTATTAAAATGCATTTGGAATGATCAAAAGATACAAGATGTGGGACATAAAATGAGTACACATATCATTTCATACTGTTAATCAATATCACACGAAAAATTAAAATATATTTGATCATTTATATTATATTATAATATTACAAAAAACTGATTTCATTTGCCTAGTAACAGCCCAAATGTGTTTTGTTTCTCTAAATTTGACTTTATAAAGGCTTTATATTTATTCAAAATATAATAAATCTATTTAAACCTTTTGGAACAGATTAATCTCTGTCACTGCTGTGAACTGACCACCACACAGAATATGAAAAATATTAAAAGGTTTTAGGATTCAGCAGTCCATGGTGATCCTAAAGTCTTCTTCTTCTTTTGGCTGCTCCCATCAGGGGTCACCACAGCGGATCATTCATCTCCATACCCCCCTGTCCTCTGCATCTGTCTCTTTCAAATCAACTACCTGCATGTCTTCCCTCATCACATCCATAAACCTCCTCCTTGGCCTTCCTCTTTTTCTCCTTCCTGGTGGCTCCATCCTCAGCATTCTCCTACCGATATACCCCATGTCCCTCCTATGAACATGACCAAACCATCTCAATCTCGCCTCTCTCATTTTGTCCCCAAAACGTTCTACATGCCCTGTCCCTCTAATAAACTCATTTCTAATCCTCTCCATCCTCATCACTCCCAATGAAAATTTGCTACCGTCATCTTACTGTACCATCACAATAGCACACTCAGCAAAATATTGTCTAATTATCGGTATCGTAGAATCCCAGAAAAATCAATTAAGATATATTTTGTCAATATCGCACACCCCTTCTTTGTCTTATTTATCATTACAGTATGCAAAAAAACCTGCTTGCTTTTTAGGTTGACTGTCGAACATCAGCCAGCTTTTAACATGGCAGAATTAGGATAACCAGAGATGATTCTACTGTACATCTTGTACTTACATATAGTGCTCAAGAAAACATTGCATATAAAAGTTTTTTTTTTTTTTTTTGCAAACCATGTTTACAACAATTGTCTGTATTAATAATTTTTTTATTCACCAGGGTTATTGCAATGTGTTTATACAAATAATTTCATGCTAGGTCTAGCTTTCTAAGTGTCAAGTGAATATAGAGTGTACAAATTGCATGTAACCCGCCTTGTAACTTTAGAGGCACTCTTTTTCATTGCTCTCTTTTCTACATAGTTTTAAATCTCTGCTCTAGGCTAGAACAGCAGTCTACCTGATTCTGTGGTCTGTACTGACACCAACACTGACACATAATTGTATTTGTTTGTGTGTTTGTGTGTTTGTGTGTGTGTGTGTGTGTGTGTGTGTGTGTGTGTGTGTGTGTGTGTGTGTGTGTGTGTGTGTGTGTCAGGCTGTCTGTATTTGGGGCTGGCTGCCTAGAACACACATACCTGACACATTTTCATAGCTGTGACATCTGATATGACAGTGATGGGTGATTTGGGTCTGGCTCTAATAAGTGAATTAATCGGAGGTAAAACATAGCAATCTGTCATGTCCCTGATACCTTAACAGCTGGCCGGCTTGTCCGTTAGTGACAAGCTAGTTTGTCCTGTGCAAATCTTCTGTCACCCCCAAAAAATGGAGCCACGTTTTAAAGCGAGGAGGGGGATGGGTGCTGAGAATGATGTGACCGTGGTTGGGGCGAGTGAGAAATGTATTGTCAGGCTTAGCCAGCTGTGCCAATAATATTATCTTCTGTAGCATTCATCACAGCACTCTTGCAGCACTTCCTCCAGCATCTGCTCCAGCACCTCCTCAGCTCAACTCCTCCCCTAGGAGCTTAGCAGCAGGAACGGGGAGGGACTAGCAGCTTCTTCACCTAGGGGAGAGAGAGAGAAAGGGTGAGAGAAAGCATGCATGTGAGATAGCTGCAAATGATAAATGAGGCTCTATTACCATCCCTTAAAGATGTGAACACAGTCATTAGGAAGCAGGGCAAATTAAATCGCTCACATGTGGAATTAGAGAATTGTTACATGCAGTAAATCGTGTCGGTTGTTTACTCTGTGTCCTTGGTAATGCTGAATGCTGCTGTAAAGGGCATGCAACATGAATATTATAGTAAGCTCAGGGTTGAATGGTTGGACAGTTTCAATACACTGTCATGCTCTTTTGGTTGCCATGGTGATCCAGAGGTCTTGTCTGTATTGAGCTGCTATACATCTTAATGGACTTCTTCTAATCTATGGTCATATGAAACGTAGATCTGGAAATTAATAGAAAATAAGTTGTTTCTTATACCTGTGAAAGTCGCAGAAATAAAAACTTTGGAGCAACTTTTTCTCCTCACTTGTCTGAAAGAAATGGCTGCACTTACAAAGGCAGGATTATGTGTTGTGCTGGGAAAGTTTAGCTTCCCTTTGAGGCTAATATCGCAGCATTAGACATGAAAGGCTATTGGGCCTCTGACACATATTTAGGTGTGTGTGTGTGTGTGTGTGTGTGTGTGTGTGTGTGTGTGTGTGTGTGTGTGTGTGTGTGTGTGTGTGTGTGTGTGTGTGTGTGTGTGTGTGTGTGTGTGTAAGCAGAGGCCCAGAGGCAAACGACTGGCTTTGTGCAATATAAAACTCTCTGAACACCTTTGGCACCAGGCTGCCATGGACTTGACACCTCGCCAAAAGAAACCCACAGAGACAGGACTTTTGCAAATACAACATTGAATCGATTAGCATTAGCATGCTTAAAATACCGTCATTAAACCGTATAGTCTTGGATTAAAGGTCTTAGAGATGTAACTTATTTAAGTTGTGCAGGATAATATTGTCTTTAAAGTGATTTTATGCATGATACAATAGGTATTAAGTGTTTCTGTGAAGGGTAAAACTTTAGGGTAGCATAGGATTCAATAGGTTATTCAAACTGTCAGTAGATAGTAAAGTAAAAGAGGTATAGGGGAACATGGTCTTTGAATAAGGAAACATTTTTTTTTTTCTCCCTGTTTGCAGCAGTGTTTAAAATTTTTGCAAGCGAATTGTTGTGGCTTGGTAGAGATGAACCAAACAGCAGGTGTGAGCTGGCAACTCTGACGAAAATTTGGCGGATAATACAAAAGGGGGTTCTGTGTAAACAATGTTTTATAGCTTTTTCTTTTTAGTAAGCCTCTTTCCATTCGACACTAAGTGCCAGCAAGGTAGATTTGTAATCCTAACAAGCACAAGACTATTCAGCTGAATTTGGAACTGCTTGATGTCTAATATCGTTTTCGGGCCCTGGATCAAACAGCAAACAAGGTTAGACAGCTGTGCTGGCCACATAGATTTTGTCCTGCCTTATCATTTTGAGCATGAGCATAGTCTGTCCTTCTGCAGTTTGGGTTCAGCTCTTAGAATTGGAAATGTGCAGTGGATGAGAGGATATAGGTGAGATGTGGAGCTTTGTTCTGTGGTTTGCTCCAAGGTCTGCACTACTCTGCTTAGTGCTGCTAGTTGTACAGGCACTGAGCCTCCTGGTGTCTGGATCATAAGCCCTGTTTGCAGTGGAGCCATAAATTTTGCTTACCCAACAAGAATGAAATGTCAGCCAGGCCTCAGTTTGACAGACGCATTTGTCTGACTAGGAAGACTGAGAGGTTTTTTGTGTTTGTGTGTGTGTGCACGAGTTAGGATGAGGGAATTTTTCTGTCTGTCATTCTGCTACTTAAAGTTTGCAAACATGAAAATCAAAAGCGTAAATGTGTATGCAGTGCCCTCTTAAGCATCTACTGTTGCTCTAGGGAAGAACACTACATTGTGTACTGCTTAAAGGCATGTATATTTCCTGTTTGTATTTATGATTTGTGTTTGGGTATCCAATAAATGAACTGTGCCTCAAAATATATATCCAATCATAAAAAAAAGGCCATGAGCACCTAATACTCACTAAAGCCAAGTAAAACAAAAGTAACCTTTTTATATCATCTTCATTTCATGAGTGTGTGTCACAGCATAGTAGCAGACAGAGGCAGACAGACTCTAAACAGCTCTAAACAGCTTCTTAGTTCTTGATAAACGAGTGGGCAGGTCTGCAGCAGTTTGTATTCTAAGCAATTAAGCATGAACCTCTGCACCATACTGTGACTGTTAAAAGGCAAACAGGTCTATTTGGGCCTCAGGACAACTGATGAAGGTTCCAGGGTTAGATTAGTGGATGCTCGGGGGTCATAAATGCACATTTTGTTACAAGATTTCTTCAGTTAAGTTCCTTTAACCTCTTCTCACAGTGCACTGGTTCTTATATTTATATCAGTCTATACATATTAATCATTTCTAGCACCACAATACCGTTTTAACACAAATTTCACAACTCTTTACAATAGAGCTGCTACTGATTTTTTACTTCTGTTTCTTGTTTTCTGAAGATGCCATATTTCATAGAATACCATACAGTATGCAAGTAATAATATGTATATGTACCCTAAAACTATTTAGGCCCCATTTCCACCTACATTTATTACATTAAAGTATATTATTATTAACCTAGAGGTAATTTTTCCCCTTACAACCATGTTGCATGTGTATGTGTGCACATGGATAGAATTTTTTTCCCGTCCATCCATAGACCAGGGTTTTTTAAACCATTGCTGCAGCATTCTAGCCAATGGCTTCATGGTTGTCTTCTTGGTAAGTGCTTACACTGAGGAGAGTTCTGTTGACTGGCATCTGATGATAGTGTCCTCCTCTCTTCAGCACTCATTTCCTGTTTCACAGAGGAAGCATAGGCTGGTTGTTAAAGCCCTTTTGAAGGGAACCCTATCTCTGAGAGACACATCTGTAATAAATTTGGGGAGCGCACAGCCCTGTGTATCTGATCCGACTCCTCTATTCATCACATTTGCAGATTGTATCATGGTAATCTTATCCCTTTGGCATTTAATTTTATTGGCTGGGCATTCCTAGGAGATATTACCTGAGAAGGTCTTTAAAAAAGAAGCTTTAAAAATGTTCAAGTCGGGTGTCTGTGCCTTGAGCTTTCACACATGTAACAGGCCCCTTTTGACAAGATCTGCAGCTCGTCCCTGAAGTCGAGAGGGATACGTTGGTCTTCCTTTGATAGCGCTTCACCTAAAGCACCAGTGCAGAACGCTCTCATCCTGAGCTGTTTAAAGCATACCAATTTGACACCTTGGGCTGAAAAGGGGGCTTTGCCACCAGTGGCATCTTAAGCAATGGCCGACAGGAAAGATGACTTTTTATTCCTTGAACTGGACATTGATCCAATTACAGATGTCAGTCTTTTTCTGTGATGTTCACGTACAGTGAAGCTGTCTGTCCACAGCTTATCATAGGCCACAATACTTTTTTGTTTATTTTTTTTAGCCTGATTTATGAGGGTTTTGAAAAGGTATAGTGATCCCATAGGCTTCAGTAATACACAAGACTCAGAGCCTGCCGAAATGCCATGCATAAGCACAGTCTCCACCTCTACCCTACATTCCTTTTTCTACTACCTTGTTTGATAAATCAATGTCTTATTCATTGAACCATGTCAAAGATTACCTGAAGAAGACCTTCTCCTCTTCCTTTTTTATGTGTTTCGCTGATAAAAGCAAGTGATGATCTGGGCCTTCTTGTCCCCAGTTGGATGTTCTAATGAACCCACAGGCTTGCTGAAGTTAACACGTCTCCGAGCCGTTCCTTTTCCTCCACAGCGCCTGACACTACCAAATCCACCTCTAGATCCAGAGAGCAGTAACACATATAGAGATGTTGCACACTGAGGCTTTAGCTTCACAAAGTCAGGTTCACAAATCCATTATCCACTATCTGAAACTCTATTTTTTTGTTTCTCAGGCAGATCGATCTCACATTCCTCATATGATTCACACTTTCTGATTATTATGCCGTGTATTCTGATGCTCAGCTTCAGTAAATCAGACTGTCCTCCGGCCAAACGGAGTCACTAGCTTTACACAATCCCAGCTTTACAAAAGCAAGCACGCTTATAATGAATTGATTGTGCATTTGTGGTAAAGAAAAAGAATGATCTCTTTTGCTGACAGAAAGTCACCGCTTCCCTTCTTTATTTGTTCTCTGTTGATTCATCATGCATGCAGTGTGTTCCCAAGCTCAGAATTAGTCATCAATTGTGGCTCTTTCAGAAAAAAAAAAAACATTGGTGCTGTTTTTCCTGCAAAAAAAATAAAGAAATAAATGAAAAAAAAAATCACATTCTCTTTAATTAGAACTAATGCTCATGCTGCTGGAGTAATTTAAATAAATTTTGAAAAAGACTTGTATTTGCAAAGAAATTACTCAGCAATCAACTCTTTGTTATTGTGATATACAATTTACATTTTACTGTCTTGTGAGCACCTAATGAAATATACCTAATGTAATTATTAATTCACTGATTAATGCCTTAAGCTAAGTTTTTTGACACTAAGGCAAATCTTTACTTAATGAGCGCGTCAAGGTCATTGTCAAAGAACTTGTCAGCGCACTTGCCTACAGTCTTTATGGGTTTGTACATTCAATATAGAGTTATTTTATGTATCAGTGTGCAATCTGCATTGTTTCCTTTTAAATGCAGCATCGCTCTTAGCAGTTTGTGTGACCGCTTTCTCTGCAGAAATCCTTGTTGGGAACAAAGGACCCAAACAAAGACGCTGTGCATGAACGGATGCTTTGTTGGGAAAGTGGAAGCTGAGTATGTGGATGCATGCAACACTCAGAGGTCTGAGTCAGTCATTTACAGGCAGACCATTACCTCTTAGGCATGCTCACAAATCCCATGTGTGCTGTAGAGAAAGAGGGATACAGACAGCTATGCTGCTCCTACTGTTCTTCATCAGTATATGTTTAGCCTTTAAACCAAGGATAAGCATTTCTCTAATAGAATATACTCACACATATACAGAAAATGCAGCATAGAATGCATTGTAAAAAAAAAAAAAAAAAGATTAAAATAATGGTGTTTTATTATTCTGTCATGTGCACATGTGTGACCTCCTGCAATTGGGCTTTTTTCACCTGAAAGAGAAAGTTGCCAAGCCCATGCACAGACTGTTCGAGAGAGCTTGACAAAGAATATGAAGATTAGTGTTTGCTGCCTCCCAGGTGAGCACAGACAAGTGGAATGATAGATGGATGGAAGTATGAATGGGTGGATCAGTGGGTGCTCATGAGAGCATGTGGGTTTGGTTGCTGGGTGTAGAGTCTCAGAGGAAGAAGAAGAGAAATAAATCTGGCACCGAGCCCATTTCTCAGACAGCTTTGTCTGTGTTTGTTGCCGTTTCCGCTTATGCACTGCTGGAATCAGCAGCTGGAAAAGAAGTTGCTCATATACAACTTCCTCTGACAGGCCATAATGATGCAAGAAACATGAGAGGAGGACTCATTCTCACCTAGACATATACAAGACATTCAAAGGGGAAAAAACAGGGTTTGACTTATAATGTTAATACAAACACAGTTGAAGAGATAAAATGGATGATGGATTGAAATAGACTTGGATTTCTTTTTAGATTTTTGAACATGCAGTGCATTCAACATCACTAGCCTGACAGTTACTTACTGACAGTTTGTTAATATTGATTTTTACACCCAGCTTTTTGTGTCTCCTCATCTCAGATTTTGTCCTCGGCAGCCATAGATATGCAGGAAACGGCTCAGTGGGCAACAGGGGGGCAGATTGCTGTTCTGACAGAGTTAGGTGTGTGGAAGCAGGCCAGAGCATTCACCCATCTGCAGTGTAGACATTAACCTTTAAGCCATGGAACAGTTCTGAACTGCAATCACAGCTCTATGTGTCCAAGAATATGTGTGTGTGTGTGTGTGTGTGTGTGTGTGTGTGTGTGTGTGTGTGTGTGTGTGTGTGTGTGTGTGTGTGTGTGTGTGTGCGCGCGCACGCACGCACATTATAGAAAGTTCAGTAACTGTATCATCCCCTGCTTTGGAGCCCTTGTATATCTGGATCTTTATAATTTCCCTCAAGGTGCCCTGGTGCCAGCAGCAGTCTCCCAGCATAAATCAGAAAACTCACTCAGCCAGCAACAGCAGCGTCCTTCTGCCTGAGCCTCTGCGCTGGGGAACTGAGGACGTGGAGCAGCAGACAGGCTGAAAGAGCAAGACAGCATGAATTGAGACAGAAAGTGAGACAGGACAGCTTAAGAAAGAGAGTGACACTGAGACTTGAGACATAGTGGACAGCCTTGCTGGAAACAGAGAGTGAAATAACATGGCTGTAAACAGAGAGTGTGAGAGCATGGCCAGAGACAGAGAAAGACAGTGAGACGACATGGCTGTTGAAAGAGTGTGAGACAATATAGTTGGAGACAGAGTGTGAGATTTTGTTACTGATAAAGAGATTGAAACAGTGTAGAAAGATACATAAATATGATTTTTGTCTAAATCATGGTTGGGCATAAAAACAGTGAGACTGTGAGTTTGGTTGGAGGTAAAGAGTGAGACAGTTGTGAATTGGAGCTATTGTGTCAAAGCGTATTGTTCGAGGTAGAAAGTGAGCAACTGAGTGTGCTTTGTGGTAGGTGAAGATGGGCAGTGAAACAGAGGACAAGGTTGGAGACAGAGAGAAAAACAGCACTGTTAGAGATAAAAAGTGAGACTGTGAATAAGGATGAAGATAAAGAGCGAGACAGAAAGGTCTCACATGTGTCAGGCCTAACAGAAGATTCAACCAAACAGCTTAAAACAATGATATTACTCACAACCCCACTTTCACTAAACACATCCTGAAAGTGTTTCTTATATTAGCTTGTTGTTCCAGTGTGAACTACAGGTTTGTCTCTCAGCTGGACTGCATAGTAAAGCATGGAGCTCCGCTTTATGACGCTGTCTGATGTGACATTAGTGCAGTGTTGGTGTGCATGATGGTCATAATGTTGTAGCAGCACTGACATTTTTCTAACTTCCCCGCTGCTCTCAGGCTGCTGCTGTCTTCCTTGCACAAGATCTCTTTTATTGTTTGAGCGTCACGAGCCTGGCTGTGAGACTCGCTTTAGGTGAGAACATCTGCCTGACAAATAATTGATTGAGCGGATGAATAAATGAATATGTTTACTGGTAACCACATACAAACCCCACAAAATATTGCAACCACTCGTCAATCACAATTTCTGTCCTTATGTCCATCTAGACTTTGCTATTAATTTTTTACTCTAAATGAAATCATGGATTCTTACATTAATGCGTTCACTGCAAATCTTACGCAAGGATGGAATGCCCCTTTTTTTTTTTTTACATTGTTTTGCTTAAATGTATTTATATTTTCTGAAGTATATCTGTCAAAACATGATATAGGCAGAATTAAATTTCAGTTTGACTATATGCTAAACTTTAGAAACAGCAACATCTGGCAGCTTTTCCCACACTGCCAGACAAATACAGTTGAAATTTCTGGGCAAATGTTCATTTTCAGTGGTTATTTTTGTACACATCTGTCAGTCTAAGATATTTAAGCCTGCACAGACCAAAGCAGTAAGCATAATAGTAATTCTAAACTCCTTCAGTTAGTGCAGGAATGACTTCCTGCCCCACAGAGTCTCGTTCAGGCAAAGCTTCCCACCCTATTCTGAAATACTGCTGTAAAAAAACTGATAAACAATGCTATGGAAATGTATGTAATGTGTTTGAGGCCCCCGCTTATGTCGGAGTGTGAAGTCATGGCATGTTCTTGCTTTATCGTGTTAGCTAACAAACATTTTATTCATTAGACTTGTCAAGCTTTTGACCACCTTTCAGTTCATAAGAATATTAGCTTGGTTGTGTAGATCATTGGTTTTCAAAGTGTTTTAGTAGATAACCCACAATGATCAAAGATAATGTATTTACTATTCAGTTCTTGTAATTATTTGCATGTTTTACTAATTATTTGAAATAAATGGGTTTAACATCAATATCAATAATTTAGAGGGTAGACTTTAAGACCACACTGAAAGACCTTAAAACTGTTTAGACCTCTGTACTGCACGTGCAAAATGGTAAATAATTATAGTATTTAAAGTATTTATTTACATTCTGTCTTTTAAAATGGATGTGCCAAAGTCGAAGGAACATTAAATGTACAGGTGACTAAATTCACTTCCTGACTAGTCACAGGAAACGAGTAGTCATTTCCTGTTGAATATTACTTTTGTCTCCACACTACAACGTGAAAACATCTTTTAAATGTATCTACTTTTTGAACTTTCACTGTGCATGGAAGTGTGGAAACAAATACAGTATGTGTTTTTAATTGATCTGAATTAGTGTGGACATCACGTTTATTTATATATCAAATTCATAGAAAGCCAAAATCTAAATATAGATATAGATTTAGCTCATAATTAACAAGCTAGTGGTGACACAATCTAGGTGATACCAAATATTGTGATCATACAGGTAGTCGGCAACTTACGACCATTCGACTTTACGACCACAATCGCTAGCCGCGGCGTATGACAGTGCGAACCATCTTCCGGCATAATTTCACAGTACTGTACATATAGCCTACTCTACTTATGACCAAATCGTGTTACGACTGGTCTGTCGGTACCAATCGTGGTCGTAATTCGACAACTACCTGTAAATCATTCCTTTTCTACAGCTGTACAAAATAAATTAATAATTAGTTCTTTAGTGATTAGTAATTAGTGTTTTGAATAGATGTTCATATAAGCACCATAGTCATCAGCAGCTTAGTTACAGTGGAATTTTCAGGGAAGCGAAACATGGTTCCTATGTGTGGTCATCATTGTACAAATTGAAATATTGTATGAAATAAATAATTAAATAGTTGGAGGAAGGTGGATTTATTGACTGTATGGTGTGTGAGGAGTTTTTTTTTTTACAGTAATGCTATTGAGAAATGTTCTTTTTACTGCTAGTCTAAATACATCTAAAGACAAATACATCTTCACGTATGTTGTTCTTATGCACATCACAAATCAAAAGCAAGCCGTGATCTGCCTGCTTTTATGTCACACGAAGAAGCTTTGTAATGCGAAGAAGGATTCTGCAGTGGTGTAAATGTGCACAGAGATATGTATCTGTGTATGTTTTCGAGTTTATGCGTGTCCATATGTGCACACTTCTCTCCTGTTCAATAATTCATCAATTCAGCGCTGCAGGGAATCAGACAATGATTTATGGCCTGTGATTGTGCAATGTCTGGATTTATCAGGACCATAGAGAGAAAATTGAGCACAACTACAAAAGGGCCGCATTTGCGTTGTATTTGATCAGCATGAGAACTCATCAGACCGAGAGGGAAGGATGCATGGAGAAAAGGAATGGGGGGATAAAAGAGAGGAAGGAAGAAAGGTAGAGGCAGGTCAGGAAGGGGAGGGGTGTGGAGGTTTCATTAAGGGATCATGGCAGCCTCCTGGTGTTTCCTATCTTCATCCTCTGATCCACATAACCCACTCTGCCTCGGCCTCTCCAATTAATATGGAACCCTTACAAGAAAATTTGAGTTTATTGATTTAATCGAAGGCATGCATGTTTCTAACAGGGAAAGCTATTCAGATGCGGGGAGGATAGATAAGTGATCCCAATATGGGGACAAAAGAATGATGTAGGACAGAGAGAGAGAGAGAGAGAGAGAGAGAGAGAGCATTTACTCAGTTATATATATATATATATATATATATATATATATATATATATATATATATATATATATATATATATATATATATATATATATATATTACTGAGTAAATGCTCCATTTGTTGTTGTTGTTGTTGCTGCTAATTTAATTTGGACTGGGCTATTGTGGGGACGGGATATTGAGAACGGACTCTCATAATGGCAGCGCTCTTGGTAGCAGAAAAAGAGCAAGGCTGAAATCCTAGATTATACCCTCCACCCATGACACCTCCCACTCATGGAGAGGCATTGGGATGTGACCACGGAGACAGACGGGTTATTGCCTGGACAGATTTCTCCCTGAGTTCATTTTCATTTTCTTGATTTTCAAAGTGGCCAGTGATCTGTAACAGGCCCTTCAGCAGGCAGAGAGAGGGGGCAGGAGCACAGTGGACAGAGGTTAGTCCACTCTCGCAATGGAAAATATAACTCAGACCAGCTCTCCTCCCTTCCTTTTCTCTCTCGCACTGACCACATCTACAACTATCCTTCACAAATTACAGGGTTTTTTTTGTTTCTTTACTGTGGCCTACATAATTGTCTGTGCTTTAATAAAAAGAAAAATCTGAAACCCTTACAAATGCTTACAGATTTAAATGTAATAAAAGTTTAAAACCATGATTATTCCAGATGTTTACATTATTAAATGGATAGTGTTATATTTGCTGTTGAACCTACATGATTTTCAAAGGTGGTATTAGTTGAAATGACTGGTTTAAACTTACATCAGTTTGTTCACTTTTGATGGAAAATAACTTATCATTGATTTTTATGACATTAAAATTAACATTTGCAAAATAGGTTTTAAATAACCGGACATATAACTGGGCTTGCAAGAATGTACAGGCTGTTATTTCTTATCCGAGTTTTACATAGTGTACCTGATTAAAACTCAGTGATACATTTTTAGGCTGGTATTTTGCAAAGCTCTTGATGCTATATGTATATCATCAAATATTTGATCGTGCGGCAGAAGTGTCAGAAGTGCTATCTTTGTTCTGTGGATTAAGTAGCTAGTGTGCCGACTTCACCGGTTGTTCTCTCCTTTGTGGGTTGCCTTTTGGTCTTTGCTGTCACAAGTTCTGAAGGTTGAAGAGAAAAGCGGTGTCAGGAAGCTGATTGCTAGCACGGAATTTCTAAGACAATCTGAATCTCATATTCAGCTACTTTGCCACAGTGGATTAAGATGATCTAAGAAGGCTTTGTGGGGCTCGATAAAAATCAGGCGCACTGGAGAAAGGAGCACCGGGAGAAATTTTTCCCTTTTTGTCCTTCAAAGTTAATTGTTAAAGTTTTTTTTCCCCCTTGCTGTTGCATGTTCTTAGCGAGAGGAAAAATAAAAGAGCTGGAATGTTGTGCATGAATTTATTCACCACAATTTAATCAGGTTTTCTGAAAATTTTCCAACTTCAGATATGATCGTTTGTTACTCTTTGAGAATGATGAAAAATTGTGCATGTCATTAGTCTTTGGTCTAATTAGTCAACAGGTCATTAGTCTTATGACATACTTTAAAACTGATGACTTCTAGTGTTGAGTGTGTGATAGTTCGTTTAAAATGACCACTATGCCTCGCCTTGATGCTGTGCATTTCTCCTGATGTGAAAGGTTTAGTTGAGAAGTGAAGATTAAAGCCATGCGGAGAAGTGGCACAATGCAGTATTAAAATGACAGAGTGTGTGTGTGTGTGTGTGTGTGTGTGTGTGTGTGTGTGTGTGTGTGTGTGTGTGTGTGTGTGTGTGTGTGTGAGAGAGAGAGAGAGAGAGAGAGAGAGAGAGAGAGAGAGAGAGAGAGTGAAGCAAAGTGCTCCTCCAGTAAATCTCGACTGTCTGTCTGTCACTGCCCAGTTAAAGGTTACTGTAATCTGAGCCGTGTAACACTCGAGTGGGCTGGAGAATGCTCTCACCAGTTAATAGTGCAGCTGTGATAGATATAGCCTCAGCCAGGCAATAGAGTAGCTAAGAGGAGAGGAGAGAACGGCTTAGCTCACCCCCTCTTCTGGAGATTCCAGAAGAGCAGAGAGGTGTCACATATACACACTGTGCAGCTTGGCTGTTTGAATTGTGAAATTAGAAACCTTTACTGACAAATATTACTCCTCAGCTTTGGGCTTGGCAGCCTCTTTCACATCCATCACTTTCATGCCATAAAGTCTGTCCAGAGATTCATGGAAACTTTCCAGAAGCTTTTTAGACTTCTTTTTTTGTTCTTGAAAGCATGCAGTTATTAGACAAATGAAGTAAGGCTTTGCCGAACTTCATTCTTATTCTTGGCAGTGTGCTTTTTTTTTTTTATCATAAGGCAGATAGTCATTAATTTACAGAATCAACGGCGGGAACATCTTTTGTGATCTCATATTAATTTTTTCCCCCCGAATCCACCCTTCGGCAAAAATTACTCACATCGTTAAAAAATATTTAATTAGGCTGCAGTTTATCCATTGCTCGCAGGGGAGAAGGGATTTGCATGAAGCAGGTCACATGGCACAGCGGTGAGGGAGATTGGATATGAGCGGGGTTCAGGGGGTCACCGCCTTTGCCAAGGACTCCCATTTGCCAAGGTCAGCCAGGTAGCTAGGTTTCCCCCCGGGTCCCCATTCAAAGACGACAGCTCCAATTGGCCTTTAATTAGGCCCTTCCTTTAAGCCTCTGCCTGCTGTTGGGTTAAAAACCTGCTCTATACTTTAACTCTTTGCTGTTGAGTTTGGAATACAAAATGTTTTGAGTTCCAGCACAGCCACCAAAAAATATTTACAACTATGTTAGTGCATAAAAAATACATAATAACATCCACATTTGCTTAATAACTTTAATCAGAATTAATCAGTAGTTATGCAATATAAAAACAAGTGATGTGTGCAATGAACATATGGGAGAAAAAACACAATTGAATAACTAAATTTGTGCTAAGATTTTTGTAGTAACCATAATATTAATAATAATTAAATAACCTAATAAATTTCAAGATTTATTTGAAAGATTAAAACTTGAAATAGTCAACAGCTCAAACTTGAAGTAGCAAACCAGATGTTCTGTTTATTCTTTACACTATAAATATATATTTATATACTATAACATACTATAATTATAAATATTTTCACTTGTTTATACATTTTTTTACTGTTAGAGCAAACCTGCTGAACTTTAAACTATATATAAACTACTGAACTAAACTAACTGCTATACTGTTTAACATATATTTGTAATATATTTTGTAGTTTGTCAACTTATAGCAGAGCACAATTTCAAAAAGAATTGCAGTTTGTTCGAGAAGTTACATGTTTATAGCAAAGTTGGCTGGTAAATTCATCTGTGATAGCTGTTTTTGCTAGATGCACTATATGGACAAGTTTGTAGACACCTGAACATAAGATTTTATGTGTTTTTTTTATAACATTTTACATTTATTTCGCATGTAATGCTATAATAACCTCCACTTCTCTGGGAAGATGCACTACTAGATTTTGGAGTGTGCTTGTGGAGATTTGTACTCATTCAGCCACAAGGACTTTAGTAATATCAGGTACTGATGTAGGTTGAGGAGGCCTGGGGTGCAGTCAAGGTTCCATATTACCCCAAAGGTGTTCAATAGGTTTGAGGTCAGAGCTCTATAGAGGCCATTCAAATCTTCTACTCCAGCCCATGTAAACCTTGCATTGGGTCTCCCAGTTCAAGTGGGGGCAAGAATTAATAATCTCTTTTTTAAAGGGATAATTTACTGTACTGTAATTTCCGGACTATTAAGCACACCCAAATATAAGTCGCACCCACTGAATTTTACAAAGATTTTTATTTTAAACATAAATACGCCACACCTGTCTATAAGCCGCAGGTGTCTACACTGAAACTAATAAACTTTACACAGGCTTTAATGAAAGACAGTGTCTGTTACATGACTTGTATCCAAGAAAGTAATTGTTCACTGTCTTCCTCCTTCCTTTCACAACTATTTCTGTCAGGAGTTTCTCTTTTGGCATCTTCGTGCGTAAAAATCACCATCGGTGAAGCTTTTCTCCCGATGCGGTGCAGCTCAGAACACAGGTGAAGTGCGTTTTTTCATGCTCGGTTGTTTTCAGCGTGACGAATGATTCGCATTTCCTGTTGACAGTCCGAGTAAACGGCAGGTCAAACGTCAGAGGAACCTCATCCATATTTATGATGTGGTGCGGCCCAATTCAGTGGGAGCGCGATTTGATATAAAGAGTTTCATTGGTTCACCTGAACCCGTTCGGCAATTTCATTGGTATAATGTTACGGGGCTCAGTTTTTTGGCTTGAAGCTGGTGAAACCGGGAAAAAACCCAGAAAAATCCATAAATTAGCCGCTTCGTTGTTTAAGCCGCGGGGTTCAAAGCGTGAGAAAAAAGTAGCAGCTTATAGTCCGGAAAATACAGTATATTTTTTGAAAAGTACTTTTTAACACAGATATTTACTCTTTGGTAAAACAAAATGAAACGGGTATCGATCTATAGAATGGATTCCGCCGATAGTCCCAGCTTCTTGATTTTTCCTGTAACTGTGCATTTTGTTTTATTATTTATAGGCATTTCGCCTCACACTGTGCCACTTTATTGTGTGCTTGCACGTGTGGCCCAGGCCAAATGTTGGAGAACTCCAGGCAGGTTAAGTGGCTTAGAGCAGGAGGTGAGCATGTTTTGAGTTGATGCCAAAGAGTAATTGTGTCATAATAAGGAGGATGAGGGCTGGCATGCTCCCATGGCTCTTCAGCAGGGTTCAGTGACACTTAACAAAGAAGCCGGAGGCTCCGAGGGCAAGAGAAAGCGACCAGTGACAAAGAAAAGCTATCACTAGTGTTTCATACTGTGTGTGCATGTGTTTATGCGTGTTTGCGTGTTTGTGTGTGTGTGTGTGTGTGTGTGTGTGTGTGTGTGTGTGTGTGTGTGTGTGTGTGTGTGTGTGTGTGTGCGTGTGCGTGAGAGAGTGATTCAGGGGAGTGGGGTCATCGTTATTGGTTGTTGCAGGGGTTATTACATTCATTAAGCAGTGAAAGATAGAGAGTGGAGGTATAAATTGGGCTGGGGGCAAACAGGAAGGAAGCCGTCGATCATGTGATGAAAGTTGACAGTGGGGATTATGGGTTTGATGGAGCAGAACAGTTAATAGCAGATAGCTGACATTTCTTAAAACCCTGCTAATTAAAGCTTTTCCTTTTTTAAACCAAAGCACAAAGTCTGTCCTTCTTTCTCTCTCTTCATGTTTAGAGAATCATGTGTTTCTATTAATCCGTGCCAGTCAGTCATAATAAGCCAGAAGAAGAGAGATGAGGCTGTGGTTTATATTGAGAGTCCTTCTACAGAATAAATGTGTTGCTGAGGGCACAGCCAATGCCCCCCTCTACTAAGCACAACCTCATCTACGATGCAAAAGCTCATGCAGTAATCCAAGTGTCCTTTCTGCAATCACAGAGTATAATCTGCTGCTCTCTTGTAACGCATAACGCCAGTACTTTACCACATCCACCTGGTGCACAACGCATATTAGAGCTGGTATTATTGTTAGCCCTCCCCATCTCCCCATCGCTGAGAATAACACTGCACAAGTGCTTTGTGGAAACACTTGTGTTGAAAAGTAGGCTCATTGTAATACAGTTAGAACAGTCGACAGGGCCGTGTTCATGAATTATAATAGACACAAAAGGTTTGTCTGCGGGAGACCTGGGAGAGAGAGATAGCTTTGGCATTTCATCTCCATTCGGAAATAGATTTTTTAAAGCACTCAGTGTAATGTATTCAGTGCACTGTTGCTGGCATACCGACATACTGTCATCTCTCTTTATTATTCAAGCTTAATCCAATTGCTCATTTGAATCGCTATCATTCCTCCCATCCTCATAATCCATGGGGCTGTTTGTCTCTTGAGGTTAAATACAGTTGTAAAATCCTGCTCTCCTGTTTTTGGGAAGGCGTTTTAGTTCAAAGCGAACTTCAAGCTTGGAATCGAACCGCAATGCATGACTCACCACATTACATCCACAGTCCACTTTGGCATTCATTTACAGAGCATTTAGAGGTTTTTAGAGCAAACACATGCCTGCTTTGCACTGAAAAAAAAAACATTGTTATACAATAAAAAGCAGATACAGCAAATCAGGAAATAGGAGACATGTTAATTTGCCCTGTGCTCAGACACCTGTTGGTGTTGCCTTGTTGCCATTACAGTATATGCACAGGATGTGAAAATGAATTAGAATTAATATGAGATTAAATCTGTATGTGTTTTTCCTTATTGTAAAGTAATAATTATAAAATTGCTTTTTCTGTGCAGTTTGAGATATAAAAAAAAAAGGACCAAAAATGCTAAATTCACATTACTGAATGGTAGCCAGCTGTGTGTGTGTGTGTGTGTGTGTGTGTGTGTGTGTGTGTGTGTGTGTGTGTGTGTGTATGCATTTGCGTCACACACAGCCTGATATTTTCAGGATATTTGAACAAAAAATAACAAAAAAATCTAATCCACAATGTGAGTGAGGTAGTCCTAACAAAGTCTTCCATCACACTATCGTATAAATATTTCCCTCATGCTCCTCTTTGTTCCAGATTATTAACTATTACACATCCAGGACATTGTTGTCATCATGTCTTCTGTGTATGAATTGTTTCAGCTTGGAACAATAACATTTTGAGGGAGAGCACATTAAAGGGATTATTTGCATGTAATCCTGAAACATCCCCGAGACCAGATACACACTGGGGGAGTTTTCCTTTTGCTTGTCCTCTCTAAATGAAACTTTCAGCCTTTTCTTATCTGTAAACTTGTGCTCCTAGCATGGAGTGTTTAGGGCACAGTATAGCTTGATGCTTTCAGAAAGACAGCAAGCGAACTCACCTCTGTATTAAAAACATAAAACTGTGTGTTGAAAATATAAATATAACATTTATAATAACACTTCCTAGTCTTTACTAGAAACATCATTGATTATCTTGGAAAAAATGATAAAATTGTCTATAGCAAAATCAGTGCATGAGAGTTGAAAGAAATGTAATTAAAGAAGTAATATATATATATATATATATATATATATATATATATATATATATATATATATATATATATATATAATATTATATATAATGTTATTTTATTCTGTGTACAGGTGGAGTTGACAGGCAGCAGTGTGTTTGACTATGTGCACCCGGGTGATCAGGTGGAGATGGCCGAGCAGTTGGGGATGAAGCTTCCTCCAGGCCGGAGTCTGCTGTCTCAGGGAGCCGGGGCTGAGGATGGAGCAAGCTCAGCCTCCTCATCCTCACACTCTGAGACGCCTGAACCAGGTAAGAGAAAAAAAATCTCTCAAATAAATTGTCCAGTTTTTTTTATATTTTTAATCTAGATTGAATTCACATAAAATCTATCTAGTGTTATGATGAAAATAAAAGATGAATATTATGACATTTAAATGTTCCTAGATTTTTTTTTAGCTAGTTTATTTTAGATATATGGCTGATATTAACAGTGAAGATAATGAGTGTGTGTCCTTTGTGTGTCCTTTCATCAAATAAGAAAACAAGGAAAGAAATGCATTTATGAATTTGGCTTCTCTCAAAAATCCTGTAAGGATTTCTCTTTCCTCTTATGGTAAGTAGTTACTAGTGTTAGCAGTGGAGATTTTAAAAATTATTCTGCTTATGACTAAGATATTCTGTCCGACGAGCTCATGTTAGTTGGCTGGTCTACATCTTCATCTTCAGGTGTTCATGAACACGCATTAAGCCCTGACTAGCAGAGGTGGCAAAAGTACACACATTTTTCAGGTCCAGATTCTCATGTTTAATACTCTGTGAAAAGTTGAAGTACTGACTACACTTTTTTACTCAAGTTAAAGTGAAGATGTTTGGGCTCTGACAAGTCCTTAAGTAAAAAGTAGCCATTACTACTACCTGTTTTAGTGTTATGCTGATAACTGGACGTCACGTCATATTAATATTAGAGCTATGGTGTTTTAAATTGCGTAAATTAACAGGACACCAAACCGAACTTTTGCTATGTTTCCACACAGACAGTTAATAAGATTCCCGGAGAAACATCTCTGGGTTACACATGTAACCCTAGTTCCCAGAGGGAACGAAACGCTGCGTCAAAACGCTTTGGGAACGCCCAAAGCGTTTAGACGCAGCTCGAACTTCCCGAATGGGGAACGTCTCTGGGTTACGTATGTAACCAAAGTTCCCCGAGGGAACGAGACACTGCGTCATAACTCGTATCTCAATTTGCTCGCACATCAAATCAGTTTTCCATATTGAAAATACTTAAAATGGCATTAATCCGTTCCAACCCTCAAAATGACACCCCGTTTTTATGTTTCATGTTATTAAATTGGAAAATACATTTCTAAATAACAAATCTTGTATAAAAACATAATAGAAAGAGTATGTAAAGATATAATAAGGTTTTATTCAGTGTATTTTCCTTGGAGATGAGACGACTTGAGCTAACGAAAACACCGGTGGGGTGTGTGTGTGTGTGTGTGTGTGTGTGTGTGTGTGTGTGTGTGTGTGTGTGTGTGTGTGTGTGTGTGTGTGGAGAAAATAAAAAAGACATAATCCTCTGTCTTCACACACGCAGTAATACCGGGGGAATGCAGTGCCAGGCTATTCCCAAAATACCGCTATGCTCCTAATAGAAGCGCAACATATTGCATTTAGTGTCTTTCGTTAAAGCCTGTGTAAAGTTCATTAGTTTCAGTGTAGACTTATACACAGGTGTGGCTTATTTATGTTAAAAATAAAAATCTTTGTCAAATTCAGTGGGTGCGGCTTATATAAGGGTGCGCTTTATAGTCCGGAAATTACGGTAATTTAAAAATATAAATTCTATTTATATATTTTTTATGTCTGTGAGGCAAGTATTTACTGAGGTTCAAGTTGTTTTACTTATGTGTCTGTGAAGAGAAATGACGGACGACAGAGAGCGCTCCATGACTGTTTTCTTTATTTTACAAAGGCACAGCGTTTTGTTGTTATTATGAGTGAATACAAATAATCTATTGCTCTTATCTGTACAATCAAAAAAGACAATTCCAAAGAAATGTAATTTCGGTTCAGCATTATGAGGAAAAAATGCCACAAAATCGTGAGAAGAGGTCGTCCAACCCCGAAGCTAGCTAGCTTGTCTCAACCCGGGAAAGGGTTTGTTCGCCACTTCCAGACCAGTGAATACGAGTAGTACCACTGGCTTACAGCCTCTAAGGATCGGTGCAAATTATGAGTCTGCATCTCTGGTGAGTAGGTTGTATTTTATTTTAATTTTTAATGGTTGTCATGTTATTAGACAAATATTGATCCTGAACTGCTCCAGATGACGTAGGTGGCACAGTTGCGGTTGTAGTGTAGAGGTTTGAAGTTTCTGGGTTTTTTGCTTTAGTGAAATCTTATTCACCCTCCATATGCAAAATGCCTCTCTCTCTGTAATGCCACGCGTTGTTATATCGCGTTTTTGTATTGTATTGATGGTTTCTATAATTGCGACGTCATAGTGGTAGTATTAAGAGGTGAATTAAGTCGGGTAAGTCCCAGCTGAAGGCCCAGGTACCAAATGCACGGCCCTCTACTGACGGATAGTCACACACTCTGTGATAAACTTTTTGATGTACTTTTAGCATTTACAAATTTCTTGGAAAAGTCTTATAGTAATCACAAAAAAGTCGTAGGCACTAATGCTGCCATGTTGTGCTGCCAATGAAGGAAAAAAGAAATTCCCAATTCTAATTGAGTCTGGTTTCACTAAATGTTTCTTTCCCTAGTCATTTTAGGGACTTTTTCCTTGCCATCATCAAACATTACTTTTTAAACACTATTATTGATTCAAATAAAAGGTTTTAAGCAAATTTTCATTTGTTGCAACTTTTCATGAAAGATAATCATTGTAGGTTTACTTATTTAACTCCCAGTTTAAAATCAGCTAAAACTTCTTTTGTGATTATAATACTCAGTTTAAATTGTCTTGATGATTACTTGACAAAATGAGTAAATAAAAAAATAATGTTTGTTTGAAATAGTGTTTTTCTAAAAAACAGCGGTTTGGCCAGGAGTGTGTGTGAGACATGATATGCTTGATGAGCATTTTCTAAGGGTCGATGTGGAAGAAGCTGTTGCAGTGGTGGCTGCACTGTAACACGCGCTTCTTCCCCACCCCAGAATTTAATTAGAGGACTTGTATAGAAGAAATGAAAAGAGGTGACATCCCTCATTAGAATTCTTTTCAGGATGGTTATAGACTTTGCCTTCCAAATGTTCCCATTTTCATTGTGTTGTACTGATGATAATTTAAGTATTAGGGAAAAATCCATTTATAAATTAAACAAAATGACTTGATATCCATCAGTCCCTTAGTTCATCAAGCTGTTCAAACAGGAGGGAGATTGGCTGTTCGGCCCGGGTCTTCCGAGAGCCTCAGTAATTAGATATGCCAAGGATTTATTCTTTGCTGATTGGGGCTTTAAATTAATTGAAGTTCCACATTTGTGGCTTTGTCCTTTTCTCTGCTTTTTTGCCATCAGATATTACACATTGGTGAAGTGTGTGTGTATGTAGAGAAGGCTTCACAGTGCCCATTTCTTGTGCAGAGGTGAGAGAGAATGTCTTTAATGGAGTGTGGGTAGTGCCATTAAGATTTATTTGTGTACACAGACACTCATCCAACACTTTCCCACCTCACAATCCCTCCATCTCTGTCTGTTTCTCAGAGCGAACCCCTAATATAAGAAGTATGTAACGCAGACAAAAGTGGCTGCTTTGCGAACACGGTTGTGTTTTAGTCTCCTCCTTCCTTTCGCTTTGCTTCTGATGTCGCTCTTCCCTTTTGCAATGTCACCTTTCTTTGTGTTGTACCTGCAAGGTAAATTGTGTTATCAACAGTCTTGTTTAAATGTCTGGCGCTGTAGAGACATCAGTACCTCCCCCTCAGCCCCACCCACTGGTTCCATCTTTTCTCTCAAGGGTATGTCACGTGTGTAACAAAGCGGTAAATATTAAATATGGCTGTTTTTTTTCTGGATTTTTTTTTAAGATGATAATCCTAATGTTTGTCAACAAGAGTCCTTTGATGAGGATGAAAGCCAGTGCTGTTTGTGTGCGTAAATACATTAATAAAAAAGATTGCTGTCAGCATTATTAGCAGTGGAGTGAATTCAGGAATGGCAGCCAGATCCTTTAGCATCATGTTCAAATTAATTCAGCATAAAGATATTGCTTAAACATAGTTTAAAATTTTGTACAGTTCATGTCAAATAAAATATAAATCCATGTTAATCCAGGTCAAATTAATTAGCCATGTGTATTGAAACATATATACATTTATATATTATAAATTAAGTCACCCCCAGTGTCTGTTTATGTGTGATATTAAAATCGATTTATTGAGATTAGAACTTTACCCCCTCAATATTGTACTTTGCCACTGACAGGCTGATTGCGCACCAAGGAGCAACATATTGACTGAATCTGTTGTGTAATTCCCTATGTAATACTTTTACGCAGACTGCTTCTACATGGTGGATTTGTTTCCTTTTGGGGTTTTTTTTATATAATTTTGCACAACAGTTGAAATGAAAAATGAAAAAAGTTGACACTTCGTAAGTAATATGAGATGCAAACTAACATACAGAACCAATTGCTTTTGCACCAAATAAAGAACTTTTGTGGATACTGTGTAGTTTCTGTTGAGCGAAATAGTATTTTAAAAAAGTGTATAAAAGAACCACCGAAATACAGCAAAGCAAAATTCACGTCCGAAATATGTGAAGGATTTTAGTCTTTGCAAATTTCCAATAATCAGCCAGTAGTTTTCACTGCCTACTGCAGCATGTATTAATCCACAATCTTAAAGCTAAAACACACACTTCACTAATCACAGATTTCCCTAGTCCTTAATATGGTTATGAAATGGTGTGTGGAAATGCTGCGTGTGTCTGAAGGGCAGCAGAGTTTAGATGCAGCGCTGCAGCGGGATCCTGAGGCTACAGAACAGGACTAGCTTTTGGTCAGGGTGATCCTGCCTCTCCCTCAGGCTCAGACCTTTGATTTGTGTGCATCCTCCTCTAGCTTCAAACAGGTGTCTGCTGCTGAGCGTGACATTTGAAATGCAAATAGAGCTCTTTTCCACCTGGCCCCCAACCTGGGTCTGTCAAACCAGAGTACCACCCACATCTCCAACATATGCAGTTATACACAGACATACACAATTGTTAGTTCTACACACACACCAACTTACATATATATATATATATATATATATATATATATATATATATATATATATATATATATATATATATATATATATATGTGTGTGTGTGTGTGTGTGTGTGTGTGTGTGTGTGTGTGTGTGTGTGTGTGTGTACATCAGTAGAGAGTTTAACATAAAGGCTAAATAGGTTTTGCAAGCTACTCCTATTGTATCTAATACGTTCTATACTAATTATTAGGTCAATTTGTTGGATTAATATTGGTTTGATTAGAACACACACTAGATAAAGTTGATTAGAATATTTTTTTTGACAAGAGAAGAGGATGGTATCATATGGTTCACACAGTGTATAACTTTGTGAAGTTTCACTTGCAGTGTAAATTTACTGTCCATTTTTCCAAAGGCATTGTAGCACAAAGATCATGGTTAAATGGTAGAAAAGCATCGCACAGAACAATATGTCCAGCAGTCATGATGACCATAAAGGACAAACCTCACCTCACCTGACCTGCTCATCAATATTTAGAACTGATATGACATTAGATTCATTTAATTTATTCGTAAAATAAACTCCTTATAAACTCCTAAGTTTACTTTTTTTATTTAAGCTTTCATAGGCATGTTTTCAATAGTTAACTGTTTCCTGAATTACCCATAGTGCCTGTCAATTACCAGCTGATTGTGGTGGCCCTAAAAGTGGAGCCCTTGCTGCTTCCTCTTCATCTACTTATTCTTCTATTTTCGGCTTCTCTCATTAGGGGTCGCCACAGCTGATCATCTGTCTCCATACTACTCTGTCCTCTACATCTGCCTCTTTCAAACCAAATACCTGCATGTCTTCCGTCACCACATCCATAAACCTCCTCCATGGTCTTCCTATTTTCCTACTTCCTGTTGGCTCTGTCTTCAGCATCTTTCTACTGATATACCCCATGTCCCTCCTCTGCACATGTCCAAACCATTTCAATTTTTCCTCTCTCACCTGTCTAAAAATGTCCTACATGCGCTGTCCCTCTATTAAACTTGTTTCTAATCCTGTCAATCTCATCACTCCCAATGAAAATCATCTTTAACTCTGCCACCTCCATCTTCCTGTCTTTTACTCAATGCCACTGTCTCTAAACCATACAACATCGCAGGTCTCACCACAGTCCTATAAACCTTCCCTTTCCCTCTTGCAGATCACAATCACTCCTGCCACTCTTCTCCACCCACTCCACCCTGCCTGCACTCTTTTCTTTACTTCTCTAACACACTCTCCATTACTTTGCACTGTTGACCCCAGGTACCTGAACTCCTCCACCTTCACAACCTCTTCTCCCTGCAACCGCACCACTCCACTGCCCTCCCTCTCATTCACATAAATGTACTCTGTCTTATTCCTACTGACTTTCATTCCCATTCTCTCCAGCACCCCCACTTCACCTCTCCAGGCTCTTCTCAACCTGCTCCCTACTCTAACCACAAATCACAATATCATACTGTCCATCACCACTGCACACAGGTAAGGGCTCAGAGCCGATCATTGATGCAGTCGAACCTCCACATTAAACCAGTGTGTTGTTCCTACTGCACACTTCACTGCTGTCACACTGCCCTCATACATGTCCTGCACCACCCTCACATACTTCTCTGCCATACCTGACTTCCTCATACAATACCACAACTCCTCTCTCTGTCACACCAAGATCCTTCCTGTCTTCCTTACACTTCTGCAGTAGTTGACAAATCACCCAGCACCTCTTCAACACCACCTACAGTAGCCCCTGTCTTACTTCTTCCCTGAATCTCACACTACAGTCTCCCCCTTCAGTTTCCACCATCTATTATTTGTTTAGTCCTCACTCTCCTTCTCTTCTTCTTAACCTCCAATGCAGTCTTCAATTAGAGAAAAATGAGGTTGATGTGATTGAATTTCATTTAGTGTCACCGAAATAAAGTCGCCAAAAAAAAGGTAACTTTGATCATTTTTTCTTACAATTTTTATTTGTGCAAATTGTCTCAAAAAAACTCTTGCAGTGTTTTAAAAGTGTTTGAAAGATCTAAAGATTCGTATTTTACAGTGTGATAGATCCAATTTAGGATTCATGAAAAGTGAAATCAATCCAATTTTAAAAAGGAAAAATAAAAGTTGACAGTTTCTATTAAGTGAGGCTGAAATTCACTGTGGCTTCTTGAACTCTTCTTCAACAAACTTCTTCAATTTCTCTCTGAAGTGGATAACCTGAGATGACCGTATGCTGGTGTCTAAAGAAAAGAAAAAGACAAGAAGACAGAGAGCTGAGTAAGTTTGACCACTCCACATGTGGCCCTGTCAGACAGAAGCAGTAAAAGGTCAGTGGCCTCGGTCTGGGGTCTCTGAGCTGGCTAGGGCAAGATGAGGGCACTGTATGCAACAGTTCTCCCTGGTGATTCCCCTTCACACTCCACAATGAAGGTGTTAACCTTGTATGTTGGAGTGTCCTTGAGAAGTGGAGTTTGGGGTCAAAGGACCCATTTGTACTCACACAGAATACAGATAACAGGATTAGTGCCCACCGAGAGCAGTCATTAGTCTGATCCACCTGTCAGTGAGACTCCTTATCATGGGCGAACACATATTTTAAGATGTAGCTGTAGTAGAGAGGCATGCACTGTTTCAAGTTTGTATTTGTAATGAGAAAGCGCTTTTGTTTTAGTACACAATGCCAATCACACACACACACACACACACACACACACACACACACACACACACACACACACACACACACACACACACACACACACACACAAACTTACAGTATACAAAGCACTCAATTGTATTGTAAGGATAGAGTAGTCAGAGATGATCACATGACCAGAGCTAGAGCTTAATTGAAATCTGAAGCCATAGAAGGTCTGCAGCTCAAACATATTGATTTTACTCGGGCTGACCCAGCCAATGGGGTCACGTTTCAACTCATCTGACATTTCTTCAATCCATCACACACTCAAGCAGACCCCAGTGCCACAGCAAAAGTGTGTGAGTTTGTGTGTATGTGTGAATGAGTATGAAAGAGAAAGGATTGTAAGAGTAACAGAGGAAACGCAAATTTGTTGTTCTTGCGATTTGTTTATGTGAAAGATCATCTGCTTCCATTTATTCTCTCTCACGTCTCCATTTGATTAAGAATGCAAATCTGATCCTTTTGTCCAGCTGCCTTTCTGTCAGACAAGGAGTGTGTTCAATTAAATAAACATCAGTATGTGCTGGAATGGCCTCTCTTCTCATTTCTAGCCCCCACCTGCTAAAATCAGCCGAGCATCTATCTCCTCCCAGCTTCCAAATAGAAATGCTAATTATGCTCCGCAAATGCAGGCCATTCTCCCCGGCAGAATGTATACATTTGTTTTCCGATATCATTTATTACAAGAGACATGACTGCTGCAAGGTTTGGGGGATTTGAAGGCTGGATTCTTTGTCACTGGCATTTTCTATTCACAGATGGCAGAAGGGATTTCTGCTATTCTCAGAGCGGAGATGAGCTGCGAGCGAGCAGCAGTCAGAGCACTGCCTCAGTCTTCTTTATTGCTCAAGAGAATTCCTCAAGATGAGGCAGGAACATGGCTGTCCTCCAACTCAGACCAGTTGTTAGAAAACCAAAATAGACGACAGACATTTCCTTTGTTTTGTTCTAAATGTCTTATTGCACAAAAGGTTTTGAACCTTCCACCCCCAAGCTTTTATAGTAAATAAAAAATTTGCTACAAAAAAATATTATTTGTTCTAAATAAATGTATATGAATCCTGAAATAACTAAGAATTCAAATATAGTAAAATTAGCTAAATATTACAACTGTAAGGGGTATAAACTTCAGAATTTTATAAATGAGTTGGAGGCAGATATAAAGGCAAAGGATGGGCATTCTAGTCATTAAAAATCATTTATAGCACTTTTTGGAAAAAGAAAATACAACATTCAAATGTTTGAACTAATGTTATTTAGTAAAATATCTTAATAAAAATATAAACTTTTTGAACTCTATAAACATTTAGGTAGGAACAAGAATTACAAAGAAAGAAACAGTCTAGAATTTTTTATGGTAGGTTTATTTTAATAGAGAGAGACAGAATATTTAAAAAAGAAATGTTATAAATTAATTTGTATTTGATCGAGTGAAATAAGTATTTGATCCTCTACCAACCACCAAGAATTCTAACTCCCACAGGCCCAAATTATTCCTGTCACTTTAAGAGAGAACTCATAATGTCAACTCATTACGCATATACAAAGCATGAAGAACAGTGCATGAATGCAGACCCACATAAACCCCTAATTGATAAATGTAATTGTATGCACACATTAATACAATGCAAAAGCAAGTATTATATTTGTGGAAAACAGATAATGATAAATTGTACCATTTTATTCAGTGCCAATAATGAGAAGGTTATCAGGATTAGGCCTATACATCTCAAAATGATCAGACTTTCTCTTCAATCTTTTTTCAAATCCAAACTTTAGTGTGCACACTTTATCCCATCAAAACTACTCTAAATCAGCAAAAACAAGATCAGCAAACATAATGTGAGATTTATATTATTTTAATGCTGTAGGCATTGTTTTTTTATACAAGGAAAATTTATTTTTTTTCATATATAGAATAATCCAAATAATCAGTTTTGATTAAAATCTAACACTGGATGGTTTTATGTTTCATGCTACACCTCAGCATGAAAGCTATAACTCCTGCTGTATGGTGTGTTTATGTGATTAATCCATCGTGAGCCTCTCAACCTCTTTAATAATTCAGTCTCCACAACACTCCTGCTAGAGTAAAAGTCATAATGCTTGTTAATTTTCTGTGCGTGGTCATAAGTTACTCAGTAATTATGAAAGTACCTATCACTTCCCTGTCGTTGTTGGCTGTGCTGATCAACCAGCTACCATAAATAAAGGCTCAGTCTGCTCGCTAAGACAAATGGGTTTAATCATCTGATGTGTTCATTTATCCCAAGCCTTAAGTTTAGCCTTAAATTAAAGCTCTTGTGAAAGCATAACTTGCTTTAAAGAAATCAATTCTGACTTGCCCATCAATCCTGACTGCCTTTCACGCAGAGGTTATGCTGGGATGGACCGTTCTTCATGCTTTATTTGTCCTTTGCAGTGCATAAAATGTTTACAGCTGTGTGGTTGATGTGTTGAGCCTTCCACACACGCAAACCAGTGTTTATTATGGAAATTGAGATGGCCCACCTTGTATTTTGCACTCGGCTGCATTATCAAGCTTTCGAACATCTCAATGTTTCACCTGTCAGTCCCACACTCATCATCAAACCATACAGAAACACACGCTATGTAATTTTCTTGTGAGGAACCCGAGAAACTAATGATAGCTTAGCCAGCCTAAAAAGATAGAAAATTCTGTCACAGGGAAAGTATAAGATCACTCAAGGAGGAAGGCTTCAGAGCTTCAGAAGACAAAGGTGGGATCAAGCAGTCTCCAGACTATTAGAAGCCAGTTTTATTTAAGCTTATTTAGCTGATCAGCTTGTCAGAAAGGGCTTTTTATCAAGAGAAGTTGAGTAGACACGGTGCATTAGACTCAATTTCCCAGGCAGCAACAAGCCACCGAGTCGTGCGGTGGGAAAGTGTTTAAGTAAAAAGGTAGAACAGGCCGTTCACACAGGAAAACAGCTGAGTGCTTAGGTGCTATGAAGGGAACACAGAGAAATCAGCACTTGTGGTGCTATAAAATGATTTTATTGAGATTTGTTTTAATTAAGACAAAAACTTAATCTGGATTGTTCACAGTTATTTTTATTTATTCATGGTTTATGTGTAAGGTATTGTTATAAAAGCACAATTCATTTTGTTGTTGTTGAGTTTGGGATGGTGTTTGTGAAATAAATAGTCACTGTTAATATGGATATAAAATACAAATATATAATTATATCCTCTTTATCCTGAGAGCACCCTGTTGCAGATGTGTCTCTATACATAAGAGTTTGGATGTTTTGAGTCTTGTTCCGGCCTTTGGCATGCCGCATTATGATTCATTGGCACTTGCCTAGTGGTTCGGGTCACCACATCTCTGTAGCGCTTATTCCCATCCCCCCCCCCCCCCCCCCAACCAAACAAACACACACACACACACACACACACACACACACACACACACACACACACGCACACACACACACACACACACACTTTCCACCCCCACATCACTCTCCACTCATCTCTCACATCAGCGCACACTGGAGATAGTGGACTTATTTGCAGCTTTGTGCAGTATTTAGACAGCCCACCTCGAAGAAGCCGATTGCTTTTGTTGCCAAATTTCATATATACACACTTTTGTTTAACTGGGTCTTATAACATAGCAGAGATAAGAAGTAACAGTGAACAGGTCTTCGCCCAATAAACAGGGAAATTATCTGGCTTGCTTTTCCTCGTGACACAATTTGTCAGACCTGCTGATAGGAAACAAATTCTATTCATAAAGCTCCCCTCTTCTTGGCTCCGGTGCGATTCGGTAGCAATTCAATTATAGTTTTGTGCGATAGTGAGCCCGGAGAGAGAATCCGAGCTGACAAGAAATATGACAGGACAGTTACTGAGTGTTTATGCAATTAAACTTTCACTGACAATACCTGCCAAGTGATGAATGCCTGGGCGGAGGTGGATGTGCACAAGCAGTGCCCCACAAGGATTGCACATTTTTCATTATTTTACAGTCTGTTGTGATCTTTCAGGGATGGCTGCAAGGAGCAGAGCAGTGTGCAAGAGAGAAAGGTAGAGAGAGAGAAGGGTTTGCAGACACAGGCCAACAACATACAGACAAAATAATGTTTAAATATAGCAAGACCTTAATCTACTAAAAGGGAGATTATATTTGACTACTGACATATGGACTAAATTTCTAAATGAACCCCCTGCTGAGGCATCATCAACTTTAAACCTGCAGATGCTTGTATTCCAGATATATTTTAGAATATATATTACAACATATTTTACCTGCTTATGGTTATGTGTGTTTTGCTTAATTTTGAATGATCAATTTGATGTATTCATTAAAGTATGACTGCATGTATATGTTTTATTTTATTTAGATTATTTAAATAATAATCACAATAAAAACTCTCTGAGCCCTTTTTTCTATATTTAATGTGTGAGGTGCATCGTCTATTAATTATTAGATTTAATTGGATAAGAAGTACTTTTTCTTCATTAAAGAGCATTACTAAATACACAAGAAAAAATGACAGGTCTCTAAAAATTAACAAGTAATTTGAAAAATTTACATTTTTATTGCTGAAAATGTATACAAGAATATCTGTGAAAACTAAACATATTTAGTGCATTTAATTGCCATATACTGTATGTGCATACAAATATACAAATATCAAAATAAAATGAAAAAAATAAATTTTTCAATTATAACTTTTGAAACTTTCTGTTGTGTTCTTTAGCCTGAATCTTCCCCTCGCCTCTTGTTGTTTTCTCCCCGTTTAATTTGCATCGATGCTTTTTTGTATTCAAATTACTCAAGAATCATTTCAGCCTTATATATATATCAGCCTGTATATATATATATATATATATATATATATATATATATATATATATATATATATATATATATATATATATATACAGTGAGGAAAATAAGTATTTGAACACCCTGCTAGTTCTCCCACTTAGAAATCATGGCAGGGTCTGAAATTGTCATCGTAGGTGCATGTCCACTGTGAGAGACATAATCTAAAAAAAAAAAATCCAGAAATCACAATGTATGATTTTTTTAACTATTTATTTGTATGATACTGCTGCAAATAAGTATTTGAACACCTGAGAAAGTCAATGTTAATATTTGGTACAGTAGCATTTGTTTGCAATTACAGAGGTCAAATGTTTCCTGTAGTTTTTCACCAGGTTTGCACACACTGCAGGAGGGATTTTGGCCCACTCCTCCACACAGATCTTCTCTAGATCAGTCAGGTTTCTGGCCTGTCGCTGAGAAACACGGAGTTTGAGCTCCCTCAAAAGATTCTCTATTGGGTTTAGGTCTGGAGACTGGCTAGGCCATGCCAGAACCTTGATATGCTTCTTACAGAGCCACTCCTTGGTTATCCTGGCTGTGTGCTTCGGGTCATTGTCATGTTGGAAGACCCAGCCTCGACACATCTTCAATGCTCTAACTGAGGGAAGGAGGTTGTTCCCCAAAATCTCGCAATACATGGCCCCGGTCATCCTCTCCTTAATACAGTGCAGTCGCCCTGTCCCATGTGCAGAAAAACACCCCCAAAGCATGATGCTACCACCCCCATGCTTCACAGTAGGTGTTGGGATGGTACTCATCATTCTTCTTCCTCCAAACACATTTAGTGGAATTATGACCCAAAAGATCTATTTTGGTCTCATCTGACCACATGACTTTTTCCCATGACTCCTCTGGATCATCCAAATGGTCATTGGCAAACTTAAGACGTGCCTGGATATGTGCTGGTTTAAGCAGGGGAACCTTCCATGCCATGCATTATTTTAAACCATGACGTCTTAGTGTATTACCAACAGTAACCTTGGAAACGGTGGTCCCAGCTCTTTTCAGGTCATTGACCAGCTCCTCCCATGGTGTTCTGGGCTGATTTCTCACCTTCCTTAGAATCATTGAAACCCCACGAGGTGAGATCTTGCATGGAGCCCCAGTCCGAGGGAGATTGACAGTCATGTTTAGCTTCTTCCATTTTCGAATGATTGCTCCAACAGTGGACCTTTTTTCACCAAGCTGCTTGGCAATTTCCCCGTAGCCCTTTCCAGTCTTGTGGAGGTGTACAATTTTGTCTCTAGTGTCTTTGAACAGCTCTTTGGTCTTGGCCATGTTAGTAGTTGGATTCTTACTGATTGTATGGGGTGGACAGGTGTCTTTATGCAGCTAACGACCTCAAACAGGTGCATCTAATTTAGGATAATAAATGTAGTGGAGGTGGACATTTTAAAGGCAGACTAACAGGTCTTTGAGGGTCAAATATTAGCTGATAGACAGGTGTTCAAATACTTATTTGCAGCTGTATCATACAAATAAATTGTTTAAAAATCATATATTGTGATTTCTGGATATTTTTTTTTTTAGATTATGTCTCTCACAGTGGACATGCACCTACGATGACCATTTCAGACCCCTCCATGATTTCTAAGTGGGAGAACTTGCAAAATAGCAGCGTGTTTAAATACTTATTTTCTTCACTATATATATATATATATATATATATATATATATATATATATATATATATATATATATATATATATATATATATACAGTGAGGAAAATAAGTATTTGAACACCCTGCTATTTTGCAAGTTCTCCCACTTAGAAATCATGGAGGGGTCTGAAATTGTCATCGTAGGTGCATGTCCACTGTGAGAGACATAATCTAAAAAAAAAAATCCAGAAATCACAATGTATGATTTTGTAACTATTTATTTGTATGATACAGCTGCAAATAAGTATTTGAACACCTGAGAAAGTCAATGTTAATATTTGGTACAGTAGCCTTTGTTTGCAATTACAGAGGTCAAACGTTTCCTGTAGTTTTTCACCAGGTTTGCACACACTGCAGGAGGTTATTTTGGCCCACTCCTCCACACAGATCTTCTCTAGATCAGTCAGGTTTCTGGCCTGTCGCTGAGAAACACAGAGTTTGAGCTCCCTCCAAAGATTCTCTATTGGGAGACTGGCTAGACCATGCCAGAACCTTGATATGCTTCTTACAGAGCCACTCCTTGGTTATCCTGGCTGTGTGCTTCGGGTCATTGTCATGTTGGAAGACCCAGCCTCGACCCATCTTCAATGCTCTAACTGAGGGAAGGAGGTTGTTCCCCAAAATCTCACAATACATGGCCCCGGTCATCCTCTCCTTAATACAGTGCAGTCGCCCTGTCCCATGTGCAGAGAAACACCCCCAAAACATGATGCTACCACCCCCATGCTTCACAGTAGGGATGGTGTTCTTGGGATGGTACTCATCATTCTTCTTCCTGCAAACACGTTTAGTGGAATTATGACCCAAAAGTTCTATTTTGGTCTCATCTGACCACATGACTTTCTCCCATGACTCCTCTGGATCATCCAAATGGTCATTGGCAAACTTAAGACGTGCCTGGACATGTGCTGGTTTAAGCAGGGGAACCTTCCGTGCCATGCATGATTTCAAACCATGACGTCTTAGTGTATTACCAACAGTAACCTTGAAAACGCTGGTCCCAGCTCTTTTTAGGTCATTGACCAGCTCCTCCCGTGTAGTTCTGAGCTGATTTCTTACCTTCTTAGGATCATTGAGACCCCACGAGGTGAGATCTTGCATGGAGTCCCAGTCCAAGGGAGATTGACAGTCATGTTTAGCGTCTTCTATTTTCTAATGATTGCTCCAACAGTGGACCTTTTTTCACCAAGCTGCTTGGCAATTTCCCCGTAGCTCTTTCCAGCCTTGTGGAGGTGTACAATTTTGTCTCTAGTGTCTTTGGACAGCTCTTTGGTCTTGGCCATGTTAGTAGTTGGATTCTTACTGATTGTATGGGGTGGACAGGTGTCTTTATGCAGCTAACGACCTCAAACAGGTGCATCTAATTTAGGATAATAAATGTGGTGGAGGTGGACATTTTAAAGGCAGACTAACAGGTCTTTGAGGGTCAGAATTCTAGCTGATAGACAGGTGTTCAAATACTTATTTGCAGCTGTATCATACAAATAAATAGTTAAAAAATCATATATTGTGATTTCTGGATTTTTTTTTATTTAGATTATGTCTCTCAAAGTGGACATGCACCTACGATGACAATTTCAGACCCCTCCATGATTTCTTAGTGGGAGAACTTGCAAAATAGCAAGGTGTTCAAATACTTATTTTCCTCACTGTATATATATATATATATATATATATATATATATATATATATATATATATACAGAGATGGCAAAAGTACACACATCCTTTACTCAAGTAGAAGTCTGGATACATATGTTTTAGAGGACTCTGGTAAATGTTGAATTTTTTATTTTGTTGCCTAATAAAGGTATCCAGGCTGAACAAACATCATATAGAGCACAAGCAGAGAAAAGATGATGATGATGATCAGGTGATCAGGAATGTTTCTGTTCTCAGTCATGTTTTCATCACTGACTTCCTCTTTCATCCATGTTAATCCATATAATTTGGTGTCTGTGTACTATTAATACTTTTAATCTTTCATAAATATATATGAAAGAGATTAAAAGTAGTAAAAGTCCATGCTATTAGAGAACACATTCAGATAATAAACATATATACACTATGTATATAGATATGGTGGCAGTTATTGGATGGTTGGATCAGACACTCGCTACTGGTCATCTGTGCTGTGAGCTGGTTATTAGTGTGCGGAGTTATAGTTGAATTCTATTGGGACTTTCAAGTGCCCTGTTTGTCCAGAGATCACAACTGAGGTGCACTGTTCTTTTTAATTAATCATTTGTCCTTCAAACAGGGAAGTTTCTCTCCTCACTGCACTCTTTCCACAGATAATTAGGCCCCATAGTTCAGCTAATTCCATGAGAGACCTGCTTGTAGCCACCTGCTCTTTTTGTATGGGTAATCTTTGTCTTGTAAGATTCGGTCTCTAGAGAGTTTGCCTCGTCTTGTGAAGAATAAGAAAACCTCGATGCTTTTCCCTGTAGAATCCCACTATGCTTGCATTTGTAATAGTATGCATGCAATACACACAGACACACACATATACTTACACACCTCATCCCCTCCCCAAGGCTTGTCGCTCTCAGTGTGCGTTGATAGGGTGGTGTTGATTTTAGGTGTATATGGATCTCCGACTAATCCTATTAATACAAAGTGAATTACAAAGCAGACCAGGCTTTTTCCCATGTCATTCCATTTATTCAACCCTGCTAGTGTTTTGTTCCTCCATCATAATTATTTCCGAGTCAGATGTGCACTGATTTCCTGGTGGACTTGTGTACCTCAGACCGACTTCAGGAACAGCAGAGCTGGGATAATTCACACCGCTCCTCTGGGGTGCTGTTCTCTGTTTTGTCAAGGACATTTTTATTACAAAGCTGATGGAATTTGCATATTAATTCATTTCTTTCAATTTTTAAGATTAAATGTTGTCAACATGTATCAGTGCATGGCTTTGACAGACCTGATGAAATGGGTCAGTCATGCTTGAACATTTTGGAGTAAAGCAGCCAAGTACAACCATCCTCTCTTTCTCTTTCTCCCTCTCTCTCTCTCTCTCTCTCTCTCTCTCTCTCTCTCTCTCTCTCTCTCTCTCTCTCTCTCTCTCTCTCTCTCACTTATTCTCTCTCTGTTTCTTTCACACATGTTCACCCCACTGCTTCTCTTTTGTTTCTTTCATCTCTCCCTCCTTCCTATTTCCTCTCACTCACTCTTACTTTTTCCCAGCTTGATTAAGGATGCGTTGAAAGGCAGTAAGAGGAAAAGACTACAATGGCATGCCAAATTCTGTCAACTTGTATTGAGTGCTCTTTTCTAAATTAGGATGCTATTAGCCCTTGATTTAGAAGTGCATTTCTATGTCAAGCTATTTTCTCCCCTTTTTCTAACTGTATAACTTGCGGTCATGGACCTGAAAGTGTTTTAGTTGCGTCAATGTAATAAAAATTACGATCATCAGGACACTGGGAATATTGTGTTTGTTTTACAATTTTAATAATTGTTTGTAAATATATTGGAGGCCTTTTTTAATATATAGATGAGCAAATACAAGTATAATATTAAATATACATTATATTGATTTACAAGGAAAAAAATTATAATATAATATTTTTTACTACACAGATATTATAATATTATAATATAAAATTTATTATTTAATGAATAAATAAATATTTATAACATTTATTATTATTATTATTATTATTATTATTATTATTATTATTATTATTATTATTATTATTATAATTATGTGCAAGTGAAATAATTTAATTATTCAGTTTTTGCTTAATCATCAGTAGAATTTTTCTTTTATCATGATAGTATAGTATTATATAAAATAATTATTATTGTTGTAATATTATTGAAATTTTTTTCTTCATATAAAAGCTTGCAGATTGAGTCTAAAGAAAATATGCAGCTCTGATCTGCACCATGTTAGTGAACAGGGTACTGTGGCATGGCAGCAGCTCCCGTGGGCTGAACACTCATTAGTTTTGTCTGGAGACATCACTGTGACAAGCGCTATCACTGCTGCATCCACTCCACCTGTTCAACCTGCCTGCCTTTTACTGCTTCAGAGACATGCTGTAGGGACGCCCAGCACACATGCACATGTGCACTCACGCTTCCTGCTCACTCAAACACATAAATATCTTCATCCACCCTTCTTTAGGATGTCACATGCAGTTTTATCACACTTCGAAGCCTTGATCCCACAAAAAAGACTGTTGACTAAAGAATCTTGAGTGCAAAGGACAGCCCTGACCCCTGTGCTGATAAAAACTGCCCAGCTTGTCACTGACTTACCCTTTTTATCATATTAATAATGGATGAGTCCAGCAAACCTGCTTGTCCTACAGAGGTGGACAGAATGAAGGCTTATCTGACCACAGCTGCTGCCCTGAGAGTCTGATCTAAGCTCTTTTCTAAATCTACAACAATCGACAGAACATGACCCTCATCTGTGACCCAGTGGCCCATTCAGAAATACCAAATATGGCCGTGTTTAATGAGACAACAACTCCATCATGTAGATATAGACACACCAATCATCCCTGTGAGTTGATCTGAGCAGAGGGACACTGCTGATATTTGATTGATATTCACCTTTTTTTTCTCTGTACCCCCATCAAGGCTTTATGGTAGATGACATGTCGGAGGGAGTAAGCATTTATTTTGTCTGTGTCAATAACGTTGTCAGTGCACAAGTTCGCTTTGCCTCTAGCTGTCATAATAGCATCAAACCGTAATGTGACTGATCTCTCTGCAGATTGCTGCGCGTGCACTTTCTCCCTGCTTTAGAGTAATGGATATCTGCTGTCGTGTTTGACAGCCTGTAATTCACTGTTAATGTTGGAGAATGTTTGGATCAACTCGATGTCGCAACCTGATATCTCCAAAAACGTAGTCCAAAAAAAAAAAAAAAAAAAAAAACACTTGGGTGCCATTAACCTAAGTAAACATGAGCCTAAAACCATTTTGACTGATTTGTGTTGACTGATGTAAAACAAGCAACCAATAAATTTAAATGTGTATGCTTCGATTGAGCAGAAATAAAAATGCTTCAATTAGAGCACTTTTAAATTTATTTACAACCCCACATTTGATTATTGCTTTACTTTTGCAGATGAGCGACTAATTAAAACAGTGTTAACAGCAGCTAATTGATATCTCATGTTTACGATGCTCTGCAGTGTTTGGGTGTAAATGCATGGCTTTATCAGAGGCTGCAATTACACCTCGGCATGACGATTCAGAGCTCTGTCTTTTTAACTGCCTCTTAAAAAAGCTCCTTTTTCAGTAAAGTTGGGTTTTGAGCGTACATTTTCATTACATGCTAAAATTAGTAGAACAGTTGATTAGAACATATCTTAAGAAAATTTAATATAAAGCATAAAACACATACACAAATCCATCTTTATTACCCAAATGGGGTCTAACAAATGTAAACAATTTAATAAAAATTTTCCATTTATTTAATTGTATTTAATCAATTTAATTTGTACAAGTTTTATTGATTACTCAATTTAATCAATATAATAAAAGGTGTATTGCATTTATTTAATTTATATTGCATTGTTTTATTTTTATAAAATATTATTTTATATATTATTTAACCAAGCCAGCATTTTATATTTAAAAAACTTTTAATTCTTGTTGATGATAATGATAATAAAAAAACGACAAGCAATTTTATGTTTTGCATTTCTTCCCCATAACCGTACTATATATATACTATATATATACAGTGAGGAAAATAAGTATTTGAACACCCTGATACTTTGCAAGTTCTCCCACTTAGAATTCATGGAGGGGTCTGAAATTGTCATCGTAGGTGCATGTCCACTGTGAGAGACATAATTAAAAAAAAAAATCCAGAAATCACAATGTATGATTTTTTAACTATTTATTTGTATGATACAGCTGCAAATAAGTATTTGAACACCTGAGAAAGTCAATGTTAATATTTGGTACAGTAGCCTTTGTTTGCAATTACAGAGGTCAAACGTTTCCTGTAGTTTTTCACCAGGTTTGCACACACTGCAGGAGGGATTTTGGCCCACTCCTCCACACAGATCTTCTCTAGATCAGTCAGGTTTCTGGCCTGTCGCTGAGAAACACGGAGTTTGAGCTCCCTCCAAAGATTCTCTATTGAGCTTAGGTCTGGAGACTGGCTAGGCCACACCAGAACCTTGATATGCTTCTTACAGAGCCACTCCTTGGTTATCCTGGCTGTGTGCTTCGGGTCATTGTCATGTTGGAAGACCCAGCCTCGACCCATCTTCAATTCTCTAACTGAGGGAAGGAGGTTGTTCCCCAAAATCTCGCAATACATGACCCCGGTCATCCTCTCCTTAATACAGTGCATTCGCCCTGTGCCATGTGCAGAAGAACACCCCCAAAGCATGATGCTACCACCCCCATGCTTCACAGTAGGGATGGTGTTCTTGGGATGGTACTCATCATTCTTCTTCCTCCAAACACGTTTAGTGGAATTATGACCCAAAAGTTCTATTTTGGTCTCATCTGACCACATGACTTTCTCCCATGACTCCTCTGGATCATCCAAATGGTCATTGGCAAACTTAAGACGTGCCTGGACATGTGCTGGTTTAAGCAGGGGAACCTTCTGTGCCATGCATAATTTCAAACCATGACGTCTTAGTGTATTACCAACAGTAACCTTGGAAACGGTGGTCCCAGCTCTTTTCAGGTCATTGACCAGCTTCTCCCGTGGTGTTCTGGGCTGATTTCTCACCTTCCTTAGGATTGTTGTGACCCCACGAGGTGAGATCTTGCATGGAGCCCCAGTCCGAGGGAGATTGACAGTCATGTTTAGCTTCTTCCATTTTCTAATGATTGCTCCAACAGTGGACCTTTTTTCACCAAGCTGCTTGGCAATTTCACCGTAGCCCTTTCCAGCCTTGTGGAGGTTTACAATTTTGTCTCTAGTGTCGTTGGACAGCTCTTTGGTCTTGGCCATGTTAGTAGTTGGATTCTTACTGATTGTATGGAGTGGACAGGTGTCTTTTTGCAGCTAACGACCTCAAACAGGTGCATCTAATTTAGGATAATAAATGTAGTGGAGGTGGACATTTTAAAGGCAGACTAACAGGTCTTTGAGGGTCAGAATTCTAGCTGATAGACAGGTGTTTAAATACTTATTTGCAGCTGTATCATACAAATAAATAGTTTAAAAATCATATATTGTGATTTCTGGATTTTTTTTTTTTTAGATTTTGTCTCTCACAGTGGACATGCACCTACGATGACAATTTCAGACCCCTCCATGATTTCTAAGTGGGAGAACTTGCAAAATAGCAGGGTGTTCAAATACTTATTTACACTGTATATATGTATATGTAAGAACTAAAACACTGCCATGTTTAGCATATATGTATATGTATATATATATATATATATATATATATATATATATATATATATATATATATATATATATATATATATATATATATATATATATACATATACATATATGCTAAACATGGCAGTGTTTTAGTTCATATTTATAGATGGCACACAGATATGCTTCACACCTCATATGTTTCAAGCATTCTGTAGGGCTTTGGAGTTCTGCTCGAGTGTTTATGCTCTCGCTAGCACGGCTACACCGTGACTGTTTGTAAGTGCATGTTCGCCACATTGTAGTGGGGTTGCTATGGAAACTGGGATAATACACACACACACACACACACACACACACACACACACACACACACACACACACACACACACACACACACACATACCTCTAAAGATACGATGGCTACAAAGAGGCCTCATGGGAATCTGCTTAGAATATTGTTTATGTCAGCATCTATAATTTAACAGAGTTTCAAAGCAGTGTGGGGTTTTTGGGGTTTTTTTTGCAGTTATTGCATTTTATTATTTTATATATTTTTCATGCCATACAATTCATATTACTTGATTTACTCACAGTGCTCATAGTTAGTAAAGTTTTAAATTCTAATCCAGTATGTGTGAATTAACACTAATGACATAATCTGACCTCCACCCCCCATCCCTCAACCCTGTTCCCTTAATCTGACATCTGGCTTGAGTAAGTAATCGTTGTCTGGCCCATGAGTTACCCTGTAAAAGACTTAGAGTAAAGGATTGAGTGGGCATCAGGCCATGCCAGACAAGTAATTGATGGTCAACACTCAAAGCATGCTGAGTAATACTTTTAAAATCTCATCACTTACTCCTAGAGACAACTATTCCCAAGGGTTTCATCAAGAAAATTAATCCCAGAGCCTTCCCGAACTATAAATTACTGCGCTTTCACATAAATGATATCCTCCCTTTAATATCATCTCAGATATTGTCAGGTATATATGAGCAGCAGATTCACAATAGGAGAGTAGTGTATTAGAGGAGATTGTATTTTAAACGTGCAAGAATAATATCTGCTGTGTGAAAAGCTGGCTGAAGAATTCTGCAATATATTAGTGGGTTTGGGGATTTAACAAGATGTTTGCAGCATCGAGTAAATCCTTGAGAGGTGCAAGGAAGCAAAATGCAATGGAATTTTCTAAACAAGTCTAAACAATGATCAGGAACGCAGCACAGAATATAAATTGCAGTTAAGTCAAAAACCATACTGTATAGCAGGATGTCAGTCTGCAGGCCCAAATATTTTTGATGATTTGCGTTTTTTTTTCCTTTTGAAATACCAGATTCAGCACATGAATAATTAAATTAGATGTATTAATAAGGTGGAAGCTAAACCTTGTAATCTGGACTAAAGATAACACTGGACTCAAGAATTTCTAATCTGCGATACATTAAGCTTCTAGTAACTACACACATTCCCAAACACATAAATACTTACACACACAAAGTAATCTGTATTGATATTTTTTACTTTGTGTTACTTTGTTACTTGTTCTTGTATTGTTTGATTTCAACATTGCAGGATCTTAGAATATCAGTGATTTGGCAGTATCTGTGGGACACTATATTTATATTTATTAAAGTGTATATATATATATATTAGTCCATAAGGATTTATAAATTCATCAGAATACAGGCTACCTGTATAGAAGTTTGTAACAAAATCATTTATACACATGCTTCAGATCAAAGCAAGTCTGTATTACAGGTTTAAAGCAGAACTATAATATCTCCACAAAGGCTTTCCAGTTTAGTTCATTTTCACATTCATTTAATTTCCAGGTTAATTAAATTGAATTTCCAGCTTTAATTTCAGTGGGTGGTGTCCGGAGGGCACTATCCCAAAATCATTCTATGAGATTCCTCATAACATTACAGCTGTTCTTCTACATGATGAGGTTTTGTTCAATTTAATACATTACAGTAATCTATGTTTGAGAAAGGTATTTGCAGAAAAGATTTTGGGTGATGAAGACTTCCATCGCTAGTTAGATAGGATTTTGTAAATTAAAAAAATCACTCCAGTGAAAACGCAAGGAAGCATGTCAGTAAACAAACACATCTTTGGCTGATCGAATAGATTTGGGATCAGTGGAAAATTGTGACAGTTGTGGTTTGGAGAGCTACAACAACTGTAAGCCTTAATAGTAGTAGCACAAGAAACAGATTTATGTCTAAAAAGGCGATTGGAATGATAAAGTGTTTTGTATAGACGCCTACACACACTCCAACTAATGATCTTTTCACATTAATATACAGATCCTCTCATAAAAGCTGTATCTTCAGGTGCTTTACTACAGAAAAAATATATATAATTCATATTCCAGCCAATACCTGCAGTGAGCGCTCATAGAGGGCATGTTGTAAATGACCTCTCTTCTTCACACAGTGTCAAAGAAAGAATGCTGCATTTCCTTCAGCCTGCCACATGCCTAATGAAAATGCAGAGTTCTAAGGGCTTCTGATCTTGTGTTTTAGTAAAATAGAACTCTACGCTTGACTGACAGCTCTGATCTAAAGCATTTAAGTGTAAGTTTTGATCTCTCTGCCTTTGATTAAAACTAATGAGCTCATTTAATTCAAAATGGGAATCTCTGATAAGAGAAATAAGGTTGATGTGATTGGATTAGAGAGGCGAATTAAACTCTTAGAGCTGAAGTTTGTGCTTATGTAGTGTATTAAAAAGCAGTTGGCGTATTCTGCTGTGTTAGATGATGAGAAAAAATTTCATAGTAATTCATATTTAATCAGAAGAAATGAAATGACTAAATATAACATGGCTCTGCCTTTTCCCCAGAGTGATAAAGGACTAGTTGGATTTTAAATGTCATTTAATTCACGTTCTCAGAAGGACAGAGAATCACAGCTTCATGAGTGTGTGAGAGAGAGAGAGAGAGAGAGAGAGAGAGAGAGAGAGAGAGAGAGAGAGAGAGAGAGAGAGAGAGAGAGAGAGAGATGGTATTTCTCCTCAGTCAGCAAGAGAGAGAGAGAGAAAAGATTCATGAAAAAAAAGAGTATTCCTCCGCTTTCAGAAAATAAAACAATGAGTGAGAAAGGGAAAGCGAGAGGAATCAGAGAAAGAGACCATTGCCATGTTACAAGTGTAAAAAGAGAGAGCAACTGTGTTCTTTTTCTCCATGAGTGGCTCTGTTTTTTAAGCAATGCCACTGCACTCTTGTCATTTAGAGCGCAGTTTGTCATATAGTTTCTCCTCGTGTCTTCTTAGTAATCTCATTCTATTCAAGTCTTCCAGTTCTGTCCAAACACTTGTGTTCTGTCTCTTGAGCTCCCTGTCTGATATGCAGAATGGCGCTGGCTGAATACAGAAATGTCTCATTGTTAACACTGCTGTGCGCCTTCTTGTGAGGGAAAAAAAATCAGTTGTGTTGATGTTAATTCACATTCAAAGAGTGCCTAATTTCAACAAATCAAAGTGAGCCTACTGTATAAGAGATAAGGGTTCAAATTTACATTTAGTTATGTTTGAGTTTGGAAGAAGCTAATGTAACTAATAAATAATAGCCCATGAAGTTACTTTATTAATTATTAATCATTTATCTTTATATACAGATTTAAGTTCAAAACATAATTGTTATATAAATCACATTATTTCCATTTCTGATACAGTTTTGTCTTTCAAGGGATATGGTCTGGGGTCTTAGAGAAACTATTCACAATACATGCTTATGAAAAAGAATTTGAATTAATTTTATAACAGAATTTTTGTTACCACTGTAACGTTCATATAAAACTAAAGAAGCAAACGTCCAAACACCAAACCCACCTTGGCTGATCAACTACATTCCACATTTTGAGAAAATTTTTGATTTGTAAATTATAAGATAAATGTTACTTTAAAAAAGTTGTACCTAGTAAGCTGAGCAAATATGTCTATGTATACTGGGTATTAGCCACCATCTGTTGGCATGAGCAAACTAGCATTTTGTGTGTGTATTTTAACATTAAACCTGAATGAAGGTCTTGTCTAAATCTGCTCATTAGGAATGTATGTCATGTTAGCCTTCTGAACTGTGTTTGTACAGTATCATAAAGCAGTTATCACACTGGAACAGGCAACTGTTTTTGCTTTTATAGCGCCATAATTAAAACATTGTCAAAATTCTATTGACATTTTGTATTTCCTCATTAGGTTGTGCTCTTCCATTAAACAGCCAGCTCTAGGTGATAGAAACTCAATGAGGACTTCTTACAAGCAGAGCTGTTTAATATCGTCTCCTCTCCAGGGCTTAACTGCAGACTACCTTACTGGACAAGTAAAGTAAAGTAATTGGATTTTTTTTTTTCTGTTGTGTTTGCTCCTGCAGTGGAGTCCAGCAGTCCGAGTCACCTCTCTCCAGATAACACATTGGAGCGCTCCTTCTTCATACGAATGAAGTCCACGTTGACTAAGAGAGGCGTCCACATCAAGTCCTCTGGCTACAAGGTAACGCCGAGTCTCAGGGCCTTCTGGCTCTTCAGTTGAGCAGCTAAATCTCCTTGCACTCAATCACAGCTCCCCTGTGTGTGGTAATACAGTGTGTAGCGGACGTTTGGCTGAATATATTACGTTCGCCGTGCTGACAGCTTCTGTGGCTTATTTGATTAGAGCTGTTTTGGGATATGCTGATGGATTTTACACAAGCGAGTCTCACATTTTGGCCTGCAGACTAGAAGGAGCTTGTGTCTTTCATTTTTATCAGTACATGCTCTAATTGATTTGTTCACTTTAAATACTTTCTACAAAATTAAACACCGAATGTTTCATAGAGGCTTGTGCTTGAGGGTTGAATCACACCAATCAGAGACCTTGTGCATAAAAAATTTCAAACTCTTTGGTTTGTACATAATCTAAGTAGTGTGTCTGGTTTAACATCTTATGCCTTACAGGGTTTTTTTATTCTGGAAATGTGGTGCTGAGATCTCTGTGTAAGGACGATATACATGTTAATGATAGATGGAGAGACAGCCATCTCCTTCCCGAGCTTCTCATCCCCCCTTTGTGACTTCAGCATCTGTCTGGACATGAATTTGATGCAAATATCCAGGAAGCCAACCTAGTGCATAAATATTTGCATTTGTAAAACGCTATTCGTATCGTATAAATAACATATGGATATCTCTTAATATATTTATTCTGAATGAAGTTAACCCTCACATTGTTACATAATTCAAAGGTCTGAATTTTACGGCACGCCGACATTAGGTGATAGACAGGAATCAGAGAGGCTAGCATCATGGCTGCTTATATCCGCTCTTCACTCTGGAGGTCAGATCAAAGTGAATTCCTCTCCAGCTTAGCCCATCTCCTTTTTTCAGCATATCTCAGGATTCATCTCATTTAATGCACTCATGTAAATGCTGCACGTCATTATTTGTGCTGTATCACATTTCAAAAGCACTCTAGAGAATGCCTAGGAATGGATGAATCTTATTTTTTATGTATACCTCCTCTATATTCACCAATGTGGGGATGGGAGGGAGGTGGGGGGAGAAAGGCCAAGAGAGGCAAGGGGGGAGAGAGAGTGCATTGTGTGCTAAACCATGAATTATAAAAATTGATCCCTTTGTTATGTTGGCTTGTATTAAATTGAGATATGCTATGCGCCTGCCTCTCACCGCAGCCATAGCGAGCCCTTGCCGCGTCAGTTTGCATTTAACAGCCTGAGCATATTTAATGTTTTGCCAGTGCTTATGATGTTCTTGCCAAGAGCACTCCTGCAGCAATTTAATGCCGACACTCTCTTTGTGGCAATTACTTCAAAAGTTGTATTTTCAAAAAAACTAACTTTTCGATGCCCCCGGCTTTGGGCTTCTAAAAAGATCATTTCCATTTTGTACATATTTAATACATTTGAATGTTTATTTATTAAAAGGGTCTGCAGGTTTTTAAGAAACTGCGTTTTGTGGTCTTGCACCTTGGATCTCGCAAAAGATCCTCTCTCTGGAGTGCTGCACAGTTTATGAGAAGATGCATGTGGGTTTGATATCAGCTACTATTTAGACATTTTCTGTCTCTGGCATTGTGCTGTGATGTCTTATTGAAAACTGGCAACAGCTGTGTTAAGTGTCTCTACATGCCAATCTCTCAGTCTCATCCACACCGACTCCAGATGAATACTATTAGCTCCACACAGCAATCTTGTGCCAATTCATCCTCAAGCACACCTCCATCCATTTTGGAGCCAGGCTACTCTCGATCCCTGGATTTCTTTTTTTTTATTATTATTTACATAATATAATATTCAACAGCTACAGAGACATCCTTTAAATATTGAACATTCTTACCGGATGTAAGGATTTCATAAAACAAATTCCAATCATGTCTTTTGACACAATAAAATGATTGACATAAATTAAGCATTTCAGTATATATTTTTCTGTATAATAGTCTCTAAAATATATTGCAGCAGGATAGGTTTCTGGTTCTTTCTTTCTGTTTGCATTTCAGCAATATGTGTTGTATATTTCCAATATAGCATGGCTTTGAACATCTAGCCATGACATATTGAAAAAAGAATAAATAACATCAGTGTTCCCCCCCCCCCCCCCCCCCCACACACACACACACACACACACACACACACAGTCAATAACCCAGACACAAAGTAATGCTGTTATCTGCAGGGGAAGCAAATAGTCAACTGTTTATACAAAAAGGCTGGCTCTGAATGCAATACCTATGGAGGTTCGCTAAGTTTAATTTGTGCTTTACAGAAAATTCTAAATAAAGCTTGTGGCTATAGAGTGTGTTTACTATGGTCTTCAATAGTTAAAAATTACATTGCATTTTAAATAATTAAGTAGACATCATGAAAATAATAATACTTTTTTGGTGAGATTTATTAAAATATTTTGTTAAAGTATTACTGATTATAACATTTATATATAGCTAATGTAAGCTAAAAGAATAAAGATTAATGCAGAAACATTGTGCCAACTGGAATCAAATTGATTGTAACAGTTCCTGGAAAGTTATAAACTTAGTTAATTGCTCCCTAATTTGTGATAGCCTTTGGTTTCTTGAGTGTTAAAACTCCTGCATTCCAGCTTCAAGTCCAGGCTCAGAAGAGGCCTCATTTTCATTAAAGTGGAAGTTGCTCAGTCCTTGGTTTTGTTCTGTCCCCCCAGCGGAGCAATCCAAAGCATCAAAGAGCGCTCGTGGTCTGAGAGAGAAGTTACTTTAGAGGCCAAATCTGCCTGTATGAATGAAGATGCTAACATCTCAGAGGTGAAGCAGTGAAAACCCAGTGTCAGAAGTAAAAAAAAAAAAGAAAAAAACTACAATACAATTCCCCCTCCGGTTTGTCTTGCTGGTTAAAATAGATAGACAACTTCTCCTTGAAAAAAATCACAGGGTTGCCTATCTAGTCCTTGTCCTCTCAGGGCAAAAAGACGGGAAGAGTTCAAAGCTTTATAAAATTTTGAAGCTAGACAAATGTAGTTTTTTATGTTATTTTCTGCTTTCACATTTTAATTATTTTATAAAGAATAAAACCATTTTTACTTCACTTTTTAATAGGTATAATATTAGTTTAATATTATCATATTCTTCCATTCTGTCTGGTGGTAAAGCCTTAATAAAAGCTGTCGGGTTAAAATGGCCTTGTCTGTGTCTAGGATAGTAGTTTAGTTTATATTTGAATGAGGTTGCTTATAGATAAAGCACATAATCTATATTTAATGTTATGTATTGTGAACTTTGCTATACTCTGTTCGATCTCTTTGTTTTATCAAAGGTGATCCACATCACAGGCAGGCTGAGGATAAGAATGGCTCTAACGCACAATCGTTCAGTGCCAAATCAGATTATGGGCATGGTGGTGGTGGCTCATGCCCTCCCTCCCCCCACTATAAACGAGGTTCGCATCGACTGCCAGATGTTTGTCACACGGGTCAACATGGACCTCAACATTGTCTACTGTGAAAATAGGTAAACAAATTCTCTTTTTTCACAAGTGCTAGATCAATGCTATTAAGTCTGAGTCTGATCGGTTGTTGTGTTAGACATTTATTGCAAAAAAAAAAAAAAAAGAATATCATATTCAGAATATTGTATGATTGATCCTCATCAGATGCTTAATTTTTTGTTTAACCATATGTGCTGTGCCTGATTGTTGCTCCTGCCACATCTATCGTTCTTTTGAAACTCGGCCCAGAAAGACTTTATTTTTTTACTTTCAAGCCCTCTGTTACTATCAAAGCCATTTCAGTTCTGCAAAATGAGAACATCCTAATTTGGTCTGGCTTGAAAGGAAATGTCTTATTAGTTTTATTAGTTTTATTTATGTCTTGAGGATTAAAGTCACCCCAGTGGCTGCTGAATTTTTTACTGCTCCCTTCACTTAACATATTTATGAGAGAATGGCATCTGGCCAAGTCTATTGCATAGTTATCATCATTGCAAAGCTTTTTTTTAATGTTCGATCTCAGGCTTACCCTCTAAGAGTCCAGCTGTTTCTCTAAGCAGTTTTTTCTAGTATCCTAGTGCTTACTGTGTACCTACAAGGACATTTTGAATAGCATTCAAAAAACCTTTGGTATATAACACATGAGTAAACAATTCTGACGCGAATGTGTTATTTGTGCTTCAATTGAATTAATTTTTCATTATGTAAAGGTAGAGATTAACAGACAGCATTAATTCACTTGAGAATTTGAAAAGCATTGATTCTTTACTGCACGCACATTTCAATAAAGATCCTTTGACTGATTTTGCTAGCCTCTGTGTAACAGCATGATAAATACATGCGGATTAACACGTTTTATTCCCCTACAGAATTAGCGACTACATGGACCTGACACCTGTGGATATCATAGGAAAAAGATGTTATCAGTTTATTCATGCCGAGGACGTGGAGGGCATTCGGCACAGCCATTTAGATTGTAAGTAACTACAGGCCTTGTGAATGGTAACAAAACTATCATTCATAAATATTTTCTGCTGATTTGATTTGAACAGAGCATGTTTGAATGCCTGCACTATTTATATGCTCTACTAGAGCACAACAGTCTCTTCTCAAAGTCACCGTCAGCTGAGAGTCATAAAAAAAACAGAAGCAATATTGTCCATGGTCATTTTAATAGTCTAGTCACGTCAATGTAACAAGCTATAATAAGCAGGTGAAAAGCTTAATTTCTTTACAGAATGCTGTCATGTAACTCTGTTGACAAACAAAAATAAACATTCCCTTGGTATTTGGCAACTGTCATGTTAAACTGTTAACAGAAATAGTGTTGAAAAAAAAAATAATAAATATATATATATATATATATATATATATATATATATATATATATATATATATATATATATATATATATATATTATATATACAAATTATGTAAATGAAAGAGGGGAATCATTACCATATTGCTTTTCCCCAGTGGTCTAAGATCTGAGCATTAGGCTGTGTGTATACATTCTTACACTCATTAAATATCATCCATATGCTATAGTGTTTATGTACACACTACTACTAGCTGACATATCACAACCTCTAGCTGACAAATATAAGTTGTGATACTTTAGCTTTAGTTAGACTAGGTAAAAAAAATATTGGGTTCTGTGTTTATTATAGGTCATGAGCAGCTAGGTACAGTGTCAATACAGGATAATATTTAAATACCTTCATAAAATCTAAATGACTGATGTTTTAAAATTAACTGTGGCAACAGTTCAGCCTTTTGTAACACAAATGAACTTTGCTGCATTTTACTGTATTTTATAGGCCTTATGTAATCCTTTCTTGAACATTATATTACCAGTTTTACTGTAGACGACTGTGTCTTTTAGTCATTTATTCCTATTTGAAGTATTTTACATGAGTATTAAGTAAGTTTTCAATCCCATAACAAACTTTGCCATATTAATGGACAGATTTGCCATTCAATCAAGGATGTAGTTAAGGAGCAATGAGGTGACATTTTTTTTAATACTGTAACGCTTATTTAGACATCCTCCCATAAGCATTTACTGTAGCCTGAATAAATGTTGGAAAGCAGGGATTTTAAAAGATTACTTTCCATTGTCTTAGATGTAAAAATACCCAAATGTCAATTTAAAAGTCTTGAATTGGGACTTTATATTGGCTGATGCCAATTTATATATTTTTGCTCATATAATTTCAAATAAATATTCTTCAGCTTACCAGACTGAAGCAACTTACTTATTTATAGCCTAATATTAAATGTCATCTTTAGGCCATGATTATACTTTAAAGATGCAAAGGTTTTTTATCATACATACAGAAAATAAAAACAGGTATAAACATCTGCTATATCAGAAACCTAAATTGCATCATTTAAGCAGGAATATTCACAAATTTAGACTTTTGTGTAGTTTTAACTCCGGCTTCTGCATCATGAACATGATTTTAGGCCACTCAGAACAGGTAGTTTTAGCAGATTTGTGTGTATAAGTGTCTCAGTGCTCCTCTCGGGTTAAGCTGCACTTCTCCCTATACAGCCAGTGCATTTTGATCACACCTTTGCACCATGAAGTGTTTATCTTGGCAAAAACCCCACAGGAATACTCTTTAAAGGCTCCACAACCTTTGGCACACTTTACTTTCATCGTTCTCTGTAGGAGGTATACTGACTGCCTAGAGGTGCGACCGTGCTTTTTGAATATCCTAAATCATCTGTTAAGTGTGTTTTGGCAGGGCACTTTTTTTTCCTGTACTCTCCTCTCGCCTGGACGTCATGGCAGACATTCAAAACGTCATTGAGAGCAGCGTAGCGTTTCATACAGTAAATGCATGCTTGCCTCGGCAGCAGGCAACTTGCCATTATTTAAGTAGTGCGGGATGAGGCATGCGGAGTGGGGGGGGGGATAAATCCCTCTCTTTATTAGGTGTTTGTGGAGGAGGACGAGTGTCCTTGGGGCTGTTGGGTGAATTTGGAGCTGTCTGATTAGATATTGCAAGTTCAACTGAATTAGAGTGCAATTACCGCTGCACTGCAGTGTCCCTTTGCCTTAAAAAGCCACCAGATTGGGTCCATTAGGCCTTGATTTGAAACCCAGCAGAGAGAAAACAGAGAGGAGTGCATTGATGAGAGAGTTAGAAGGCAGAGGGCTGCCCAGAACCGCAAATCTCCAGCTGTCCCTGTCTGTCTAACCATCTATTACACATTACAATGCAGGCAATTAACATAAAAGTGGAAGCGTTGGCAAAGGCCAGCTGCAAATTTCATGTGGGAAAGTCTTACTGTATTTTGCTGCACATTTTATAATTATTAAGATAAAAATAACAACTGCTCAAACAGATATTGTTTTAACTGCAGCATTGCAGCAAGTGCCTGTCAGGAGAAATATCAGTTAAATATGGAGTTAATTATACATGAGATTATAAGAAATTCTATAATCTGAAGTCTTATAGATGACTTTAAATCTTCGTTTGTTCAAGCCCTTAGGTAATTAGACAGTTGTGGTGTCCAAAAAAGTTTAATTCCAATCAATTTCGTATATTTTGATCGAAATAATATAATGAACATCGATCTGGACGAACATTTCTTGAATTAATTGTCAAGAAAGTTTTTACTCACTTAGAGAACACTCTGCACATGTAACCTCACTGACCATTCCAGCTAAGTTTGACACAGTTAATGGCAATGATCATTACTGTTTGAATGAAGGGCTCATCAAGCGAAGCTGGGAGTGTGTGCTGAAGAAGCAGCAGTCGTTCCTTGTGCAGTCGCTTCTCTGCTGATTGCCAATCAGAGAGTGACATCAGGTCACATGAGGCCATCAGATCAGCTGGAGTAAGGGAAATGAGAGAGCGTGGCTCTCTGCACTAACCTCTCTGCCCATTCTGCCTCAATAGCCAGCTCTAACACACACACACACACACACACACACACACACCCCACCCGACCCCCCAGCCGACTGACTGGCATTATGCAACAAATAACAAAATGTCAGATACAAAAGAAACAGTGGTTGGAATTTTTGAAAGCTTGCTGAAAAGGGGAAATGAATATTAAAATTAAATTAACAAAATAATTTTGTAATTAAAATTGTATAGTGATTAGAGTGCTCAGAAAATTTGATATTTGCAGTTACCATAGATACACTGCTTACAACTAAATCCCTGTGCTGAATGAATATTACTGAGCCATCTATTCCTCTTTTTGCGGCATAGAAATTGATTTTTTTTTCTACTGAGAAAGTCAAAGAAAACCCTTCAACCCAAACTGTCTTCTCTCAACTATTCAACATGACAAGGTGGCTGTTCCTCTCCTGTTCATGTCCAATTTTTCTCTTGAAATTTTAAATGTACATAATGGTCCCAGAGGTGCACTGAAGGCAAAAGTCTAGAAACATCATTGCCACATTTGTATAGTATTATAATTTGCTAATTACATTTTAGCCTTAGTTTTAACAATAAATAAGTTGGCCCTGTGGATTTTTCTCTTTTCTTTTAATGGGCTACATTCTTGTTGCATTTGCTTCAAACAATTTTCTGTTACAAAATGAACATGGCTGGATGTGCCTGGACCAATGTACAAACATCAGCTCTTTTCATAGGCGTTTGATGTAAGCAGATGTTTTCTATCTGCAGAAATGTAATGTGACAAAGCTGACCTCACCTGTGTCAGACACGGATCAGGAGCAGCACACCATAAATTAACACAAAAGGCGTTCCGTTACACAGCTAAGCATCTTACACACACTGTAAATAATGTGTGTATAGGTGTGTGTGTGTGTGTGTGTGTGTGTGTGTGTGTGTGTGTGTGTGTGTGTGTGTGTGTGTGTGTGTGTGTGTGTGTGTGTGTTTACCAGCCTGGAAGGGGGATGGAAAGAGATAGCTGAGAAAAGCGTGCAGAAACCCCAGGAGAGGGAAGCTGTGTGCCTGAAGGCAGATTCATAGAGCTGCTCTCTGTAGACTAGTTCAAACTGACTTTAATGAAAGACTCCCCTCACTGCTTATTGAGCTTAAAGACAGACTCCACCGTCTGCAGAAACACAGAAGAATATACCTGATACACACCGCCAAGTATATAGCCATTTCCTTTATTAACAGATTTTTCATAGGTAAATCTATAAAATTGTTATTCACCTGATTACTGAAAATAAATCATGACATCTTTGTGCTGGTATTCTTTTTCCATTACTTATTTCTTTTATCGCTAACATTCAGTAAATTCGTTCAGTCATCAGTTTCAACAATGATGTGTGCCCTTCAAATTCAAAATTTGTAGGTGAGCACATTATCATTTGTTCATATGATGCATTTATTGCTTAAGAGCACATCGATGTAGTCAGCAACGTAGCTCGGGGTGAAGCCTGGTCAAGAGCTGTTTCTAGTACAATGCTGCAAACAACACAAAACACCACCCAGATCTGAAACAGGAGCTCTGCCTCCAGCCAGGAGTCTTATTTCCAGCACCTTTCCTACTCATTCATAAAAGGCTTGTCTTTACGTTAATACCCCAATGGACTGCAAGGACTTTTCCATAAAGCAATTTCACGGGTGTAAATGACTTGCTTTTATGTGACAATGACTCCCCCTGCCTCTCCCGCTGTGAATGGGGGCCACATTGGGTAAAGGGTATCTGAAAGGTAGCTGCTATTATGGAATGTATCCAAGTGATTAAACGGAAGTGAAGGACAGAGGCCTAGCAAAGAGAGAGAGGGAGAGAGACAGAGAGAGAGAGAGAGAGAGAGAGAGAGAGAGAGAGCTCATCCTCCAGGCTAGCCTGAGGCTCCAGGAGAGAACAGCTAGATTAAAGATGCTGTATTCCTTTTAATGCCTCCAAAGGCTACGGCGCGAGAAAGAGAGAGAGAGAGAGAGAGAGAGAGAGAGGGAGAGAGAGAGAGAGAGAGAGAGAGAGAGAGAGAGAGAGAGAGAGAGAGAGAGAGAATGAAGGGGCGGCTTCATTACTACTAAATCAATAGCACAAACAGGTCCTGATTGATTTAATGGCAGTGTAAGTGAAAGGGGTTAAAAAATAAGGCTCACCTGCACAGCAGCAGCACTGGGCAGAGGCAGGGCTGCAGTGTATTGACGGCAATGCAGATGAGCCCAGCTCATTAGGAGAGAAACGAACAAAGCCTGGACTATGTACAGAATCAGTTTTAAAACGGGTTGCTTGATTTTCTTCTTCATTTTACTTTACAGCTTTTATTTTTTTTTTTCGACATAAATCTCACAAATGAATTCAAGCTCATTTTTTATTTGTTACCAAGTAAATCATTTTGTTGCCTGAAAGAAAAGACTGTATCAAGTTTAGATTCACAGGCTTTCAATATTCTGGACCATAGTGAGGAAATTGTGAAGGTTAGAGCAAGGGTATGTCCACTAGCCACAATGATCAAGGCAAAAAAAACATATTTGTTTCAGGGGTTTTTTTTGTTATTGTTTGGTTTTGTGTGTGTGTGTGTGTGTGTGTGTGTGTGTGTGTGTGTGTGTGTGTGTGTGTGTGTGTGTGTGTGTGTGTGAGTGTGTGTGTGTGTGAGTGTGTGTTTTCATTTGTTGCCTTTACATATGTATGCCACAAAAAGAAGTAGCTTTAAATGGTTTACTTAAACAAAGTTAACAGTGTACAGTTTATTTAGTTACTGATCTTTTTGTATAAAAAGTTATCTCAAAAGTCTTCTTTTTCAAATGATGTTCTTTGTTCCAACATTTAAACGAACAAACATTTAATTTGTGATTCTGACCATTTTAGCTTTACAGAAAAATGATTAATGCAAATACATTTCGGCTGAGATAACATTTAGCACTTAATTTAGCCAAATTTATTGCAGCCAGACAAGGACAGAGTATAGTATTCATTTCAGACAAGGACATAGCATAGAAGACAGTGCAAGCAGACACAGCGCACTCTGCTGAGCCAGTGTGGGTACAGTGTTCTTGTGTGGAAATAGCAGATGTAATATAGCCCTTTAAATCTAACACTTTAAATCTTATGCAATGAAATCAGATATTTTAAGCTTCTGAAATTATTGAATAATGAATTTCTTTTTTTTTATCTATGAAATGAGCAGCAATAAAAGCTTATGATTTAACAGATTGCTACTGTAAATGGTTACTATTTTCTCTCCTCTTTGCCTCTTTCTTTATAGTACTGAATAAAGGCCAGTGTGTGACAAAATACTATCGCTGGATACAGAAGAACGGAGGCTATATCTGGATCCAGTCCAGTGCCACTATTGCTATCAATGCCAAGAATGCCAATGAGAAGAACATCATCTGGGTCAACTATGTGCTTAGGTAAACAGGGCTTTTTCAGTTAAGTGTTATCCTAAATTACTGTGACGCTTATTTGTCAATTCCCATTAGAAAGCTGGAGGATTTCCATTTGCGATTGTGAGGCAGCAACAGCCAAATAAATAGATCTCTGTAAGCCTCTATTTAATCTCCTCTCCCTTTGCGGGCACGAGCAGCGCCTTAGCCTGAGATCATTAGAGAGATGTGTGCTCGTGAACACTGGATCAATCAGGATGTTTAAAATGTTCAGAAAGTGTACTCTAGGTTATTTTACCTTCCTTCCACCTGGAAACAGTTCAGATCTGTGAATAATTCTCTCACCTCTCTCACTCTTTTTTTTTGTGCTCAGTAATCCGGAATACAAAGACACACCCATGGATATCACACAGCTTCCGAATCTGCCAGAAAAAGCCTCAGAGTCCTCAGAAACCTCTGACTCAGAGTCTGATTCCAAGGACAACTCTGGTACAGTCTACTATATCTTCATCTCTGGATAAAAGAACAACTATGAAATGATAGCATACAAATAAATGTATTGCTGCACAAATAAGGTCCATCATATAAGTTGTATTCTCAGGCAAACCTAAACAAGCTCTTATGTAGTCTACAGACCACACTATTTTAAGTGTTCACCTTAAAAGGAAAGTTTTGCCCTGCAAGGTACAGAAGCATGGCACTTCAACGCTCCTAGTAAACCTGGTTAAAAGGTTCATTAAGCTTGGGCAGTCAACTGGAGATATTAATTATGCATTCCAGCACAAGATTGAGTATGATCCCAGAGATGGGTTTGGGGGCACTGAGAGGATGAGGTAGACTGACAGATTGGAAAGGGTGCCAGAATATTGCCTCCTGGCACCTTGGCATGGCCAGCCCTTTGCCAGCATTTATCATAAAGGTTACAGTCTGTGCCAGTTGCAGCTGGACTAATTCATGCCCTGGTTTTTTTTTCTCTCAATCATCAGTCTCTCTTACTATCCTACTCTTCCTTGCTCACTCAGTCAGTTTCAGAAAGCAGTTGGCTCGTTATTTATACCACCAAACTCTATAAAGAGTGAATGAAAGTTGAAATAAAAAGCTGACAAATAAAGAAAATAAAAACCGTGACTTTAATATGCCAGTGTTGGGTAACAGCAATGATTATTACTTCATACTAAAACTATACAAAACAATTGGGGAACTTTTATTTTCAAAGTGGAATAAACTGAAGCATTCAAAGAACAACACCCATGACAAAAGCACTGGCCAGTGATTAGTCATTGAGTAATGATTATTTTTGCTGTTATGCTGTCTGATTTAAAAGCATCAGCTTTCTAAAAATGTTATATAGTCTTAAAATATCAAATAAAGGTATCAAGTGGTAAAGGTCCATCTGCAGATGCATAATACAGCATTTACAACCAAATATCCATGAACATTTTAAATAAATGTATAAGACTCTAAGGAAAAGGTAACAGCTATTAACCTAAATTTACATGACAGGGTAAATCTTGGTGAGTATATTCAGCTGCCCTATGACATTGCATAAGTGAAAAATAAATATGTCTGGCTTAACATATTCTCAACCTAAATTTGGAAAAATATCGTGCATGATGTAACAAAATTCAATAATTAATTTATATAACTTAAAGGAACTCTTAATCCTATAAATAAACTAAATTCTGTGATCCTATATGATGCCTGAACTACCCTGTTTTTTTTTTTTCTTAGAAGACAATGAAAACCCCAAGTCAGATGGGAAAGGAAATAAGTCTTCTGGGAACAGTGAAGAGCCAGAAACAGACAGTAAGAAACCCACCAGACACTCTGAGCAGGAGATGAGGCATCAGGAGGAGGATAGCTCCAGTAATGCAGAGAGCCAGGAGAGTGAGGACAGCTTGGAGCCCTCTGATTGTGAGGCCGAGCACAAGGAGGGCCGCTTGACTCATCTCAGTGGTCTGCCCATTAAAGTGGAGCACTATGGTGATGGAGAGGGAGCAGAGCTTCACAATTCGCTCTCATCCTCCTCTGAAGAAGAGGACGAAGAGGAGGAGGAGGAGGAGGAAGAAGAAGACAATGATGAGATTATGAAAGACTACAACAGCGAAGTGGAACTAAGTGGTCCACTGACAAGTAAACGCCAGAAGAAAAAGAAAAGGAGGAAAAAACAGAAATGGGGGGGCAATCGTCAGCGTCTGCGACTTTCACCACCAGACAATGTCACAGCAAGTCCAGGAAGTCTGGAGCCTGCACTAGGGGAGCAGCCTCCACTGCTGCCACCTCCATCACCCGCAACTGCCTCAGTGCTCAAGATCAAAACAGAGATGGCCGAGCCAATCAACTTTGATAATGACAGCAGTATCTGGAACTTCCCCCCAAACCGGGAGATCTCACGCAACGAGTCACCTTTCAGCATGACCAAGCCTCCTAGTGCCCATGAAGCCTTCCCAGCTGCTATCCCAGACTCAGTACTCACTCCACCAGGCACTGAAGGAGGAGCAGGCATCAGAAAGCCCTTCAACAACAGCAGCAGCAGTAGTAGCAGTAACAGCGCCCCCACCTCAGCCAGCCTGGCACCCCCATTGTCTAATTCCTCAACATCTGACCCCCTATCACCTCCACTTTCAGCCTCGCCACGTGATAAGCAGCAGGGCACACCCACCTCCCAGAATTCCCTGCTGTATAGCGGTGACCTGGAGGCCCTACAGCGGCTACAGACAGGCAACGTGGTGCTTCCCCTGGTGCAGCGTGTTGCAGGCACACTGGCTGCCACCAGCACAGCGGCAGCACCACGTGTCTACACGGCAGGCACCATTCGCTACGCACCTGCCGATGTCACACTTGCCGTGCAGGGCAACCTGCTCCCCAGCGGACACGCCGCGGTCAACTTTGTGGACATGAACGGGCCTGGCTTTGGAATTGATGCCAAGACACCCATGGAAATGCTCTACCACCATGTGCACCGGCTCAACATGTCGGGTCCATTTGGTGGTGCAGGCACAGGTGCCAGTCTCGCACAGATGCCCACTGCTAATGTCTTCACCACGGCAGAGGGACTCTTCTCTACGCTTCCCTTCCCCGTTTACAGCAATGGCATCCACACAACACAGACTCTCGAGCGCAAGGAGGATTGAAGCAAAACACTGAGACCATATTACTGTGTTCAATTTAAATCAAGAAACTCTTTCGAGGCCTATGACTGTGTTTCAAGTTGGGAGTGGGAATTAATTGTTCTAGCACTTTGAATTTCAAGCAATTATGCTTGTGTAATTGAAACAAATGGTTTCTCTTCCTGTGTCTTTCCTCATTTTTTTTTTTCTTCCTCCTCTTCCTCCCTCCCTTCTCTAGAGCCAATGACATTTTCTTTAAACAAACTAAACAGGCTCATCTCTATTTCAGAGTTCCTTTGAGCCACAGAGAATTCACCACTCAGGTGTGTGGTTTCTCCATGGTGAAATAAAATGTGCTTTTATTGACTTCATTACAGTTCATCCTTATTAGGATGTCTTGTGTATTTAAAGGCAATTCACAAAGTCGATAAAAAAAAAAAGAAACAATTTTTTATCAATATCTTGATGTGATCAAGGCTGACACTGACAAAAGGATGTTACCCTGTTTGACATAGTTGAAAGGGTTTAAGGGTTCTTTCTTAACGAGAGAATGGTATTTTAGAAAATAATGCTTTTCTTCGTTTTTTTTATAGCTCAGATTTAACTTACAAATCATGCATTTTAAAAGCAATTTTAGCCGGGTATTGACCTGATCCGAATGTTACTACAAACTCCCAGGACTTTGGAACAGGTCAGTGTGAGATTCCTCCAGTTCCATCTTCCTTTTGCAGATCCATGGTGCTATCATCAACTAACCCTCACTCAGCTGGCTGACGTAGGTTTTGTTCCAGAGCTCAACAAACGATGGCTTGAGAGATTTTCTACTGAAAACTCAAACCTCTATCAGACAAGTTCATTTTTCTAGTGTTTATCCCCTGCAGAGGGTGGAGAAGGGTTTTGGCTATGGCTCAATCTGATTGAGTCTGAAAATGGATTTGGACCAGGCTGTGAATCATTTCTTACCTCTCAGTGTAACTGAGGCTAATTTTTACATCATAAACTTGAAGATGAATGTGAAACTCTTAACAGGCTTCACTCTTTTTTTTTTCCTCTCCCTTCTCATATTTGAAGCCTAGTAGCTTTTGCCATCAGTCTCCCGAAATCAGTTTCTCTTCACTTCTTCTTGAACTCTGAAAACCACATATCAACAAGATTGTAATAAGGACATGCATTTTCAATCAGAAATGTGTTTTGAGAAATCACATTCCTAATTTTTTTCCACTGTTGCCAAAAAAAATTACCGTCACAGTTTGGTGTCAAGACACTGTGAATTTGTTTGGGGGGAAAAAGAAAGTAATAAAAAGGAAGAAAACTGTCGCTTCATCTTTTGGCAGCCATCCATCACGTCATCTATTACCAAGCGTGATAAGCGTAAACGTGTACAATGTGTAAGTGTCATTGGCTGTCAGTCCTCATAGCGATTTCAGTGTGTGTTACTATATGCAGTATATACCGAGCTGATGTAGCTGTTTCGTCCTTTGTCCTCTCTGTGCTAGTGTGGGCTTGGACAAGGGGGAACACTTGTTCTCCCTCTCCTTCCCCTCTACAGTCTTAGTGAACCAGTGGAGGTTAGTGGATTTTGTGTGGTGGCCTTCCAATGTAGTGTCACCTTTTTGCTGCTTCTTTTCTGTCTGTATTACTTTTCTGTTCCTGCTATTGCTTTGCTGTCGTGTAGTCTACAGACCTCTCTCTTCCTCTCAGAGATAAAAAGACTCTTAACTAGCTCAAAGGTTTAAGGAGCCATTTTTTTTGCCACTGGGGAATTCTGGGATTGCGGTCTCCACTTCAAAACTGACAAGGATAAAACCGAAGTAGCATTTAGATGTAACGTCTGGAACCTCAAAGGCCTAAGTTGTGAAACATTCCCAGAGTCCCTTGTGCTTCTCATGTGCATTGGGTGTATTTCATTGGTTTCCACCAACCAGTTGACTTCAAGGACCCTGCAACTAACAGGAAGTTAAATATTAAGACTGTATTTCAGGACAATAAACAATTTTAAGGAATTTCTAATGAGAAAAGAAAAAAAAAACTCACACTATAAAATCTATTTTTATAGGTGTTTTGGAAATGCATGTTTACCAAGTTGATTGTTTGGTTTACTTGATTTCGTTCGGTCCAGCAGCTTTGCCAGCGTTTAGTGTTTTTTAGTCTGTCCAACAAGGCAAAGGGGGAGCCTTTTTGTCTTTTTACTGAATCAGGCTACTCCCCTACATCAGGAATCTCGTCTCTGTGGTTTCTGTGAAAATGTGTTGTTACTCAAACCCAGGTTATAAAATTAATGTTTTTAAAATGATAGCTGCTGTCGGGGCAGTTGCAGGAGAGCTTGGCGTCACCACTGAAGCTTAGCGTCTTAGATCCTAGTCTTAGCTTTTTTTACATTACAAAAAAGTTGTGCTGTACAGGGGGTGGCTCAAAAAAAACACTGTGGACCAGGAAATACACCCATATGTTACAAACAGAACAGCCAGCTGAGCTGTCTCAGTGTTTCTGTGTTGTGTCAAAATGATTGCTGGTGATTTAATCTTAAACTAATCTCAGCTGCTGTCAGAAAAATAGTGTTTAAAAATTACAATATGATAAATCACTTCATTACCTGTGAAAACTGTGTCTGTGTTTTTAACTATTTCTTGTACAATTATACAGATTCTTTTATGAGGAACTTGGCGCCAAGTAGATGAATACGGGAGAAAGGGATTCTCTTAGTATCAATGTTAACAGTGTTATAAATTCTAAATACAAACAAATTAAAATATTAAAAAGAGAAAACTATGGTACAATTTTTGTTTTGTTTTTGTTTTTTTTTCTTTTTCAAAAAAGAAACAACTAACTAAAGCTAACAGAGTGCCTGGCTTGTTTTTTTTATGGAAAAACATCTCTTTTCATTTACCATAAATAATGCTGCAATTCAGAAATGTACATACTTCATTTTACAACAGGGTTCTTTTATACTTTTGTAGGTTCTCATCAGTTTAAGCAAACATGTCATACATGGTTGTCTTTCTGTAACGGTTTTTTACCATCTTACAGGTGCCATATTCATAATAAACTTCTCTCAGATTTGTTACTATCTGGCATAATTTCTTTCCCATTCAGTTCATCCCAAGTAAAAATCACACATCACACTGACTTTCCTCTTTGTTTATTTCTCTTATGTTTTTTGTTTTTTTGTCGTCGTTGTTTGTTTGATTGGGTTTTTTTATGTTTCCAGATATCTGGCCAATATTTCCTTTGCTCATTCATTCGATCATAGTTGGATGCATGACACAGTGGAACTAATAAGACCAAAGGTCTCATTCTCATCCTGACATGTCCACAGTCCACACTAAATTGTATTTTTGCAGCTCACTGCTCACTTTTACGCTCCAGGGCTGTGGCAATGCAATGCACCTAGTTGTTAAATAAGCACTCATGGGTATTTTGTTTATCATAAATCTTTATTCAGTTTTTTTATTGAGCAGGTAATCTAGTCTGTGCTGTCCATTCTGCATTACTGATCTCACTGTAACATTCATTTTGATAGTATTTTATTGTTTCATTGTCATTGTTTTGGATTATTTTTATTTAAATCTATAACTGTTTCTTTGCTAGTTAATACCTGAAACAGGACATCACAACACACTAAGATGCTTTAAAGAAAGTGTTGTACCTTTCAAAGCCGCAATACCAGATCACTCACTCTCAGTTGCTCATTTTCTTCCTCTCAACCTCCTCCTCTAACTCTCCATCATCTCTTTCCACCTCCTAAACTCCATCCCCCAACTGACGCCTGACTCGAGGCTCTGAGGGGAGGTCACAGGCAAAGCCCAGCGAAAAACTCCAGCCAACTTTAAATATTTCACGCAATTTCAAATGAAGGCCATGAATGATAGATCACAGGGTAAAGATAGATAGAGAGAGAGAGAGCGAGAGAGAGGGAGAAAGTGAGAAAGACAGGGAAAAAATAAGCTTAGACCTGAAACCTCTCTAATGACCACAAGCTGTCCATCTCCTCATCCTGTCCTTATTGGGAATCAGCTTGTTGGCTCTGTGCTCATCTACCCATAGTCTGACCAGCATTTTGAGAGCACCTTTATACATTTTACACATACTTAAACACAATTAATGATATCATGTAAAGCAACAATAAACTGTACAGACAGGAAACAGCAATACACTACAACAAAACAACATTTACTATGATCATCTTACTGTCTAAATCTACTTACTTTTATATTTGGAATACGGAGCAATTTTATAAGCAGCTAATCACATGCAGCTGGTACAGTTTCATCCTTTTGCTAAACTTAAATAAGTTTCATATATTTAAGAATAAATTGGGAAATCATGTATGAGGAACACTAACAGATTCCAGTCTCTCTGTCATGACATTAAAACCAAAATTTGTAGGAAATGAACACATTACCAGCTAACATTATGCTGCTCTAGAATATGTTTCAGTTTCTGTATGCTGTATAAGAAAAGGAATAAAAAGATACTGTTTTACCAATCTGCTCACATAAAATAGTAAATCATGTTAGGGCTCTGATACATGAAACTCGAGCACCATAACCATAAGCAAACTTACTTCAGGCTAAACCTAAAATTTCCACGAGCACGTTTATAAAGATTTTTTTAATTATAATCCCTGACGCATATTTGTTTATTAAATCAATAATAATTCATTTTTAAGGTATGATGGCTAGACATATAACTCATGGTGAACTCTATGAGTGGTGGAAGGAGATCATTTACAGTGTGATAAGAGTGACATCTAGTGGATGTCAGAATTTTTCAGTATATACTGATTTTCCTGTAATCTTCTGCGTGCATTACACCTAGAGATACATTCATAAGCACTTTATTAGGAACATCAGTACACATACAGATTCATGCAATTATCTAAACTAGCCAATCATGTAGCAGCAGTACAATGGATAAACTTAAGTAACTTCACACCAAACATTAGAATAGGGAAGTATTTTTGCGTATCTGAAAGCATTTTCACAAACAACAGTCTCTAGACTGTGCAATAAACAAAACCATGAAGTGAGTGACAGTTCTGCAGGACAGAATCTGGTGGAGATAGCGTAATGTTGAGAGGAATGTTTTCTTAAAATGTTTCCAACTTTTGTTCAATTCATGTCATAAAACATTGAGGCTGGTGTGAGAGCAATGGAAGTCCCTACCCAATGTCAGTGGTGTGTAATAAAGTCACCTAATAAAGTGCTCAGTGAGTGTATGTAGCTACAGTGCAGTAGACTTCAAATTAATTGTAGAATTAATCTTAAATATTTGTACACATTCTTCCTCAATGTGTTATATTACCAGTTCTCAGAAATCCAAAAAGTAAATAATTGCACAAATTTGTGTACACCATCATTTTATTACATAAAAGGTCACTTTTTAAAATATAAAAAGCTTATCAACGCCAGAAGCAAGTGAAAGTAGTCAGGGATGGGCAGTACTTATGATGCATGCATTTCAAATACGTATTTCAAATATAAAATAGGATTTTGTCATTTGTATTTGATAGGGTTGATGAAAATGGCTTCATATTTTGTAACAAATATGTTTGTATTTTAGTATTTTGAAATTACTGTCAAATACTTTGTAAGACCTCGACATGATGACATCATAAAAATGCGGCCTCTGATTGGTGTCTACTGTGTCAGTACTTTGCCCAGACTTGTTGATATCAGAACAGAAAATTGATCCCTATAGAAGAAGGTGATGAAGGTGAGAAATGTGCAGGCTGTCAACTTCTAAATAGGTGTCTAATGATTGATAAATAAATATTTGATCGTGAATATTGTACCCTAATTGAAGTAGCTGTTTAGTAGAATCATGATTTTGCATACCATTGCATAAATGACTACCTGACACATAATACATTATAATATTTATGACTTACAATTAAATGATTCATTAGTTAGAAACCAGTTGCTCTGAATACGAGTGTCATCAGTTGTCTTCTTATGAATGACACGTTTGTCAGTGAGTCAGTGTTTCTGATGTAAAGTAGCCTTTTGTTACCAAACACCAAGTAACTAAATTAGTCATCGCAAAAATGTTAAATATGAAACTGTTGGTTATTTTAAAGCTAACCTTCATCTGGGAGATCACACTGATGTGTGTGATTATTTAATCTGTTAACTGGTTGCATATATCAGATTTATTGTGTGTCTCGGCCAAAGAAAAGCTGTTGCTATCAAAAATTGTTGACTTAATCAAGTAAATCAGTGGATTGTTAAACGAGATCAAATAGGCCAATTGATGGAAGGTTTTGCGAAGAAATTTCATGCTCCCTTGTAAAAAATATTTTTTTGCATTTTTTAAATACAAAAATTTTAATACACTCAAAGTTAAGGTATTTGGTATTTTATTTTAAAATTCATTTTGACGTATCTTTGCCCAACCCTGACTGCAGTGTTGAGGTAGTGTGTAAGTAGTTTTCAATTCTTTGAAAAACAATTTCCTGGCTGACGACCTTTAGAAATATTGTATGATATTATAACAGAAACAACTTTACAGGCAAAATTAATTGCTGCTTTTATTGCATGTTCTTTTTCATAATTTTAATAAAAAATATGTTCATATTATGACTTGTTTAATAAATGTAATTAGTGGAAGAATTACAGTGAAGAAAAGAACGCTGTTCATTCATACTATCAAATCTCATACTATCAAGAATATTTGGTTGTGTTTGTATGTTCACATTCCTGCAGAATAACTGTTATATATGACCTTAACTTCAGGATCAGATAATTGGTAGAGTGTAGAGATCTAAATTATATATAATTCTGTAATGACTAGGAATTACTTTATTTTTGACCACCATGTTTTCCTTCTAAAAAGTGATCTGTATTGACATTTAATATCATTAAAAGTAAATGTGTTTGTATGTTAATTAATATAAAGCAAATACTAATATATATCCTACAGTAGAACTTAGATATGAAAAATAATTAGTTTACTGCTGATGCTCTGTGAATTAATATTGATTTGAAATCAATTGCTGAACTCAGTTGAGAAGCTGATCAATACTTCCATTACTTTGCTACATTCCATACATAGGATATTAAACTGTTTATGAGTCAGTTTAGGTAGAGCTTTCTGGAAGAAGGGCAAGAATTTTATAAGGCATTGCAATGTACTTGCAAACCACTGTTAATTTTGTTGACAAACACTAGCGCAGACAAAATTGCCAATGTCCATCTGTGGCAAGAAAAAAAAATACAATAATTTGTTTAATTTTATTTATGTACTTTTTTGAACCAGTCCCCTTGCTGTTATACAGTAGTCAGTAAAGGCTATTATTTCAATCCACATAACTAACTAACTAACTTTCTTTTCGGCTTCTCCCGTTAGGGGTCGCCACAGCGGATCCTCCGCACGTTTGATTTGGCACATGTTTTACGCTGGATGCCCTTCCTAACGCAACCCTCCCCAATTTATCCGGGCTTGGGACCGGCACTGAGAGTGGCTGCGGATGGTTCCCTGACCGGGAATCGAACCCGGGTCGCAGCGGTGGGAGCGCTGCATCTTAACCACTAGACCACCAGGGGACCTTATTATTTCAATCCACATAAAAAATAGAAAAGAAGAACTAATTTAGGGTTTAACCTACAGCCCCAGTGAGAATGCAGGACATACAAATAATGACTTTTTTTAGATAGATATATCAACTTTGGGACAAATAAAGGTATATCTTATCTTTCTTTTTTTTTAAACATTGAACAATCTGAGTGTAAAAATACACTGTTGTATGATACAGGAATTACTGCCCCTTACACCATAAACTTTTGGCTGCTGGTTGGCTCCTGGTCTACACACATAAATACACACACGCACGCACACACACACACACACACACACACACACACACACACACACACACACACACACACACACACAAGAGATGCAAGAGAATGAACACTTTAGTAATATGAGTTATTTTTGCAATGAAAAAGTATCCAAATAAAGAAACATCTAAATTTTAACTGTTGATATTATCAGGACTTTTCAAGGTTGCTGAAAACTTCACCTTATATTGCTGATTGATTTTGGGACATTTAGAGAGAAACTGAGAGAGTGTTTACTAGCACAATAAAGACACTGTTGGATTTGATTATTTTCACTTTTACGATTTTATACTCAGAAGTCGACTGTTTCAAGTGTCTTGAAAACCATTTTGCTCTTTGTATATAACCTAAACATGAGAATTTAAAATAATACAAATGTAAACACACATTTTATGGGATGAATGTATATATCACACAGTTATTTGAAATCTCATCTATAAAAGACAGATTTAATAAATGAAAAACTTTAAATAATAGTAAACTATCAACGAAAAATCGTTTTTTGTATCACATTAACACCCCAGATGAGGTATATTTAATAAAATTGTATTAAACGTGCACAGTTTTGAGAATTAAAAGCAGTTTTTTTTTTAAGCTTCCTCTGCTTCTTATTCACTATTGCTATCTAGTGTTTGTATGTGTAACTACAACTATAGGACTCAGGCGGCCACATTTTAGTATTTTTAAAAGCAATTATACCGGGATTGCCTTTTTTTTTATTGATTATGAATTGAAACAATTAAACAATTTAATCCAATGTATGTGAGGCCCAGCATTTACCACCATCTATTTAAAAGAACTGCACATGGGCAGGTAAAGCAGAGTGCGTCCTTCAAGGTGTATCTTTTAAGACACAAGACACAGCAGTTAAGAAGGTCAGGTACATCACAATGATTTCTTAAATCCTTGACCCCATCATCCAATCCCAATGTGACCCTAATCTACAGTTATAATGGAGGTAGACCGTTTATTAGGGGTACTGATTTACTTGAAATTAAACATACAAGCACAATAACACATACCGCATTCATTTTGAGAGATTTTTTTCTATCATTGTTGTTGTTGTGTTATTGTTGTTGTGGTGTTGGTGGTGGTGGTGGTTTGTTTGCTGACAGTAACGGTAACTGATCTGGGTGCTCAGCAGATTGAACTATTTCTGAGATGTGGCGGAGTGAAGAGGCACAATACATCTAACTGTGCCAGTACCTTTGCTCCCCTAATTGTTTAACAGTTAGTCCTGATCCACAAGAGATTAAACAATGACCTTCCCAGAGTCCTGATATTTAACGCAACAGCGCAGGGTTTCAGTCAACCCGCTTGTCTGTTTCTAGTACAAAAACCCAAATATAGAAATAGCTGGTTATTTTAAAAGCGTTTCTACAATTAGAATCATCTCTACTTCAGGCTGTCAGTCATTCTTTAAACTGGCATTGCATATGGGTTCTTTGGGAACTAGTTCTGTTAATCGAGCAATAATAAACCACATTTTATGCCCAATTGTGCCTGACATGTCAGTTATCTGATGATTTCTTATCCATTAAAATATTGGATAAAAGCAATATTGAAACTATATGATACATGATTATTTTTTTTGCACTTTAAATCCATTAATACATTTAAATAAATAAATAAATAAATAAATTAATTAATTAATTAATTAATTAATTAGGGCGCCTATAAATAAAAATATACAGCTTTAGTGCGCTATTAATTTGTTTGCCACTAGAGGGCGGTAAATGTGAACTTACAAAATACTCAATGGCGAATACACGAGCTAAAGTACAGTAGCTGTAAAAATGTCCTTCAGCTTGTCAAGCTTGTGATCACGCCACAGTTTCACGACTTCTCATGTTAAAGTTCTAGGGAAGATTCAGAGGTAATGTTCCCAGCGAGATCAACGTCGATCAACTGTTTAAAATGTGAAATATTTTAAATATGGTACAAAATGTCCACTTTCTGGATTAAATGCCTATAGTATATTATAAATATTTTGACGACTGCATCGTATACAAATATAGTTGTTTGTTTTCATTTTTAAAGGTCCAGTGTGAAAAATAAAGTTTGGAAAGCAAGAAATCGCTATTTTACATACAATAAAACACAACTTTGTGTTACATATTGAAACTTTGTTTAACTACAATTACAGCATGAGTCAATGTTGATGTGTTGTAACTCCCAGCTTGAATAATACGTGTACCAGCAGCATTGCACCACGGGATAGTCTATTTCTTAATAATGTTTATTAAATGATTGGAAAAGTAAAAAGGGGAACATTACATCACTGTTTGTAACAAGGCATTGCTTACTCAAACTTACCACTTCCCCTGGAATAAACTTAGTCATATTAAACTCCTTTCCATTCAAGCTGGAGTTTGTCCAGCAGGACAGGAGGTCACGGAGAGTTGTTTAAAGTAAAAAAAACAACTCTTTGTTACATTTACTTTAAACCATGTTAATGAACTGATAGCTCTGTCTAGCATAGCTAATTCATATTAGGAACACTTGTACACATACACGTTCATGCAAGTATCTAATCAACCAATCACGTGGCAGCAACGCAATGAATAAAATCATGCAGCTAGTTGCAGAATTTGGTGAATTGGTCCAAAAATTTTTTGGATCATTTATAATTTCTTTGTACAAATTTGTCAGACTCTCTCAAGATTTATCATTCAAATTAAGTACGTCTTCGGAAGGCGCTCTAATGGTTCTGATATAACTAGAGTGACCAGGTGTTATTTAAATCCATACCACTCGAACGCAACCGATAAAAACAATTTATTTTGGAAATTGGTTTTGGATTTATCTTGAACCTGACCAAACTAAAGTCGTTGTTAAAGATGGATCAGTGAACATGTGGTGAGTGAATATGATCTTCTAGAAACACTTTGTATTATAAACAATGCTCAGTTGTAGATGTGTAAAATGCATTATAGAAATAAAAAAATGAACTATTGTTAATGCAAAGGCCATGATGTTTCTGAAACTAAATGAGTTGCTCTAATAAGCAGCAAATCAATGCAGCAGACCTTGTACATTTATACATGTTTGAAATTATTTTAGACAATTAATTCAATTAAGAACACAATTAATTTATTCACTTGTTTATTTACAGGATGTGCCACAGAGAAAGTCCACATGTAGCCAGTCTTTTCAAAGTGTTAAAGTCAAATATAATTTCAAACAATTTTACATTACCACACAATCATTCATCCTCAACATTATATATATGTACGCCCATTTAGTTCAAAACAGCACAGCTGCTTATTAACAATGACCGACTTTTAAGCATTTCCAGTTGACAATGACTACCAGTGCTGTCCTATACACCAATGTGACTTGCTAGTATCAGGGACACCACATAGTTCTCTTATGTAAAGGTTTTGCATTACAATTAAAAAGGTTCACTTAGTTTATATATAACTATGTATAAAACTTTATGGGAGCCTCTGAAGGGTTTACCTTCCAAATATTCAGGCAGTTTAACACTGCTTTAAACAGTCATGTTATACTGCAATATAATGCAAACCAATAGAACAATTACATTCTGATAACACACACACACACACACACACACACACACACACACACACACATCACATGTTAAAGCTAAGCACATTAGAATGCTATATTATAAACATTTCACTGCAAAACTATTAGTATTTGCTGTGAAAAATAAATCTCGCCTCTGTGTAAGTAGTTAGGGCCACAAAGGCCATGCAAATCAACTGGTGACAGTCTCGCTACGGTTTTAACCATTTGCATTGAGGTTACAATTGTAATGGGCGGAAATATCAAAACAGCTTCTCTCACATAGCAAAATAGAGAAGCACTAGATACCTTTTAAAAACAGACAAAAATTTATCAAAAGAATATTAAAAACTTCTTTCAGTTCATCCATCATCCACACCCACTGGAAACTATTGAATAACTTTGCTGTTTTTGTTACATAGACATGATAAGAATTCACTGCTGGTTTGTAAAGAAACATGTTTTAAAGAAATCATAACTGTAAGATAGAGATAGGAGGAGTCTGAGTTTCCATAAATCGCAGCTAAAAAAAGGCATGGTTGAGGAGGAAGCACCAGTACCTTAAGTGCAAAAGGGCTAAAACAACAACAAGCACACATGCTCACACACACATCTCCATGAAGATAAGTTTTTCACAGGTTCCTCTGCTAAGATGTGGTGCTGCTTTGTAAAGAGGCTAAAAAAAAAAAACAAGGTACAGTTACTCAGGTGACTCAATATAAATAAAGAACAGAATAATTCAATTGAGAATTGGGGAAAAACAAACCTGTTGAGTCCCTGAATCGTCTTTTTGCTTCAGCCCTTTCCTCTGAATCAAAGTACCACACAGTGATTGCATACCTACAATAAAAATGCAGTGCATACAATTTAACTCTACTTGTAGCAAAGGGGCATTTTATTTTTTATATATTCATGTATTTATGTATGTGGTCACAAATGCAGCAACAGACCTGGTAGCAAATGATGGCTGTACTTCATGAGGGTTCCTACGGTCTGACCAGAATAGCAGGAGTCGATCAAACAGAGGTTCGATGTCGGCAACGTATGATTTTCCCTCAGGAAAAATTCGAAGCACTCCTCCATGCTCCTATGGGGGTTGGGGTGAGATGTTATAATAATTTAAGTGCATACCTGCTGCACCCTGTGTGCTAGTCATAATACACAAGCTCGTAACTTTAAGCATACCTTGGCATTCCAGTTTTTGTTCAGGTAGTAGATGCAGGTGACACAACGGCCATCTGCATTAGGATTGTCCACGTGTTTTACATAACCCGCACCACTGCCTGGATAGCAAGCTACCATTGCCTATCACGGACAAACACAACAAATGAAAAGGTGAGGCAATTGATAAGTACTCATAATATATATCTATAAAAAAAAAAGTTGATGTATAATGAAAAATATTATATGAGTACATGGTACATTGTGTAGGTTTCTGTAGGAGACTGTGGCAGCAGTTGGCGGAGTGGAATTTGGAGCCGGACGGCATGATGAGACTAATCAGTGCGCTCTCCACTCGTGAACCGTGGCCACAGAGATTTATTTATTTATTTATTTATTTATTTATTTATTAGTTTGCATAGTCGAGTGTGCATTTTACTTATAATAAACACAATTCCAAAAAAATATAGAACATTTATACAATTAAAAAAATTGTTACATACACATTAATATATTAATATAAAACATTTTATATAAAAAAAAACCTGTTTCAAATGTGACAAATATTTTTTCTGGTGATACCTTAATAAAATACTGCCATTAAAACATGTTACTGACTAATAGCAACAATACAGTGTTGTAGCATTAATGAGAAGATGTTTGAGATGTTAAAAACTTGCCTACACCCCACAGTGAATGTTCCTATAAATGGTTAAAAAAATGTTTTTTTTTAATAGTTGCAAGACACCAATGGTATTAAAGAGATATGAAACACTGGGTTGTAATGATCCTGGTAATGGTAATATGGTAAATACAAATTGTTGGTGATTTCCTTATAACAGTATCAATTATTGCTTACACCAGACGCTAGTATGCAAGATCACTGTATTCTGAGGAACAATGTATTATAAGCTGTTACTCTATCCATTGTTTAGCCTTAAACACAGACTTAATCATAACAGTGGTTCTTGGTATTTCGTGTATTCCGTGTTAGCTGGCTTCCTTTGCTTATCTAGCTCTTTGGCGACTCTTCCCATCTATCAGTGGCAGTCGCCGTAGAAAGTTGCAAAGGTTTGGCAGCCAGAGCTCACCAGGTTGTGGATTGCGTGAGGCTGCACAGCACAATAGCAACACGCCTTATTCTCACAATAAAACGGGAAGCAAAACCCCCTCCATATCACCTCAGGCCCACATGACCTTCTGCTCTTGCACATAATTTAGCACGCAATATACCCTGCATTACCACAGCATGCGCACGTATCCATTCCCATTAAATAGGACTTTACAGTGAATACATCTGCGATGATTCATTTAGCAGATGCTTTTATCACTTTTAGTGAGCATTTAATGAATGGGGATCATGGAGACTGTAGGAAATCATTTTGAAAATGATACTTATAATAAATACGGGATTCCTGTGTTACAAATAATTAAACTTATTTTGAGAAGACCTTTTTAGCAGCAATGGAAAGAGTTCAGGGTTTCAAATTTATTGCAATAGATCACTAAGTAAATCAGTGCAATAGAAGTTTAAACTGCATACTTTTCCACCATAGTCAATACACATGTTAAATAAATAATTATATAGAAATATTCTGTTTTATTGACTACCAACAACCACTGTGTCTACTGAGGAGCTTTTTATCAAAGTATCCTATGCTAAACTCTGCTTTAACTAAAAATAAAGTTTTTCTATCATATCCTGTGTAACAAGCAAGTAACTCACAATGTAACTCGCATAATGACCCATGCTTATTGCTTATGCTGTCCCATAAATCTTCACATTAAACTGCACAAACATAAAATAAAAGCTTTGCCTGTTCCAAAACATAACCCCATTTTCCTATAATCATTGTCTCTACAGACCAGACGACTCAAGTGCTGCAGTTGCTATTCAGTGCCGTGCATGTTTACATTTCTGCAAACGCAAATTTATCATGGTCTCCTTCCCACAATAAGGGCACACACGTAGGTTTGTCGTCATATCCCAATGCAAACACCTATGGAGATCTGGAAGGACGTGTATGTGTGGGGAGGGGGGATTGAAAAAAGGAAAGGAAAAGAAAGCAAAAGAGCGAGCAAGGGGGAGAGAGGGAGGGAGAGAGAGAGAGAGAGAGAGAGAGAGAGAGAGAGAGAGAGAGAGAGAGAGAGAGAGAGCGAGCGAGCGAGCGAGGGAGCAGGCCTGGCCGACTGCCAGGACTGTGAAGGTTTAATGACAGTGCTACGTGTTGAGCGTGAGTGCGCTGCTTCGTACACACACACACGCGCACACACAGAATTCAGCTCTGGTGCAAAAGCCCCCTCCCCCTGGGGTCAGATAGCAAGCAGATCCAGCTCCTTTCCACACCACTCTTACTAAACTTAAGGTTACTTTTGGACAACAAACACTGGATCTTGATTTTGAGTTTTAATCCGAGTTAGACGATTTCACCCCGGCCAGACTTGGGTTATTGGTTATATGCCACTGGCTGTTACTTTTTTCTTTTTTTAAACTCACTCACTTACTTCCCGTTGCCTCAGTCTGTGTTTCCTGTGAAGGGAAAGCTGTGGGAAGAGTCACGTACTACTCATGATCAGCTCTCGCATGGCTAGCTCTGACAGACTATCTGTGGCATTCATCACCCACCACAAGGCATCACAACAAACAGCTACTGTAATTGTACTGTGCATTCAAAATAAAGGAAGATGATGACAGCTTGCTAAATAAAAGAATGTAGGGCATAGACCAGTGTTCGCTGCAAATGACCTTTTTAACAGTTTTTACTCAGGAAACCGACACTCGGCAGCATTCTGCAGTCACGCTGAAACGGGCATCAGAAGCTGATACAGTTTTTACTCAGCTCAAAAAGTATATAAATATTGATAAATATTGAACTCGTTTTTTTCTCCACAGGCTATTTATTATTTCAACTTAAGCCACTTAATCCATTGTACATTTAATGCCAATTTCTGTTTACTGCTTATACTTTCCAAATTTTATTTTTTTTGCATGCTGACTGCTAATAATCATCTTATTCATTTTTCCCACTATATTCACTTGTTAATTCAGCATCACTCTCTTTATCAGCAAGGTTTTGCCTCAACCAGCATGGCCATGCTACCAGCCCTGTCTTGAATCATTAGTCTTAAACCAGCCCTGTCTTGAATCAATGGTTTCTATGGTATTTCTGTGGTGAAAGGAAAACTCTGGTTCTCAGCTAGCTGTTGGCTTCGAACCAGAATGATGCAGAGAACAGACATGCCATGCCCTTAAACCCTAAGGAGAAACTCCATTATTGTTGGTGAATGGTGGGAAACTAATAAAGACACATTCTTTAATTTATCAGGGTTAAATCTCTTACCAAGTTACAATCATATATATTTTTTTAATCTAATGTCATTCCACCCTTATTTATAAGCCATGCATTACCTTCCTGAAACCCGCATTGCAAAAGCAACAAAAACTAGCTTCAGTAATGGGAGAAGCCGAAAGAAGAAGAATGATGCTGTATTTTATTTATTAAATGCATAGAAAGCAAAATCTCTATGTAATCTGATAACCGAGTAGCTTGATGAATTCAAGTATTTTATATATATATATATATATATATATATATATATATATATATATATATATATATATATATATATATATACACACACACACACACACACACACACACTAAGTATATATATATATATATATATATATATATATATATATATATATATATATATATAAAAAAGACTTGAATATATATTTTATATATATATATATATATATATATATATATATATATATATATATATATATATATATATATATATATATATATACACTTACTGTGTGTGTGTGTGTGTGTGTGTGTGTGTAACCCTAACCCACACACACACACACACACACATACATACAGTTCATAAAGTAGTACTTAAGGTTTTTTGTTGACTTTGATTAATAAAACTCAGTGTAATGTTTGTTCAGTCGTCCTCAGGAATGCATTACATAAAACATCATTATATGATTCGGGGTTTTCTTTGGGTTGGTTTTCTGATGTTGCTAAAACAAATATTTCAGTCAAGTGCTTGTCATTATATTTTGGTTAAATATATTTAAACTGTAAATACACACATTATACATGTGTAGGCAATGAAATGTTTAAATTGTAATTTAAGGGTCTGTCAATTTTGATGAGTTTACTTAATGTCAGAGCATAGTTTTCATTTCTAAGTATATAGTCAGAGAAAACTAGGCTATATAACTCTTACCTCTACATATGTTTCATGTTCATTTAGCCACTGTACAAGGAAAGTCATGTGACCTGTGACCATGTTTTCTAAGTTTAATAAAACACACATATCTGCTAACATCTAACACTTTTTCTATATATACACATTATTCTGACAGACTGGCAAATGAGTTTTGTGATCTAATACATGAAGATGTAAAAACTGCAGGTAACCATCAGAGTCATATTCGCCTTCATTCTAACTTCTTGAACTATTTTAAGGACCAGGAAACAGGAACTGCATTAGCATACCTCCGCATTCACTCTAATTGCTTTTTCATACTCCTCACTAAACTGATAAGAACTATGCCGATTGTGTCACGTCCATTCTGTTTATTTTTTCTTATGCTATATATGATACTCCAGGATTTCATTAGTAAAAAAATAAATAAATACTTTTGTGAAATTTACATGACAGAAATTCTAATTTACAGTATATTAATTCAGCAGACATCATTATTTTTAGAAACAAATATTTTGTATAAAATATTTAAATTTAATTCTTTACCTGTCCTCTCCTAGTGAAAAACAAAATGCAAAAAAAAATAAAAAAATGTAAGATCATCCCTACTGCATGAAGAAAAAAAACTGACTCTGTCAGCTGTAGACTAAACTACTGCTAGAGTTTATTTGCTCAATGAAAACTATAAAAAGATGTAAAGCTTATTACAAATAAGTTATACTAGTAGCTAGTTATCATGATAGATAGATAGATAGATAGATAGATAGATAGATAGATAGATAGATAGATAGATAGATAGATAGATAGATAGATAGATAGATAGATAGATAGATAGATAGATAGTTGCTAAGTTTTTTCATTTAATAAAATTTGTTAAACACCGCACATGCCTATAAACTTAACTATACAAGTGTAATCCGGTTTTGTGATAGTCTATCCAGTGCCGTCTGTATAGCTTGCTAAAGTTTGTTTTCTTAAAACAAATTATGTTTTGTTTTAATATAAGCTTATAACCATTCTGTCTTTTACAGTGATAAGGCAATTCTTATATGTAGACAAAATGTTTGCTTAATTTTTGACAACATGGATGTAGTCGATTTAGTTTTTAAAATGAACTAAAACTATGATACAGCAACATGCATCACGTAACACAAAACTAAAAGTAAATTCAAATCATGATGTTTACCAAAACACAATTACTTTTTAATTTGACATAACATTTACATCAAACCTCTGTAGTAGACTCAGTTGTACAGTAAGCAAATTAGACCGAACCTTTGCGGCAGATTTAGTCATACAGTAGACAACCTACAGCACTCATTATATTACTGGAGAGCATAATTACAGCTTAAATACAGTCCAAATACCAGAACATAAAAGAAAACCTAATTACATTAATTAACTGATCTTTATACATTATGGTTGAAGTTCTTATTTTTTTATGCTTATGGATCATAGTGCACTTCAATAAATCCTTTTACAGTTTATTGTTTTGATTCATTCGGTGCATCACTTCTATAACATCTGCTTGTCCGAAATATTGAGCACAATTGTGTTAACTTTTATAGTAAAATTATATACGGGTAAGTTTAGCGGCATCATTTACGTTGTAATTAAGTGAATAAATTGATTTGCTGCTTTCAACAACAGATACAGAGCAGTTAAAAGCTTAGAAAGTAAAATTATATAAAGAGTTCAAAACAGGAGTGTCTGTAGATACATTATTTCATTTATGTTGACAAACATGATAGAAAACACACGTAAAACTGTTTTAACATGACTTCCGTTTAGTTGGAAGACTGCTTATTTTAAAATAGACCCTTTAATTGAACCGCCACAAGGACTAGGAAATGTTTATTATATAAAGAATAAAAACTGAATTTGCTTGGCAATTCTAATCTGTTCATGGAAAACTGTGTAGTTGTGCTGTGTCTGACCAAACATAATAGTTATGATCATGAAGCAAATGATAGAAACAACACAAAGCATTTTATTAAACGAGTGAAAATATTAAGAGAATCTATGTAGGATATAATGTCTAACAAATGAGAAGAAAAATATCTATAATTACTTTGTAACCTTGAAACTACTCTCAATGTAAACATAGTGAGAACCCAGGAACCACATTCAATGTAAACACCAAGAATAGTATGAGAACCTAGCTCTAAAATCTGTGTAATCTTGGTAAGAACTTTGGAATGACGTGGGGCTGTAAACAATGCTGGAACCTAGATCTCTATGCATTATAAACATGATGAGACCCTAGGATATCTAGAGGGTGTAAACATTGTTAAGACCAAAATATGTAGTCTTTAGTCAAAAACCATAGGAACTACGATCGAGATAAATATTGGGGACAATTTCAGAACCTATGAACTACACATTATTTAACACTATGAAGACATTATGAGAACCTTAACCTAAGATCTGTCTTAAGATTATGAGAACCCAGGAACTACAGATGTAAACATTGTTAGAATCAAGAACTGTAGTCAGTGTCAACATGATAAGAGTCTGGTGTAAAGCTTGTGAGATACAACATTGTTATTGTTATTGCTGAAATAATAGGCATAAAAGGATTAACTGAGCTGGTGTTGGTTCAGTAGTTAAGATGTTGGTCAGTTGCAATCCCATGATTTGTCAGCCCTGTGAATCTACCAGATTTTCACTTGTAAATCGTTCTGAATTGAAGGTTCTAGCAGATGATTTAGGTGTGTCTGGCTTACCTTGGATCGCTCTCGGACCGTGTTTTTGCCCAGTCTCCCAGTACACAGAGATATGAGTTTGTCCGTTTGTTTCAGTAAGAAACCAATGGCTTCCGATCCTCTCTCAGAACCGCTACGCCACGTTATTTTGTCTCCCCTAATATGACTTCTACAAACTCCTGACCCTCTACCAGCGAGCTGTCCGTCACTCAAAACGCCAGAACGACGAATATGTTTCACTTGGCCCAAGACGATACGACCGATTGCTTCACCGAGAAAATGGTCCACGTAAAAGTAGCCGCGGTCAAGCAGAGCTGGTACGACGTGCTCCAGAGCTAACTTCTCCAACTGAGAGTCCGTTAGATGCTGCAGAAACGGCATTGTGCTCAGAGCTGAAACCTGCTGCTGCGGAACCTTCTGCTTCAGTCTGCGAGAGTTTCGGCCATTCAATGCATCAAAAAAACGAATGAGAGACTGGTTTACGTCTCCAGTTTCCTTGCTGAACTTTACTATCTTTCACGCACACACACACACACACACACCTGCCTGGGAATGTGGAACGTGCAGATTGTGGAGTAGCTCTCCGGGGGGCGGGGCTTCAAATGGTCCCCGCCTATTCCGTTTGTTTGGCCTTTGTTTGGACCGCTGCCCGTAAGCACGTGTCCATCCTAAACCGATTACTTTATTAAGCTTCCGGAACACGTGTCTCTGTATTGCGAAGTGACACGCAACTGTGTTGTATATTATCCTTTACTGTATCAACGAGAAAACCAGACAAATGCTATCCTAAAATATTTTTCCCCCATTGTTGTCATTGCCAAACTGTTTTCGTTTACAAACGCTGTGCTTAGTAGGTGTCTTTTATTGCTGAAGTATAAGAACATCTGGAGAACATTTCGAGGGAGACGCAGCGTGTGAAGCGAACGTTCGTTGATACACGTTAAGCGCACGCAGCCGCCATTGAGGACTGCGGCGCGCGCATGTAGGCAGCGTCGCTCAAGTGCGCGTCTTGCAGAAACGCGTGCAAACGTAGCGGCGTCGTGGGGCTGATAAACGTGCGTGTTTCCAGCGTGAAACGACGTCCACGGCGTAGACCGTATCATTCCATTGTGTTCGATTTGTAAGGATGCAACGCAGTGTGTGGAAATGATGAAGCAATTAGATATTCCAAAAGTCCTGCAAATAAATGCCATCCTGTTTAATTCATATCTCTCAGATACCAAAGCTCTTAGATGCATTGTTATGGGTTGAATTTGCAGTCATACTTGGATATAATTTTTTTTTTCTTCTTTGCATTACTCCAGAGAAAGCGCATATGCACCACATATACTATGATCATTATTAAAAGTTCGTTTCAGAGCAGAACACAGCACTCACCTTGTGTCTCCCTCTGATTTTGTAGCTCCCAAATCTGCCGTCTGCGAAAGTGATAAGCTTATCTATTCTTGACAGCAGAACGCCGATATTGTGGCAGCCCGTTTCAGTGCCTTCGACCCAGGCGATTTTATCCCCGCGAATAGCTTTAGTTTGGCCCAGTGTTTGGCACGCGAGCTGTCCGTCCTGCATGCGCCCATCCTCGTGCACGCGCCTTACCTCCTGCAAGATTCGGTCTCCAAGTTTGTCTCCCAGAAAGTTGTCTACGATGCACAAACCGTAAGAGTCCATACAAGGTGCGATGTATTGCAATACGAGTCTCTGAGCGTTGAGTCGTTTGTGCTCTTTGGATCTCGGCCGGTTGCTGTGCGGTCTCCGGAGCTCGCGCGGTAGAGCGCTGTTGCCAGCGCATGCGGATTCTGCGCTCTCGGCACCGTGGCTGCTTGTGCTCGGGGATCTGTGCTCAGTCGTTCTTCTTCCAGAATCCCTCTCCATCCAATCGGTACCATTTGGAGTCGAGCTCGGCTCTTCTTCGGGGATATGGTCCGTGCTGTGTTCTGCCATTTGCCGGTAGAGTAAATCCCCCGTGCTCTCGTTATCATCCTCAGTTGATGGGCGCGCCTTCTGCGCTACGTGAGCAGCTCCAAATTTATCGCGTTCGAAAAACAAGGCTCTTCATTTGGCCTTTACTTTCAGCAGTTTTTAAATCTAGCATATCAAAACATATGAAATGTACATAACTTATTGTATGCAGTTAAATCACAGTTTTAACCCTAACTATTTCAATACGTACGTGTGTGTGTGGGTGTGTGTTTGACCTTTATCTGCTTTAAATTTTAAAAAGTTTAAAATTTAAAGTCATAAGTTTTGCGACGACCTGTTTGTTCCTATTCCTATTTGCAGTATTAGGACTGTTTTCATACTCATCAGATGAACACATTATAGTTGGCAGTACACTTGATTGAAAGCCATTATTATTTGAGTCTTGCATTAATACTTTCATTGTTTAATCTTTTCAATAAAATTACCTCCATACACAGAGAAACCTTCAAAGATAAAACGAATATTGTTTTGCACAACATAGAAAGTGTTTTTACAATTTTGAAAATCACCCAAAAATGTTAGTTACTCAACAATAATTAAATTGAAGTGCTTTGAAACTTGTGAAAGAATATGCTTTTCTGATGACACTCATACTTCCGCCTCTAATTGTTATTTATTTGTAACATGACTATGAAATTACAAGGCCTATATAATGTTTACTTTGTTCCAAGTGGTCAGTTCCTAGAAAGAGGTAAGAGAAAACAGGCACATTAGAAGTTAATCACGTTGAATATTCACAATTTCCCACCCTGAGTGCACGTTTTACCATTTATAGTCTCCCAACACACCTGATTCGATCAATTAGCTCACTAACCAGTCTTCCTGAGTTGACGAAGATGTTAGAACAAAACTTAAAAACTTTCTTTTCGGCTTCTCCCGTTAGGGGTCGCCACAGCGGATCCTCCGCACGTTTGATTTGGCATATGTTTTACGCTGGATGCCCTTCCTAACGCAACCCTCTCCAATTTATCCGGGCTTGGGACCGGCACTAAGAGTGGCTGGGGATGGTTCCCTGACCGGGAATCGAACCCGGGTCGCAGCGGTGGGAGCGCTGCATCTTAACCACTAGACATGTGCAAAACAGATTTTTTTAAGACCATAATCAGGAGCCTGTGGGTTATACAATCAGTGGCAAAAGCACTGTTGGACCAGCTAGGCCAATTGTGTTGTTCTTGTTATACACTGAAAACACTTGGTTTTAGATCATGCGATGAATATCGGTTGGCTCAGTTTCAGTTTTCATTTCCTGATACATCTAGAACTCAGATAGTACCTTCTGATTCAACCTACCCATTTTTATAAGAGAGAAAAAACATTGGAAGATGTGTCTGACAAAGGTTTCCTGTTACCCAGGTGTGCCCTGTTAGATCGATTGAACAATTATTTTTGCATGTTTACTATTGGTTTGAGCCCTGGGTTTTTATGTGAAGACTGCATCGCCAAAACATTGTTGTTACAAAAAGAAAAAAACAACATGAATATCAGAGAGTTGTTTGATGGAAAAAATCAAGCCTTTTTAAAAAATTTAAATAAAATCAGAGCCACTGCACAAGCATTGGGCCCGGCCAAAGAAAGAAAGAAAGAAAGAAAGAAACAAACAAACAAACAAACAGCTGGGTTCACTAACAACCAAATGTCAAACAGGTCAGCCAAGATAAACAACAGCAGTTGGTGACAGAAACATTGTAAGAGCTGTAAAGAAAAAACACAAAACAAAAATCACTCATCAAAAATAAGAAATTGATTTCAGATTTCACAAAGAATTCTGGAGATCAGCCACAAAAGTTCTGGAGCCAAAATGTAACCTCCACAAAACCAATGGAAAGATCAAAGTGTGGTCCAAGAAAGGATTTTCTCATGATCAAAACCTACTAGCTCAAAAGTCAAGCGTCATGGTTTGGGATAGCATACATGCTCACTTACTATAGACTCACTAATCTTTTCTGATATAACTCATGATGATAGCAAAAGACTGAATTCAGAAGCCTACAGGAACTTTGTCTGCCAATTTACAGAAAAAAATGCATCTAATTTAATTATACAGAACTTCATCACAAAGGAAAACAATGACCCAAAATACACTGCCAACACAACAAAGGACTTCAGGGAAAAATCAAAATGAATAACAACTGAATAAAGTTTCACTATAAACCTGGAAAAGCATCACAAAAGAAAAATGCAACAGTTTTCTAATGTAAGCAGGGTTCTTGATTGATGCACTTATTCTAAACAATGGACATACAAACAAATTTGAACTTTTCTTTACTTTAAGACTATATCTTCTTGTAAAAAATATTGTCTGAAACCAAACATTAATTCATCTGGATGTGACTATCAGAATGCAAAGTGGAAAATGTGATCTCAAACCTAAATGTCTTAAGTGTACAGCAAAAAAAAAAGGGTTGGTCTTGCTGTTCCATTATTTTCAGATGTGGCTGTATATTAGCAAAATACTCATTCTAATGCAACATTTACAATATTAGCATGCAACATTTCCGATTTCAAGTAACATATGAAGATCTGATGACTGGACTCATTACTGGCAGACAGGGTAGCTTACACACATGGTCTTTATGCTGCGCTTTAAGAGGCCTATAAAAGGTGATCCTGTTTTCAAACACCTCAGGCAGCATTTTGAAACCAGTGAAGTTGCAAAGTTGGCAGGCCGTACTATTTGCACTCTATCTGAGGTCCAGGCAACCCTTGAGCATGTACGTGAGAACATCCTCATCCTGCAGTTTAAACAGTAACCAGCTGCTATTTTCTTTCTGACTTCATGCCAGCGAGATGAATCCGAGAACTACACTGAATGCCATTGGTTGCTCTGTAAGAACCCTCCCACAGAAGGTCTTGCAGGTGGTAAGTCTGTGCACGTACTGCCTTTTATGTATTCTGGAACCTTATATCTGTGAACTACATTAACTGAAGATATCACACAGGTTCAACAGTAGACTGGTGTTTTCTGCCAAGAAACTGAATTCTTTGGCTTTTTTAAATGTATTATCCATGTTCATATTAAATTGTGGCTGACATATAGACTCTACAGTCTTATATATATATATATATATATATATATATATATATATGTACTTCCTTTTTTATTTGTACATGTCCTTATATACACTTGGTGGATCGCGACACTAGGTCACATTATGTAACTTGTGTTCTACTTACATAGCCTTCATTTTTTTCCATGCAATTATGTGCAGGTTACTAACAAGGCAAGAAGAGTGAGATATTTCTTTTCTTAGTAAATTCTTGAAGATTATATAAACTATGTTTATTCAATGAAAGTATTTTGGTCCTCACAGACTAAACTATAGTTTCCTGACTGATAACCACATCAAAAACAAATTCCTCTTTTAGTGCGTGTCAGATCATTGACCTTGAGATTTTGGGAGGTTCAACATCGTCAAAGAGATTCCAAGTTGTGTGAAGGCACATAAAATAAAATAGACTCAGAATAAAGTGAATGGGATTTTTACTAAATTATATCTTTAATAATTTACATAAAGAAAGAGCCATAGAGTTAGCAACCGGTTTAAGTTTTAAAATAGCAGCCTGAATTAATTTACTGTACAGGCAGGACTTTGCATCATCTTACACAGGAAGTCAAGAGAAATATTTCAAATTCTATACAATGCATACAATGTATACAATGCTCCACTGTGGCAAACAAAACTATTTAAATCACCAGTCAAAATAAATCTTTATAAAACTGTTACAAATATGTATACACTGGAATATACACATTTATCACAAAATATTTAGCCTTCTTAATAAACCACTCTCATCAAAGCAAAAAGGAAAAAAAAAATGTAAGTATAAAAACGTTTAAATATACAATGTTTTCTGACGTACAGGGTACCATATACCAACACGGCAGTATGTGCTCAGAGTCTTAAAAGCTGTGCACTTTGCCCATAGCCACAGACATGACAATGGTCTGGTTTACATGATTCCTCCACCTGCTCATCATCAGATTTTCCCAGATTCACTTCACCAAATGCTTTGTGATTCCAGCAGTCAAATGCAAAGAGGAAAACATCCTTACAGGGGAACTCCCGTTTTAAACCACCTGAGTAAACCATGTGGCAGCCTGAAGGGTTGGAGTGTTGGTCACTGGATCACCTCAAAGTAGTGTAAAATGGCCATGATGTGCTGTGGCATAAAAACAAAGCCTGTGTATACGGCCATGGCTGCTACAGAGACCAGGAGAGAATCTGACATGTGGTTAAAGAATTTAGCATTTTACAGACAAGAACTTGAGTAATTTTTTTTCCAGCATTGTCCTTCCGCACTTATTTTTTTTTTATCTTTATAAGTAGTAGCAATGTTTAGATTTGTTATGGATGCTGCTCTTATTATTATAACAATTATTATTTTTATTATAGTTGTTACTATTGTATTAGTAATGCATGTTTTTTGCTTAGTGAACATTGAAAATATGCATTTTAAAAATTACTTGTGAAAAGAATTTTTCTGTAACCAAATGAGCATCTGATAAAAACAAAACAGGGCAATGTTGAAACCATGTGCCATATATAGGACAGGAATCTGTATTAGGTTACACTTTTAGGTCAATGTCCAGATGGAAATTGTGCTGACTAACACTGGTAATTTGCGCCCTGCTGTAAGAACATTCTTTACTACTAGTTCAAAAACCACATGTAAAATGTTACTGTGTAACAGCTAGCAGACAAACACACACACACACACACACACACACACACACACACACACACACACACACACACACACACACACACACACACACACACAGACACACACCTTTTATGTTTCGCACTACAAACATAAATAAAAGAGTTAAGTTGTGGGAAGTCCACATCAAGTGATTCATTGCCTCTGTGTTGCATATAAAAGTTGTTTAATGCACAGCTAGCAATGCATTATACCCCTTCTACACCCTGTTCACTTCCATGCTATAACAAGTTAAAACTGCTAATAATGCTTGTAATGTAAAATCTGATTAAAAGGGTCTAAATCAATCAATTAATTTTGTTAAGGTATATATAGGCCATTTGATCTACATCTACATCCTACTCTAATTTAGACATGGAGATAAATGCAGTGTGATATAAGTATTTGAATGGATTATAATAAAGTTCATTAGTAAGACATACATGTGAATTAGACCTGCATATGTACAAACAAGTGTAACTCTACGTCATCATGTTTACAAATTTGGTGATATTAACTAATCGAACTACTAATCAACTGCTTGAATGCACACCTTCCAGCGGATCAGAATCAATGATTCCGATAGTCCATGGTCTAAATATGTATAATCCAGCTGCACTTAAAAGTTGCTCTTCGAAGAGAAAAACACAATACTTCTAAACCTGATTAGTGCTCTAGTTTTGAACACTGGTTTAGTGTTCCGCAGCTCTTTAGATAGAAATTGTCAATGACAAATGTATCAGCTATATATAGACATGATGTTATGGAACTAGCTAGGATTAAGGAAGATATAAATGATTAACATAAAACTATTATCAACAAGCTCAACGTGTGTGTGTGTGTGTGTGTGTATATATAATAAGATTGATAAGGTAAATGTGAAAAAAAGTTTAGTCAAAATGTTTACTTGAAATAACTGACTTATTCTACAATCATGTTAATGTTACATGGGCATTGTTTTTATTTTATCTTCTACAGCATGTGGTGTCAGAGCTTGTCTGCATTATGAAAAAATCTAAAGTTTCCATCATTTGCGATGAATGAGAATGCACAACTTTGTATCGCCGGAGCACTGTACCGCGCCCTTTTGGCCACCAGATGCCACTAGTGTGCAGCGTATGGGAACGCTTCACGTAGTTAGCTGTTTTGTGACGCTTTATTCTGCCATCACTGAAATCAGTTATTGACCTGTCCCGTTTTCACTGCACTAACGTCACCAAACTCGCTTTAATACTGTAGGAAATCCGATATTATGTATAAAGGTGGACGGGGATTCCTGATCCTGTATCATTTATACGTACAGAACATTCAATAACACGTGACACAAATTAATCTGTCTAATATATAAACAGTTGTAGGTCGCCATCCACCGAATATACGACAAACCGTGTATTATGTCGCTAATTAGTTACACAGTGAGCTAATGAGGCTAGTCGCTGATTAGGCTAATGCCGGTAACTTTACACTTTAGTCGAATGTCGAACCCCCAGTTGTTGTTTTTTGTGGAAAGGATACTGAAGATGGTTCGCTCCCAAGGCTCCAGCATGTACAGCGCCGTGACGAGAAGATACTGGTAGTAAAACCAGGATATCTGTTTCCACGCATCTCCTAACGCCATGTTCTCGGCTTGACTTGTTCGCCACAATTCCTCCTCCGCTCCCTCTTCCGGTTTCTGTTAAAGGCAGCTGATTTGTGGAAACCTTCAGTGACGTAGGGATGAGCTGAGCAGCTGTCATAGAGAGGGTGTGCGTGTGAGAGAGAGAGAATCATGGCGGCGTAAACAAGACATTTGTGAAATATTGTCCCATAGTCTTGAGACAAGGTGAGGGAGGTGAGAATGAGATGGTTTAGACATGTGCAGAGGAAGGACCTGGGGTATATCAGTAGGAGAATGCTGAAAATGGAGCCCCCAGGAAGGAGGAAGAGAGGAAGACCAAGGAGGAGGTTTATGGATGTGGTGAGGGAAGACATGCAGGTGGTTGGTGTGAAAGACGCAGATGCAGAGGACGGGGGGGGTATGGAGACGGATGATCCGCCCTAATGGCAGAAGCCGCAAGAAGAAAAAGTTAGACATTTTACACATTTTATCGTGTAAAATTAACTTCCAAAAAGAGAATTTAAGATTTGTTCTTTTCAATAAATATATAAATACTATTAAATTAAAAGAAACAAGCAGGAAAGACAAACCTACATTCTGAAAGCACCTTTTTTTTGGAACCTCTATACCACAAAGAAATACAAATTTTAAGGTTGATTCTAGCTAATTTAAGTATAGTGTTCCTAATAATGTGCTCAGTGACTGTATAACTGCAGTATAAGTGGGTTAATAATATATACAGGCGATTCAGTCTTCTGTTTGCTTCACAATATGGTAAATGCAATTATAGTAACAATTAGGTATTCTTATTAGTCAACATTATGTTCATAATACTAATACATTAGTATTATTACAACATAGTGTCAAATAAGAGTAAGATCTGAGTAGGACAGACTTCACAACTGTAGTTAATAAAAAAAAATAATAATAAAACAAAGTGCTCTGAACCACACCAGACATCAAGCTGCTATTCCAAAAAAATCAATGGTTTTCCAGAAGGTATTATGCAATTTTCATTAGGCCACTGTAAAGCAGAGCTTTTTAAACAACAATCTTGAAAAATATTTATTCCAATATAGTACAAGAAATAACCAAACCAATTCAATGCCATTTGTGAGCTAGTAATACCACTTTACACTTAAGTTGATGAGATATCAAGTGTCCGTCCTGCATTTATTCACTTAAAAAAATGTAAACATATGAAACACAATGGGAACATTTTACAGATATTTTACATCGGTGTAAATAAGTACACATTAAAAAGAAAGAAAAAAAAAAACCCTTAGTCCTTTTTCCCCCCCAATACACTCATCCTTAAACAAGCAAGAGCAGCTGGATTCTTCACACGCTGTTGGAATCGTTTCTCTCTTCAGCAATAGCTTGCAAGAATATTGAAGAAGTGATAGACCTCGTCTTTATCATATACAGCCACTTCAGTCGAACACTCTGTACACTTTACTGGGTGATAGATCTCTTCTTCATCCATCCCACTAAGCCTGGAGTCAGTCAGTCCTGCTTTTGCCTCTGTCTCAGACTTTGCCTCTGTTGATGTGGCCACATGTTCTTGACGGATCTTCTTCCTGCGTTGTTTCTTCTGTTTTGCTGCTTTATACCTCAGTACTTCATCCTTATCCACCTTACAGTTCATTACAAACATGGCTCTGTACTGCGTCCTGTATTTCTCATGCCTGTGTGCACAAGGTTGAACTTATAATTAAGTTAAATATACAAATGGATATATTACAAAAATATGCAGTATCATAGAGGCTGTAACAAGCCACAGCAAGAGTGATTGTGACCTGACCTTTGACAGTCCAGACAGAGTGTAGTCATACATGCAGGGCAGTTGAGGATGGCATCACTGCTTGGAAGAGGCTGGGATTGGTTTCTTCTCTGTGCAGATGAAAGGGGTCGTTTCCGGCTCCTGTACCTGTAGGAATAAAACATGATCAGGGAATGAAAACTATCCACAATGATAATCAGTGATGCCCTGAAAGCAATTATTTTTCTATAACACCACATCTCAAAATGTCAATCCTCTTATCCCACAAATATTTTTTTTAAGTTAAAAATAAAGACAGATTGAACTTTTTAACTGTTTATAGCTAGACCAATAGGTTTACTGTTCTGAAACATAAGACACACCTAGCTAGTTAAAACAGCTATTTCCTCAACAGGTTTCTCTTTTCTCTCTTTTACATTTGGTCAAGTTATAGAGAAACCAGGGCTCCATAAATCTGTCCTAATGGCTTTACTGTGAAGAAAATCTTTTGGGGCATTACAAAGCACTGACACCCACAACTGCTTTGATAAATGTTTTAAAAGATACCTCCTTACAGATAAGCTCAATAGAATAACTATGATTACAATAGAACAGTAATATACTAAAAGGGAAAAATTCATATAAATAACTGTGACTTAGATCACTGAACTGTTAATAATATTAATATTATACTAATATTAACTGTAATAATAAACTATATTAACTAAATATATAGTAATAATAAACTGTAGTAACTAGGTTTAAAAAATTTAGCTTCTCTGCCATATGTAAATGTCAAAATATATAATCTCACGTAAGTGCACTATACATCTCTCATATATTTGTATAAGATGACTGCTTAACTGTGATTAGGGCAGGACTTAGGCTACATTTCAGTACTCACTCTTTTCTTTTGGCATCTACCCAAGCCTGGTCCCGATCATCTTCGTCTGGGTCATATAATAACTCGTCATTTGTGAGCATATTGCGCTGTTTTCTTCGCTGGACCTGGGAGATCCCTGAACAAAAAAACAATATGAATATTAATGCATGCATACAAGCCCCAACTTGTAACAGTGCCGCATACTTGTCACAGCTACCTTACCAGCTTGGATGTCTTCATCAGAATCAGAATCAAAATATATATTGTCATATTGCTTGGACTGCTGTGCCCTTCCTGTGCTTTGTGCGTTGCCACCAAGCTGCGAGGTCTCACCTGTGGTTAAGAATAACACTCTGATGTCATACTGCAAATGCACCAAGATCAACAAACAATTGACACCGGTTGTATTGATAACCTTGAGCAGACGGAGCCGTCCATGTGCACTCCATGGTTTTCATGGTACCGCTTAGTTCTGCCTCCATTTCTTTCTCGAACTCATCCCCGCTCGACGACTCACTTTCCCCAGTCAGGTACTCACGGATGAGCTTCTTCTTCTGATCGGGGGTTCCGTTAAGAAGAATGTCGAGCTCATCCTCAGAGCTAAGGGAAGCAAAAGAGGCAAGCATACTGTGTTAATTTGTAGAAAGAACACCTCTTCAACGTAATATCATGCACTATTTAGGAGGAGGCTATTCAAAGAACCTACAAAGAAGTTGAGCAGAAATTAACAGGCCCTTATTTTCTCACTATGAAATGAATGAACAGTTCTAATAGTCACCATACCTCCATATCTTAGTCTTGTTATGAACAGATGCAAAATCTGTCTGTATTAAGACAAATATGTAACGTCTTTTTTTTATATAAATATAACGTATGTTTCATTGCGAATACACAGTAAACGTTAAACTATAGAAAGGTGTGTGTTACAGTCTTTTATATTGCAATACTGCTCTCAGACTGTTCTTACACATTTGCTTTGCCAGTGTGAATGCATTAAACCTTTCACATTTTACAAAAGTTACCTGCTACTCGCTCTTTCTTCATCACTCGGTTCCTCGATCTCGTAAGAATCATATTCTTCTTTTCGGTTCATTGTTTGCTTTAATCCAGAGAGAAATAAATAAAACAACGTTTCAAACTTGCTGTACTGTAAACCCCGGAAGCACGCAGGATACCAGACAACTTAGTGTTTCCGGGTCAAGTCCCACCCCCAAACACGTGACACTTTATAAATAACTGTTTACAGATTTTCGACTTTACGACCACAATCGCTAGCCGCGGCGTACGACAGTGCGTACCAGTTTCCGGCATAATTTCACAGTACTATACATATAGCCTACTCTACTTACGACTAAATCGTGTTACGACCGGTCTGTCGGTCCCAATCGTGGTCGTAAGTCGACGACTACCTGTAGCTAAAACTAATTAGAGTATTGAGCCACTTAATTATGTCTACTCGGACATGGAGTCTGAGATCCGACATTCAGCAGAAGACAAAACAGCTTTAATCCAGAGCTCACGTCTGAATATTTGTTTTTGTATTTACCAAAAACAAACAAAAAAAAAAAAAAAAGATAAACCATCTTACATTTTGTCAACAGGGAAAACCTGTATAGTCTGTGAGAATCAGCAGACTGTTATGCATAGAGGATGCATATTAGAGCTGTGCCTACATTTGAAGGAACTTCTTCAGAGGAATTCGATTAATCTCCCACCTGAACATTTTTCAACAGTTCAACTAACCCACTTCAAAATCCCCCTACTTTCTAAAAAAATAATAATAATAATGTATCTAAAGTGTCCCACCTAGTTTGTAAGAAATTTTTACCAATTCCACCAGTCTTACACACATTCCAAGTAATCCTCCCCTTCAAAGAGATTTCTGTAAACTCCTGCTGAATCCCGCAATAGTTTTGATATGTTCCTTTTGCTTGCCTACAAAGTGAAAATCTAAACAAACTAGCACTCCAAAGTAGTGAAACTAACCAGGATAAATCATTGTACATTTAAAGATTGAATTTGAGTTGAATATCTGTAATTAAATTGAATAGCAGTGTTTTAAGGTACATACTTGTATCAGATTGTTTTATTGTAACTGTTGAGAGTACATTTTAGAAATATGCAAAAAAAAAAAAAAAAATCTTTCATACACATGGAATCAAATTCTATCACAAAGTAAACAGTGTTATTTTTTTTTTTTTATGACGTCCATCAGCATTGTAGCATTGGTATTACTGTTTCTGTCAGCATTCCTCCAACTGAATACATGGAAACTTTGGTCACATACTGTGAAAAATACACATTCATATACAGTGCACTTAAAAAGCCTGGGGGAAAAAATGTTTTCTTTTTTCTTTTTTCCTTTTTTTTAACAATATGAGGAGATTAGTGTATATATATTAAGGCAAATAATAATCAGGAATGAAAAAGAGTAAATTATTTGAAATTGCTAGAGGGTAATAAAAAATCTATTAGTTGGATTAAGCTGATCAATAGCAGTATAATGGAAACTAATAGAACATGTACAAGGCTTTGAGTGAACATACAGTTTAATCATAACATAAGCTCAATTTAAACAAGTCAACTGAGCATCATCATACAAAAAGGATTATTCAAACTAAAGATTGCAAAAAGCCAAAAATAAACATATAGGAAAAAAACAATTAGACCAATGTATATATGTGAATGCAGCGACTCCGATGGAAAGAAAATGTCAATTGACAATCAGAAGTTACAAGCCGTGATTAGATAAAGTTGTAGATTCTTGTGCTGTGTGGACTCGGGATATCTTCCACAGTGGGCCCCGTCAATTTAAGGGGGTAGTGGAGGGACTATGATGCCTTAAGGTAGTGACGCAAACAGTGATACATACTGTTTCTTGACAAACAGACCCCAGGTATGCTCTTCTCTCTTTCTCTATCTCCTCCATCCTCCCAATAAGACGGGACCAAACAGGGAAAGCCCTAATGAACTTGTATAGGATTTTAAGTGTCCCCTTTTAGAACAGCCAGGCAGCTTTGCAGCAACTGGAGATTACCCTGAAACATAAGTAAGTCAGCAAAAAGCACCATGGCAATTTAGGTTTGGCACTAAAAGTTGTTGTTTTTTTCTTTTAAACAAACAGGAACTTTTAATTGAACTTATATTTACCTTAGCATGTTTGAGTTCCAGCTCAGCTAGTTCCACCAAGTTCTTTCTGAATGCTGCTACTCTTCTTGTTTTGAAATCTACCAGCTCTGTGGTTGGGGGAAAAAAACAGGAAGTTTCTTAACCAAATGCAAATTTTGCACAATGGCAGTAAATTCATAAATGCTGTTTTCATGTAAACAGGTAGATACATGACTACATGAAAGTGAGAGAGAATGACGGAAACAACAGAAAAATACCTTGTTTAGCCGATTCAGAGATTTTCTCAAACTTCTGACAGCAAACTTGCTGGCTGGTTTCTGCCTGAAGGACATCTTTGTTTTTAGCCCTGGATTTGTCCAGAGCTTTGTTTGCGTTCTCGTAATCAACTAATGCCCTTCCTCGTCTGTAAAGCAGATCCTGAAGGACAAAGATAGCATTTCTCAGAAGTCAGCAACATCTTTAAATGGTAAACCTCATAATTTCCAGATTGAAATATAGGGCCAGTATTGCTGTAAGAATGCAAGTATCACTTTATAACACACAAGTGCGGTGAGCTCCAGAATTACATTAGGAAAAATGGACAAAGAAATGTTATAGAAATAAATCTGTTTATTAGCTTAATCTCACACTGAGTGCAAGAGAAATGTAACTTTGTAGTCAATTTAATTTAAGTATAGGACCACCCTTATTACAATATACACAGTTTTAACAAAATCATGTGACAATAATTGCCTCTGATGGAGCTGAACCCTCCCTTAACTCTTAAGCAGCCATTCATGACTTCCTGTTTCTCAAATTAACCTAAAGCATCTGTGATTTCATGAACTGTTTTTCCTCCAACGGTAATGGCAACCTAGTTTGTATGCATGGAGGCTTCAAGAAGATCCAGACTATAAAAAAAATAAATAAAGAAGATGGCTGTCTCTGCCAGATGGCACAACAGGGTCAGGGCTGGATATTGAAGTATAAGACTCATTAAAACATCCAGATCCACCCAGACATTATATTAACTACATAATCAATATTTTGATATGTCCATATTTGTTTCCTGATCATAAACTCTAATGATAACATGCAGGACATGATTAAGAAAGAGTCTTTACTCTGAAAGAATATGAGAGGTTATATTTTTCATAACCTTTCTTATACATTTTTATCAAAGGTGCAAGTAGTCCTGGATCTGACATATATATACATATATATATGATATGCTAAAGACCTCACAGCGTACCTTGGCAGCTTGGGATTCCCGGAGGTAATACTTCAACAAGTCAGCAAGTTTTAGGTCCTCATCAGCAGCAACTCGTGCTTCGATTTTCTTCACAGGAAGCAGACATATGGCATAAAATGGAAGACCAGGAAACAAGCAAGTGACCTTATCATCCCCGGCACTCCGTGTTTCACTATTATAGCCTAGTGTTGGTGTATATTTGCTGAGGTTGACAGTATGCTATTTCCTCAGAGCTGCTGCTCTTACTAGAAGTTACTGCAAACCAGAACACTGAAAACTGCTGCAATAAATATAAAATATACATACCCGTGTTTTCTCAAAAAGTTCAGACACTTTCAAGAAAAATCTGAGGGGGGAAAAAAAATAAAATCTGAATTAGCCATTTAAAACATGAAGACACCAACTCTGAACAGCACAGTGCCACTTTGTATCACACCACACTGCAGATGGACACTAAGGACAATCACACTAAATCACTTTATGGCAGATATTGGAAGTACAAATTACTCATTCATGTATATACATACTGTATATTTGTATATATTTTATACTTTTTATTTATCTACCTTATTTATCCTTAATTCTATTGCTCTTTATGCTTAAATGCTGGACAGTCGCATCACTGCATGTCATACTCTGTATGTGTATGTGTATGTGACAAATAAAATTTGATTTGATTTGAGATATGCTGCATGAAGTTCATTAACATGCAAGTACCAGCACATATCATGATTTACTGTAAATAATTTAAACTAATCAAGAGTCCTTTGCATTTTTAAACAGGAATCAGCACAGTTAGCTGGGAAAGCCTAGAGACAAAATGACAGGAAACAGGCATAGCAATCAAACAGGAAGACCTAGTCCAATTCCTTAGGGACTAACAGAAGTCTGAACATAATACAACAATAATTAACTGAGAAAAAAGGGCGCCTTCATGATAAATTTGCATAGAGATATTTTTTTAATCAAAATCGAACATTTGTGCAGAAATATGTTGATAATGTCCTGGACTTGAAGTATAAGAACAGTAACAGTGACATACTTGCACATGTCCGTTGAGTCCTGGGTCCCTAAAGTGTACAGCGTGGAGGCAATTCTGTTGATGTCTTCTGCAGCACCTGAAAAAGAGCATCTGTTAGACAGCTCCAACATAAGATACAGCTGTTCATGCAAAAGGCTTTGTGCTAAAAAATTCACTGCCAGTGCTCATCCATGCAGACTCATTCTTTTACTCAGTTTTAATGACAAACCCACTTTGGTTATTCTCTTCATCTGTGGGTCATGTTAAGTTGAGATAGAAAAAAAAAAAATACTGAACTCTCTCATATTTGTATTTCACATAATGAACAGCTAATCAACATTTAAATGAAACAGTTATGGGCAACATGAAATCAATAATGTGTGTTTTCTCTCAGAGAAAAATCACACATTTGTGTGCAAATTAATGCATTCAAACAATGTAGGAATAAACCACTGTTCATGAAAAAATACACATGAAAACACACACACGTCACTCAGTGTAGAATTAACAGCACTTCGGACACCCGCAGTGTCAGTTTACGCAAGTGAAAGTATAACGTGCTGGCGTTAAAAAAAGCTTTTAGTGTGTGATCATCATGTAAGCTTACGACTTTAAAGAAATGTAAAGATCTGTAATGTTATGCAAACTATTTTTTTTTAACCGATTTGTTTTTCATTCAGGTTTAGGCAATTACCAATCATAGTCACTGCTTCTTCATGCGTAACCTCTACCCATGAGCAATGTTAAATAAAAAGCTGTGCTGCAATCATATATCCTATATGAAAGATTTACAGTGTAAACGTACTTTTGTGAGACCTGATCATCCTGTCAGACTTAATGGAGGCATCCTTGACACGGTTATGGTACTCTAAAAGGAAGGTCTTCTCGTGTTCAAAGAAGTCATCTACATCCTGTATTCAAATAAAGAGAATGGCAGATAAGTGAAGGATTATCTTATTAAAAGTCATATTTTTTACTTCAGGAGTAATTCAGGAGCTAATCATCAAAAAAAACTGTAGTCCAGCTCTGTTTACGCCTTAATGGTTACTTATAAGTACATTAGGAGCAATGAATTAATTACAAGCAACCACAGGTAAATCATTTCCTCATGTCTTTCTTCAAACCACATGACTAACATATCATATTCGCATGACTCACCTTCACACCTGCCACCAGAACTCCATCAGCAGACTTCACCACATTCTTGAAAAAGTCCTCAAGTTTCTCTTTCTTGTTTTTGCCTCGTACACTTAGCTGCAATTACCAGAAACAATATGTACTTTCAAACAAGCTCATTCTTTGCTCAAGAGGTATGTCAAGCACAAAGATCTCAGCTTGCAATAATGAACAATCAGCTGAACAGATGATTCATACATTCATGGTTATAGCAGGCCAGAAAATAGTGTGTGCACTTCAAAAACACACTTACATCTTGGTTGTACTCTAAGAAAACATGAAAGTTTAAGTCTTTCCGTAGGACAGGATGTGCAGCAACACGGCAGAGGAAAACCTCGTGCATCGCCACAGTCTTCTTGAAGATGGCCAAGTATTCACTGTAACACAATAGGCATTAGTATCACAGATACTGACTTAATAAAACAATGCCATACTAAAAGTCAGTTGTCAGAAATGTAAGTGAAATTGACTCACGCCTCAAGCTCCTGTTTCATTTTAGTGAATTCCTCCTTGGTCATGGAGCCTTCACCCTCACCCAGCTTCTGCAGCTTCTCTCGTGATGCATCAAAGTCTGGTCTTGGAGGAGCAGGTGGAATCTGGCAACATTTGTATGATCACATTTTTACCTATGACCATTTTATGATCACCTAACATTATTTTTGCCTTTTGACAAAAAACAAAACAAAAAAAAAAAACTATTCTAATGGAGCACTCACACTAATGATATCGGTGGTCAGTCTTGAAATGCACAAAGCAAACACTGCCACTAATGTTAAGTGATACAATTCCTCTCAAGTGAATTATTCATATAGCTTTCTGTGCAGCACAGGCTGTAAAATCCAAAGTAAAATCCAAATTAAATAAATCAGACAGCAACAGAGCGAGCCAGAATATTAACCAGTGCAGAGACATATGACTGAGCTGCCAATTCCTTCTGTCACACCTAACAGCTTCTCCATCAGAAGCACACCGTATGCACTGATTTAATTATGCATATCAAATCATGGTGTAGTTAATAGCTTGCCTACACTTTGGAAAATTAAACAATGGGCAAAATATTGTCTTGTTTTCTAGTATTTTCACAACAAACAAGGAAAAAAGCAAAGCAAATAAAATTCCATTAGCAGCATGTTCCTCTGTCTCTTTTCAGTGTCCACTCTGCTATGACGCCTTTGGAAAACTGGGCCAATGTCATTTTTTTTATTTCCTGTAATGCAACTGACTTCAACACTATAAAAAAAAATTCAGCTATGTGCATTAACCTGGAACATAATCGACAATTTAATTCAATTAAACTGTGCAATAATAATAACAACTACATGTTTATACTAACAGTCAAATCCAAACACACACCTGCTATTTTTCTCTGAATCTCTAACAATGCAATCAGAGACATGAGATGATCTACATTTTCAACTACAGTCCTGTATGCCGACTGCCCTGTTTTTATGTTACCCTACTCAGAACACACCAGAACTTTAGCTTCTGAATTGGATCTGGGTAATTTAAAACATTTGAAACCTGTGCAGGTGGTGAGCTTCTAGAGCCCAAATTGAAAATGTCTGTTCTATATTTCTGCTGTACTCACAATAAAACCAGCATATTCCTCATTCTCCACAAAGGAGTCATGAAGCCAGATGAACTCTTCATGTTGTCTCACCACAGAGAATTCGTTCTGTTTGAAGTTGGGAAGAGTGCTCTAGAAAATCATTTAAAAGATTATAGTTAAACACAATCCAAAAATATCATAAATCATCAATACAATGTTTGCAGGTGCCAAAAGCAATTTTGCTATAAATCATTTCATTATACACATTTCTGTAAATACCCCAGGTACTGTACCTCTGTTACTTCCAGTAACATAAAACTGACTGAGCTATTGATTCTCTCACATAAAAATCTAACCAAAATTTCATTATCACTATTAGAACATGAGACCATGAGATCTTGCTACCCAGCCTTATCTTTGCAGATCATTTGCATACCTTTGTATGGACGGTGAATTTTACTTTGTCTCTCTCACTCAGAGCATCCGAAATGTCCACCTGCAACGTTGCATCGGTCTGAAGGTCCACGTTAACGGCCCTTGGCTGTAAATGATTATTAATAAGGTCATTTAGTCCATGAAACATCTCAAATACATTTGAACTCACAGTGAATCTAAATCGTGTACCTGTTGCGTACTAGGTGCAGAATTTCTTGTTATTGATTCTAACTATAGACTGTTATTCTGAAATATAAGTTCTGACACCTTATTTCTTTACATATGTATATCAGAGGAACAAATAAGAACGCAGCACAAGGTAGTGTTGCTGGCTCACGTTTCCAGGTTCCTCGTTTTTGATTTAGTTTGTTTTACTGTCTGTGCATGTTCTCATGTCCTCGTGGTCTTTCTCCAGGTTCTTCGATACTCAAATATCCTTAAGAATTATTATTTATTATAATTAATATCATGACTATTCAAAGTCTGGTGTACGCCTTGTGTTATAATGGCCATGACCAGGCTTGTGAATACATTTGACTAACAGGAATTTGAAGGAGAAAAGGGGAACTTTTGTAAGAATGACAGCGGAAGCAGTGAGAATCAATCAATCCATGTAGCTCGAGTAACAGTAATACCGCAATCTGGCATTGACAGACGTAACTGCTTACATTTCCCCAGCGGTTTTGGGTGCAAGCCGAAAATAAAGCAAATGCAGACACAAAGAATGTTATAAAACTGTCCTATGGCTGCTGTCTAATCCTGCTGTCAGCGAGGTACATGAGTTCGGTGTGTTTGCGTTTCTTGAACAGTCGTAAAGAGCAGCTAGCGAACTGCCAGCAGGAAGTCAAGTGACTCTCAGAACCTGGCTAATAGCCTTGAAGCACTTCAACGACATTGACCGTGACGTGACGTGATTGACACGGCTAACACCAACGCCACCCAATGTACACTGCATTCAAAACACAATCCCAAACGCTTCAGTACGCGCAAGTACGAGGGGGAAAAAAACAACACAAACATACACACACAAAAAAAACTTACTCCTCTGTCCTCTTCAGAGAGGAAATCGGGACCATCGTCCAGCCCTTCTTGCTGTCACAAGGAAAGCACAGATAGCACATAATGGGTCGCTTACACTTTTTCCTCGACAGTTCACATCGGAGGAAACATGCAGAGAAGACATGTGAGCTAAAAACCCTGAGCAGGTTAGAGAAATTGTAAAGAAAAACCTACCATCATGGCTGCTCCTGCGGGTGGAGTACGGATCCGGCGACGTGCTGTGACGTCACGTGAGGCCGCGAATGCATTTGGGGCGGAGCCTTGACCAGCGCTACCCGGCTGCTATTACAGCCAGAGAGAACACACCTCTCTCACTTTGCTCGTAGTAAACAGTATTTAACAACATAATAATGGCTAGTTTGTGAAAAGATTGCTAATAGATAATATTCATAGCAAACATTCTAATTTCTGCAAAGATTTCAAGTTAAAAAATATACTGCTTGAATTTAGTGCTTTCGAAGACCAAGCTCGTGCAATGTCCATATGAGGCAGTGCACCTAGCTTGCTGTTGAGATACAGGCCTGTGAGCCTGGGAAGATAAGAGGAAATGTAGACTGATGTACTGATGGAGACCCCTACTCAATACACAGCATATGCTGTATCACAACATTCTATTAATATCTACAAATGTGTTGGCAACCTATCACAATAGTCTGTATTCCACCAAGATGAGGATGGGATTCTTTTGTATCCGATTCCTCTGATGGTTTCCTCCTCTTACCATCTCAGAGATTTTCCTCGTCTTTGTCACCACTGACTTGCTCATTATTGATGACGTTTTAGGCACTAAACTTGTGAGTTTATATGTTATAACCTAAATCTGTTAAAAGTAAATCTGCTTTGGGGACAAGCAGTTGAACATGCTTATCCTGTCCTAACTGTTTTAAGTTCTCAGACAACATTGACTAATGGACACCAGTCACTTTTTTGTGCTGATTAGAAAGCCTGGGCGAGAACACCCGGTTAGGAAAGATACAGCGCGGCAGAAAGGTTTGAGGGCTTCGCTCAAAGCCCCAACAATAGCATCTTGGCAGATCACTTTCTGATCAGTAACCCATAAATTCAAATTATGACCCTTTCCCACCCACACCAGGGCACCTGGGTACCTTAAACACAAATTCACACACACACTTATAATTATGCATAGCCAGCCTACTTGCTGCCATTTTTAGGAGGACTCCAGAAAACCCAGAGAATAATAGGATAACCCAAACAGAAAAGAGGAGAGAACAGGCATTGAAACTGCTCACACTCAGTAACAGGGGTCACAATAAAACCAGGGAGCCTGACACTTTGAGGTGGCAATATAACCTGCTGCAAAGAAATAAGATATAAAAATAATTGTGCTTCAGCTTCAGCATGTATGTTCAACATGGATTATGCAATTTGGCTATTTTGGTATATATTGTTCTATAACTAGTCTCCTTTCTTTAGTTGTTTTACTCTGTAAAAACTAACAAAATCCCTTTGTAGACAAATTTTATACATTAAATGCACAATCAACAAATCCAGCCATTAGAGTTGCACAAGCCAGAGCACTCTTAGTGCCGGTTCCAAGCCCGGATAAATGGGGAGGGTTGCATTAGGAAGGGCATCCAGCATAAAACGCGTAAAATTAAATATGCGGATCACAAATCAGAATTTCATACCCGATCGCTCAAGGACAGCCAACAGGTATCGTTAGCCAACAGGGTACCGGTGGAAATTGGGCTTCTGTTGGCCAAAGGAGGAGAAGGAGAGGAGAAAGACGTCTACAGAGACAGCAGGGATTGTGAAGTGTAGGAGAGTGGAGGTTAGGGTTGGTACTTTAAATGAATTTGACGGGGTGATGATAAATGTCATCAGTGCTTATGCTCCACAAGTGGGTTGTGAGATGGAGAAGAAGGAGAAATTCTGGAGTGAGTAGGATAAAGTGGTTGAGAGTATACCTAGGAATAAACGATTGGTGATTGGTGCAGACTAATGGGCATGTAGGTGAAGGGAACAGAGGTGATGAGAAGGTGATGTGTAGGTATGGCCCTATGGAATCTTGAAGGGCAGATGGTGATAGATTTTGCTAATAGGATGGAAATAGCAGTGGGGAATACATATTTTAAGAAAAAGGAGGATCATAGGGTGACGTATAAAAGTAAAGAAAGGGGTACACCCTTGGACTATGTTCTATGTAGGAGATGCAACCTGAAGGAGATTGGATACTATAAGGCGTTGGCAGGGGACAGTGTAGCTAGACAGCATCGGATGGTGGTCTGTAAGATGGTTTTGGATGTAAAGAAGAAGAGGAGGAGAGTGAGGACTGAAAGAAGAATAAGATGGTGGAAACTGAAGGAGGAAGACTGTAGTGTGAGGTTCAGGGAAGAGGTCAGACAGGGGCTCGTGGTGGTGAAGAGGTGTTGGATGACTGGGCAACTTCTGCTGAAGTGATAAGGGAGACAGCTAGAAAGGTACTTGGTGTAACAGCTGGAAATAGAAAGGAAGACAAAGAGACGTGGTGGTGGAATGAGAAAGTGCAGGACAGCATGCGGAGAAAGAGGTTGGCAAAACAGAATTGGCATCGACAGAGAGATGAGAAAAGTAGGCAGAAGTACAAAGAGATGCGGCAGCAGGTAAAGAGGGATGTGGCAAAAGCAAAGGAAAAGGCATATGAGGAGCTGTATGTAAAGTTGGACACTAAGGAAAGAGAAAAAGATTTATAAAGATTGGCCAGGCAGAGGGACCGAGCTGGGAAAGATGTGCTGCAAGTTAGAGCAATAAAAGATAGAAATGGAAATGTGTTGACTAGTGAGGAGAGTGTGTTGAGAAGGTGGAGGGAGTATTTTGAGCAGCTGATGAATGAGGAAAATAAGAGAAAGAGAAGGTTGGATGATGTGGCATTAGTGAAGCAGGAAGTGGATAGGATTAGTTAGTAGGAAGTGAGAGCAGAGAGTAAGAGGATGAAGAGTGGAAAGTCAGTTGGACCAGATGACATACCGGTAGAAGCATGGAGATGATTAGGAGAAATGACAGTGGAGTCACTAACAGCTGGAACCAAATTCCTTGTGTGTGTCAACACACTTGGCCAATAAACCTGATTCTGATTCTGATTGAGTTTTTAACCAGGTTGTTCAAGATTTTGGAAGGTGAGAAGATGCCTGAGGAATGGAGAAGGAGTGTACTGGTACTGATCTTTAAGAATAAGGGAAATGTGCAGACCTGCAGTAACTACAGGGGAATTAAGTTGATCAGTCCCACCATGAAGTTATGAGAAAGAGTAGTGGAAGCCAGGCTGAGAGAAGAGGTGACCATCTGTGAGCAACAGTATGGTTTTGTGCCGAGGAAGAGCACCACAGATGCCTTATTTGCTTTGAAAATGTTGATAAAGTATAGAGGTCAGAAGGAGTTGCATTGTGTGTTTGTGGATTTAGAGAAAGTGTATGACAGGGTGCCGAGAGAGGAGTTGTGGTATTGTATAAGGAAGTCAGGTGTGTCAGAGAAGTATGTGAGGGTGGTGCAGGACATGTATGAGGGCAGTGTGACAGCAGTGAAGTGTGCAGTAGGAACAACAGACTTTCCTGTTTGCAGTGGTGATGGACATGTTGACAAACGAGGTCAGACAGGAGTCTCCATGGACTATGATGTTTGCAGATGATATTGTGATTTGTGGTGAGAGTAGGGAGCAGATTGAGAAGAACCTTGAGAGGTATGTGCTGCAGAGAAGGGAAATAAAAGTCAGTAGATGTAAGACAGAGCACATGTGTGTGAATGAGAGGGAGGGCAGTGGAGTGGTGTGGTTGCAGGGAGAAGAGGTGGAAAAGGTGGAGGAGTTCAGGTACCTGGGGTCAACAGTGCAATGTAATGGAGAGTGTGTTAGAAAAGTGAAGAAAAGAGTGCAGGCAGGGTGGAGTGGGTGGAGAAGAGTGGCAGGAGTGATTTGTGATATAAGGATATCTGCAAGAGTGAAAGGGAAAGTTTATAGGACTGTGGTGAGACCTGCGATGTTGTATGGTTTAGAGACAGTGGCACTGAGTAAAAGACAGGAGGTGGATCTGGAGGTAGCAGAGCTGAAGATGTTAAGGTTTTCGTCGGGAGTGACGAGGATGGACAGGATTAGAAATTATTTTATTAGGGGGACAGCGCATATATGATGTTTTGGAGTCAAGGTGAGGGAGGCGAGATTGAGATGGTTTGGACATGTGCAGAGAAGGGACATGGGTTATATCGGTAGAAGAATGCTGAGGATGGAGTCGCCAGGAAGAAGGAAAAAAGGAAGTCCAAGGAGGAGGTTTATGGATGTGGTGAGGGAAGACATGCAGGTAGTTGGTTTAAAAGAGGCAGATGTAGAGGACAGGGGGGTATGGAGACGGATGATCCGCTGTTGCGACCCCTAATGGGAGAAGTCGAAAGAAGAAGAAATGCACAATCAACAAGTGCATTTTTGTCATAGCTTTCACAAGCTGTCCTTAGATTTATAAATATCTTCTATTTGATTGAAGTTTAGCTAGTTCAAATCATGAGTAGCTTTCTGTCACCGGGAAGCATGAACTAACTTGTAAATAGCTCAGTCCTAAAATATTGATACTTTTGATATTGATTTGGCATCGAGCGCATCAATTATGACATTAAAATATCAGTCCTACCAGGGAACGCTGGATTACTGTGGTGTTTAATACTGATGATAATAATGGCTTTTAAAAACTATATAGACTACAAAATCACACCGAAAACATTAAATTATTATTGCTATCGGTATCCACATCGGTATCGATACTGACAATAACGTTTTTGTAAGTACTTGGTATCAGATCGGAGTGAGCCCTCGCCACTGGTTACATATGTAAAGCAACTTCTCGAACACAGCCAGTATAACCACTAGGTGGCATCCCGAGCATAATGTGTAGGGGATTTAAATAAATAAAAAAAAGCCGCTAAAATCACACTTGATCAGTGGAGTTTGATGTTCTTTTCTTAGGCAAAAAATTAAATCACATCAACCATGATACTTTTCTGAAAAGAAAAAAAAAAAGATATATATGAAAAGGGTAAAATTGCTAAAATCATCACTTTTGTGGCACCGTATCCACTGTGTTTCATTGGCAAGAATCTGACTGGTCAGAAGTAAAGAAGCCTTTATATGTCACATGTAATTTACAGCACAGTAAAATGTTTTTATTCACAGGCTTGCAAAGCTTGTTAAAATGCCTGTGCTGGAATACACTGTCAGTCATTGTACAGCACCCTTTGAGTTTGAACCCCCAACATTTTGAGCCCAGCCTGACTTCTGAGTTACAAGATGTGGTGTGGTTCTGGTAAACTCATGTTCTGGTGATGCAATCACATCTTTAAGATGTTATGAACATTAACAATACTATTTTAAATGGATTTTAATTTTCATCTAACCCCTAGTTGTACTTTTTAATATTTTAATTGTCACGCTTGTGTTTGGTGTAGTTTTTTCATAATCTGTACCTTATGTTAAATAACCATAAACATCGATGACTTGACAAAATTAACTAAGGCCTCAGCCCAGCTGTCATCCTCTGTAAGAACACATTGAGTAACTTAGTACAGGGGTTTAATCTTATGACTCCGAGGTGTCTATTTTCCCCACATGTGTCATGTTTCTGTGCAAATAAACATTCTCATGTTATTTACACAGATTAAAGGTTTAAAATAGCAACATTTAGCAATAGGCATAGATCTGGTAGACTGTTAGCCATCACCAAGAGATACTTGGGCAACAAACAAAAATAAATGTAAATGTATTTCGCAAACACCACCGCCTCTCAACCCTGTCAGCTGATTTCTTATTGCTCCTAGTATCTATTCACAATGTTAAAATTAGACGGAATTTTACTACTTTTTAAAAAACAGCATTTGGTCTCATATCCTCATGTGAGACCATATACACTTGACAAGGACTACTGCAACTTGGGCTCACAGCCTTTCAGTGGGCAAAATCTTGTATTTATATTACAGGGCCTTTGTTTCAAGCCCTAATGTTGTATTAAACATTAAAATAACTAACCTTGGTCAGAAGAATAGTGAAACGTTTTTCAAACATTATTTTCCTCCTCTTACTTTAATGAAAGGCTATTTTGAAAGTTCCTGGTAGATTAACAAATTATAAAGATTATAAATTATAACAGTTGACAGCTGTTTTTTTAAATGTACTTTGCAACACTTCTTATACAGAAAGTCAGAGTCGTGGGTCATGCTCTATAGATCTGGGCTACCGTTTGGGAAGTTGCATGACTACAAAATATCCTGATCATCCAGTGCACCAATGGTGACATGATGTATACTACAAAACCAATATGGTTGAATCCTTTTACGAGGGGGAGTGGTGGCTCCAGCAGTTAAGGCACTGGGTTGCCTTTTAGGAGGTCTGGGGTTCAAGAACCGGTATCGCCAAGCTGCCACTCTTGGGCCCTTGAGCAAGGCCCTTAACCCTCTATGCTCTGGGGGTCCCTTACGAGGGAAATATCAAGGTCCGTGACGTCGGAGTGACGTGGGGCCGCCTTCCCGTGGGCTCACCACCTGCAGGAGGGACCGTAAGGGACGGTGCTGTGAGGATTGGGCAGCAGTCGACGGCCTGCTTAGACTGCTGCCCCCGCGACCCGGATTACGGATAAGCGGGAGAAAATGAATGAATGATGAATCCTTTTACAATTTCTGCCCATGATTAAAAAATAATTCTGTTCACATATTTCTATAGTTTTAAATAAAAGCACCGATTCCGATTTATTATGAAGTAGAGATGTGTACTTAAATGCACCACTTTGTGTGACCATTCACAAGTGTGACAAACTCTTTGAAACTGTGCCCAGGCTGCTCCAGCAGGCTTCTCTCACAGCTCTTAGGAGGCATGTTTAGGTTTGCCATTTGTGGACAACGATGACAAGCCACAAAAGCATGTTGGCCATAAATAGTACCAAGCAGCAGGGGATTGCTCGCTACTGGCATATCAAATTTTCTAAAGGCGGCGGCAGCCCTGGCCTCCAGCCCCGTTCAACTGAGACACAGCATTTTCACAGAAACACTTGGAGCACATGAATGTGGACAGTTGGTCCATTAATACTATCAAAACTTTAAGAAATGTCAGACCAGCTCAAAGTTGAACAGACAAAAACCCTTCTGCTCAGTATTGACAAGCATTTTACACTAAAGGCCCATATTTTGTATGTAGCATTGACAAAACATTACTGTTTGTAAAGAGGTAAAGTTGTAGGTAAAAAAAAAAAAATGTATCATGTAATAATTTAACTTCATAACCATCAATAAAATGTAACATGCATTAAGCTTTTTTGGGAGTAATGATTGAACAATTCTATAAAGAACAGACATTAGCATACCTCAACAGCAAATGCCATTGAAATTGTAACCAGGCAGACCAGACCCAAACCGTTTTGTATGCCACAAGGTTTTATTGCAAAGTGACAGTTTATAGAGCTCAAAAAATGTTTAATTTAAGGCTGCAAACACACGTATTGCCATCTTTAAGATATTATGCACTCGTTTAGTGTTAAAAAAAAACAACAACCAAGCAGCACCTCCTCCGCCTTTGGTGGCACACTGTACATCGAAAATAAGGCGGTTTATGTGCCTTGCAGGAATGAAAACGGTTGTTACTTTAATATGGTGACAAACACAGAAAAATTCCATGTAACCCATGCTCAGTTTTGTCTCAACATGTAGTGTATAAACAAGTGCTTTCATATCTGCATAGTACTCAACATATTAGCCATGTCAAATTAGGCCAATTAGGTAGAACGGTTGAAATAAATACGTCAAAACGTATAGTGCAAAGTGCTCGCAATTGGCTAATGCAACCCTGTGAAGCATTAACAGAAAGCATTGTCATGTCGGTTACAGTAGTATTATTATCTCTGATACAAAAAAGAAACTCCAGAAATTTAATGGTTGTGGGGGGGATGACTAAACTTATACTGGTACATAGCTTTGCTTTTAAGGCAAAACATGCCACGAGATCAACTTTTTTTGGTGGGGGTAGCAAAAAAAAATATAATAATATATATTTCCCAGTTGGCAATAAGCCACAAAATTTGAATGTTAGAGAGATCTCCTTCATATGGAAAAAAACAAAAGAAACAAAATGAGAAAACTTTTAAACTACTGCTTTGAAGCTGATTCCTTTGAATCAAAATACAGCTGCTAAGATAGAAAGCAAGTGGAATCCAAAGGCAGCATCAAATGAGTTTACACTGGTCGCCCCTCCAGTGATACAATACCGCTTCCCAATCTATTGATCAGGTTTGATGGGTCCTTGATGTCTTCCAAGCCATTGACTTGCCATTCATGTTTGATACCTGCAAACAGCGGCACAATACAAGAATATCTTAACCATTTCCCATCACAAAACCACGTGACCCCCCCCCCCCCCTAAAATAACCAGCACATCAAGTTCACACATACCATTTTGTATTAAAGAAAACATTTATTTAGATAAAAACTCACCTGTTAACTTTTTCCTAATGGCATCTTTAGAGCTAGCATATATCATCTTGCTTTTTAGTGGTGCATTATCAGGGGCCCTGGAGATACACAAACCAATGACAGTGACTTGACTCATTCTGAAGTTATGGTTAAAATGTTTTGTAAAAAATATATGACAACAGAGGGGTTTTCATACCAAAATACAAACACCAAGTCTTCTTTCTTGGACTCTTTTGTTTGGTAAGTGGCATCATACAAGCAGTACCGGCAGTCATTCAGAGGTAGGAGCTTTACAAAATCTGCATACGGATCTTCAACAGTGTCTCCAATATCACCAACAAGGATTTCTTTGCCAATCTCTATAATGATTTTCTTTAAGTCATCACTGAGACAAAACAACACTGCCTTCTTGCGCTTTTTTACTTCATCTGAGGTTGAGGACTTTCGCACTTTCATTTCATTGAAGACTTGAATAACTTCTTCAGTAACAGTGACTCCTGAGGCCTGATGGTAAAAGGTGTAGAGATGGTCAAGTCTTCAAGTGTACAACTCAGTCTCAAAAATAAAAAAAAAGATTAAGGACACTATTAAACAATTGCTGCCTGTTGTGGTTCATTTGGGACTTGGAGCCAGATATTTGCTCTTCATTCACAGTCCATGTCAGAACTGTTGCTTTGTCCAATTCAGCATGGCATGAAGCAGACGGGCCCACACACACACCTATATCTATCTAATATTAAAATTATGTATGTATATATAATCATTCAAACCCAAGAACCATCGTGGCTTATTCGTTTGGTAAGTTAAGTTTAACCTTGAGAGAAAATCTTTACTTTCGGAAAAGGATAAAATAAATTGGACGGTTTAAAATGTTGCGAGCAGCCCACTAAATAAATGCCGGCTCATGTGAAAAGTGTTTGTCAAAATAAAGTCGGCGCTAAATCAAAGTTAAAATGGCCGCCTAAGGCTCAAGGCCCTGGCCGCTTATGTCCCAAAATGGAACTGATTTGCTTAGGGATTGGTGAAAGGGCATCAGTGTACAACACATAACTATATATACACAGACACACACATCTATATACATACACATATATATATAAAATCACATACACACACATTCACAGGCCCGGGCAAAAAGAGGACATTTAGATGAGCGGGGTAACGCGTGCTTCTTACAATCCCACCGAGACACCGACTACGCGCAACGGACAAAAGTTAAACGATCATGTCAGAGTTGTAAAAAAAAAAAAATTCATGTTACTAATTTTCGTCGACCGATCTGATTCAAAGTATAACACTCAAAGAAAAGTCCAAGAGCTCACCATGGTGTCCGGTAGTGTGCAGTTTGCGGCCGAACTTCAGAATTTTCTCAGTAACTTCTTTTGTGGGAATGTGAGCGCACGCGACCGGCCGAGTCCGAAAGCACGGGAGGAGAGAGGAAGACGCGCGCATGCGCTCAGTACTACACAGTCACACTGACGATGAAACTGCAGAGGTAGATCTGCACCACGTGACACACTGCAGTGCAACGGCAAGAATCGTGCAGTGCAGCGCGGCCTCACATTACACACAACAGCCACCACGCCTTAGAGTCACGTGACAGGGGCGTTTTTCCCGTTATTAACGAAAAAAACGGGACGCACACGTGTGTGTGTGTGTGTATATATATATATATATATATATATATATATATATATATATATATATATATATATATATATATATATACATATATACACACATATATACATACATATATATACATACATATATATACATACATATATATATATATATATATATATATATATATATATATATATATATATATACATATATATATACATATATATATATATACATATATATACATATATACATATATATACATATATATATATATATATATATATATATATATATATACATATATACATATATATACATATATATACATACATATATATATATATAAATATATATATATATATACATACATATATATATATATATATATATACATATACATGTATATATATACATGTATATATATATTTTTTTTTTTTAGATTATGTCTCTCACAGTGGACATGCACCTACGATGACAATTTCAGACCCCTCAATGATTTCTAAGTGGGAGAACTTGCAAAATAGCAGGGTGTTCAAATACTTATTTTCCTCACTGTATATATATAGATCAGTCAGAAACCTGACTGATCTAGAGAAGATCTGTGTGGAGGAGTGGGCCAAAATCCCTCCTGCAGTGTGTGCAAACCTGGTGAAAAACTACAGGAAACGTTTGACCTCTGTAATTGCAAACAAAGGCTACTGTACCAAATATTAACATTGACTTTCTAAGGTGTTCAAATACTTATTTGCAGCTGTATCATACAAATAAATAGTGAAAAAATTATAAATTGTGATTTCTTGAATTTTTTTTTTAGATTATGTCTCTCACAGTGGACATGCACCTACGATGACAATTTCAGACCCCTCCATGATTTCTAAGTGGGAGAACTTGCAAAATAGCAGGGTGTTCAAATACTTATTTTCCTCACTGTATATATAATTAATTAATGGTCAAACTGGAAAGTAAGCAAACAGAATAAAAATTTTGGTGTGACTACACTGCACCTTTTAATTATTACACTTGCACAACCATTTAGATTTTTGTAGAATCAGAGCCAGGCATGTGAAAGGTAACGACTATACCAAGCTGGTGCTAATGATAATCAGTTTCCTATTTAGCCATAAACGAGGCGCAGAACAGCCAAACTTAGCTATTAAGGTGAGGATATGAAAGATAATTTCATATCACAGGTCAAACACCATGGCAAGACGGAGCACAGCAAAAAGACACAAAGTAATACACTGCATAATGTCTCCCACTGTAGGCAGACTACGATTTCATTATACAAGCTATTTTGAAAAAGCACAAAGATACGGTCAGTGTTGAAGACCATCGATTCAGTGGCTGGCAATGTAAACATAATGCAATAGATGAAAAACACATCATGGTTACTTCCCTTGGACATTGTAAGATGTCCAGCTGTGCCAAACAACTGGCAGAAATTACCAGGACCCAGATACACCCATCTATTGTCCAGAGAAGTCTGTCCAAAAGAAGTCTTAATGGAAGAATCATGGCCTAAAAGCCATATCCCCTACATCGCAACAAGGCTTAGCAAATCAACTAGGCAACAGTAAATCATGGTGGAGGATGAAATCAAATGTAAATGGAGATTTGATCTCAATCCTGACCCTAATGCTGAGAAATACAGGCTGATAATTATCTATCATGCAGTACCCTTAGTGTCTGATTGGCCTTATTTTTTTCCTCAGGAGAACAACCCCAAACATACAGCCAATGTCATTAAGAACCATCTTAAATGTAGAGAATAAGAAATAGTGGAAGTAATAGTTTTGGTCCTCACAGAGACCTGATCTCAACATCATCGAGTCTACCTGGGATTACATGAAGAGACAGAATGATTTGTGGTATCCTACATTCACATAAGATCTGTGGCAAGTTCTCCAAGATGTTTGTAACAACCTACCCACAGAGTTCATTCAAAAAATGTGAAAGTGTACCTTAAAGAATGCTGTTTTGCAGGCAAAGGGTGGTGTCATTTCAGAGATTGGTTTAATTTGGATTATTTTATTTATTTATTTACTTCCATTTGGTTTGTTGATAAAAATAGACAATTCCCCCACATCTAAAGGTTTTGCACAGTAATTTGTGTACTGTTTACACACACATTTCATATATATATATACAGTGAGGAAAATAAGTATTTGAACACCCTGTTATTTTGCAAGTTCTCCCACTTAGAAATCATGGAGGGGTCTGAAATTGTCATCGTAGGTGCATGTCCACTGTGAGAGACATAATCTAAAAAAAAAAATCCAGAAATCACAATATATGATTTTTAAACTATTTATTTGTATGATACAGCTGCAAATAAGTATTTGAACACCTGTCTATCAGCTAGAATTCTGACCCTCAAAGACCTGTTAGTCTGCCTTTAAAATGTCCACCTCCACTACATTTATTATCCTAAATTAGATGCACCCGTTTGAGGTCGTTAGCTGCATAAAGACACCTGTCCACCCCATACAATCAGTAAGAATCCAACTACTAACATGGCCAAGACCAAAGAGCTGTCCAAAGACACTAGAGACAAAATTGTACACCTCCAAGGCTGGAAAGGGCTACGGGGAAATTGCCAAGCAGCTTGGTGAAAAAAAGTCCACTGTTGGAGCAATCATTAGAAAATGGAAGAAGCTAAACATGACTGTCAATCTCCCTTAGACTGGGGCTCCATGCAAGATCTCACCTCGTGGGGTCTCAATGATCCTAAGGAAGGTGAGAAATCAGCCCAGAACTACACGGAAGGAGCTGGTCAATGACCTGAAAAGAGCTGGGACCACCGTTTCCAAGGTTACAGTTGGTAATACACTAAGACGTCATGGTTTGAAATCATGCATGGCACGGAAGGTTCCCCTGCTTAAACCAGCACATGTCCAGGCACGTCTTAAGTTTGCCAATGACCATTTGGATGATCCAGAGGAGTCATTGGAGAAAGTCCTGTGGTCAGATGAGACCAAAATAGAACTTTTGGGTCATAATTCCACTAAACGTGTTTGGAGGAAGAAGAATGATGAGTACCATCCCAAGAACACCATCCCTACTGTGAAGCATGGGGGTGGTAGCATCATGCTTTGGGGGTGTGTTTCTGCACATGGGACAGGGCAACTGCACTGTATTAAGGAGAGGATGACCGGGGCCATGTATTGCGAGATTTTGGGGAACAACCTCCTTCCCTCAGTTAGAGCATTAAAGATGGGTCGAGGCTGGGTCTTCCAACATGACAATGACCTGAAGCACACAGCCAGGATAACCAAGGGGTGGCTCTGTAAGAAGCATATCAAAGTTCTGGCGTGGCCTAGCCAGTCTCCAGACCTAAACCCAATAGAGAATCTCTGGAGGAAGCTCAAACTCCGTGTTTCTCAGTGACAGGCCAGAAACCTGACTGATCTAGAGAAGATCTGTGTGGAGGAGTGGGCCAAAATCCCTCCTGCAGTGTGTGCAAACCTGGTGAAAAACTACAGGAAACATTTGACCTCTGTAATTGCAAACAAAGGCTCCTGTACCAAATATTAACATTGACTTTCTCAGGTGTTCAAATACTTATTTGCAGCTGTATCATACAAATAAATAGTTAAAAAATCATACATTGTTATTGCTGGATTTTTTTTTTTAGATTATGTCTCTCACAGTGGACATGCACCTACGATGACAATTTCAGACCCCTCCATGATTTCTAAGTGAGAGAACTTGCAAAATAGCAGGGTGTTCAAATACTTATTTTCCTCACTGTATATATATATATATATATATATATATATATATATATATATATATATATATATATATATATATATATATATATACACAAATAAATAGTTAAAAAAAAAATCATATATTGTGATTTCTGGATTGTTTTTTTTTTAGATTATGTCTCTCACAGTGGACATACACCTACGATGACAATTTCAGACCCCTCTATGATCTCTAAGTGGGAGAACTTGCAAAATAGCAGGGTGTTCAAATACTTATTTTCCTCACTGTATGTGTGTGTGTGTGTATATATATATATATATATATATATATATATATATATATATATATATATATATATATATATAAAAAAAACACACACACATACATATATATAGACACACACACACACGGGTCTCATGCCGGATCAGTGTTTACCACGTTTATCCATGGCTTCAATACAATAACAGACTATAGGTGCCTGAAACAAATGCCAGCATGCATTTTTTTGTGGTGCAAATGAACGCGTGACTACCATTGTACACTGGTTTACATTGCAAATTTACACTTGGTCATCATTGCACAGCTGCAGTGGTGTCTTTTGTAGCTATGATACGCTAAAGTCAGCATGAATAAGCACAGACATCACTGCAACGTCACTAACTGTGCAATGGTTACACTGATCAATCCACAGTAGAAATTATGTACTTCGTAGTACCACTTATACAAGATTATTGCAGGTAATTCCACCATTTATTTCAAGACATTGTTGTCTTTGAAGAAGACTCCATATCTGATTGTTATTAGAACGCTGTAAAATGTTAAAATTTGCAACACTGTACGTAACTTTGAGGAAAAACAATTTATTTAATTTTTTTAAAATATGAACAACCTGGAAAATATTCTGAAAGAAAAACATCCATTTACCCAGATACCCTGGTAAAGTTCTACCAACACTTGTAGTACTTTACAAAACAATACACAAACATAAGCTATAAAAAAAAAAAACAACAACATTTCATAAATAAAGCAAATTCCAAAGTAAATCCCGAACTAAAATAAATATTGTGGACAGCATTACAGAAAAAAACGAAGCAGGTCTTGGTCCCTATGTAGTGTTTAACCAAGCTACAGGGAATTACTTAAACAAATAGTTTTTTTTTTATTTTATTATTCACAACCATAACAAAAGAAAAATGCTATTTGTTCATTTGAGTTGCAAAAATTCTTTAACACATGTAAATTATGTTATTTATCATCTATACACAGTAGTCTAGAAATGCAGTCAATATATAAAATACAAATGCACCATATAGAAAGTTTTTTGCTCCTATTTAGGGAAAATAAGGATATTCCAGAACACAGTGCAATTTATTGTCCCCTACAGAACAGGTTTTTCATGCAACACATTAGACAAAGCCAATATGCCTACGTGCATCAACCCATGAATTCATCCATACATGTAGTCTCTTGTTTGTCTAAAGTCTGTTGTCCTCATGACGTTCCAGTGTAAGCAGTTTGGTTTACATTCTGGATCGTTTCTGTGGAGGGCTTGTTCGCTCAGCCAGGCCGAGTCTTTGTAGCTCAGAGTGGAAGAAAGCTTGAAGCCTGATACCAGCCTTGGCTTCAGTGGTGCTACGAGGGTTATAGTCAAGGCAGTTGGAAAACATCAGCTCCACATCCTCGACATACTCCGCTGTAAAAACATGCAGAAGTGAGAAATGACTGTGTGGTGCAGTTGTCTGTACCTGTGATGGCAGAGCTGCATCGAAAATCAATATAACTGTAGTCTGTATAACTGTAATCTATTTAACCAGATTATGTCAGCAGACAAACCTACATGCAGTTTGGTAGTCACAGTTGTTCACTTTTTCTCTGATGATACTCAAAGCAATAGGTTTTTTGATGATATCATAGTAATCGGGTACCTAAAGCAAGAAACAAAAATAAACACTGTTACGACAACTAAATCCTTACTCCCCAGTTTTAGATACCATTATTTGCTAAATGAATAAATCAATTAATTGATATGCACACACACGGTATCTCACAAAAGTTAGTACATCCCTCACATTTCAGCAACCACTTTAGTATATCTTCTCAAGAGACAATACTATAGAAATAAAAAATGGATATACAAACCTTATATAAAAATATATAAAAGTTGGGACACTGTACAAATTGTGAATAAAAAAAGGAATGCAATAATTTACAAATCTCATAAACTTATTTTATTTACAATAGTATATAGATAACATATCAAATGCTGGAAGTGAGACATTTTGAAATGTCATGCCAAATATTGGCTAATTTTGGATTTCACGAGAGCCACACATTCCAAAAAAATAAAAGTTGGGACAGGTAGCAATAAGAAAAGTCGGAAAAGTTAAATGTACATATAAGGAACAGCTGGGGGACCAATTTGCAACTTGCTACTGTAATGGAAATCACAAAATGGGCTCAGAAATCCTTCCAGACATCATTGTTGGTGAACACAATCCAATGTGCTATTTGCCGTTGCCGGCTAAAACTCTATAGGTCAAAAAAGAAGCGATATCTAAACATGATCCAGAAGCGCAGGTGTTTTCTCTGGGCCAAGGCTCAATTAAAATGGACTGTGGCAAAGTGGAAAACTGTTCTGTGGTCAGACGAATAAAAATTTAAAAGCTCTTTTTGGAAAACTGGGACACCATGTCATCCGGACTAAAGAGGATAAGGACAACCCAAGTTGTTTTCAGTGCTCAGTTAAGAAGCAGCTTACACATCTGGAAAGGCAACATCAATGCTGAAAGGTATATCCAAGTTCTAGAACAACATCTGCTCCCATCCAGACGTCGTCTCTTTCAGGGAAGACCTTGCATTTTCCAACATGACAATGCCAGAACACATACTGCATCAATTACAACATCATGGCTGGGTAGAAGAAAGATCAGGGTACTGAAATGGCCAGCCTACAGTCCAGATCTTTCATCCATAGAAACGTTTGGTGCATCATAAAGAGGAAGATGCGACAAAGAAGACCTAAGACAGTTGAGCAACTAGAAGCGTGTATTAGACAAGAATGGGACAACATTCCTATTCCTAAACTTGAGCAACTTGTCTCCTCAGTCCCCAGACGTTTGCAGACTGTTATAAAAAGAAGGGATGCCACACAGTGGTAAACATGGCTTGTCCCAACTTTTTTGAGATGTGTTGATGCCATGAAATTAAAAATCAAATTATTTTTCCCTTTAAATGATACATTTTCTCAGTTTAAACATTTGATGACATCTATTTTGTATTCTGAATAAAATATTGAAATTTGAAACTTCCATATCATTGCATTCTATCTTTAGAATCGGGTTTGTACTTTAGAGTAGTCAGTGTGCATTACAGAGCAGCTTGTGACAAAACATTGACACTTTGGACACAGTTTTGACATGTTCACTAAGGGTGTTTTGTTGCCAGCTATTTTGACAATAATGGCTGTATTTCGTGTTATTTTCAGAGGACAGTTAATATCTATAGTATTGTCCCATGAGAAGATATACTATGGAGGAAAAAGCTTTTTTAAAACAAATGTATTATTTACTAAGAAAGGTGCTTGATTGACTGGGAAGACTACATATTACTTATTTACATATATATACACATACATACATACATACATACATACATATATATATATATATATGTATGTATGTATGTATGTATGTATGTATGTATGTGTGTATGTGTGTATGTGTGTATGTGTGTGTGTGTGAATGTTTTTTTTTTTTTTTGTGTGGTGTACCTGAGTTCTAGATACAAGTTTCATGAAGGGCCAGCTATCCTCATGTCTAACCAGGTCCACGGTAAGCTGTTCACACACTGACAGCTCATGAACACCAAGATTTCTCCCAGAGCAGCGGCGGCTAGAGGAAGAACTGCTTGGGACCAAGGACATCTTATTTTTAAGGGAGACCTCTGCTGGAGAAACATGAAATTGCAGAAGCAGTGAAGCAATTGATAATCAAAGTAGCAATACACAAAAATATTGGTTTAATATAAATAACCATCAGTAAGAAAGAACATAAGCACATTTCCCATAAAAGTATTTAAGATCCCTTAACTCCTAGGTAATAATATTTGTGATGCACAATGATTGTTTATATCAAACATCAACAAATAGATACATTTTTTTTTTAGTTAAATAGAATTGGATTATTTATTGACAGCTAACCTGAACTGGCTCTTTTCTTGGACTCTGTGTGAGCTGCAGAGGGACTTGGTTGAGGGCTGCTTTTATTTGTGGTGCTGTTAATGTTCATCACCTCCAAGCTCAGACGGGCACTGGATCGGCTCCCAGGCCGAGGTGGGGGCCTGCTATTGGACACTGGAGTGACTTTCTTCCCTGAGTTTTTAGAGCCTCCTTTAACAGAGGAGCTGTTTTGTTTGGGCGTGTTCTGCTGGCTCTGTGGTGGAGAATTATTTGATTCAGTTTGTCTGGATCGATTGCTTGAACGGCCACCTTTAGAAGTCTGTGGAGAAAGCTTCACAGCAGCTTTCTTGGGAGCACTTGGGATAAAATGTGAAAAACTGTTTATTTATGGATTCATAACTCCTGTAAAAATGACAAACAAGCTAATTCAATAAACAAACTAAATCAACCAACCTTTCTTTCTCTTCCACCTCCGATTCCTCATCTTCAGACTCTTCCTCTTCATCCTCCTCCTCAGACTCTTCTACCTCTTCCTCAGACTCCTCCTCTTCTAGTTCCTCCTCGGAATCGATAGAGGAGCGCTGGCGAGAGTTTATGCGGTGAGAGCGTTGTTTGGGACGACATTCAGGGCAGAACCAGTCTTCACTTGGAACAGCCTAGGAAACAAAACAAGGCATGCTTATTTGCATTTGGTTATTCAAAAATTTTACAGATGTGTGACATTTTGGAAGAGAGAAAGAGAAAAACAATAGTGTACTTTCAGCTTTGGGCGCACACAGTAGATATGATGGCCTCGGTCACAGCCGTCACACAGCAGCATGTTCTCGCTGTCTCCTTTCCTGCGGCATACTTTACAGCGGGCATTCAGGATGGACTTGGCCCAGAGCACACTGCGCTCCAGTGTAGACAGATGCAAAAAAAGCTGTGAGAGGCTGGTGCATGTCAGAAGAGATTCCCTCCAGCGCTCCAGGACAGTCTTTACCTGTCGCCCACAATCACTTCCATCTGCAGTTCAGGAGTACCTCACTTAAATGATTTCTTTCATAATGTGTATGAATGTAAATCTTTAAAAATTTCATAAAATGTTCATTCTTGGTGTAAAAAAAACAACAACAAAAAAAAGAAAATTCATTCACCATCTTTTTCACTGGACTGTTCATCATCTTTCTTCTTCTCTTTTTTCCTAGTTTTTTGGTCTTTTTTGCTTTCCTCATCACCTGAGTAATGAACAAAAAAGGAAAGCACAAATATTATATTACTATTCCTCCTATAAAAAACAACAGCAGAAGAAATTTTAGAGAAGAAAAAGGTTTCATTTAAAGTAGCATTAGCTAGCTGGAAGAGGAGGAGCAGGAGTCATCATCTTACCCAGTGGAGCTTTGAGGAATTTTCGCTCAATTCCCTGCTCTATTTGAGCAAGGGCACGTGCAAGGTAGTGCACATTGCTGTTTACGGGCTGAGGTGTGCTAGTGCTAGTGGACGCTGCACTTTGGCTCTCTGACTTTAACTCCTGCAATCTGAGCAACAGAATCACAAGATGTTGGGGTTTTTATTTTAGTCACACAAATGAAAAACACCTCTGAACACAGACTGAGAGAATTTTTACCACCACATAAACAGGAAGTTCTGTTTTTCCCTTTGTTGTAATCCAGTCAGAGTTACCTGTCTTTTACTCTTATGTGGTTCTCCTCTATCTCCATGGCTTCCTCCTCACCAATGAGTACCCAGCTCTCCTTGCCCTCTGAAACCAGTAGTTCATAGTTTCCACTTTCCAGTGCTGCTCTCCATGCACTTCTTTCCATCACCTGATAATATAAACAGAAAAAGTGAAAACTAAATAAATCATTCACACTTCAGCCCCATACACAATAACTGTATTCAGACAGAACGTAATAACACAAATGCAGATGTTTCAAGACTTAAAAAAATAAAAATAAATACCTTTACTGAACCCAGAGTTCCCTGATAGATACGGTCCTCAATGTCCAGCAGCAAATCCCTGAGACGATTCTCCATGTGGCGCTCAGCAGGTACAGTGCTTTCCAGAGGAGTGAAGCCATTCTTAACTTTCACTGTATTCCCTTTAGCCTCTAATGGTGGTGCTTTATCTCCTAAATTACAGAGCAGCAATTCACCTGCAACTTTCATTTTTATATCAGAGACTGGTAATTCTCCATCCAATAGCAAGACAAATTATTTATTACAATTCCATCAAAAACAAGCAATGTAAATAAATATTTTCTTTGCATTTCGAAAATCGATTTACATAAGCAAATTTTCGAAATAACGGCGAGCCAGATGCTGGTCCAGAGAAACATTCTACAGTAGTATTAAAAATGATGCTTATGTCAATGTTTTGCTCCACAATCATCTTTTGCAATTTTCTTGAATAAAAATAATAATGCAAATGCATCACATTTATCTATACGTGAATTTAAAGGACTGACAACGTAAAATGCTCAAATATGTTAAAAGAAAAACAAAGACATTTTAATTTGAAGAGGTATGACCACTTTTTATTAATTTAATTCTTTGCCGTACCTGAGTAGTGGAAGCGCTCTGCAGCAGTACTGCTAAGCAGCTTATTGATGCGCTCCTTCTCCTGCATTAGAGTCTCTTTGAGAGTGCTTTCTCGGCGTCCACGTGGATTCAGTGCTTCAACTAGCTGTTCCAGCTCAACAGATGTGCTATAAAAGGACCACTGATTGGGTCGGTTCACTGGGACTAAAGTGCTCTGGCTTGGCCTGGTCTCTTCTGCCAGCTCTCCAGTCTTCACAGGACTCTGTGCACACAGATCTTCAGTTTTGGGTTCAGGTACAGGACAAGGCTCCAGCATGTCCTCAGTCAGGCCAAAAAAATCTTCCTCCACAAAAAGTGCTCCAACTGAAGGGAAGAGCCAGTACCGGCGATAAAAACGGTCACGGCCCAGTGGCAAAATATATGTGCATGCTGCAGCTTTGCAAATGCGCTCTAATAACTCCTTCTCCTTTAATTGCTGTTGTTCTATCTCCTCTGGGCTGGGGCCATTCTTCAACTCTTCCTCACTTGCCTGCTTCAGCTTTAGAGTGCTGCCATTAACTAGGTGTTGAAATATATAATGCATATATCATTTTATTTATTTAACAATGTGAAACAAATTCCACATTCACCACATTTCTACATTTTGGACAGCATATTCAATGTTTCTCTTTAAAAATCTGCCAAAAAAAAAAATCATATATTTTAAAATATTTATAAATATTATAAAGTGAAGTTTTCCACTTATTCCAATCATGGACAAACAGACAAATGGCTCACTATAAGTAAAAGCTAATAGTGTAAATCCAAGCCACACGAATAATGTTCTAGATGTCAGTCAGGTCATGTGGCCTTCATTAAATCAGTGAAGAGATAATGTAAAAAATAGCATATTTTAAGTCTATGTATGGTTATCATTAACAGTCAGAAAAAAAAAATCATAAAAATTTGCCAAATTAAAGTACAGTTTGAATAGTGGAGAAAGTCATGGCCGAATCGTCAAGTAATTCTACCTTTTTTATATTTGCTTTGCTGTAAAGGTTCTCCTTCATCCTCTGTATGGTCTGCATGACCGTCCTGGCTCTCTGTACTAGTGTCCATCTCATCTCTGCAAAAAATTTTATTCAAATCAGCTGTTCTTTAACATGATGCTTCAACTTGATAAATCGATTACGGTTCTTACACTGCAGTGTGTGTGTCATTTCTCGCTTCCTCTTCTTTAAGTTTCTCATGTTTCTCTTTAAGTTTCTGTTCCTGCTCTCTCAGCTTTTCTTCCTTTCTTTTGCGAACTCTGCCAGTACAAGAAGAAAGGGGGGGAGGGGTTAGTTTGATAAGTGTTTCTACTTTATGTATGTTTGCTGTGATATGCGGTAAGGCTTGGTCGTACCTGTTAGCAGCTTCCTCCCTCTCTCTGCGATGCTGTTCTGCTTTGAGTTCACGAAGCTCCATCTTGGCAGCTCGCTGCTCATCAGCACAATCCTCAATGAAGTCTCGAGTGGAAATAAGAGTCAGCAGCTTCCCACACAGAGCATGCAGGAGCTTCAGTTTCTCTCCTGTTATCATGATACGATTAGCAAACAATAAAAACAGTCCACACAAAAACTACTCCGAACTACAACAAAACTATAATCTGAAGAGGAAGAGTACTGAGTGTCTAATTTTAAGCTTTCATTTAAAACTATAACAGCTACAAACAGTCAAAAATGCATGATTTGACCCAACATCAAAGCATGCTCATATGCTTCAGGAAGTGCCTCTCCCAGTTCATTACCCATATCCACTTTTCTGCAAGCCAAATTCACTGTTCATGCTCAGATTTCTTTCCCTAGTAATATACTTTAATCAGATTTATCAGCTACATTCTACATAAGTGTAAACAGATCTCTACAGGATCACATCCAAACAGATGTTAAAAATTTACGTCCATTTTTATTCTATAGGGTTTTTAACCATGGACACTGCCACAAAGCAGTTTTATAGAATTACGTAGGTTACAAATAGGTAGGTTATAAAAAGCCCTTGTCCCTTATGCACAGAGATAAAAATTGTTTGACAATTTGTAGACTCTGACTCTCTTAGATACAATGTTTATACCCAACTAATTGACCTGATGTCAAATAACCTAATTAGTTGCCAAATGTTTCTCCAAATGTTAAATTTTAATAACACTTTTTCCAGACTTTTGTTGCCTCGTCCCATATTTTTCTAAAACATGTTACAGGCAACAAATTCAAAATTATCTTCTTTTTTTTCTGTCATCCATTTCCTCAGTTTAAACATTTGATATGTTAATGTTATATTGTGAATAAAATACAAGTTTAAGATATTTGCAAATCATTGCATTCTGTTTTTATTTACATTTTACCCAGTGTCCCAACTTTTGCTATTTCAGTTGTAGTTAATTATGCATAACATAATTAATTATAATTTGTTCAACTTAATTTGCAAAACATTCTGTGAAACACACAAATGATTAGACTTTGTCTAGTACTAGAGTATGCACATACCAGGCAGCAGGTCATAAACAGCCATGCAGGACAGCTTCTTAAGTATGGTGGGTGTAGACATGCGCAGCTCCACACATGGATCATCTGCCGAACCAAAGCCTCCTTGTTTCTGGTAGCGGAATTTTGCGTTTGTGTAGTTACACTCTGCCCCCGAGGCCAAGATATGCAGCCTCAGGATCTCAGATAGGGTACAGCTATCAAGATCCAACTGTTTCAGACTGCAGCCTGTAAGAGGGACAGGAGTTTAATTCAGTCAAAATGTAGTCAGAGACCCAGTTTACAGTGAAACTTGATAAATAAATGCCAGGGCTACTGTATTGATCTAACCTAACTTGATCTTGAGTAAAACTGTGGAGTTAAGCCCAAATAACGACCTTTCATGCGTGGCGAAGGCATATAAAAATATGCACAATGGGCAATAAAAGCACAATCGTCCTTACCAAATTAAATATTATTTAGTTTGTGAAGATATGGGCAGAAAGTTTAAGAAACTCTGCTGTAATCTGTTTTGACTTTATTGCCCCCGAGTCCATTTGTTGAGTCCAGACTAAAATTTCATTAAAAAAAATTTTAATAAAAAAAACAAAAAACCGTAGGTGACTGATTTCACACTGTCTAGTGCAGTGCTTAAACATATGTGTAAAATAAACCTTAAATGTAAAAAACCCTGCCATTTGCCAAAAAAAATAAAATTCATACAATCAACGAGGATATAGTGCTGGTGATCATAAATGGTGATTACAAACTAGTTTTATTACTTTATTCTATTATACTATGTTTATTTCATTTTTTTGATTGTAAGTTCAGTTTTGCTGCATGTTGCTCAGATAGTCAAAGACCTGTTCTGTGGTTCCAGTGCATTGAACACATTATGAAATAATGGCGGAAATGCTGCAAGTCCCTTTTAACTCACTGCACAATTACTTGTGTTCTTAGTATGGCTCTTGCATTTTCAGCAAATTTGGAACACTAGCAATAGAGCAATTATTACATTCTGTATCTGTAATGGTTCCCAAAAATGTGCATCACTGGGGTTTATGTAGCTCTACTGACACCCGCATACCAGCCTTTTATCCAAAGGCAGTCTGCGATTAAGAAGACCATAAGATAGTAGTCATAAGAGGTGGAGGAAGCTCTGCAGATCTGCTTTAAATCCACAGAATAAGAAGTGTTATATGTGCCAGCTGGGGGATATACAAAAACATGAGCGACTACTAATAACAAACCCTGAATCGGCAAAGACCTGAAGCCCCTCAACTATCTGTCACTCCTGCCAGATTAAGAAATCGTTTGAGAACCTAAAGCTTGGGAAAGTGCTTGGGAATTAGTCCAAGTGTATTGAAAGCCTGAGCTAACATCTGTGTGGAATCCTCAAGCAACCCCTTCAACCAAACCATCAACAAAGGGAAAGTACCAGCTGTGGAAAACATTCTGTCTAGTTCCCATAACAATTAAGACAAGATCAACACTACACAACTACAAACCCATAGACCTCAAAGTTCCTGGAGATACCAGTGCTGCTACATCAGCGCTTTTATAGATACCCTGCTTTCTGATTACTCTGCGCTGGTCAAGCGCATCAGGGATGAAGTACATGGACCTCATAAACAACTTTGTTGAATGGGGCAGAAAAAGACATCTAAATAAAAGTGATTAATTTGATCCAAGTTACTGATTCGATCATTCCCTCAATCTCTCCCTCCATCCATTCATATCTAGATAATGCCTGCAAAGTCCCTTTTAAAAACCTGAAAAAAATTTAATCATAGAAATATTCAACATGAAATTAAATCATTTTAAAATACATGAGCAAGTTGCACTGAACACAAGTAAGTCTTTTTACTCACCTTGATGGAGCTGAGGCCAAGCAGCAGCCAGTGAGGCTACTGCACTGATTGCAGACTGAGTGGGGTCAGTATCATCATCCAGGGCCTCACTTAGATCTAACAACAAATACAAATTAAACTTACATTATTGCGCTCTTGAAGCAGTTAAATAGGCCAACATGAATGCGCTTTTCTGGGAAAACACTTTTATATCTATTATAATCAAGTGTGGCTTCTAGGTCCCCTGGTGGTCTAGTGGTTAAGATGCAGCGCTCTCACCGCTGCGACCCGGGTTCGATTCCCGGTCAGGGAACCATCCCCAGCCACTCTCAGTGCCGGTCCCAAGCCCGGATAAATTGGGGAGGGTTGCGTTAGGAAGGGCATCCAGCGTAAAACATATGCCAAATCAAACGTGCGGAGGATCCGCTGTGGCGACCCCTAACGGGAGAAGCCGAAAGAAACTACTACATAATCAAGTGTGGCTTCTGTATTATAGGTTAAATTGCAACTTATACAATAACATTTGTTTCCTGCTTTCATAGCTGGAATGTTTTGGAAAGGCAAGTTTATTCGCCAGTGGTTCTGTGCATCATCACAATTCTCATTTACCCACCAAAAACTAATTCAGCAATTATTTAGCTCCATAAATGTAAATGTTCTTGAACCTTTCGTGTCTGCCTCAGCTACTTGCGCTTTAGCAACTTCCTCCTGCTCCTCATCCTGGGCCTGGAAAATCGCTGACAGGAAAAAGAACAGCAGCTCGCATAGAGGACCCTCAGGATCACAGCCCACAAGAGCCTCCTCTAAAACCTCTGTCAGAACACAACAAAATGGAATCATTATTTAAAGATAAAGAACTTATTGCTCAGTTAATGTTGAGTAATTTTACACATGCATATACTTTTTATGAAATAATGAATATTCCTTTCATACCGAATGTAATGCCATCAGGAAATTCATCCATCAGGTCAAAAAGCTCTCCAAATGCTTTTAGAAACTCCAGCACCATTAATGCATCTCCAAACAGCTGTGGGGGCAGACGTGTCTTTACTGGAACTGGTGTTGGAAGCTCCTACACACATAAATACATACATGCACACAAACCGGTTAAAAAAAAACAAAACAAAAAAAAAAGAGGTAGTTTTGCATTTGGCTCTCATAAACATATGCTCACATGCAGTAATTAAATGGACTAAAACACTCCTACCTTGAGGTCATCGCACTCCATGTCCTCTCTAGGTTTACTCCATAACTTTAGTCGTTCAGCATATTTCTTCTTCTCTTCCTTTAACTTTTCTCGCTCCTAAGAAAATACAACTAAAATGTTATACCATTTTATGTACCATCATTAAACATGGTGGTCAAAAAAGTTATCCAGAAGTGGTGTTCAACTCACCCGCTCTTTCTCAACCTTTAAGCGTTCTTTCTCCTCTTTCCTTTTCTGTTTTTCTTCCTCAATCATTCTCTTTATCTCCTCTTTTCTTCTTTCTTTGTCCACCTTCTCTTTTTTTCTGGCTTCCAACAAATCTTCTCTCTCCTTCTTGATTTTTGCCTTTTCATGGGCTAACGGTTAAAAATATGCAAATAAATTGTTACACACACACATTTATACTATATGTATAATAACTGTACGTATATGAATCAAAACATATATAATATTACAACTTACAGACTATCATTTCTTGTTTCTGTTGCAAAAGCTTTAATTTTTCTTCTGCAGCTCGTATTGCATTTGCACCCTGAAAGAAAATTGTAACTTCATTAAGTCAAAATAAATTTATAGTGTTTCTTCAGTGAACCTTTCAAACTGAAGCGAGAAGAGTTGCTTAAAATTTTGTTTAAAAAAAGGTATTTAGAGCAGAGCCACAGCTGCACCCACCTGCCCAGAAGCTGCATCACCCAGTGGGCGAACTCTGCTCTTTCCAGGAGGACTAAAGACAAACACTGGGGCTTCATCCGGGAAAAAGTGGGAGAAACTTTGTTCTGACAGTTTGTATGTTGCAACAGTTGATGGCTACAATAAAAGGAAAACAAAAATATTTTAAAGTATCCAAACCATTTCATAGAACAAGTTTAACAGCTTTATACTTAACACAGAAGATGCCACTAAATTAAATTAATAGAAATTTTAATTAGGAATAATTTACTGAAGCATACTTTGAGTCTGATGGTCCCATTCACTGATTCACAATGCTGTTTTAGTAGCAGTTTCAGTCTGTCTCGAGTGAACACATTCTTCTTTCGACTGCAATAGAAGAAGAAAAAATACATTAAAAAAAAGAACACAAATGCAATTTACAACAAATACTTTTTAAGTGCAGAAATAAGCGATCGAATGAGATCTCGGAACGGATTAAATCGCTTTTACATTCTTTCTTATGGGGAAAATCAGTTATATCAGTAATCAGTAATAATAACTATTACAAAATAATACTAACCAATACAATTAATTCTGAACTTCCAAGAGCATTTAATAAATCAACCCCAAAATGAAGGCACAATAAATAAACCTGCAAACTTACACAATCTGAGTCGATTTGACAAGCACGGGCTCACTACCCTCTGGATTTACAAGTTGAACCTTATACTTAAACATGGAGGGTTTGATGGATTTCCTCTTCCTGCTTTAAAGGAAATAATGAAAACAGGATAATACAATCCAGCAAAACATAAAATGTACTGTTGTATACTTGAAACAAGCATCAGGGTGCACTTACCCACTGGGTGTTGTTTTGGGGGACTTGGGTGATGTGACGATAATCTCGTCATCACTATCACTGATGACGATGGAGTCTCCCTCTATGCGATGTTTGACATAGCCATAAACTGTCCCGTTGGAATAGGGTGGAATGACCTCTAGGATCCTGTAGTGTTGTCTGCGAAACATGAATAAAGACTTAATAAGCAAATTGACAAAACCAAAACAAATTAAATCAGAATGGGTTTGTGACTTTTGGGACAACTTCAGATTTGTGTGGGTGGAACCTCAAACGTCACTCTTAGCTCCACCTACACACATCTGCTATCCCCAAATGGCAAGTTCAGCTTGTGATGGCTGTCCCAGTTCCCCTCAAAGAACAACAAAGAGCTTTCTGATACTCACTAATGCTCTGCACCATTCTTGACAGCAAAAAATGTATAAACCTCATCATGTGAAAAAAGTTTGTGAAGTGCTAATGTGTAAACTGTTTGTTTGTTCAGACAATCAATCTGGATCTGTTCTGTCGTGACTCGCGAGCGAGGTGATTGCGCACCCTGATGTGATGGATTCAATTAAAGTGGTGCTAAACATACAAATCTAAAAGTAGCAAATAACAGCAAACGGTTAAATTTTTTGTCACTCTCGTGGTTTTCAGCGAATGCTTATGCATTTGTACACCAATGTCTATTTTTTTTTTTTTTTTTTTTCAATCAAGCCTGTTAGCTTGCTGAATTTCTATTACAGTCTATTACAGCATTTGACTATTACAACAGTAACTTCTGTTTTCAAACGTGATTGACTGCGGCTTTACTACATTCAAATGCTTGTTTCAATGTTTGTATTTTTAATTTATGCATATATCATGTAATTATTATACAAGATTAAATTTATTATATATTCCAGATGCTTATATCTTCACAAATTAACAAAATTTATTTTTGAACACAAATTGTCAAAATAATGTATTATATTTTATATTGATTTTTTAAGCATAGTTGTCATCTTACCATCTGCAAAATACAATACAAATGTTGATTTACACAAAATTCTTCACCTTGCATGCTCAAAAGTAGTTTTTCTTTTCTTTTCTTTTTTTTTTTTACAGAAACAAACTCAGCATGAGGGAATCTGTTCAAAGGAGAAATACCCCATGTACTTCTCAACAAGCAGCCACTATTAGCTTTAAAATGTCTAAATTAAAGAGTAAACTTCTGATACATGAGTATCAGATAGCTGAGTAACCTGAACTAGTTTTATATAGTTATAATAAGCAAAACGTCTAATAAAAAAGATTATTCGAATAATCAGGAGCAAATAATTGTCAGACTAAACTATTATCAAAATAAGTGTTAGTTGCAGCCCTAATTTATTTAAATACCTTTGTTGTTATTTATATACTTTGCAAAAGCAGCCATAATACCATGATTATTACAGAAATGAAGTATTCAAAAAGATTGTCAACAGTGTTAAAAGTAAAATGCACCAATCCATTGTTTATTCCTAAAGAAGGCTAGTGCACACACAAAGCACAACTCGGTGTATTGCACATATGCAGGCTAGACCTTTTGGCATAGGACCACCATAGTACAGCTCGTACAGAAATTACAAAGCATTCAGTACATTACCTCGCACCAGATCGAGTGACAATGTCAACCATCTCTCCTGGAAAAAAACGCTCTTTGATAAAAGCACAGACATCATCGCATATCTCATGCAGCCGTGTGCGCTGAGTAAGAGCAGTCAGGTGTAAGAGAGGCAGGAGTAAAGCTTTTGGAAAGCTCTGCAGATTACGCTTGGCCTTCTTCTCACTTTCCAAGGCCTCCTGATAAGTGAGGCCAGGCTTGCCTGTCACTGCACAACTCCACACCAGACTGTTGCAGAGGATGGTCCTCTCAAAGAATTCACTGGAAAAAGAGCATTTAACATATAAATATAATGTTATAAACTAACATGAAAACATGCAAGTTAATAAAACATATTTTGGAATTGGATCAATTAGGCATAGGAATAAAATGAGTCAGTCAGTTTTGCCCATTGATGAGCTGTTACAGTATTTTTCCAAGCACTTGTTTTGATCTGTTAAATTACACTGCTGTGTCTGTCACTTGATTTTAAAGTGTTCCAGGTGAGTATACATGAGGGTTAATCTGCCTGCTGTCATGTAATTTAACAGCCCACATTTTACTCTAACCATCAGCAGAAATGGACCACACTAAGAGCACACCTGATTAGGGATTATTTAAACCACCTGGTTAACAGCAATTAAGATCATACCGTCTGTATACAAGTTGTTAGTCAATCTCTAGCAGACCGTTCTAGACCCATAGTATATATACTGTTTATTTTCAGGGGGTTTTTTTTCACACGCTCTAAACGCAACCACCAAAAAGACATCTTAATCTGCTGCTGATCTGATCATGGGATTTGAAGAAGAGGAAAAACAAAACCAGGGATGGAACCATGTACTAGTCTTGAAACCACAGTGAATCAAGAGACAGAGGTTATGGTTTCATGACGGCCTGATTTTAAATGATACACAGGGTGAACCAAGTCATGTCAAGAAGCTTTTATTGCCATTTCAAACATATATGCACAGTGAAATGAGACGTTTCTCCAGAAACCTGGTGTTACATAAACACCATGACATGGTGTCGAATAGAATAGAGTTTAGGCATCAATTGGAGATTTGTGTGGTAAATCTACATACAAGCCAAGCAGTGCAAGTGTTCCTCATAAACTAAAAGCTGAGGCACAGTGCAGTAAAAGGAGTGAGTCCATACACCATTAGTTAACTCGAATTGTCTAATAGCATACTTTTATGAAAAGTAAACAGCAATTCGTCGTATCTATTTCCACTAAAGACAGATTAGAACTAATAATAGTGACTATAAACTGGAACTCAGGTTAGGGACACAGTCACCGGTATATATTTTCCAACAATAGCCGCTACCACGTTTCTAGCAAAACATCCTGTGAGCGGTCAGAAGTTAACAGCACCTGAATCCCGACCAAGGGACGCTGTTCTTAAACTACCCTGACAAACTACACGAAATCAACGTCAAAGTTAAACAACACCTCGACACACACACACACGACATTCGTACATTTTGAAGCTGGTTTAACCCTGAGCTAGCTACCATCACACTGGCCTAGAGACGAGGTGCGGGTGCGTAAACTAGCTACTAGCTCAGCTAGGCTAGTACATTTATCCACACTACTTACACCTGCCACTTCGGAACAACACGTCTAATCACTTACAGTATCCCAATACAACGTGTTACGTTTGAAAGACCGCAAAGTAGACCAAATGAAACGAAAGTGATGCCCGAACACGAAATAACGAACACCAGTGAATTAGTTGAAGGAGAAAACTTTCCCCGACGTCACTGCGTCGCCCGACTTCATCACAGTTTCAATGCCATTCGCTAGCATAACCCGCTAACATCCACAAGCACGTATCAACAAAGTTTTAAACGGCGCTCGGTATACACAAGCAGCAGGACTCACTCGTAGGTCCGGAAGATTTCGTGGGTGACTTTACAGAGGAAAACTTCTTCGTCCGGTTTGAGGTCAGCAGGAGGTTTCTGTCTGACGAAGGGCTTTTTGTGGAGAAGCGGCATCTTGGTTTCTTTTCTCTCTCTCTCTCTCTCTCTCGATGCTGTCCGGTGTAGTGTCCTAGACTTTCAAAAAAAAGGAGGGAAACGGAAAGTCAGAACTGTTTTATTTTAAACTCGTACGCGAGTAACAATAAGGGGAAAGTCACTACACGAAGTCTCTGAACCTGATCACAGTGAGCGCTGATTAAAAAAGCCCTAAAGGCGACACATTTCGAGAGGAAATACAGCCTTTGTTAATGACACACGCTTCCCAGTCGTACTGTGACGTTACAGCCAGCCAGCCCACACACCAGAGCACTCTCTCTATCAGCGCCTGGTTTTATCTCACTAACTACGATCAAAACGTCGTGCGCGGTAAAACCACAAATGCTCACGAACACATTTAGCAGTTATAGAATACACGATAAGTAATACTTTTCACTGGATAAAGGTGAAAGTCCGGACTTGCCCGACTCCTCCGGCGGGATGCGCGTGTTGACGACAAGTTTTGATTCCCTCTACTTCGGTAACCGACAAGGAAGCGCTATGGGCGGGGTTTAATGTTTTCTCATCTCCTATTGGTTCAATTTAATGTCACTCACATGTCCACCGCTAACAGCGAGACGCCTGGATTTGAGCTTCACCCCTTTGTGCGTTTGAACTGCTTCACTATTGTTGCGATGAGTTTTTAATCGCATTAACTTATTTAGGTGTTTCTTATATATAAATAAATAATAAAATCTGTTTAAATATTCACGTTTGTGTCATGAAATATTAAGGGATTTTTTAAAACAAAGGACATAATGAGTCTACACAATATTGCTTAAAAAAAGCATATTAGACCAATGTCAGTGATTAATAGTTTTATTAACATTTACGATAAAAAAAAAACAATCACAGAAAAGGAAAAGTAATTAATACACATTTTTTTTCCAAATGTTTCCCAAACTGTTACAACTAAGCTGGAAGCGCAAAACTGTATAGACAGTTTCTGTATGCTGTATCTTTACTAGACATCATGGCTGTAAAAAAAACACCTGTTACAGCATGACCTCACTGAAAACTGCAGACCTGAGGTCATCTGCAATACTTTGGAGTACAGTATAGCTCTCTGATTGTCAGCCAAGTAATTATCTAGATTATTTAAAACATTACACACAGAATATATATATATATATATATATATATATATATATATATATATATATATATATATATATACAAATCAGATTACACTTTTCATGTTATATATGTAACATATTTAATTACCTTGTGTATACTGGTGTAGCAGAGATATGTCGTTACAATAGATTATTTATTTGTATTTTTTTATTCATATTATTTTTGTAGTTCATGTATTTTATCTTAATACATTGCATTGCTTGTTATCGGAGCTTTTGTCTGGGAAGCGATTACGAGTTGGTAATGGTTACAGTGCACCTATTGGCTGACGTCACAATGGCAAGTGTGTCTTCCAACTTGAGCGCGAGCGGAACTCAGCCAGTTCCAGCAGCTGTTAGAGAGCAAAGGTGGGATTCCCTGCTGCACTTCAATGCCTCAAATATGAAATGTTTTCCGGTTTAAATAGTAAAATGTGGCATTATTACCAATGTTATGTTTAATAGTCAATTCAAGTTAGTTGAATACCATTTAATAAAGTTAATGAGTTTGGCTAGGAGGACATTTTTCAGTTAAAACATGGCGGTGTTCAGATACGCTGTGAAACATGTGCAAGTGGCTGAAGCTGCTGCTGCAAAGTTGTATAACAACGAGTTCAGAGTTATCTCGCATATGCATTACATGATATTTGAGTCCACTGTGAACAGTGCGGTTTCTAATCAATGACCTGGTGTAATAACGTTATGTATTGTGAGATTCACAGGCAGGCTAGGAAGCGCGCTAGCGATGCTAATACATAATTTGCTACACAGTTATGCTAATGTTCTTTTTTTTATATCCTGTATTGTTTAATATTTTGTACATGAGCACGTTGTCAAACTTGTTATCATATACACCGACCAGGCATAACATTATGATGGGCATGGGCACCCTGACTCGTCTGTGGCTCCGCAGCCTCATGCATCAGAACCTGTATTAACTTCTTCAGCAATTTGAGTTACAGTAGCTCGTCTTTTGAATCACACCACTCGGGCCAGCTTTCACTCCCAAATGCATCAATGGGCCTTGGCCGCCCATGATCCTTTCATTCACCACAGTTTCTTCCTTGGACCACTTTTGATAGATACTTACCACTGCAGACCAGGAACACTGTACAAAAGCTGTAGTTTTGCAAATGCTCTGACCTAGTGGTCTAGCCAATACGATTTGGCGCATGCCAAACTCGCTCAAATTCTTACGCTTGCCCATTTTTTCCTGCTTCTAACACATCAACATTGAGGACAAAATGTTCACTTGCTGCCTAATGTATCCCAGCCACTAAAAGGTGGCATGATAAAGAGATAGTGTTATTCACTTCACCTGTCAGTGGTTCTAATGTTATGCCTGATTGGTGTATGTATGGCATTAGTGGTTAAGTGAAATTGGAACTCAAAGGCACTTCCAGCAGCAAGATTATAGAGGAGGGCCAAGGCAGGAAGAGCGCTAACGATGCTAATACGTGTTTTGCTAAAGAGTAAAGAATTGTTTGGTGGGGAAGTGCTTATTCTTAGACAACCCACATAATAAAAATATCACAACGCAGAACAATGACCACTACACTTAGTTGATACATAAATTAATCACCTGAGTGTTTCTTTCAATTGATCAGTTTAGTACGATCCTGACAGTCTGTGCTGCTCAATATCAGAAGACATTTTACTATTAGTGTTGCAAATTTAATATCCAATCACAATATTTCTGTTTGTAAAACGCATGTACAGTGAGATACTTCAAATTAGGGAGGAGACAGTGTTGGTCTTTCAACACATTTTATATCGAGTTACATCAAAAGCACTGATCGGCCATAGCAGCTCACTTGGGGCTTTGCACCCTCCGTGGTGTTTTAAGCTGCTCTGGTCAGGAGTGCTAGCATACACAACAAGAAAGCGCACAAGTAGTTGAGTGTTTCCAAATAATCCCCGAGCAGTCTCACACTGATCTTGGGTACTGATTACAGTGTTGCTAGCTCAGAAGATCTGAAGCAAAGCAAGTCTTATACCTGTTTCCTCATAAAGTCCGTATTTTACAAACCCGATTCCAAAAAACTGGGTACAAAATTACACTGTACAAATTGTAAATAAAAAAGGAATGCAGTAATTTACAAATCTCATAAACTTATATTTTATTCCCAATAGAATATAGATAACAAATCAAATGTTGAAAGTGAAATGTCATGCCAAATATTGGCTTATTTTGGATTTAATCAGAGCTACACATTTCAAAAAAGTTGGGACAGGTAGCAATAAGAGGCCGGAAAAGTTAAATGTACATGTAAGGAACAGCTGGAGGACCAATTTGCATCTTATTAGGTCAATTGGCAACATGATTGGGTATAAAAAGAGCCTCTCAGAGTGGCACTGTCTCTCAGAAGTTAAGATGGGCAGAGAATCAACAATTCCCCCAATGCTGTGGAAAGGAGTTTCTCAGAGAAAAATTGCAAAGAGTTTAAAGTTATAATCACCTACAGTGCATAATATAATCCAAAGATTCAGAGAGTCTGGAACAATCTCGTGAACAAATGTGTGTAAGGGTCAAGGCCGGAAAACCCATAGAAAACATTTGGCGCATCATAAAGAGAAAGATGCGACAAAGAAGACTTAAGACAGTTGAGCAACTAGAAGCCTGTATTAGACAAGAATGGGACAACATTCCTATTCCTAAACTTGAGCAACTTGTCTCCTCAGTCCCCAAACGTTTGCAGACTGTTATAAAAAGAAGAGGGGACGCCACACAGTGGTAAACATGGACTTGTCCCAACTTTTTTTGAGATGTGTTGATGCCCTGGAATTTAAAATCAACTTATTTTTTCCTTAAAAATTATACATTTTCTCAGTTTAAACATTTGATATGTCATCTATTTTGTATTCTGAATAAAATATTGAAATTTGAATCTTCCACATCATTGCATTCGGTCTTCATTCACAATTTGTACAGTGTCCCAACTTTTTTGGAATCGGGTTTGTATATTAGATAATGCTCAAATGCACTTTTCCGCCTTTTTTTGGAAAGCTGTGGGGTTCTCCTTATATGTATGGAAATGAAAATATGAAGTCCATTACTAATTGCTACATATTTGTAAAATTAGGTCACTGTTTTGTCCTGTCATAGACCGCTACCTATTTAAAGTGCAAACATGGTGTTAGCAGACATGGGAAGGAAGATAACAGCGGCGTTGCGCTCCCTCAGCAATGCCACCATTATCAACGAAGAGGTACAAGAACATTTCTTTGCATTTGTATATTTGACAACACAGACCCTCTTTAACAGCACAATTTTCCCCTTAAAGATTGTTCAGGGCATTGTGATTCTCTTCTCTTCTCTTCTGCAGGTTTTAAATGCTATGCTAAAAGAGGTCTGTGCTGCCCTGTTAGAAGCTGACATGAACATCAAACTGGTGAAGCAGCTCAGAGAAAATGTCAAGTACGTACAGGTGGATTAAAAAAAAATCCATGTCGTCTCTATTTCCTGCAATGAATAAAATAAAAATAATTATATATATATATATATATATATATATATATATATATATATATATATATATATATATATATATATTCTCAATTATATTTAATCATTCTTAGGGCAACTATTGACCTTGAAAACATGCCCTCTGGGCTGAATAAGAGGCGAATGATCCAGCATGCTGTTTTCAAGGAGCTTGTTAAGGTTTGTGCTCACTTAATACACAGCATTATTTATTTAACAAAGAACACTTTAAGGTCTGTTGTAAGAAAATAGTCAGTTTTTATTTAACTTGTCATTTTTAACCTATGGATTTGTAAGAAATGTTAGGAACATGGTGCAACACGCAACAGTACAAAAGCCTACATAAAATGCAATACACACCAGTGTGAGATGAGTGCAGGACAATTCGAAATGGCTATTACCAAACAAGAGTTAATTACATCAGCACAATTATAATTTTTTAAAAATTTATTAACATAAATTTGTTAACAAAACGTATTACAAAACTTTGTGATTTGAAGAGTTTTAGTTACATTTTGAAATGTCCACAGGACAAGTATATGAAGAGTTAATTCTCTTCTTCTCTATTTTTTTATTTATTTAATAGGACAGGAAATTCTCACTGCTTTTAACCGAGAAACTGGACATTACAAATTCTCTGTGCTGTGACTCCTGTGGAGGAAACTTACTGTTACAAAGCTCTGACACTGGAGTCTCCTTTCATAAATGTTAAATAATTGCCTGCTTTTGGTTATACATTTTACTTTGTATAATAGCAAAACATTCCATATTCCTTTATTATTATTATTTGCTGCATCCTCCATACAGTAGATTCTGAAAAAGATGTTACTAAATGATAACACATTAATGCATTCTTGTGTTTTTGATCACCCATCACAGCTGTCCTGGCTGCTGTTGTAGAAAATGTATCACTTTCTGACTAATCAGAGAATTTACAAGTGTAAAGTTGAAGGTTTTGGTAATTAGTCTGGATTACTCTGTATATAGATATCTTTGCATTGAATCAACTTTTGCATGGAATTTAAAATCTTTGCAGATCAATTGCACAACTAATTATAAGGGTTTCACAAGATTAGTTTTAATGATTTAATGTTTTATTTTCTATAGCTGGTAGACCCTGGTGTAAAATCATGGACACCTACAAAAGAAAAGAACAACATCATCATGTTTGTTGGTCTTCAGGGTAGTGGAAAAACCACAACATGTACTAAGGTAAGCCACTACTGTAATGCCTGTAAATACACCTCTGTGCTTAGTTAAAAAGTAAAATGTTACTTTAGAATTTTCAAACGCCATGCAGCAAATAGCTGGTGAGTTCTTTGTAATTGTGATTCTCCACACTGTTTTGTTAGTTGGCATATTACTACCAAAGAAAAGGATGGAAAACATGCTTGATCTGTGCAGACACTTTTAGAGCAGGTAAGGTTTTACTTCTGTCATTTTGATTGTAAAGCAGAGTTGACTGGATTAAATATATATTTGTATTTTGTTTTTCTCCATAAGGTGCCTTTGATCAGCTTAAACAAAATGCAACAAAAGCCAGAATTCCCTTTTATGGAAGGTAATGTTTTCTCGACTGTTATAACAAATATTCTGACTAAGAACATGACTGTTTTACTATTTTCAAGCTTCTGTTCTTTAACAGTTACACAGAAATGGATCCAGTCATAATAGCTGCTGAGGGAGTTGAAAAATTCAAGACGGAAAACTTTGAAATAATCATTGTTGACACTAGCGGTCGACATAAGCAAGAAGATTCACTTTTTGAAGAAATGTTGCAGGTTTCGAATGCTGTGGTAAGTGTTTGATGCAGTCTGGTTGTGTAAAACAAAACACTTGTTGATAGTAACAAATCAACCAGTATTGAAATATCTTTTGTGCTCTTGTGACTTCTGCAGCAACCTGACAACATCGTGTACGTGATGGATGCATCTATTGGTCAGGCTTGTGAGGCTCAGGCTAAGGCCTTCAAAGACAAGGTAGATGTGGCGTCCGTCATTGTTACTAAGCTGGATGGCCATGCTAAAGGTGGTGGCGCTCTTAGTGCGTAAGTACATAACTGATCTTTAGGGTAAAAACATATTTTTATGCCTGTAAAATGTAAAACTTATGGTTTGTTATAAAATGTTTTCGAACAGAGTGGCTGCCACAAAGAGTCCTATCATTTTCATTGGCACAGGCGAGCACATTGATGACTTTGAGCCTTTTAAAACTCAGCCCTTCATAAGCAAACTGCTTGGTACAGTTTCCAGTTTCTCCTCATCTCCATGTTTATTTCATATTTTTTCACAAAAGTTTTTTACTTTTAATTGCGTGGCTCTTGTCTTTACAGGCATGGGAGACATTGAGGGACTTATAGATAAATTTAATGAACTCAAACTTGATGACACTGTGGAGCTACTGAAAATTGACAAACTTAAACATGGTAAGATGATGTAGCATTGAACAGATCTCTGAATAGTGCAGGTTTAACATTAGATTAGATTAGATAACATTAGTTTAAGATTAGATTAGACACCCATTTTCATCAGATCAGTCAATCGATGGTTGAAAGTATGTGGACACCTGATTGTCACACTCTTGACACATAGTTGGAAGCCCACAGCAGTACATGTAGCATTAAAATTTAACATCTCTTTAGTGGTACTGAAGGGCCCAGACATGACAATATTCAAAGTGAGGTTCATGAAGACACGGTTTGCCAAGAATTCTGGCACGGATGTGTCCTGCACAGAGCCCTAATCTCAAGCTCACTGAACACCATTAAGATAAACTGGTACACCTAACATCAGTGCCAGACCTCACTAATGCTCTTCAGTGGAGCTTATTATAACAGAAATTAAGATACTTTAATCTGAATTGTGATGTTAAAAAATTGGCCATATAGTGTATATGTATTCAAAGAGAGATACATAGTTAGATCCACCCACATTAAATCAGTCATACTATGTAGCAGATGCTGTTTGCTTGTTGGCATGTTATTTTCTAATTACTCTTCAGTCAACTTCTAGGTCAGTTCACACTCAGGGACATGTATGAGCAGTTCCAGAACATCATGAGAATGGGACCCTTTGGGCAAATCATGGTACGTCTTATAGCCATGAATACAGTGTATCATTCCTAATGTCTGAAGCTGAACAAATCAGTGTTTTGTTTTTTCATATAGGGTATGATCCCAGGCTTTGGAACAGACTTCCTGAGTAAAGACAATGAACAGAAGTCTGTGGCCAGGTTAGAGAAAATTCTGACCATAATGGACAGTATGAATGACCAAGGTATGCCTTTTTTTTTACTTTGGATGCATGGTGTTTTAGAAAATGATTTAAAAAAAAATTAATTAAAAAATATCGACCTATACCTAAACACTTATAGAAACACTGGTGGAAATCTTAGTTACAGCTTGCCACTGAAAGCTTCTTAACAAAAAATATACAAAAACATGAAAAAAAAAAAAAAAGCTAAAATATCAATGATTTGTTTTGTTTAACAAATGATGGATTTGTTCATTAGTAGGTTCAGATAATGTGGAGCATTTACTGTACGTTCACACTGAAAATGAGCAGTTGCGCATGTAGTAGAAAGTCACCTTAATCCTCAAACCTGTGATTTGAATTATAAACGGTTTTATTGTCAGAGCCTTTTATAGAACTTCTGATTAATACGATTTGAGAATTCAGTCATAAAATGGTATAAACAGTATAATTAAAAGATTGTTTACTCATTGCAGAACTTGACAACAAAGATGGTGCAAAGTTGTTCAGTAAGCAGCAAAACCGGGTTCAGAGGGTGGCACGCGGTGCAGGTGTAGCCACCAGAGACGTGCAGGAACTACTTACCCAGTACACGAAATTTGCTCAGATGGTCAAAAAAAAGGGTGGCATTAAAGGTTTATTTAAAGGTATGTTCCATATGATACACAATTTATTATGTACATACACATGATTTTGGGAGAAACTTTCTCACATTGTTATGGCAATTTTACAACTGTGCTGTATGCTGTCACATTTGTTTTACAGGAGGAGACATGTCCAAGAACGTTAACCCATCTCAGATGGCCAAACTGAACCAGCAGATGGCAAAGATGATGGATCCCAGAGTGCTGCACCACATGGGTATGCACTACTCCATAATCTGTCATCCCTAATCTGTCATTCCTTACAAAATATAAAGGTTTAAATGCCTTAAACACATTTGTCTAAAAATAAATGTATTTTTACACCAATTTGTATTGAGGCTTTTAGGTGATAGATGTTTTTGTATTGCTGCAGGTGGCATGGCTGGTCTACAGTCGATGATGAGACAGTTTCAGAAAGGGGCATCTGGCAACATGAAATGAATGATGGGATTCAACAATATTTGAACACTTTCAGCTTTAAATTAAAAATGGAAATAAACCTGATGGATTTTAAAAGAAGTGAAGAAAGATTTTTTTTTTCTGCTTTTTTTCTGCTTCTTGCTTAAGACTACGGCAATTTAATAAAACGTAAAATATATTATAAAAAAATACTTAAGTATTTATAAATCTGAGATTTTCTAAAGAAAGCATTCAGTGTTCAGACTGTTTCATGTTAATATTGGTCAGTGAGATATAAGTAGTTTTCAAACATTTAACTACATTTAAAGCTTACATCCTGTAATGCAAATCTTTTTTGTTTTGCTGAGTTTTATAAATGCAGTCTAAATTTTAACATTAACATTTACATTTTATTATAGTTTTATGATAATATGTATAATATAGTTTTAGGTTTAATCTCATTGTGTGTCTCTTTTGGGTTTTTTTAAGACAAGGAAAGGTGAAATGCTGGTAAAGGAGTCTCTGCTACTTGTGTACATTGCAAGTAATTGCTGCTGTCATTATGTATTGTTTTCCCCTTTTGTGATTAATATGTTTACTGTCAAGGTGAAAAAGAGAATAATTTATTGTCATTTAGATTAGTTTTTTTCTGGAAAATTCCCAAGAAAAACGTTGGCTTTGTATGTGAGACAAAAGAACTGTCGGCCGAGTCTGTGGCAATATTTTGTCATAATATAATACATTTATTTAGTAACATTTTTAAAAAGGGGTAATTTTTTGTTAACTACATGGCTCTCAATTTGGATTGGGCATTTTAAAAGTGGTGAGTGATAAAAATATAATAAAACCTAAATATTTCTTATTCGTTTCTATTAGAAGGAATGCTACCATGCTTCTGCTAGTTATCTCTTTTTGTCTTGTGTGTTCCTGTTTGTCAGCATGAAGCACCTCACAGCTCCTAGGTTTGATCCTGAATTTTGGTTAATCTGTGTGGAGTTTGATGTTAATATATGTATGGTGCCATGCAGTGGACTAATATCCCATCCATGGTGTATTTCTGTTAGCACCCAGTGCCCCCAGGACAGTTATAAATCATGAGCACAAAAACCCTAAAACTTTGTCTAGTACTTTAGTATGCACATGCCAGGCAGCAGGTCGTAAACAGCAATGCAGGACAGCTACTTGTGCAGGCTTGGTGTAGACAGGTGCAGCTCCACATATGGATGATCTGTCGATCCAAAGCATCCTGGTATTTTGTAGAATTTTGCATCAATGTGGTTACACTGCCTTTGAGGCCAAGATATGCAGCTTCAGGATCTCAGGTAGGGTACAGCTATAGCTATATACACTAAAGGAGGGGGTTTAACTCAATGTGTGTAGTTAGAGTCCCAGTTTACAGTGGATCTTGCTAAATAAATGCCAGAGCTACTGTACCAGTCTAATATAACTGAGGTCTTAAGTAAGACTGGAATCCAAATAACTTATTTGTATGGCAAAGGCATATAAAAATATGCACAATGGGCAATAAAGACACAAATGTACTTACTAAATTATACATTATTATTAGGTATTAAGCTATTAATTAGGTTCTGAAGCTATGGGCCAAAAGTTTTTTAAAAACTCGGCTGTAATCTGTTTTTTTACACCTGAGTCGTTTTGTTGAATCCAGATAAGAATGAAACTGTTATTGTAAGTTAAATCTAATTTGGTGGTGGGGTTTTCACACTGCCTAGTGCAGTGTTTAAAACATATGCGTAAGACAAACCTTAAATGTAAACAAACCTGCCATGTGCCAAGAAATAACAAAATTCATACAATCTCAGAGAACATAGAGCTCAACAGAAATGGTAATTGCAACCTAGTTTAATTACTTTTAGTAATTACCTTTTCAGCAAACTCAGCACACTTGCAATAGTGGTATTATTACAGTCAGTATCTGTAATGGCTCCCAAAAATGTGCAACCCTGAAGTTTCACTGCAGATCTGCTTTGAAACAACAGACTAGGAAGTATTAAAAGGACCAGCTAGAGGAAATATTGACATCAACAACAAGACTGATTGCAAAACTGATTACATCTACACAAAAACATATTTCCAGTCAGATAATAATTCCATTCAGAAGGGTGTGTTGTTTTCCTAATAACAAACCATAGATCACCAGGGACATAAAGGACCCCACCAATCTGTCACTTCTGCCAGGTTAAGAGGCAGTCTGGGGAGCTGAATCTTGGAAAAACTGCAGGACCAGAAGAAATTAGTCCAAGGGTACTGAAAGCCTGAGCTAATCATCTGTGTGGAATCCTCCAGCACCTTTTTAACCAAAGCCATCAACAAATTACCAGAAATGTAAAAAAACAAAAAACAAAACATCGAGCCTGGTTCCTGTACTAATGAAGACAACTTCCTCAAACCTAAAAAAATACAGATCTAAACCCCTTACATAACATGTCACAAAGGTCCTGGAGAGACTAATGCTGCTTCATCTTAGGCCTCAGGTCAGCGTTTTTATTGGTCCTTTGCACTTTGTATGGGATCTGTTGCAAAAGGCCTACTCCCATCTTTACAACATTACAGTGAAAATAACTTGTACAACTTGTAAAAAATGTATAGTACACATTACACCCTCACAGTACCTGTACACACCATATCGGTTTCCTTTATACTTATATACTTTTTATACTGTATATCTATATACTTATTTATTTATACTTATATACTTAATTCTGTTATCTTTCATCAGAAGAATACTTGCTTTCCTATCCCAATCTGCTTGATTAAGAAGACATAAATGTATGGGTTTTTTTTTTGTCTGTTAATTCTTTGATTCATTAATCCATTCTTTCACACCTAGTGCAATTTACTATAGTCAATCATAGCAGATTTTTCGGAAGTGAGAATAGAAATCACCAAAACTGGAGGAAACCCAGCCTTAAAAAGTACATGCACAGAAACTTAACCATAATTTAGGACCAAAGTTCATGGGATATTATAAACAATATTATTAAGCACAGATCTAGGGTTAGGGCTGTTTAAACTGATTTCAATACATATAAATCTACAATGAATAGTCCCTGGTAAAAAAAAGATCCATTCATTAAACATATACTCCTACAAGATATTTTATTTAGTGGATCGTCTTTAAGTTTAGGTCAAAGTACTCTGTAAAGATGTATTTGCTTAAGGGAATCCAGGTCTGTGTCATTTTGTAGAAAAGCATTGTAATCAACCGGTACTTCCTGCAACCAGTGGCCAATTGCAGGTATTTCCTAAAACATAAAAGAAAAATGTCAGAACTTTATTTTAATAGGATTCAGTCGGTCAATATTAGTGCATTTATAATTCACTGTTAAACATGTATTGCTATAAAATGCAGTGCAAATTACAAACAAAAGCTTATAAAATCCTTTACAAATTTTTGTTGTGCTGTAGGTTGGTTAGTTCATAGTACAATAAATATAAACAATATTTTATCTTGTATTTACTGAACTGTAGCTCACATAAAAAAGGTTACATTTCCAGAAGTTTTTAGATAGAAAACTGACAAGTGCAGATAAATATGCACATATAATACAGCAAATAAATATAAAGGATATGTCAGTGTAAAAATGTGCAGAAGCTGTAGACCGAACATATTAAGAATCAGTGGCAGGGCTTGCATTTCACACCTAAGCCTTCTGTAGTGTCCTATCTAAATTAGTCCACCTCTTATCATCGTCATTATGGCACCACAGCTATTGACATCATCAATACTATACTGAAACGCAGTATAACAGAGCACTTCATCACAGTCAGGTGTTTCATGCAGTAAAAAACAAAAGCAAGAATCGCAATTAACACAAACAACAAGTCTCCTTTCACTGCAGCCACAGCTGTGCCACCCGCATACATCAACTCTAGCAGAAGCATCAATATTAACCCCATAAAATTACCCAAGGTTTTTGTGTATTTTTGTGCATTTTTTTTCAGTCAGACTTTCTGACTGGGAGACCTCACTCAGTCCAGATCGGGAACAGCATCTCCAGCACCACCACACTGAGCACTGTGCCCCCCTCTGCTGTTCATTTTGCAGACTCACGATTGTGTAGCAATGCACAGCTCAAACCACATTTTCAAGTTCTCAGATGAGACCATCATGGTGGGTCTCATCAAGAGGAGGTGCAACAGCTAACAGCCTGGTGTAGAACTAACAACCTGTCTCTGAACGTTGACTAAACCAAATAGATAGTTGTTCACATTAGGAGAGCACAGAGCAGGCATTCTCCACTGATCATCGACGGATAGTTGGCAGAGATCTTCAAAAGCACCAAATTCCTTGGTGTTCATCTGGTGGAGAATTTCACCTGATCAATCAACACCAGCTCCATCACTAGGAAAGCCCAGCAGCGTCTCTACTTCCTGAGAAGGCTGAGGAAAGCCCTTCTCCCTCCCACCATCCTGACCACATTCTACAGAGGGACCACTGAGAGCATCCTGAGCAACTGCATCACTTCCTGGTTTGGGAACTGCACTGTCTCGGATAGCAAGACAATACAGAGGATAGTAAGGACAGCTGGGAAGATCATCGGAGTCTCTCTTCCCTCTATCACAGACATTTACACCACATGTTGCATCCAAAATGCCAACAGCATTGTGGAGGACCCCACACACCCCTCGCACACACTTTTCACTCTCCTACCATCAGGGAAGCGGTTACAAAGCATTCAGGCCTCTCATCCAGACTATGCAACAGTTTTCCTCACGACATCAGGCTCTGCAACACACAGAACTGAACTGAAACTCACACTTACACACTCACTCACAGTGTCCTCAACTTTCATACAACAATAAGGACACATAATAATCCGTAGCCTTCTCTTCCTGTCACCCCTCTTTTCTCTCTCTCTCTCTCTCTCTCTCTCTCTCTCTCTCTCTCTCTCTCTCTCTCTCTGTCGAGTTAAACATGCCCTTGAGGTTCCAGTGACCACTATTCCTGTCCCTCTTCCCTCCTCGAATCTTCCTACTTCATCCTTGCCTGCCTCTGTATAGTGTTCTTTTAGTGTTCTCCGTAAATGGAAGAAATTTGGAACCACCAGGACTCTTCCTAGAGCGAAGCAGCCTGGCCAAACTGAGTGATTGGGGCAGAAGGGCCTCAGTCAGGGAGGTGACAAAGAACCTGGTGGTCACTCTGAAAGAGCTCCAGCATTACTCTGTGGAGAGAGGAGAGCCTTTCAGAAAAACAACTATCTCTGCAGCACTCTACCAATCAGGCCTGTATGTTAGATTGCCAGATGGAAGCCACTCCTTAGTAAATGGCACATGACATCCCATCTGGAGTTTGTCAAAAGACACCTGAAGGACTCTCAGACCATGAGAAACAAAAGGTTGAACTCTTTGGCCTGAATGCCAAGCATCATGTCTGGAGAAAACCAGGCACTGCTCAGGCACCTGGCCAATACCATCACTATAGTGAAGCATTGTCCATCACTGCTGAAGAGTATGCATGCTGACCATCCAATTAAAGAATGTAAAAATTCTGATGCTATTGTATGCCTGCTAGATGGCCTCAGACTAGCCAACTTGAACTCTGGTTAAAGCAACATGTACATTATGCTATATGCAACCCGCAGTGCTGATTGTGAAGGCTCATCCATCCATCCATCCATCCACATCCATCCATCCATCCATCCATCCATCCATCTATCTATCTAGATAGATAGAGATAAAGATAAAGATAGAGATATAAATGGGTGTAACGGTACACACATTTGTACCAAAATGTTTTGGTACAGGCCTTTCGGTTCGGTACACACGTGTACTGAATGCAATACTTTTTATGTGCGGAACATAGTTAAAATCTGAGTTCCCTCGTAGATGTATAGAGAAGCGGACCGCAAGTTTGCTTAGTCTCTGCCTCGCACTTTGAAATCCCTTTTTAAATTTTTTTGTAAACTTTAAAACATACACAATAATGCCAGGGGTATAAAAAAGAAATTGAGGGAGTAAATGAATTAAGGATGGAGGAAATTAAGACATTTGTTCAAGTATGCTAAAATAAGTAAAACAGTTAAGTAAATCATATCTTTAGAAAATTAAATAATAAATGTAAAACACACACATCTGTATTACCCAAATGGGTCTAACAAATGTAAATTATTTAATTTCCATTTAAATGTATTTAATAAATTTAATTAATTACTCAATTGAATCAATATAATAAAAAAAGTGCATTGCATTAATTTGATTTAATTATTATCAAATATTATTTTATAATTTATCCAAGCAGGCATGTTATTTAAAATTGTTTAAAAACATGTTTACTGTTCAAATGTTGATTACAAATTTTATAAAAATAAAAACTGCGTTAATAAAAAATGACCAGCAATTTTTTGTTTTGTATTTCTTCCCCCTAACCGTACAAAAATTGAACTGAACTGCGACCTAAAAACCGAGGTACATACCGAACTGTGAAATTTGTGTAGAGTTACACCCCTAATATATAAATAAATGAGCAAGTATGTGTAAGCACAATATATGTAGAGAAATATAGGATATATAATTGTAAAATATGAGATTTGTATATTGAGAATGTTGACAATAAATATTGCAAGGTGCCTTGTAGCTCACGTTTGTTTCTTGCAATGAGATGAGAGCGTCTTGAATACTCGGAACAGTAACCAACAGCGCACCTTTCTTTAAGAAGTTTTGGCTAATGAACTGCCACGCTCTGCAGAAAAGAAAAACACATTTATTTTTATTTTATTTTTTATTTATAAAGGTTCACCTAGTGTTGAATGTTTTACTGCAATTATGCTGCCATCTAGATTATTATGCAAATGGTTTGTTTATTTAATTTCTGTACAGTATTTGTTACATCATCATAAACAAGCCTACACAGAGCTTTAACACCAGAGAAACTTACCTGACTTGGTCTTTGGGTTCCATAAAGTACTCAAACACATTGTTAATTATTAGCACATCTGCATTTTGTAATAGCATTGACTGAGAGCATATATTGTCATGAATCACCTGTGAAAAAACACAAATAATATTCAGGACATATCAAGTGTATTACTTAATTACAGTACAGTTTTTGTTTGTTTTGTTACCTTAATTCTGTCACTAAAGCCATACTTCTCCACAGTCATCGTCTGAAGCTTGACAAACTCTTCACATATTTCTACTCCAACAAGCTGTGCTGCTGCACTGTAGAGGTAGCCCTACTGAGGAAACAGTTATTGCTTATGAACTTATGTAGAAATGTATCATTTATCAAAAACCAGAGATGGCATAATTATAGTTATGTAACTGAATAAAATATGATTGGGGCACTGTGTGTTGTGTGTGTATTTATAATCTAAGTCCCATCCATCAGAAAAAAACAGATAGTTGCCTTTTGATAAAGGCTCAAACATCTGATGGTTAAAAGTGACATATACACAGATGCAAGATGCTTTGCTGTTTTTTACAATAAAAAAAACTCATGCACCTCATTCACAGCAACCTTTTTAATCAAGCCTTTTTTTTATATCCATGTTCAAATATTCAGACTAAGTGCTCCATCCCCAAATTCCTAACAAGCTGGGATACACAGAAAAATCTTTTTTCTACTGTGCTTGAACGTATATATGTGACGGATAATGGTTTCTTTTTAAAATTTCATTAAATTACAGCTTTGTGTGACTGAAAACACCTGCACAGGAGCCAAAATGACTGCTGAGTGAAGTCGGCGATCCGATTGTATACATGATTTATTTATTCGTTTACTCGCTTGGCAGTCACTAAAGTGACTTACAAATATATTGAGACTGGATATATTCTAAACAAATCGCTGAGTAGTCAAAAGTTAAGGGCCTAATAAAGGCACAGTCTCTCAGACAGTTCTGGGACTGAAATTCATATTAATTGCTAACAACTAAGCAAGTGTGATCTAATGTCTCTAAGCAACAATTCAATATAAGATTGTGAAACTCAGGATAAATGTAATTCCATTATTTCCAAAATTATGTTACCCCATAGAGCACTGCGCCAAGCCTGGATCCCACATCCACTACCAGCTTTCCTGCTAAGTCTGGGAGAACATGCAGAAACAGGAACTGGAGCTCCGAGATTGAGAAGGAATGTGAGATAAACTCTGTAGGACATTGCAATGCATTACAGCATTTAGTAATTTGCATAAAATCAAAACAGAAAAACATCCTGTCCAGCTTCAAATTACCCATAGGAGCTGTTCGATGTGATCCACAAGTGAGACAGAAGTTGCGACTCATCTTGCCTTCTTCACAGAGACTGTCTACAGTTTCCTCGTCATATAAAAAAGCATCCACATGCACAGTAGGTTTGGGGTTCTGCTGAGTCTGCAGAGAAAAGTGGATTTAATAGGTGCCAAGTATGAGACTAAACAAATGCAACAAGAGAAATGCAAACCTTCTGAATGGCCATGGTCTCTGAAGGAAACACAGCCTCCAGGGGAACACAAGACCTCAGGTCATCTGCAATACTTTGGAGTATAGCTCTCTGATTGTCAACCAAGTAATTATCAAGGTCATCTGAAAGATTACATAGAGAATATAAAGAAAGATAAAAAAAAAAAAACGGGCTTTAAACCTCTCAAACACATGCAACTTCAAAGTGATGATGAATGTAAAAAAAAAAACAATTTTCTAGCAAATCTGGTGATATAAATAACAAATGTTAACATAAAGAAATATAAATCAGATAACTTAACACTCGGATAAGCATTTTTCATGTCATGTAGGACGCATATTTCATTAGCATATATACTTATTTGAAACACAAATGAATGACCTGAATGCTTCATCCAGCTGATCAGTTTAGTAAGATCCTGACAGTCTGTTTTGCTCAGTATCTGTAAAATATTACTCTTGGCGTCGCTGAAATTCATTTTCAATCACTATGTTTTCTAGGCAGCAATGTGAGGACCGCATGTACAGTGAGATACTTCAAATCAGGGAGGAGACAGTGTAGGGTTTAGTTTTAAGGTGCATCCAGGCTTCTCATTTGACTTTGCTATCGCGGTACGTGTGAACAGTGAATGTGCATGTAGCAACATAAAATATCATAAAACGAACTGTATGGTTAGAATTGATATAGAAAATGGTGGTTAATATTAAACTAGGGGGAAAATCTGTCTTTATATTAGGGCCACCTTAAAATGTGTGTGTGTGTGTGTGTGTGTGTTGATGTCATCATCACAACATGATTCCGTGGCTTTAACAAGGAAACATTTTCTAAATAATTAAATCAATCAACAACAAAAAAAGAAAACAAACAAAGAAATTAAATATACACATATATTTAGAATATCGTGCATAAAATTTTATTATTAGGTAACTAGTCATGCGCGTTACTAAAACAGCCTAAGAATATATACTGGCGTTTTATTTGCTGACCCTGGATCAGTTTTAACGCCACCGATTCTCGTGTGCGTCCTCAAAGCCCGATCCCAGATCAGAGAAAAAAATATCAACTTCCGGTAGGTGACCCGGAAGTAGAAAGGGTTTTATGGGATTTTTTGGGGTTAGATGACGTTTACCTGCTTTCTGTGAAACAGCTGTATTAAAGGTAAGAAGAATCAAGACGAAATTATTGTCTTGAATGCAATTTCTACGTCAGTCGTGGCATTGATTTAGGATATTATCTATAAGCGATTGTATTAGTTGTATGGTGTCGGATTGTGTTTTTGTAGATCGCGGTAAGAAGAAAAAAAAATCTCATCACGTCTGTTTAGCGGTGGGTTGTTGCTTGGGGGTTTGTTAAGTGATTAGGAAATTAAATAAAACTTCGGATTTGCGATACATTTGCACCACTTTCAACATGGTTGATATCCAGTAACGGCTAAAGTATAGCAGCTCACGTGGGGCGTTGTGTGGCGTTTTTAGCTGCTCTGGTCAGGAGTGCTAGCATACACAACAAGTCAGCGCACAAGTAGGTGTTGAATGTTTCCGAAGAATCCCTGAGCAGTCTCACACTGATCTCGGTTACTGATTACAGTGTTGCTAGCTCAGCAGATCTGAAGCAAAGCAACTCATACTTGTTTCCTCTCATACAGGTTGTAGTTATATTAGATAATGCTCGAAAATAAGATGACATTCTATTTTTAACGACAGATCGAAAATCAGCACTTTTCCGTCTTCTTGACCGGGGTCCCTGGGAACCTGTGGGGGATCCCCCACCTTACTGAAGAGCTCCTGTTCTCATAACACGTGTGGACATGAAAAAATGAATTTCATTAATAATTACTACATATTCATAAAGTTAGGTCTAACCACTGAAACAGATCATGTGATTAATACGCACTTTTGTCCTGTCATAGGCCGCTACCTATTTAAAGTGCAAACATGGTGTTAGCAGACTTGGGGAGAAAAATAACAGCGGCGCTGCGCTCCCTCAGCAATGCCACCATTATCAACGAAGAGGTAACACACACACACACACACACACGGCCATGTTTCTACACACGTAACATTTTCAGCTTCAGAATTTTTTAAGAAACCTACACAGACACTCTTTACCATCACAGTTTTCCCCTTAAAGATTGTTCAGGGCATTCTTCTCCTTCTCCTCTCCTTCTCTTCTCTTCTGCAGGTTTTAAATGCTATGCTAAAAGAGGTCTGTGCTGCCCTGTTAGAAGCTGACGTGAACATCAAACTGGTGAAGCAGCTCAGAGAAAATGTCAAGTACGTACAGGTGTTTTCTCCCCCACTCATGTCGTGTCTATTTTTTGCAATGAGGAAGCTATATTCAATTATATTTAATCATTCTTAGGGCAGCCATTGACCTCGAGGAAATGGCCTCTGGGCTGAATAAGAGGCGAATGATCCAGCATGCTGTTTTCAAGGAGCTTGTTAAGGTTTGTTCTCACTTAATACACTTTAAGTAGTAAAGAAACATACACTTTAAGGTGTGCTGTTGTAGGAAGATAGACAAATGAAAGTTGTTTTTAAATAGTTGATCCTCTTGGTAAGATACATTGGTAAGAAATGTTTCTCCAGGACCATGGTGCAGCACGTAACAGTATGTAGGCCTACATACAATGCAATACCCAGTAGAGACAGTAGAGGAGTACAGTAGGAAGATAGATACACAGAACAATGAAGACACACAGGGTGGTGTGATTCAAAAGGTCTATTACCACCGCAAAGTTAATTATATCAGCATGTCCTTACATATATTATTTTTCTTTTATACAGCCGCAGATTGCAAAGACTCCTTCCATAAATGTTACAGAAATCACCACCATGTCAAATATTATATGTTTATCTTTGTATTTTTATCATTTTTATTTGTATAGCGCTTTTACAATGAACATTGTCTCAAAGCAGCTTTACACAGATAATGTGATGATAAAAATAAATAAGATGTTTGTCCCTGATGAGTGAGCCGGTGGCAACTGTGGCAAGGAAAACCCCCCAATACCTTCTGAATAATTTGTAACTAAATGATAAATTAATGTAATCATATCATTTAAATCTCATCCAGTGCTGCTGTCATTGTTGCTGTTGTAGAAAATTGATCACCACTTTCTGACCAATCGGATTTGAGAATTTTAAGATTTTGGTAACTAAAATCAGGATTACTCTGTGTATAGAAGTCTTTGAATTGAGTCAACATTTGCAGTGCAGTACTTTTAATTGCAAGTACAAATGTACAGAATCAAAAACCTTAAACCTTTACATTTTCTATAGCTGGTAGACCCTGGTGTAAAATCATGGACACCTACAAAAGGAAAGAACAACATCATCATGTTTGTTGGTCTTCAGGGTAGTGGAAAAACCACAACATGTACTAAGGTAAGCCACTACTGTAATGCCTGTAAATACACCTCTGTGCTTAGTTAAAAAGTAAAAGTTACTTTAGAATTTTCAAACGCCATGCAGCAAATAGCTGGTGAGTTCTTTGTAATGGTGATTCTCCACACTGTTTTGTTAGTTGGCATATTACTACCAAAGAAAAGGATGGAAAACATGCTTGATCTGTGCAGACACTTTTAGAGCAGGTAAGGTTTTACTTCTGTCATTTTGATTGTAAAGCAGAGTTGACTGTGGATTAAATATATATTTGTATTTTTTTTTCTCCATAAGGTGCCTTTGATCAGCTTAAACAAAATGCAACAAAAGCCAGAATTCCCTTTTATGGAAGGTAATGTTTTCTCGACTGTTATAACAAATATTCTGACTAAGAACATGACTGTTTTACTATTTTCAAGCTTCTGTTCCTCAACAGTTACACAGAAATGGATCCAGTCATAATAGCTGCTGAGGGAGTTGAAAAATTCAAGACGGAAAACTTTGAAATAATCATTGTTGACACTAGCGGTCGACATAAGCAAGAAGATTCACTGTTTGAAGAAATGTTGCAGGTTTCGAATGCTGTGGTAAGTGTTTGATGCAGTCTGGTTGTGTAAAACAAAACACTTGTTGGTAGTAACAAATCAACCAGTATTGAAATATCTTCTGCAGCAACCCGACAACATCGTGTACGTGATGGATGCATCTATTGGTCAGGCTTGTGAGGCTCAGGCTAAGGCCTTCAAAGACAAGGTAGATGTGGCGTCCGTCATTGTTACTAAGCTGGATGGCCATGCTAAAGGTGGTGGCGCTCTTAGTGCGTAAGTACATAACTGATCTTTAGGGTAAAAACATATTTTTATGCCTGTAAAATGTAAAACTTATGGTTTGTTATAAAATGTTTTCGAACAGAGTGGCTGCCACAAAGAGTCCTATCATTTTCATTGGCACAGGCGAGCACATTGATGACTTTGAGCCTTTTAAAACTCAGCCCTTCATAAGCAAACTGCTTGGTACGGTTTCCAGTTCCTCCTCATCTCCATGTTTATTTCATATTTTTTCACAAAAGTTTTTTTATTTTAAATTGCTTGGCTCTTGTCTTTACAGGCATGGGAGACATTGAGGGACTTATCGATAAAGTGAATGAACTCAAACTTGATGACAATGAGGAGCTAATTGACAAACTTAAACATGGTAAGATACAAGTTTTGTGATGAATAATATGAAACTAGGTCCCGTGTGCAGAATAGCAAATCGCTCTTGTTAAGGGCATCTGCAAAGCTTTGTGATTGTAATTGTATACTGGATGCAGTCACAGTCAGGCTGAGATTAGTAGGATCGGTGTAATGATTGGTCTGAAATGTAGCCTTGGGCTGGTGCTTTATTGAGCAGATGTGTGTATGTATGTATATGTGTGAGTGCAGGTTTAACATTAGACTGAACAGCCATTCTCATTTGGGGAGTTGATCTATAACTGAAATTATGTGGACACCTGATTGTAGCAATAGTTTTGGAGAGGAACCACATACAAGCGTGACAAAGTAGGAAGCGCACAATTGTTTAGGAGGTCTTTGTATGCTGTAGCATTACAAGTAAAAATCCCTTCAGTGGTACTAAAGGGCCCAGACATGAACATCCCCAAAGTGTGTCCATGGGGATGTCCATTGCCAGGCTTGCCCTAACCTGAACACCATTGAGAAAAATTGGCACATTGTACATCAAGGGGTGAACGTTATAACAGCAAACAAGATAGCTGAATATAAATTTCAAATAGGTGTGATAGTCAAGTTTGGCCATATAGTGTATATGTTTTCAGAGAGAGAGACATGGTAAATCAATCCTCCTGCATTAAAACAGATGTTTTATCCACATAGATGCTTCTATAAAGCAGATGCTGTTTTTTTGTTGCCATGTTAGTTTTTTAATTACTGTTCAATCAACAGGTCAGTTCACACTTAGGGACATGTATGAGCAGTTCCAGAACATCATGAAAATGGGACCCTTCGGGCAAATCATGGTACGGTGAATACATACTGTTATTCATAAATATTATGAATCATTCTTAGTATCTGATGCTTAATGAATCACTGGTTTTTGTTTTTTAAATAGGGTATGATCCCAGGGTTTGGAACAGACTTTATGAGTAAAGGAAATGAACAGGAGTCTATGGCCAGGTTAAAGAAACTCATGACCATAATGGACAGTATGAATGACCAAGGTATTATGTTTTTTTTTATTTTTATATATATATATATAAACTTTATAAGATAATTGAATGAAGAATAGTATAATAATTCAAATCAGGCACTGACACTTTGGGCATTGTGAATTATTTTTTTTTTTTCTGGATACTTCACTGTAAATTCACACTGAAAAGGCACCTTAATCTAAACCTTTCATTTGAAGTACAAACGGTTTTATTGTCAGAGCCTTTTATAGAAGTTCTGATTAATACGATTTGAGAATTCAGTCATAAAATGGTATAAACAGTATTATTAAAAGATTGTTTACTCATTGCAGAACTTGACAACAAAGATGGTGCAAAGTTGTTCAGTAAGCAGCAAAACCGGGTTCAGAGGGTGGCACGGGGTGCAGGTGTAGCCACCAGAGACGTGCAGGAACTACTTACCCAGTACACGAAATTTGCTCAGATGGTCAAGAAAATGGGTGGCATTAAAGGTTTATTTAAAGGTATGTTCCATATGATGCACATTTTCTTATGTACATACACATGATCTGGGAGAAACTTTCTCACATTGTTATGGGCATTTTGCAACTGTGCTGTATGCTGTCACATTTTTTTTACAGGAGGAGATATGTCCAAGAACGTTAACCCATCTCAGATGGCCAAACTGAACCAGCAGATGGCAAAGATGATGGATCCCAGAGTGCTGCACCACATGGGTATGCACTACTCCATATTATATTAAATATAAATATTTAAATGCCTTGAACACATTTGTCTAAAAAGAAATGTTTTTTATTCATATTTAAACCAATTAGTTATTGTGTTGAGGCTTTTAGGTGGTAATGTTTTTGTATTGCTGTAGGTGGCATGGCTGGTCTACAGTCGATGATGAGACAGTTTCAGCAAGGCGCGGCTGGCAACATGAAAGGAATGATGGGATTCAACAATATGTGAACACATTCAGCCTTTAATAAAAAGAATGGAAACCATCCTGATGGATTTTAAATAAGTGAAGAAGGATTTTTTTTTTTGCTTAAGATAATAGTGATTTATTAAACCATGTAAAATATTCAGAGACTTGAGTATTTATAAAATCAGAAAATTTCTGGAGAAAGCTTTTAGTGATCAGTTTCACTTTAAAGTTTGGTTAGTGAGATATAAGTAGTTTTAAAACATTTAACTACATTTGAAGCCAACATCCTGTAATACAGATATTTTTTTCTCTGCTGAGTTGTATGAATGCGGTCTAAATTAAAATTAACGTTAACTAGTATGTGTTTTTTTTTTTTTTTTTTTTTTTTATAAAGACTGCAAGGAAAGGAGGAATGTTTGTAAAGGAGTCAGCTCTGGCTACTTGTGTACAACATGATCTTTTTAAAATTGTTGCTAGTAATTGCTGCTGTCATTTTGTGAGAATCACTTCAAGGAAGACAAATTTCATGCTCTCCCCCCCCCCCCCCTCTTTTGTGATTAAGATGTTTACAGTTGGGGTAAAACATTTAAAAGATCTTGTCAGTCATTTTTTTTCCCCCTGGAATTGCCCAAGAAGAACTTTTGGCTTTGTATGTGAGACAAAAGAACTGTATTGTCAGATGAGTCTATGGCAATATTTTTGTCATAATATAATAAATTTATATAGCAACATTTTAATAGAGAGTATTTTTTTGTTAACTGTTTTGGTATTGTCTTCTGTAAAGGACATTTTAAAAATGGTGTCTGATAAAATATAAAGATCCTCAGTTCATTTTAATTCAAAGGAATGTTGCTGTGCCTCAACTGCTAGATTTTTTTATTTTCTTCATTGATTCTGTTTGATGGTTGTTCTTGTTACCACCTCACAGTTTCTGGGTTTTACCTTAAACACTGGTTATATTCTCTATGTGGTGTTCTTGTAGTGTCCCTGTAGGTTTTTTGTATCTTTTTTAGGGAATTTTCTCCTAACTCCTAAACACATAGTAGTGGGTGGGTTAGCTCCCCAAAATTGCCCCTAAAAATGAATATATGTATCTGTAATAAGTATATAAAAAAACCCAGAACGATTTAAGGTCTTTCTTATTAGAAGGAATGCTACCATGCCTTTGTTCCTATGTTTTTTTTTTCTTTTATTTTTTGTCTCCGTGTTCCTGGTAGACGCTTGAGGCACCTCACATCTCTTAGGATTGATTCTGAGCTTGGGATACTCTGTGTGTGTCAGTTTTTAAGTGAATGTGTCCATGGTGCTCTGCAATGGGCTATAACATGAATCCAGGGTGTATTCATGTTAACACCCAGTGTCCCTGGGATAGGTTCTGAATTATGAGCACCTCATAGCGCCTGGGTTTGAGCCTAAACATGGGTGTGTGAGTTTCTGCACAGGTTCCTGTGGTGCTGTGATACGTTTTAATGTTTTTTCTTCAACCTGTTAAATAGTGGTGTGCTTCTAAAAGTTGCCCCGGATGTGAATAATGTGTGTGTGCATGGTGCTCGGCAGTGGAATAGTATCCAATTCAGGGGTACCGCCCAGTGTCTGAGGATTGGGTTCTGAATCTCGCAGCAACATGAGGAGGATAAAGCGTTTGCATTAGGATTGAGAATAGGTCTCGGGTGGTGTAATCTGATAGGTGTGTTCATGGCGCTGGGGGTGAAGGAGTTAATCATGGGCTGAAGTGAAGCAGGCCGAATCAGCTCCTCCTCTGCAGCTCTGTCATGACGTGGCAGCCCCGTTTCCGCCATGTTTGCTACGTCAGCGCATCAGCACAGTCCGCCCGAGGAGCGCCTCCGAGAAGCCGCTGTAAAGGTATGTTCATTATTTACCGAACTAAACCTTACTGTCATGTTATATTTGGGTAAGAACCAAATATGATCATATAAAATGTTATCCTGATGTTTTAAGTGTATGTAGTCAGCAGTTAAGAGTTCATATAAAAGAGTATCGGGTGTGTTTCTGGCAGTCCTCATACACTGGTCTTTCGCTAGCGAAAACGGCTCTTTAACCGAAGGGTGGTGGTGATGTGGCAAAGTAGCTTTTTTTTTTAATCTACCAAATATATTTGCATATATATTTAAAATTAGATTCTAGTAACTGGATAAATGAGATGTTAATATTGTGCTTTGCTGTTTAGTTGTCGATGTTAATGTGAACGTCGCTAATGTGGCTAGTTAGCAGCGGCATTTCTAATGACTGACCTACTTGTATACACAGACCCATCAGGTTTTTTTTAAAGCTGTTTATAAACATCTTTTAATATTTACAGCGATATACAGGTTTGCTACTGACTAACTTTTTTTTATTATCAAGTGTTTGCGCATGTGCAAGTGGTAGTGGGTAATGTAGTTACATATAGTGTTGTAGATCATACCCATTATATGATCAGAAAAGCCTGTTGCGTTTCAAATAATGAAGTAGGAATTCAACCTTTGGATAAAACTACAACAAGCATCCAACATGATATCTGGCGTTGCGTCAGAGTTGAAAGTTCAGCTTGGTTGTCATCGTGACGTCAGCGGAAGACCATTTATCTGTCATTTTTTCAATACGCTCTCTTTTGATCACACGTCAGGCGTCACATTTGTGACATATGGTGCTGACGTGTGCTGCTTGGTATGTGCTTTTAACTTCAGCCTCGCTGCTTCAGTTTAGTTTATTCTTGAGTACACTCTCTTCACAGTACATAGTTCCCAGAGGGCGCAATGACAACCTTCCCGGAGTTTATTCAGCAGAACGAAGACCGCGATGGAGTACGGTTCAGCTGGAACGTTTGGCCCTCCAGTCGACTGGAGGCTACGCGTATGGTAGTGCCCGTGGCCTCTCTCTTTACCCCACTGAAAGAGCGTCCGGATCTGCCACCTATACAGTACGAGCCGGTGCTGTGTAGTCGTGCCACCTGCCGAGCCGTTCTCAATCCTCTATGGTGAGTAAGGAGTCTGTCTCCTCATTGCCTCACCTGCTTACTGAATTGAGTTTACGTAAGAAAATCTTCTTTTTTAAATATTCATAAAGTGTTGCTGTTTGTCTAAAGGTCGTTTAGAGCTTTGTTAGCTCAGCCCTGTCTCTTTTGTCATCTGCCATATTATACTGGAGACCACAGAGTGGCATAATACAGTGTGTAAAAAAAAAATGTATAATGCATTGTAAGATGATTGTCTATGGTACTTTTGATATCTGTGCATTTGAAGAAAGCCAAAGCACAAAATGTGCAGCTTTTGCTTCGGCTGTCCTGAAATGAAATTGCGCATTGTGGAAATGTGCCTTTACTGAAATGTCTGTTACATAGGTATTCTGCGTGAGGTTCACTTAGAGTACTCAGAGTACTGAAGGGTTTACACAGGGTCTAAAAAAGTAAAAAAGTCTTTAGTCCTTAAAAAGTCTTAATTCCCTGTTCTAGTTCTTAAATATTTTTACAGATTTCAATTTTCCATTGACCATGTAAAGCTTCCTCTAATGCTCATTGAAATGCTCCTTCAGCACTTCAGAATGTCTTTGTTGGTTTCTGTTGTGTTGTAGTTCTTTCTTTCGCTAATCCAAATATAAATCGATGTATTCCAACTACAAATGAGACCAACACGCAACAGCCAATCAGCTTTCTGTTATTAGCGCAAATCTCTCCTGGATTGTACGTAAAACTAATTTTATTTTTCAGCAAGTTTAGCAATAGTTGGCTTGAAAACAATTTATTTAGGGCTTGGTTAACAACATTTGTTTGTGTTTTTGATGTTGTGATATGTCTTAAGTTGAATTCTTAATGGTCTTAAAAAGTCTTAAGTTTAAAACCTGCGGAAACCCAGTACTGTGGTTCAACAAGTAAAATGGCACAAATACTGCCCATTATTACTTTGTTACTCTGTGAAATAGTCAAAATAATAAATTTCTTTCTAATTAAAAATGTTTTCTCTTTCATTCAGCCAAGTGGATTATAGAGCAAAACTGTGGGCTTGCAATTTCTGTTATCAAAGAAACCAGGTAAGGGCTCTGATAATGAACAGTGATCGCATCAAGCATTAAATTATTGGAGGCTGCTGTTTTCAAATTGACATTTGTAATGTAAATCCTTTTTAGTTTCCTCCAACCTATGCTGGAATATCAGAGGTGAACCAGCCAGCTGAACTGCTTCCACAGTTCTCCACCATTGAATATGTAGTGCAGGTAAGTCTCTTCTATTGACTTAAAGCTAATGCTATTATACATTTGAAGTTTTAAAAAAATCAACACACCTTTAACCACACCAGTGTGTCTGATAGAATGCCTGTCAGTGAAAGCTTGACTTAAACTACATGGATTTTGTAGTCAGAGTTTTTAGTGTATTGTGTACAAGTCAAATTGTGTACAAGTCAAATGCACATGCACAGTGTAAGGTTAACAATGCCTAGCAACCGTGTTTATTAGAGCATTTGGACATCACAATACATTTTTGACATGCCATGCATATTCAAAGCGTAGTAGTGACGACTGCTGAGCAATTTGTGTTTGTAGACATTTTTAGACTGACGTGACTAACATCGCCATTGCTATGTAAAGAACTATTTCAGCCGGCTTTGTTTCTGTCGTCACACCCATGTACTCAAACACCACCTGCGTCACTGGCTTGTGCCAATTTTAATTCACAGTGAAGTGGAAAAGCCTTTCATTGGAGTGAGGAGTTGCCTTTGTAGTTTTTGCTACTATGGTATAAAGCACATTCATAAATGAAGATAAATTCTCATTTTTATAGCTTCTACACCTATACATATGTAAGGCCTGGTTTTCAGTGTTCTTCTACTACTTTTGATTGGATATTGTTTTCTCAGCAGATAGATAAGCACAAAGTTATATTATGCTTGTGTGGAAATTAAACAAGCCCAGGGGATGTCTGGGATGTCAAGAATAGGTTGTTGATGTAGTTCTCGACTTGTGCCTGAGGCCAACTTTCAAAATGCCATATAATACAGCTTGTGATCATTTTTACATGAAAGCATTACACTTTTTTAAAAATTTTTTTTTATAAATCTTAGACTCGGTATGAGTTATTTGACACTGTTTAGGATTTAGTTCTACAAAGAAACATGAGCAGTGTTAAAAAAAAAATAATAAAATAAATACTGCAGAATGTTTCCATAGCATTTAACTTTAATTTTGCACCCACAGAGAGGTCCTCAGATGCCCCTGACCTTTCTTTATGTGGTGGACACATGTATGGAAGATGAAGACCTGCAAGCTCTGAAGGAATCTCTGCAGATGTCTCTCAGTCTTCTGCCCCCTACAGCCTTAGTAGGTCTCATCACATTTGGCCGCATGGTGCAGGTACATGAGCTGGGCTGTGAGGGCATCTCTAAAAGCTATGTTTTCAGAGGAACCAAAGACCTCACTGCCAAGCAGCTACAGGTAAATGCTTCTTCTATTTATATAAATATATTAGTTTGTCAGATAATGATCTTATAGAAAATGCAATTATCAAAATGCAATTTTTGTAATTCATTTTAATCAATAAAATCTGATGAATATTTCAGATATATTTTGGGTATTAAGTGATTAGAAACCCTGAAATGTTTTTTTACAATCAACAGTACATATCATTATCAGTTTTAGATTTAGGGTAATGAGGTCTCTGGTTCTCAGTGTTCTGAATCATGTGTGCAGGAAATGCTTGGTCTGAGCAAACAATCTGCGGCTCAAGCAGGTCGTGGACCACAACAACCCCAAGCTCCACCATCTAACAGGTATGTAACATTTTTCATGTGTCATAATCAAACAAATATTTTTTGGTCAGGTTTTTACAGCTTAAAATATGTTCTAGGCCTAACAAGGCTTAACAAGAATCTCATAAAACTGCAGTCAATTTCTAAATTGTATTAGAGCTGAACATTGGTTGGTTTATAGCATGGTATACAATTACATATGAACGAATGGACTTTTGCTTAGATTCCTACAGCCGGTGCAGAAGATTGATATGAACTTGACTGATCTCCTGGGAGAGCTGCAAAAAGACCCCTGGCCTGTCACCCAGGGTAAACGGCCCCTCAGATCATTAGGAGTAGCTTTATCTATTGCTGTTGGACTGTTAGAGGTAAGTGTCATCTTTTGAAAGCTGCTTTTACTATTTCTATTCGCAGGCTCTCGGTGATATCATCATTATTGTACTTCATAATGCTTTTTCAAGATACAATGGCTATCAGTTTAAGTACATTTTTAAAGGTAGCTATGAACTGTGTATTTCATAGTTGATGTTTGTATTAGAAAAGCCTTAATCACATATATAGTACAGTATATTGAAATTATATTCTTCACATGTCTCAGCTAGATTAGTAGCTGGGGTCAGATTGTACGGTCAGACATGATACAGCCCTCAGTTGTACAGACAGTTAAGGACCTTGCTCAAGAATGTTTTTGACAAGAAGCATGATTAAGGATTCATTTATCTGTCTATTTAAGTACAGTTTGTCATGATAATCTATTGTTAATAAATTTTTCCTGCTCTTTCTTTGTAGTGCACTTTCCCAAACACAGGGGCTCGAATAATGACCTTTATTGGTGGCCCAGCTACCCAAGGCCCAGGCATGGTGGTTGGAGATGAGCTGAAGATACCCATTCGATCCTGGCATGACATTGAGAAAGACAATGCAAAATTTATGAAAAAAGCCACCAAAGTGAGTTACCAGAATCAGCATTTGGATAAAGTTGTAGCTCGTTATCATTCGCAAGATATAAGCATAGATAACACAACAGTGTTGACTCTGCTGGATGACCTAGAATTGTGAGCTTGATTTTGCATTGTATCCTTGTAGCACTATGAAGCCTTGGCAAACAGAGCTGCAGCCAATGGTCACATCATTGACATTTATGCCTGTGCCCTGGATCAGACTGGATTGGCAGAGATGAAGTGTTGCACCAACTACACAGGGTGAGAATGCAGGACACACAACATCCAATTCTGTTGTTCTATAACATTATAATTGGATTGATGGATCATATATTCTCACATCATATACGTTTATAGAGGTTTTGAATTTGTATTACATCAACATTACAAACAGTTTAGTTTGAATGTAAAAAATCTCTTTTCATAATGAAATGCTTTGTGGAATGTTCTTCATTGTAATAATTTTTATATAATAATCCCAATTGTGTTGCAGAGGTTATATGGTGATGGCAGACTCTTTTAACACATCCCTGTTTAAGCAAACTTTCCAGAGGGTTTTCAATAAGGATGTGCAAGGATCTTTTAAAATGGCCTTTGCTGGGACTCTAGAGATTAAGGTAGGGTCTTAGCGTCATATGCTTTATTATCAATGTCTCCATGTTGTATAAAAGTGGTCAACATTCCTAACCACCATTCATATTTCAGACATCAAGAGAGATTAAGATCTCTGGAGCAATTGGACCATGTGTCTCCCTGAATGCCAAAGGAGCTTGCGTGTCAGAAAATGTGAGTTGAACGTCTGATTACAACAAATGTCAAATGCTCGTTTAATCAAAACAGTAAGCGGATGAAAGGTTGTTTTCTTGGTGACATCAGCAGATCTTGTATTCTTACTGAAATAGCTCTTACATGTTGTTTATTTTGTTTTGTTATTTGCTTATTTCAGGAGATAGGAACAGGTGGTACATGCCAGTGGAAGATCTGTGGTTTGGACCCCAACACCACGCTAGCAGTTTACTTTGAAGTTGTCAATCAGGTATGTGCAGTGTTGGTCTCAGTTTTATCAACAGACCATGTACTTATATGATTATGTTGATTGTTGTTTTCTCTAAGTTGACCTGGTAAGAAGGACAGGGACACCTGCAATATACAGTCTAATTTGAAATTGTACTTTCAGGCAAATATGACAAATGAGTAAGGCAGCAAAGTCATTTCAGTTATTGCATGTGTTATGTTAAGCGGATTCACTAGAGGGCAGAACCTATCAAGAAACAAATATCTGCTCAAGCCTTTCTGCATTTCTTTTTGCTATATAGCATGTCTAGTAATTCATTTATTAGTCATACCAGACACCTTTTTTTTTTTTGTTATAGTCTTCTCTTTTATAATGTTGCAACAGAATAATTCTATGGTAAGACTCAATAAGAATCAAAGATTTACTTATGAAAACAAACAGACTTAATTTAGCTGTTCAAGCATTTTAATTAGATCAACATTTTTTACATTCATAAGTGTATATAAAGTTCATGTATAAAAATCCCAGGGAAATCAAATTTTTTAATATTCTTGAAAAAATAAAAGGGAAAATATTTTTTCTTAGAGAGAAACATTTTCTTTGCAACATGTCTCTCTGCAGTGCCATGTGAAAGTATTAACCTTTTTAATTATTTTTTTCCACAGTACAACCCAGCTTTATACCTGATAAAAAAAAAAAAAAAAAAGATTTGTACTATTTGATTTACACAACACGTCTACGACTTTGAAGGAAAATATGTTGAATTTTTAATGTGCTGCTAATGACTCCACTGTGAGTCTTTGTGGCTCTGGTTTATCTTTTAAATTATTCCTGAATGCCTGATTAATGTACTCCTTGCCTGGTCTGAGAGTTAAGGTGGGCAGCCATCTCTTGGTACTATAATTATACCATTTTGTTTTAATGGATTTATTGGGGCTCTTTTGGATATTCAAAGTTAGTTTAGATTTATTTTCTTATAAATCTTTGATCCAATAAGACCTTGATCAGTTCATGTTGCTTGCGTAGTAGTGTTGCAGACTCGGAGGTCTTTCAAAACAGTCGTATTTATACTGACATTGTGACTTCTTGTTGCTTCTGAAGTTAATTGGTTAGACCAGATTGTATTTAGGGGTACATATGCACCTGCATTTTCAGGGTTTTTTTCTTACTTTTTTCTATTTTTTTTAATCAAGGTATCTTTTTATTCCACTTTAGCAATTTGGACTATTTTGTTAGATCCATTACATAAAAAAACAAAACGTTTTTTGAGGTTGTAATTCATTGAAACAGAAAAAAAACGATATACTTTGGCAAGGCACTGTATCAGAGCTGTTTCGGACGTCTCCAATGCCCAGTTAGTTACTGTGGTTCCCATAAAAAAGGTATTAATTTTCTTTAGCACATTTTTTATGGTCTCCGATTCACACAGCAGCCAGATGTAGGAAAGCACGCTCAGCACTCTTCAGGCTCATTCACAGGGTCAGTGTGTACTTGTAATGCTTGAGGTGCATCAGACACTAAGGGGGGGGAATTGCGACTCTCTCTGCCAGTGTCCATGCTTTTGGAGAATGAGTTCTTGTGTGTTCTCTGACAGATTTTATTTACACTCCTCTGCAGGGCGACTCTGTATCTCCTAAAAGGAACAAGGTCATGATTAACCACCCACATGTATCTTCACACTTATCAAATTGTCTTTCTTTCACAGAATCTTATCAGCTTATTTAGGCAACATGCCATTTTATATAGAGACATTTGGCTATAAACGAGTGCAAACCTGTGCCTAGTGAAGGGAAGAAAACACTATTTTTTTGGGGGGATGGGGGGGATTATTTTCTGGCTGATCTCATGCAGTTCTTAGCAAGATGGAAGCATTCCCACCCATAAAAAAAATTAAGCTATAACATTTTAGATTATGTAATGTTCTACATTAATGACATTTATTATTCCTGGCATTGTTGAGATGATCTAGAAAAGCAGCTGAGGCTGAGTACTGTGTGCCATTGTGGTGGGGAAATATTCCGTCTATCTAAATATCATGCTTTTTTACTACTAAAAGTTTAGGCTATGGCATTTAAACATTATCTAATAGAGAGCACTCGGCTAATCGACCTGTGAACAAAGCACAGTATCAGCACGAGGGGCTGTGTATTACACTCTCAGGAAAGTGCATACAGAGCCATTTTGTGTTTAAGCACTTCAGTTCTGTAAAACCTGATACACAAGACACTACTTAATGCACTTAATCCACTTAATACACACAATGCACAAAAGTCATTACTAATCTTTATTTTGTTAGCATTCTGACGTGTTTAGATATCTCTAGCAAGTTTCTGTTATTGTTATCATTATTATGCCTACATGAAAAGGTAAACACAGTTCAGACCTTCAAATACATTTAGGCAGATTTATTTTTCTACACAATGGGTGATTTTGTTATCAGACAAACTTAAGTGACTCTTGCTTACGTCTGCGACATTGAGTTGATCCATGGGTTCAGTGTGGAGGTGAAAAGCACTAGCCAGGTGGCTATTGCGGAGACGACTTGAGGACTTTCTTTCCCTGTCAGAGTCTCATAGAAGCAGATGGTGATGTATGGCAGCCAGCAAATGAGCAGACACACTGTTAACATACACAGATCATGTGATTCAGTTAATAATTAAGAGCAGGGAAGATTTTTTTTGTAACCATTGAGATCATAGATTACTGGTATGCTCACTTGTTGCCTGTGTAATCATTTTGTTGTTTTTAGTAACCTTGCTTGTGCTCTTGCTAGCCTTTGACTATACGTCTATTTGCTGGTATTGTCTGCTTTCAATTGTTTAAAAATGGTTTAAGAAGTTTTCACTTATTTGGTCAGTGTATTTTTTTAATGTAGCATGCTAATGGCTGAGAGCAGTGAATGAGAATAGACATATAAATGCAAAAGAGACACTAATGACATTATTATTATTATTATTATTATTTTTAAACAAGATTTGTCCTTATGTGTTCAGCCTGTCTGTGGGTAGGGGAGCAATGATATGCATGAGGGAACAATGCAGAGAATTCTACCAAAAAAAAAAAAAAAAAAAAAGCATTTTCCAGTAATCTTGTATCTTTTCTCATGCCGCTTACCTGTGGTGGTCACCATGACAATGGAGCTCTTGAAATAATTGTTGGCAGGCACATAAAAACAGTGCAGTTCATTGCAAACAAATGTCCCTCGTCGTACTTGATTCCTGGCTATGTACACTATGTATCCATACATGGAGCACATTGCCAGAATGGGCACGATGATACCCACCACGATGAAGAGCATATTGAAGCAAGTGTTGGCAGGTATAAAAGTGGGAGCACAGAGAAAACTGCTGCTGATGTAACTATAGCTTCCAAAGCCCAGCAACGGCAGGGATGCGTTCAAGAGTGAATAGACCCAAATGACAGCAAGGATCACTCTGGTTCTGCGGGCATTGAAGATTCGTGCATATTTAAGAGCGAAGCAGATTTCTGTAAACTTGTCAATGGTGGCCCAGGTAAGTGAATGGACTGAGGCCAATTGGAGCAGCAGGAAAAGAAAGGCACTGCTTTGGCACAAGGCACCCGAGCTGGCATATCCCTGTGGCCGGAACAGGCTGTTATAGGCTCCGAAAGGAATGGTGGAGAGGCCGAGTGCCAGATCACTCAGGCTGAAACTGAGCGTCAGGGTCCATGTCTCTGTCTGTAGGCTCCTGTCAGACAGCAGCAGGAGGAGCAGTACGGTGTTCCCACACACAGAGCACAAGCTGGAACTAATCATCAGAACTGCATATGCCACCTCTATCCACTGCATTTTGCTAAGCTAGTAGAAACTCCCTCCTGTTGAATTCACAAAGATGTCTGAAGACAGGCATTTAAGACTACTAACCTCTAACACCTGCAGCCCAGTTGCACTCCTGTGAATCCCAGCCATTGTGTTGTACATCTACAAAGAAACTTATTTTATGATCAAGTTATCCCACGTTGCGTCAAAGCTCCAGAGAGTGATGGTGGCTGTTATGCAGGTGTGGACATCATGCTGTGCCTCATGATTGGATGATCTAATGTAGTCATTAACGTTCTCAGCACACTAATCTCTGTGGGGAGCGTCAGCTTAGCCTTCCTTTTCTCAACCTGCCTTTTTTGAACATAGCAAACAAAGCCACAACAGCAACACATTTTCAACATTTAACGAGCACAGCTCTGGTGGACACAGGCTGTGGCAAGTGACTAGAGCTAGGCTGTTCTGTAAACAAGAAGCTCCAGATTTAATATCCTTTTACTGCTGTATCTACTGACTGGCAAGTTAATGAGCCTTCATGCACAAGTGTTGTTAGGGTAATTGGCAAGAAGCATGACTCTAAAACGGTTTAAGACTTAATCTTTAATTATTGCTCTGTAGAATTCTCTAAGCTTAAGTCTTATTTCCAATTATTTGCAGATGTTTGGTCCATTTTTTTAATGTAATATTTTTGTGTTTTGTTTATTTATTTTCAAATAGTCCTTGACATGCAATAACTTTATTGACTGCTGATGTGCTGCTGTATGATCACATAATCATTGAAACTAAAAGTGCAGTCTCATTTTTGGCTACAAAAACATTATTGTTTATTTGGGCCTGTTAAAATTATATTTAGAAGATTAGGCTCTATTGCACTGTTGCCAGACTGTTTTGTAATGTCACATCTTGATTGTGTTACATGTATGGAGGGGCTGCACAGATCAGTTAAAACATTAAGACACTTAATGTGTAGGTCCCCCTTATGCTGCCAAAACAGATATAACTTATTCAGACATTTACATCACAAGACATCTAAAGGTGTGTGGTTCTGGCACCAAGACATTAGCAGCAGAACCTGTTAATCTGTTTGCCCAGAACATCCCACAACTTGAGAAATTTGCATGCCAAGTAAACACCTTAAACTGTCATGTTCTTTAAACTTTTTTGAACAATTTTACATTGCTGACATTATACAATTGTAACTAGATATTCAATGTTATTCATGTTACCTGCTGGTAGTACACTTGGTGTCAAGGTTGTTACTGTGGGGAAATGATTTTTTTATTTTATTTTTTTTTGTCTTTTGCAGCACAATGCTCCAATCCCCCAGGGAGGTCGAGGTGCCGTACAATATGTGACCCAGTACCAGCACTCCAATGGACAGAAACGTATCAGAGTCACCACTGTCGCCAGAAAGTTGGTTTCTCTTTTGTTTTCTTTCACGTTAGCTATTACAACTATTATAACAACTAAACTGCAGATTTAGTGAACTCATGCCATTTTTTTTGGCACTGGTGCTTTGTTTGCAGGTTTTTAATAGATACTACAGTATAACCCAATGTGTGTGTGTGTGTGTATATGTATATATATATATATATATATATATATATATATATATATATATATATATATATATATATATATATATATATATATATATTAAGTGGTCAGTTTCATCTCTTTAATGTTAACATGAGGTATGTCTTCTCTGAAATGTACCCCTGGTCTCAGAGCCCATACATTTTCCACTAAGAGTAATTTTCTTAATGGTCATTGACCTTCCTGCTTGTCTCAGCATCCATGTTTGTTTACTTCTATAAAATTCTGCCAGCATTAGGTCAATCAATGTGCCTTAGACTGATGAAAATATGTGCTAAGGTCGGTGTTGTGATTTCTTCTCATCTTTTTTTAGCTGGGCAGATGCTCAGACGCAGATTCAGAACATCTCTGCGTCATTTGATCAGGAGGCTTCCGCCATCCTCATGGCTCGCCTGGCGGTCTATAGAGCTGAATCAGAAGAGGGACCAGATGTCTTGCGCTGGCTGGATCGGCAGCTTATCCGTCTGGTGAGAAGAGTCTAAATAGATTGCCCATAAATTTGAAAAACCTAAAGATTTTACACACTCCAATATTTTCCAGAATGTTCCCAAATATTTAAAACCTCCATTAATGTTTTTGTTTCAGTGTCAGAAATTTGGAGATTACCACAAAGATGACCCTAATTCATTCCGTTTCTCTGAGACCTTCTCTCTGTATCCTCAGGTGAGAATAAAACCTCTGACTCTGACTTTGTGATTTATTTATCCCACATCATTTATCCTGGCCTCTGGACTGCTTCAGTTTCATTGATTTCTTTTCTTTTGTTTTATCAGTTTATGTTCCATCTGAGGAGGTCTCCATTCCTACAAGTATTCAACAACAGTCCTGATGAGAGCTCCTACTACAGACACCATTTTATGAGACAGGATCTCACCCAGTCTCTCATCATGATTCAGCCAATTCTGTATGCCTACTCCTTCAACGGACCCCCAGAGGTAGTCCCATAATTATTTGTTGGCGTGTGTCATTTACATTTAGTGATGTATAGCTTGTAATTCACTTAGATTTAGTAGTTTAATAAGAGATATAATGTGGTGGTTCATTATTCTTAATGTTATATTGATGTCTACTACCATTATCTAATCCATTACATATTCAGATATGAGGTACTCTATAGTGCTTCTGAAATGCACTGTCATAATGATGATGATAAATCTTAAATCCCATGACCCAACAGATTATTGCCCGGTGTCTCTTATCACTCCCTGCAGGCTATACTTGTGTTTAATTAGTAAACCCTGTTTTCCATTACCATGGATGATTTTCTTCTTTGAATTTTTTTATTTTTATTTATGCACCGACAGAGTGTATCCGAAAGCTTGTATCTATTTTGAAACCGTAGTTAGATATTATGTTCAAGCGCACGTGAGTGTGTGTGTGTGTGTGTAAGAGAGAATAATTGCTATCCCTGGTTCCAGTTCCTGCTGAAGTGTGTAATTTTCACAGTTTGAACTGGCAGCGAAAACTCTCAGTAATGTTAGGTTGAGGGATTCCGAGTGGCACACCAGGTTTTAAAACATTGCATACATAATACTGAGGTGTGTTAGGCATTTGTCCAGCTGTGCCACATGTTGTGCATAGATAGGAGTGAGGTGAGACAGTAGGGGGTAGCATTATTTTGTAAAATGATGCAGTCAGACAAATTTAAAGTTTAGGTATATTGACTCGATAAGTACGTTCTAAAAATGGATGTGCACCAAGCAGCTTAAAATCTGTATTGTGAGTTTCCTTTATTGAAAACAAAAGCATTTATACTTTTGTTAAAATTTTCCTCATGTAGCCAGTGCTATTGGACAGCAGCAGCATTCTGCCAGACCGAATCCTTCTGATGGACACTTTCTTCCAGATTCTTATATACCATGGAGAGGTATGCACTAACCTTTCTGCTCATTAGTATAAGCTGGTGAGACATTATTGGCTATGCACTAGCCTGTATGTGTGTGTAAAGGTTTTGTTGTTTCCTTTCATATGAGTAAATTCTTAATAAATATATTACGATTAAAAGAGCGTCATTACACATGTGCCTTTAAAGCGCAATATATAGCAGTGTGGTTTTTCTCCCTGCAGACTGTGGCTCAGTGGAGGAAAGCTGGCTACCAGGACATGCCCGAGTATGAAAACTTCCGACACCTCCTACAAGCGCCAGTAGATGACGCACAGGAGATCCTGCATACACGTTTCCCCATGCCTCGTTATATTGACACTGAGCATGGCGGCAGCCAGGTAAATCTTGTAATGGCATGAAAACTTTGTCCTTTTTACGTTTAGTGCTTTCTATTACAATGTCTAGGAACTGTAGTGCAACTGTATAATAATTACAAGCCAATTTCTCAAATGCATTTAAATATAAATGATTGCTCTATATAACTGGTCCTAAGAGAGTTTACAGAGAGGTTGCAGTTTTAAAGAAAGCATCTTTATGGTTCTTTATAATCAGTTTAGAGTGTAATGGCTCAATCACTTTCCTTCACTGTATTACAGAAATGCCCTTGTTTAATGTATCAGATTATGGCACTACATGCAGCACAATGCTAATTATTATTATTTATTTTTTTTCTATTTTTCCTCCATCAGGCTCGATTCTTGCTGTCCAAAGTGAACCCCTCTCAGACCCATAACAACATGTATGCTTGGGGCCAGGTAAGTGCATTAGTACTTGTCTTCCTAAGTGAGGTCAGATATTATGCACATAATTATGTAAGTCATATTAGGTATATTTTTGAAATATTTGTAATACAGTTCAGAATTCATTAGAATAATGTCTGTCTAAATTTCCTTTCAACTTAAAGTAAATGGTCTTGACCTACACTGATTGGACAAAAGTATGTGCACATCTAATTTTCCCAGCCATAACTGGTGTCTCTCCAATCTGTTACCCAAAAGCTGGAGGCACATAATTGTATAGTGTCTTTGAATGCAGTAGCATTGAGTTTTTTCTTCACTTTGGCTAGAAGACCCAAATCTGTTCCCGGCATGGCAGTGCCTTTGTGCACAGTGCAAGCAATATAAATATGTCGTTTATATGGATTGGAGGAGAAGATCTTGAGTGGCCTGCTATAGAACTTTGAATCTTCACACACACACTCTAAAATCTATTGGATAAGAGTAGAGGTTATTATAGCAGCAAATAGAGACTGAATGTGCAATGGGATGTTAAAACAATTTATATTAATCTTATTAATGCTCACTTCTAATCACTGTACTCATTTTCTGTGGTTCTTTATAAATTAATATTTTCCTCTTTGTGTGCAGGAGTCGGGTGCTCCCATCCTGACAGACGACGTGAGTTTGCAGGTGTTCATGGATCACCTGAAGAAGCTTGCAGTATCCAGTGCAGCCTAAGAGCTTTTTCATAAGCACACAAGCACCAGTCACTACTTCTACTTCAGACAAGTAACATCTGTAGGAGGCTTAATCTGACTTCAAATCTGTTTTATGTTGTTAACACACAAAATGCACAAATTTAAGTGCTTCTTACTCCTAACACACCTGATTTATTAAATGACTGACTTGGTAATTAACAGATCAGTTATATCCACTGTGTTTGGATTTGGAAACGCTTCAGACTGTAAACTGAGCTCTATTAACAGACTTTGTTTGAAAAAGGCCTGCTGTTCTGTAACAGGGTCCCTGTCCAGTTCTGAATGATAACTCTACTCCCCTGAAGTGGAAAAAATAAAGATTACAAATGCAGATTTGTCACCGTAGCTTATTCTACATGGGTGCATTGCCTCAAGTCACCAGCTAAATATCCTTTTGGTTACAACATGTAATATCTTTTTTTCTATCATAGTCTCCATGTAGGGCAGAAGTGAAAAGTCCCCAGATGTAAACATGTTGGCTTGTGGAGTATAAACACAGATTTTGTGTAATGTTCAGCTATTTATGCTTGTTATTCATAGTATTATAGAATTATTTACCTGATGTTTCTAATAAAACTTTCCTAATGTCACATCTGCCTTTCAGTCTTAATTAATAAAAACTATATGTGGAAGCAGGAACAGTTATTTTCCCTTTGCTTCTTCTCTTGCCACACACACTCAGCTGTAGACAAAATAGCAGTATCTTGGTTTTGACCATATTGGCAAGTTTTGTAATGCTTCTGAATATAAATAACAACATCGTCTTTCTTAGTGTTTTGTAGATATTTATTTCCTGGCCTGTAAATAGTAAATCACATGTAAAATATAATTTCACTGGGGCCTTTTTACTTATTTTATACTTTTGAGGATTCTTCCCGTTAGTGATGTGACCTCCTGCTAAGTTAAGATGACCACTAATGTGTTGCTTCCAGAGCCTTTAGTGTAACTTTAAGTTTGGATTTTGGCGTCATAAAACTGTTTAATAGTAGAATCTAGGAAATATAATGCAATAGTCCTGGGCATTGGATTGATAAATTAATAAATTCAAATAAGATAAAGAATAGCTAGAATCAAGAAAAAATGTTGCTTATTCAATATCAAAACCCCTGGTGCCTGGTACTTTGGTGATAAATGGGAATATAAACATTTGATCAGTGACAAGAAAGAAGGTAAAAAAAAAAAGTTAAAGATTTAAATTTGATAATGATTTTTAGAATAATGTTTAAATATGTGGATCACAAATCAGAAAGAAGAAGTTCAGAGCTCTATCTATTTTGACCCAACTATTAAAATGTCCTTTTTTTGTATCCTTCAACTATGAAATAGCTTTGTCAAGAATTAGACCAAAGATTTGTGTAAGAACTCACCGAAAGCCACTGCTGAACAAAAAAAACATGCATCCTGATTTTCCCCAATATTTTTAGGCAAATATTCTGTGGATTAATGCGACAAAAGTATAACTTACTGGAAGGTGTGCATCCTGTTTCACCTGGCATGTCATAATATGAGTATCATACCAACATTCAATCGTTGTGGTAGAGAGATGATCTGGGGATCCTTTGCAGTTTCAGGACCTGGACGATTTGATTTGATTGATGGAACCATGGATTATGTATTCTACCAAGACATCCTGTAGGAGAAAGTCTGGCAATCAGTTGAAGAACTAAGCATGCTTGGGTTATGCAGCAGGACAATGATCCAAAACACACTAGCAAGCCCACTTCTGAATGGCTCAAACAGGCAGTTTGTGCTTGAAAACCCTCTAATGTGCTGAATTTAAACAATCATGCAAAGAACAGTGGGCCAAAAGTCCTCCACAGTGATGTGAAAGACTCATTGCCAGTTATTGCAAACACTTGATTGCAGTTGTTGCTGTCAAGGTTGTCACATCCAGTTATTAGGTCACCTAGTGCCAGGCAGGTTTAAATAGTTTTTTCTTTTAATAGAAGAAATCATAATTTAAAACGACATTTTGGATTTACTCGGGTTACATTTGTGTATTATTAACATTTTCTTCATCTGAATCATTTGGGTGTGACAAATATGCAAACAAATAAACAGCAAATACTTTCTCACAGCACTTTTTTAAATTTATTCTTACAAATCTCAAGCCAAAATAGTGAAGCCATGTGTGAAAATCTATCTTATGATTTAAAAAGCAGTGGTGGACGAAGTATACAAAGCATGTACTTGGGATAAAGTAGAGATACACTAGGTAAAATATTACTCCAGTAAAAAAAGTGCTCTCTTCAAACTTTCACTTTAGTAAAAGGAAAAAATTATTTGCCTTCAAATGTATGGTTTATTATGGCTATAATGTCATATTGTAGCCATAATATATATATCTCTCTCTCTCTCTCTCTCTCTCTCTCTCTCTCTCTCTCTCTCTCTCTCTCTCTCTCTCTCTCTTTCTCTCTTTCTCTCTTTCTTTTCATTGTGCAAACCTAACCTGTGCTGCCATGATCTTTTTAAAGAGATGAGACTTTTGAGCTTGTAGAGTCTAAGATTTAACTCTTCTCTTTTTTGTGAGCATTGCACAGTCTGACCTTCGGGTGAAATTGCTGGGACATCCACTCCTGGGAAGGTTGAATGTTTTTCACCCGTTAATAATCCTGTAGAATTATAAACTTTATATGGTTTGACAATGTCCTTATTACGTTTCCTAAAAGACACATCTGAATGCTCCAGACCATCAAACTGCTAAAACTATGCCTTTTATAGAGGTTGTAACACTTGCTGATAATGAATTATTCAAGGGCTTTTAATTAGCAGCACCTGGCTGCTACATAACATCTTAAATCCTATGCAAGAATTAAAGGTGCACTTAGTTTTATAGACCACTTTATTTTTGTAAAATAATAATGCCACAGTGTAATATGAGTGTGTGTGTGTGTGTGTGTGTGTGTGTGTGTGTGTGTGCGCGCGCGCGCGCGCGCGCGCGCGTCTTTTACTACTAACTCTAACAAACATTTGATATATTCTGTGTCTGTGTGAGGAGAAGATGTAGGCAGAAGGGGTAGTAGGTGACTGTTGTTGATGAATCTGACAGCTTGGGGGTACAGGTTGTCCCTAACTCCAAATGTTCTGACTGTAATGCACCTGTACATTACTAGGTTTCATAAGAGAAAATAGTGAGTGGACAGGGTGAGAGGGTCTTTATTAACACTGTTTTCCATTCTGGTGTCCATACTATTGATGATCTGGGCTCTTTCCTGATCACTCACTCTAACAATGTACTGTCCTCTGTAGTGCAGTTATCAACCTGCATCCCATGCAGCAGGGTAGAATTCTCTTCACTGTACACCCATAGAAACTCATGAGGGTCATCAATATCATGCCGAAATACATCGACCTATTCCAGAAAAACAGCCTCTGCTGTAGCTATTCAGCCATTCCTCAGTGATTTGTGTGGCAACATGGGTGACAACACAGTCTTGTGTAAAGAACTGATGAGAATCAGGGTGATGACACAATCCTAGGAAATACCAGTGTTTATAATGAAGGTGTGGGATGTATACTAGTCCTTCCAGTGAGGAAAACCTGGATCCTGGATGGTATGATATTTAAGGACAAGCTATAATGAATGAATTGCTTTTTGGTCCCCAACTTTGCATAGAATAGCCTTGTATTCCTGAAATCATTCAGGCCTAAAGCAGTTAAGACAGCATCACCTGTGATCAGGAATTGCTTCAAGAGTCTTCTCAGTTATGACTGGAGCAAAATCTGTTTAATAAGAGGCAGAGTGGCACTTATGTTAAGTAGTAAAGGTATTGTTGGGGTTATAACCATATAATTGAGAGATCACTAAGAGGTTTTATTGCCAGCGGTTGGTTAAATCATTTATACAACACTTCATTCACAGTGCTATATTTCCTGGTGTTTAAGTACAAAAGATTAGAAAGCAAAAGCCAGGCTATTACAGTAAGGCACATTTGCAAATTAATTAAATAGATTGGTTACAAGTTTATTAATTGCAAATCATGAGTAAACTAAATTTAACAAGCTAAACCATTAAGAAATTACAATGTAACTATATTTAAGAGAATTGACAAACACACTTTGAATAACAAAAAAATAAATCAATAAGTACACCCTTCCTATTCCACAATTCTTAAGAGTATTTAGAAGGAGGTTTATACTGCATATACTGCAATACTGCATACTGTAATCATCCTTATGTGGAATGGATGGTATATGAGTGATTTCTCTATAAAGTCTGTTTCTCAAATTTACAGCATATCACACTTTATGTTCAACATTTAAGGTTCTCCATTTGACTCTGTAACCCTATTACAGACAGGTTTAATGATGCATACAATGCAATGATCATTTTCAAACATGGCCACATGGGAGCAGTAACTTTCAAATAGGATTATCTTGTAATTTAAGATGTTAAAACATTCATTCATATATGCTCAAGTAATGAAAATGCTTATTTTTTTTTAAATCTTTGGCTTACTTGTTAGAGTATCATCAAATCATTAAAAGCTACATGACGGCGACATGGCCCTGGAACAATAACACACAAAAACACTGTATATGATATCTAGTTTTGATATCCACTAGTGCTCTTTAATAAATTCCCATTAGGAACCAAAGCTAGAACAGCACACATAAGGCTAATAATGTGTCGTCCATTACTGCGCTTGGCTTTCCATGAGGGGAAAAAAAAAAACTCAGAGAAGCCTTGACAGCTTGTGTCTACCCAGGCTACCCAAAATCTAACAGGAACATCAGATCAACAGGCAAGGAGAAGAAAGAGAGCAGATGGAACAGCAATGTTACATGGCTGGAGTTTAAAAAAAGGAGGATTTTTTTCCTAGTACTAGACACCCTTAGCATGATATCAAGCTGTTATAAAATGGTGTCAGAAATTTGGAAAACATGGAAATGTCAGTTTATGTTTCCAAATCTCTGTGTTCTTTCATTATTGAGCTATTTGTATCGTGTAACATATTTAATGTCGACAAGCCAAAAAAACTGTTTTAAGAGATATCTACAAAGGCTGAGAAAGTTTTGACCTGTTTGCGATTCTGATTTACTGAAATGTTTAAACACAAGACCTTGGTTTGGATTGAACTGGCCTATTAGAATGTGTATGTATGGGCAAAGTAGATCTGATTATTTCCTCTATTTCTATTTTTTCCTTGGCATAGGCAGAACATCAGGAATGAATAAATCAGTAAGACCAACAGTATGTTGCTGTGGCGACAGCAACATCAGGTGAAGATTTGAGTGCTGATGGAGACAAAACAAACACACGCACATACATCCACTGCATGTGTTTTTAGCTCAGTTTCACAAATAAATGAAGAATGCCCAAATAAGGTAGAGCTCCCACCGCTCTAAAAAGCAAACCTAATTACTAAGATGAGAGGAATGTTCTGAAAAGCATGTACAAGTACCACATAATTCAAATTTATAGGAACAGTGCAGAAAGCTCACTACATTGAATTCACAAATTCTACAACTATTAGGCTGCACTAAGTGAAAATGTATGCATTTTCCTGGCTATTTCTTTGATGTATGTATGGTTTTACTATAGTCACAGAGCAGAGCAGAACAGAAATAACACATTCAAAAGGATCTAGTTTGTGACAACACCTCTGAAGTTGTCTTCAGAAGACATACAGCTCTCTTGCTTGTTACTTTTTTGTCAGAAGACACTTTTTGCTCGAATGTGAGAAAAACCTTTGATATACAGTATCTGTTAAGGCTGAAATGAACCTGATGCACTAGTCACATAGGTCACATTGTAGTTATACATTTACAAGTACAATTACTGCTCATCTGTTGCTATGCAACCAAGAATGATCCACCACCCAAATAGTATCTGATCATCTGTAATTCTAAGTTTCACTTATGAAACCAGATACCCTTCAGTCATTAAGTGTTCATAAATAAAGTGTGCCCATATGTTAGGTCTTTTCATTTCATACCTATGGTGAGGGGAATAAGTATTAATTTCCTACTGTAGAATCCTACTGAAAATGGTGAGAGCATTTTGAAATTGCAAGTCTATTAGAAGGACCCTTGTAGCCATGGGGAAATGAAGATGGCTTGAGGAAAGTCTCAAAGGAATGGGCCAATCATAGTGTTGCAAAAAGCAAATTACTTTTTTTTTTACTGTAAATGTCTCAAAGCTAAATAATTCATAATTATAAGTGTAAAGTACAGATAAGAAAACATCTACAAATAGTTAACAAATGCCTAGAACTTATCAAGGTGACTTTCTATTAACACTAGATAATTAACTGTAAATATGTTAATATAATTAGAACGCAGTTTTCTTTCTGGCAGTAAATATATTGATTACCAGTGTTTATTCTCATATTTTCTTAATTATTCATCATATTTGTTGTTTTCAACAAACTGTGTTTTTTTGAGCAGAGTGCCATGTTTTAATGAAAGCTTGGCTTCAACTCAATACAAATATGATATTTGGCTCCAAATCAGCACTATGCAGGATTTTTGTAAAAAAATAAAAATAAATAAAAATAATTATTCTTTTCATCTTCCTGTTCACTTTTGGTCACCACTAAGATTATAACTGTATAATGAAAGGAATATTTATACATAATTATACTGAAGTAGACAGGTAGCTTGATGTTACTATAGCTCTTTTTGATTTGCAGACATATTAGCATGTTTTGACATGAGTACTTTATATTGTGTGTTCTAATGGGTTATGTGTATTTATACAAATTCAATTCCAATAAGTTGCTGTGGCGATTAGGTGCACTTATGGTTCCCATGGCAACCACACATTTCAGGGTCCTTGTTACTGTCATGCCTTGAGAAATCTCTGAGAAACAGTGTGTTTGCTTAAAACAAGCATGAACACCTGCATAATAGTTAAGTCAAAAGATATCCCGCTGCTATAAAAAGGAGTAAGAAGATAGTTAGATTACAAATCCCAGCAATCAGTATGCATGGTGTTTAAGAACAGAATTCAGCATCAGATTGTAAATACAAGAAACATCCTTTTGTGCCACATTGTTTAACAGTCTTTGTCATAAAAAGCAAAGCCTATTGCATCTGCATCAAAGGGCATTCATAATAGGGCCATGATGGACAGTGCCTTGACAGTGTCAGAGCTGCAGTTCCCTGCAGTGCTGAATATTCAGCAGCAGCTCTTTATCTTCTCTGCTGGGCCACAGCCACACTAAGCCACTAGAAAGTCTTCCAAGGCTGTAAAATATGTAGCAGTAAAAACTTTCCTGTCACATTCAAGCACATTTTCAGCATACTATAATAGTACCACACAGAAAGGCCCCCTTTATAAAAATATAATTATATAAAAATAATCATTATGCTTAGATTGTCAGCTTTATAAATAGATTTGTTAAAACAATGTAAACAGGCCACAGAAGACTGAATAATTTGAAGCCTGTGAATTCTGTGTATCAGTTATAATTTTTGTCCAAGGTTATTGCATTTGCTTTTTATAATGTAAATAGCAGCACTAAATTATTACATGCATTCTATACAAGGAAGCATATCTAGACAAACAAACCCATGTCTTCAAATGCTACTTACTCACATATGCTGCTAAATGTGATAATTTGATCTCCATGGAAATGATGCAAGCAAGAAGTGAGATTTGGTTTTTTTTTTGTTGTCTTGAAAATTATGTCTTGAAATATTTATGAAGATCATGATTTTTGTTAAAACTGACTACACCATACGAACCACCAATCTGCAAGACAAGGCCAGCTGTTAAGAATACAGGTGTTGACTGAGGATGCCACTTCAAAACATCTAAGCATCTCAGCTTCAGATACTACAGCTAACACTGCACTCTCACCTCAGGCTCTTAACAAGGTGTGGTGTGCTAAAAAGAGAATTTCACTGCACTGAAGGAAGGTGTAAATGTGATAATGAAGGCTATTTTTCTTTTTGCTAATAATGACCTTGGTGGTTTAATACAGCAACTTCAAAGCCCAGAAATGTAAAAATGACTGCAAAACGTTCATTTGTGCAAGTGCAAGTGTGATTCATTAAAGTTCATATTCTTTGTTCTCCAGGTAGTAGTGAGTATTTCTTGGTGAAATATTCTGATATCTTAGACTAATTTATATTGGATGATAACAGGTGCAAGGAATCCAATGGGTTGTTACCCAAACAACTAATGTTCATTGCAGCAGAACTGGGCCACATGTAGTGATTCATTTTCTCCAGATCCCTGTATCAGAGCAGACTCAGTGTCTTTGTGCACAATACCAGAACTAATCAGTTTTGCAGATCTGCACCAAAACAGAATTCATCTGTCTTAGATTAACAAAAATATTGTTATATTTGTCCCTGGTGCAGGTCCAAATGATATCTGGCCCAAATTTTGCACAAATGAGTCAAAACCAAATTGTCAAATGAATATTATGTTCTCTTAAGTAAAATGCCCATAACCACAGCACTGTGAATGCAAAAATTAAACAGGCAAAAATAAAGCAGTCAAACAAAAATGTTCATCTATTCATCTTCCATGTGGTCAAAAACATTAAATTTACTAATATACAATCTTTTATTATAATATCACTTAGGTCTGACTACATATCCATAAACAATCTTTGACAGCTTTTTCAGAAGTCAACAGACTCCAGGTTGCTGGTTGAGGTCGTCTTTTGATACTTCCGATTGGAGTATAAGTATTTTCTTTGCTTATTTGAGAACATTGACAGCCTGTTTTTCTAATAAAAACAAAACAAATGTCACCTATCCTATACAGCTGGGTTGGTAAGTCATGATGCACAATGCAGTATCTGCAATAAATACTGCTGTCATGAAACTAGCTTTTGTTTTTTCTTGTCTTCAAACGCACATGGCTGACATCACATAAGTGATGTCTGCCATATGGATTCCATATGGAGCTGGCAATGTATTTCTGCCCTTAGAATGAATCACCAAACGAGGAGTGTGAACTAGCATGACCTCGTCTGCTGGATTCCCAAAATACTAAGGTTTTTTTAGGGGGGGACTGCTAGGTAGCAATTAATCCCCATTTATTCGGCACGTGTTGTGACAGCTATCACAGCACTCTACAGCACCATGGATGGCATTTTTCTGGAAACTAAAGATCTGGTACAGCAAATTTTATAGAATGTACAACTGCAGAAATAGAGGAGGTCCAGCAGAGGCTGGAGCAACATATGTCCTCATCTTTCACTGGCTCTATTTAAATCATACCAAAGCAACATCCTCCCAACCGACACATAACTGGACTCATTGGACATTTTCTGTTTTAGTGTTTCCTCTATTTCAAGTACTATTTTAGAATACTCCTGACAGAACCTATAAAATTGGCAGGAATGACTCCCTAGGAGCCTGAGCCATGTTCCAAAAGAGCCTGCTGTTTCACCAATCTTAGTTACACCCCTGCGAGATGTTGTTCTAACACCTGTTGCCTCCACCTCTTAATTATTATTATTATTAAAAAAGAGAAAACTTTTCTATAGCAGCAGCCTAAGGATGTGGATTTTTTGCACAGATTTATACATGGAATGTGACCCTTTAGGTACACACTTTGTTTTTTAAGTGTAGTTTTTGTCTTTGGTGTTTTGTTATTTCCCACAGGCTGATAAGTCTATTCACGTAGTAGCACCAAATGTTTGATCATGTAGCAAAAGCTTTAGCATTATCTTTACAAAGGTGTAGGGTTAGATTTAATAACACTCTTGTAATATTTGAGTATATTACAAGATATAGAAACAGCAGATATTTCATTAAACCACAGCCATTTCCTCTACACGTCTGTCCAGTTTGGAACATTGTTGCTGCTCAATAGCATCATTAATTATGTGTTATACTGTGAGTTTGTGAGTGTGTGTATATGTTAATTATGAATTGACTTATGCTGCCAGCCCTGTTTATCCATGTTTCAATCTCTTTCCCTGATTGTTTAGACCGGGCGAAAGAGTAAATCTTTTAGACAAATATCAGTGCTCCAGGAGGGGGAATTGATTGGAGTAAGGGGACACTCTGGCTTTATACCAGTGTACAGAAAGATAAAACACCATCATCAACACAGACACAGAGACAGAGACACAGACACAGACACACACACACATTCACACATTTGTGCTGGGACTGCCCGTTCTAGTGAATCCTGCAAATCAGGCACAGAGCTGTCTCCAGGCCAAAAAAAAATGTGATTAATCAGGAATTGCTTTCTTTCCTTTAAGCATTTAAAGAAATGGAAAATAAGATCAAGACAAAATGTCAAAATCAGCTAAAAAAATATTTTTCATTATTAATGCATCATATATGTTTACATTTATGAACATTATTTTATGTTCATAAATTAGAGGTGGGAAGTAATGAAGTACAAATACTTTGTTACTGTACTCAAGTACACTCATCTTTCTGGTATCAGTACTTTACTATTTATTTTTATACAACTTTTTACTTTTTTACTTTGAATTAATTATAACATTTTACACAAATGTCTACACTTTCTACTTCTTACATTTTCAAAACAGACTTTATTACTTTAGTTTTAATCTATTTCATGAAATGTAAATTTTTTTCTTCTCATTGCGTGCTGTTTTTTCAATCTACCACTGGTGTATCATTTTCCTGGCTCTCACACACCACAGATGTAGACTAGTTTATGAAGCTAACAATGAGCAGTCAGAAGGCAGTAAGAAGTATGGGGTTAACGTGGATGAGACAGAGGGAGTCAGTGATGTAAACATGACTGAGAACAGACACATTCCTGATCATCATCTTTTCTCTGCTTGTGTTCTATATGGTGGATGTTCATCCTGGATACATTTATTAGGTAACAACATTTTTTAGTTTTTTGAATTAATATATTAAATAAGGCTTTCAAAATGCAAATTTATGTTAAAGGCACTGGTTTCATTAATTCGTGATAAATGCAGCGCGCATTTTATTATTTTTTTTTTACCATTTTTAATACAAATATAAATAAATAAATATAAAAGAGGCCAAATCAAAACCTTCAGCGCAACACACGTTTATTCACGATATCTTTTTTTTACTCAGATATAAAAAATAAATAAATAAACTTAACAGAAAACAGAATATTTAATCAGTAAACATTTATTTTACTGATGCGCCTCAAATCAGCACTGAAATCCACTATGATGCACAAATCCGACAATTTACCCTATGGGTGGCAATTTTTTTTGCAATTTTTTTTTTTTCCGAAATGAACATAAATTACTGTCTTTTTTGATCGTGCAGATAAAAGCAAAACACATCATACGAATATGTAAAGGGTCTACTTTTATTTGTACACACTCATAATAACAACATTATGCTGTGCTTTTGTAAAGTAAAGAAAACAGACAGGGGGCGCTTTACGGCATCTCTGTCATCTTTCTTCACAGACACATAAATAAAGCACCCTGTATCTTAGTGAATATTTGACTCACATACATAATAAATATATGTATAGAAAGTTTGAAAAGTCTACTTTTAAATAAAGCAACTCACATGGAATACAATGGAATTCTCTGATTATGTAATCCGTATGAATGTTATAAGAGGTGCAGTATATTCAGTTTCACCTCATTAACCATCCGTGTGGAAACATAGCAAAGGTTAAGTTTGGTGTCCTGATAATTTACGTAATTTAAAACACCATAATTACTTTTAAATGTTTCCAAGAATAGTTTGCCTTTATGCTCTATGTTGAGTTTGGTTTCACAAATAATAAACATGCATTTGTATAAAGCATCATATTTGTCCATGCCCATGTTGATTAGAGTATAAAAAAATTTAAAAGTATTCATTTGCGGTCCTTTTAGAACTGCTGATTAAATATTTGAATCGATTGACAGCCCTAATATTAATATGACGTGAGGTCCAGTTACCAGTGTGACACTAAAGCAGGTAGTAGTAATGGCTACTTTGTACATGTCAGAGCCCGAACTTCTTTACTTTACCTTGAGTAAAAAAGTATAGTCAGTACTTCAACTTAACTTAGTATTTAAAATTTTCATGAGTATCTGTACTTCTACTTAAGTGAAGGATGTGTGTACTTTTGCCATCTCTGTCATAGATGCATAATAATTTACTATGCAAACCACATTCTGTGCAAATATATGCAGGTGTGTGCATTCTTCCCTAAAAAAAGATCAAAACATTAATTGGAATATCAGTCAAAATCTTCTTCTTCTTCTCCTTTCGGCTGCTCCCGTTAGGGGTCACCACAGTGGATCATCTGTCTCCATACCCCCCTGTCCTCTACATCCCCCTCTTTTAAACCATTTCCCTTCGTGTCTTCCCTCACCACATCCATAAAACTCCTCCTTGGCCTCCATCCTCAGCATTCTTCTACCGATATACCCCATGTTCCTCCTCTACACATGTCCAAACCATCTCACTCGGGCCTCTCTCAGTTTGTCTCCAGAACATCCTACATGCATGGTCCCTCTAATAAATTAATTTCTAAAAATATCAGTCAAAATCTTTTATTAAATTCTTACAAGATTAATTCCAATGCACCTTTAATTAAATATTTTACATATATGAATGTTGTTGTTTGTTCTGTGCAGCATGCACTATAAGCCATATATCTGTCTTTAGTGTATGTAGAAGAGGTGACACATTTATTGTACCACAAACCATGAAGCGTTCTCCCTGTAAGCTATTCTCAGATTAGGAGTTAATGATGTATAAAACTCTATTGCTTGTGCTCCTGACCCTGTGACATTGTTTTCCTAGTGTTGGATCCACTTAATTACCAGACCTGCTTCTCCAGCTGCTTCACCACAGGGTCATTATTAAAGCCAGTGTCCAGATTTTTTCTTCTAGCTAAAAAACAAATCAAAAATCTTAACAACCTTGGCCTTTAAAAACAAAGTGATGGTGTGCTGTAAATGTTATGTTAAAAATGTTTTCCTTGCATTTGGGTTTTTTCATGCTTCAAAAAATACAAAGGTCATGCAAAATACAAGGGACTACTAACTAGCTAATTGTTTTTAAGATTTGTTATTTGTTTGTTTGTTTATAACCCAAGCTTTGTCCTTAATTATCCTTTAATATTAAATAGATTTATTTAGCTGCATAGCATATACTTCTATATTTATATTTCATATAGTGGTATGTAATATTTCTGTGAAGTATCCTTTTATATCTCTCTTGATTTAAGTTTTTTTTAAACAGTTTTGCTGAATGATTGTCCTTCTCTTCATTTTCAATACAATAACATTTTATATTAAAATAAAGCAAATATAATTTCAATGTTTATTATTTTTATATTTAAGATAAAATACTATGCATGCTAAAACAACTGTGACCAAAAAACCAAACAAAATATATTGTTTTTGGCGAAGACTTTTATGAACTCTTACTGTCACATAGGAAACATAGGAAAAATGACAGATTACTCTTACTAAGCTTCATCACAGGTCAGGGTTATGGTGGATCTGGAGCCTATCCCAGGAGCACTGGGTATGAGGTAACACCATGGATGGAAAAATAACAGACAGGGAAAATAGTAAGATGGTGAGGGAGCATGTTGGAAGAACAAGACTGGGATATGATGTTTGCAAAAACCAAGAAAAATATATTTGTCAGGGAACACCAGTGTGCATCGCAAGGTGCAAGGTTTGAGTAGACTTTGTTTTGTGATATGGTTACCCAGCTTAAACTGGGCCAAGAAATCATTCCCCACACCATTATGAATTCATGCTGTTGGTGTCAAATTGTAGCCTCAGCAAAAATCATGATTAGACCAGGGTACATTTTTCCAGTCTTCAGACCTGACATAGTCTCCTGCTATTGTGGCCATTGTCTAGGTCTGATATGTTGTACACTCTAAGATGCATTTTTGCTCACCACAGCATTTCTGTCAAGTCTAACAAGTCTGGTTAGTCTCCGTTGCGCTCATTTATCAACCAGGTGTTTCTGTCTGCAAAACTGCCACTCACTGAATGTTTTTTCTCTTTGCACCATTTAAGGAAACCTGTTGTTTGTAAGATCTAGAGTTATAGTCACCCAAATAAGGATGGGTTCCCCTTTTGAGTCTGGTTCCTCTCAAGGTTTCTTCCTCATTACATCTAAGGGAGATTTTCCTTGCCACAGTCACCACGGCTTGCTCATCACTGATAAATGCACAACGTTCACCTTGACTGTTGATTTCTGTAAAGCTGCTTTGAGACAATGTCTGTTGTGAAAAGAGTTATAGAAATAAACTTGACTTGACTTGATAGTAATACTTAAACCACTCTGTCTGGCACTAATTGTTATGCCATGGTAAAAATCAATGAGATCACATTTTTCCTCACTTCTGATGGTTGATGTGATGCTGGTACCTGAAGCTACCAGTTATTTATTCTTAAGTATCATGGCTGATGTCATACTGTACCTAAATAAAAGATGTATTCAGAAAGCCACATTGTTTTATGTTTGTTAATCACCCAGGATATCATCTGGTTCCTGTTAACATTTACAAAACTCACAAAAAGAAATACAATTTGTTTTGTGTATGTGTGTCATTTACAAGGCAGCAAAGCAGGGAACTGGAGAAAACCACCAAAGCGTGTAGCTCAATTGGATTTTCCTTGAGGCCCTAATTATCACAGTAATAAAAAAAACATTTGTGTAAGCAGTGTGGAAAAGATTTGCGATGAGATTTTTCTGTCCTCTAGGCTGCCTGCCAAACTGCAATATGGGTCATCTTTCCTGTAGCTATTGTATTTGTAACTATTCTTACTTTGATGCATTAAAAAAATGTAAAATAAAATCACAATTTCAAATCATATAGTATTTTTTAGACACAAAATAAATGCACAGACATTTCATCCAGGCTCATACTGTGGAAGCCAAAGACAGTAGTAAGAAGAAACATGAAGAAGAATCTCTGAAAAGAGGCAGACTGAAATATTGTACTCGTAATGAATTAGAGTTGACTCATTTCTTCCAAAACCAAGAGGTTTAATTTTTGACAAAAACATGGGGTGAATATATACAGAATAAAAAAGTGTAGGCATGAAAACAGTAAATTTTAGCAAATGTTTAACTTAAAGTTTAAGACAAAGTTTTTTGGAAGTGTTGGAAGACTCGTAAAAGCAGGAGGAAAACACAAGAGCTGTACATCAGAATCTTGCACCTGCATCACATCATTCCAGAGCAAGTTGCTCGCAGCTTGATAGTGGGAAATAACAGATTATTTGGTGTAATTCAGTACTAAAAGAAAAGATTTAATTATTACAGTGCATGCGGCCTAAATGAAGGCCTACATACAAGATAACTAAAAGCAGAAGAACACTCAAATTCTCTTGAGACATCAGCTGCTCTGTACTGCAGTGTAATTGCATTAAAGAGCCAGATCAACAGCAGCAACACCATAAATTACCACAATTCTCTCTGTCTATTCATTTTAACAAAATGCCTGATTAAACAAGTGTGGTTTTATCATAGACCTGAGGATTCCAAACAGTGATTAGAATTCTCGTCCCTGTTGGAATCTTTATCATTTCAGGTACTAATAAAGATCCTGGGCCATTTGATGAAAGCACATAATGAATTAGAGATGAGTTGTGAACAACCTAATTTATATGTAGATAATAAGTTTTTTGTAATTAATGAGAAAACTTTAACTGCCCTTTTTATGTAGAGGTAAGAAATTTGGTTAATGTGGACAACATTGTGATTCACGTTTTAGATTCAAGCCAATATATTCTTGATTGGAGATTTGTTAAGCATCCACTAGGGCATTTGAATGGCAAGGCATCATGATAATTTAATACTTGAGTTTTCCTGTGTTATAAACAAGTTTAACCATGTTTTTGAAATGGAGAAATCCTGTCTTATTACTGCTATCTTAATGATATTTTAAGGAGAGAATAGAGCCAGTAGTCACACTATTATTTCAAAACTACACTTGAATAGCACTGAAAGGCAAATTAGGTTTAATCATATAATTAACTTTCTACCAGAAGCCTTTGTATTAAGCAAAAGTATTTTGTCTTAAGTAGAAAATAATGATCCAACACCCAGTCTTTGATCTTCAATGCGTACCATAGTCTTGTTAAATTGGCATCAATCATTCACTTTTTCATCTTTGAGTAATCTTATCCAGGGATCACAACATATGAGGAACAAGCAAAGCCTTTCAACAGATCATTGTAGAACACATGAATTTTATATGCACAAAGAAGTCAGCATCAACATTTACAAAATAATTAAATATGTAAGACCTGAACCAGGAAAACCCGATACCTAATATACATAGAAATATATTGCCTTACTGACTTCAGTGCAAACAAGGGTTGTCCCTGTTTTAGCACAGTAACTTGCAATTCCATGACATGAAGATAGCGTCATAGTCATAGTGGGTCAAAATGTCTTTATGCACCACCTCAATTTATCGTACATTTTTATTGGTAAAGCTATTTGGAATTTTTTTATATTCACATAGCAGCACAACAAACACAAGCTTGTCTATTTATGTACAACCTCGCACAATTTAGGTCATTTGAGTGCTTCAATATAGGAAATGCAGCGTTTTTTTTTTTTTTTTATGAGCCTAGCAAATTATCTGATTTCAAATATTTTATGCACTTCCATGGAAGATTCTTTAGCATGGCTACTCATGTAAATTGTATGTGTTTTGTGTGTGTCCTGGCTCTCAAAGTAATTAATTGCTTGTTTTTTTTCACAGATGGGAATGTTCACAGATTCCTGTAGTGTCATTCTGGTTAATCTCCTAGATCCTTCTAGCAGACAGAAACATCAGTCATTTGTAGGATAGTCCTGCAATGAGTAGTACAGAGTGAAATCAAATCACCAGTGTCCACATTTTCCCTCACGCATTAAAGATTTCTTTGTTTGAATATGATTTACAGAATTTCTATTGGGTTTTACATGTGCATGAACCATTAATTGAGTGAGACAAGGCATTTAAGAACATGCTATGCTTAATTAGTCCTGAAATGATCTTTCAGTTCTGCTCCTGTTGACTAAAATTAGTGTTTGGATGCCTGAAGGCCCAACTGAAGGCCCACAAAATTAGTTTTTAATACTGTTGTTTTAAAAACAAATTTCTCATTATTAGCAGTGAGTGAAAAATGACTATTTGACTATTTGACCAAAGGTTTATGGACACCCAACCATCACACCATTATATGCTATTTCTTCTTCTTTCAGCTGCTTCCATTAGGGGTCGCCACAGTGGATTATCCGTCTCCATACCCCCTCTGTCCTCTACATCTGCCCCTTTCGAACCAGCTACCTGCATGTCTTCCCTCACCACATCCATAAACCTCCTCCTTGGCCTTCCTCTTTTCATCATTCCTGGTGGCTCCATCCTCAGCATTCTACTACCGATATAACCCATGTCCCCCCTCTGCACATGTCCAAACCATTTTAATCTCGCCTCCCTCACCTTGTGTCCAAAATGTCCTACATGCGCTGTCCCTCTAATAAACTAATTTCTAATCCTGTCCATCCCCATCACTCCCAACGAAAACCTCAACATCTTCAGCTCTGCTACCTCCAGCTCCACCTCCTGTCTTTTACTCAATGCCACTGTCTCTAAACCATACAACATCTCAGGTCTCACCACAGTCCTATAAACTTTCCTTTTCTATCAAAAATCACTCCTGCCACTCTTCTCCACCCACTCCACCCTGCCTGCACTCTTTTCTTCAAATCTCTAACAAACTCTCCATTACTTTGCACTGTTGACCCCAGGTACTTGAACCCCTCCACCTTTTCACTGCAACCGCATGAGTCCACTGCCCTCCCTCTCATTCACACACATGTACTCTGTCTTATTTCTACTGACTTCCATTCCCCTTCCTTCCAGCACATACCTCCACCTCTCCAGGCTCTTCTCAACTTGCTCCCTGCTCTCACCACAAATAACAATAACTTTCTTTTGGCTTCTCCCGTTAGGGGTCGCCACAGCGGATCCTCCGCATGTTTGATTTGGCACACGTTTTTACGCTGGATGCCCTTCCTAACGCAACCCTTCCCAATTTATCTGGGCTTGGGACCGGCACTGAGAGTGGCTAGGGTACGTTCCCTGACCGGGGATTGAACCCGGGCCGCAGCGCTGAGAGCACCGCATCCTAACCACTAGACCACCACAAATAACAATATCATCCGCAAACATCATAGTCCATGGAGACTCCTGTCTGACCTTGTTTGTCAACCTGTCCATTACCACTGCAAACAGGAAAGGGCTCCTTGATGCAGTCCAATCTCCACCTTGAACTAGTCTGTCATTCCTACTGCACACTTTAGTGCTGTCACACTGCCCTTATACATGTCCTGCACCACCCTCACATACTTCTCTGAGACACCTGACTTTCTCATACAATACCACAACTCCTCTTTCAGCACCCTGTTGTTCGCTTTCTCTAAATCCACAAACACACAATGCAACTCCTTCTGACCTTCTCTATACTTCTCCATCAACATTCTCAAAGCAAATAATGCATCTGTGGTGCTCTACCTTTATGTGCTATTTAAGAATCTTAATCCCATTTTTGACCCAACGTTTAACAACAACTACCTAATTGGAAAAATTTCCCCTGGAGGAAGGAGGCCTGAGTTACAGTATTCATTTTGATTCCAAATATGCTCAGCGGGGTTGAGGTCAACTCAAGTTGTTCTACTCCAACCTTAATAACCTATGTCTTTATGGACCTTTTTTGTGCACAGAAGCATTTTCATTGTTAAATTCACTGAAGGGGTATTGTGTGCTTTTAAGCTTGTTGCAACATTTTGGTAAAGGTCCATATATGGGTGTAATGGTCAGGTTTTAGTAACTATGCTGTATACCATTACACATTCAAATTAAGATACAGATTCACACACTACTTTGGAAACAGTGTTGTGAAAAATACAGTGATAAATCATATAGTGATAAATACACAGGGTAGTGCAAAATGGAACATAGTAACTGCCAAATGCTGTATCGGTCTCTGTGGTGATGGCCATTATGGAGGACTTTTCAGTTCAGTGTGCTTACATCACAAACTAATGCTGTTGTTTGATAAACAAATCAGTGAGCATGGATCATAGAACAGACACAAAACAGTCAAGTATCTTCTGTCAACACCTCCACTATTCAAACACTGGAGCGTTAATTCTTGATTTAACAAAGTGAAAAAGGAAACATTGCCTTAGTGACCCTGCAGTGATGCTAAAAGGGTTGCTTAGCCTTTTTGTCATTCTGTCTCCCTGGTGTCTAGTTAAATTACTAAATGCAAATTTCAATAGCAGAGGACCTAAATGGCAATTCTGCTTCACTGCATTCCAAATGATTAAATAACCGTATTCACAAAATATATATAATCTGGTTCTCTATTAGTGGAATATAGGCTTGAGAAAAAAAAGATCCCAGATCATAATGTCCAGACAACCATGTGACAATTATTTAAACAGTATTTTTTTTATTGGCCTTTCTACTAAATGTTGTTTTTCAGTTGGATCTGGATTTCAGAAAATTAGTCTAAATCCACTGGCTAAAGAGTATGACATCCTATCACATTATATTATAATTACATGAAGGAGAACAGTTTACCAGGCCTAGCAGTGAACGAAATAACCATTGTATAGTTTACACAAGCTTTGTGAACCATTACCTGTGACCATTATATTACTGCAAATAAAACATCACTGAAAGAGGAGGATTTTTCGGGGACAGGATGAGCAACATTGTTCTAATTTTGCATTTTATATGCAAATTGGATTGTATTCAGGACAGTTATAAAAGCACCAGTGGGTCATAAATAGTGTGTGTGTGTGTGTGTGTGTGTGTGTGTGTGTGTGTGTGTGTGTGTGTGTGTGTGTGTGTGTGTGTGTGTGTGTGAGAGACAGAGACAGAGAGAAAGAGAGAGAGTGTGAGAGAGAGATAAAAGAGCATTGGTTGGATTACATCAAGATTTAGAAATGGACAGCCTTTGCACGTCTCTTAAATCAAAATTGTCCATTAACAAATTAATATAGAAATATACATGTCACTTCAATGCCACTGGAGGATAAAATGATACAGTCTATTATCAGCAATTAAAGATTATCTCTGTATGATCAAACTGAAATGAATAAAATGCTATGTACCTGCATATTAAATTTTTTTTATATATATAATTTCCTTGCTTCATAGTTGGCTTTCAAGTGCTCAGTTTGCTCAGAATATTTAGAAAGAGACAGAGAGAGAATGAAAGACTGTTGACCAGCCAACAGAAATTCGACACATACCATTAATTTATTTTGATCAAGAGTGAGCCGTTAACATGATTAAAGTGCACAGTATGGCATTAATATGTATGTTTTGTGTGCTTGTAATTCCAGTGCAGAAATATTTCCGCAGCCACCAGCATCACATTTGTTTAATGAAAAATTTACTGGAAACTCATACCAAGTCAAGGTTTTCTACAAGGAACCCGTTGTCTCTGACAATGACTTCATTATCTCCAGTATGCAGTGAGAAAACCTTACCATGTGTTCGCCACAAGCACTGATGCCATTTTTATAGCCTCGTTCTTTTCCTCATGGTCACTTTCAATGCATGTGCCAGTCACATCATTGTAGCAGCTGATACACGTACAAAGCTGCTTTTCTTCTAAATTGGAGTTTACTCAGGTAAACGTAAAGGTATATAGACAGTTCAAAGGAAAAAGCTGAGCTAGAAACCTTGATCATTTTATGTCTGAACCTTTATGAATAGCTATGTACACTAGCCACAGTTGCAAATGCAGCAAGACTAGCAGTGTTAAGCAACACAAAACCATCCATCACAGTTAAACCCTACTCCAAATATAGTAGCAGTTAATAGATTAATGACTGCACAAATACCAAACACAGTCTGTCCCTATCAACTAACGCTAATGGAGAAAAACACAGCCATCAAATATCAACACCTGTAGGACAACGCAATATGTGCCTTTTAGACAATTACAGGAGAGTAGAGAGTTTAGTATTGTACCTCATTAACACATAGTATTTAACCCATCTCCTGATTACCAAGATGTTCATGGGTTGTAAATTGTGTGTTAGAAGTAAATGAAAAAGCACAAATCTTGACAGGATTAAGTTTGACACTATACCTTTTTTCTATTTGGATATTTTTAACAAGCACTACATGTCCCATGTGGTAAATGTCTGCAAATAAGCTTAACCAAAACAGTCCTAAAACACTACAGTCCTCCTCTAATTGGATCCTCATGAAATGCGTGTATTGAAGTGCACTTTAATTATATGCAAGCATGCAACTATAATGGTGCAGTAGAAATCAATGGAGTGTCTGGAATAAATGTTGTAGACATTCACTGACTGAACAGACACAAGATATACTAAGGCTAATCCATGGATAAAATTTCAATCGCAGAAGATCAGAGAAGATTATCAAAGCACATAGTGCATATATTGCATTATCTAATGACAAAAACCTACTGCTTAAATCATTGTTTCAAAAATGGCCCCATTTGTATTCAGCTGCTGCTACAATAAACATAGCTGACATTTAGTAATTGATGAAGCACTAAGCATGACTGGGGATTTTAACAGAAGGCGATAAATAGTTCCGGGAGAGACTGCCTTAGCCCCTTAGCTCTAAATCTGAATGGGCCGCTCTTCCTTGCAGTGCACCACCTCATATTTTATAATGTATTTCTTATTTCCTTATCCATTTATAAATATTCATGTGTTGCCTTTGTTGATGTAATGTGCTGACCACAAATTTAATGATGTTTTGCTTGCAGGGACACTAAGACAATTATTAAATATGCTTGTATTTAATGTGTAGTGTAACAGTTTAGAAAGATAGTTTGCTGGGCACTGGAGCAGCATCTGAAGCCCCACCTGTGAGCTACCTGACAGATGACCTTCAGAGCTAATTTGGAATTATGGATTTAATTATTGTGCTTTGGGCTATTTGATGACACTAGTTTCTCCGGAGCCAAAAGGTCACCTTAACAATTGATATTGGCCATCAGTGTGAGCGTTTGCGTGTGTGTGTGTGTGTGTGTGTGTGTGTGTGTGTGTGTGTGTGTGTGCTCTGATTTGACACTGCCAAATAGTCAGGTGAGGCCTATTAATAATAAACATAATACATATTTATGTATATTTCTCACCTCCTCTTTTCTACTAGCTTTTCACACTATTTTAAGAGATTTATACCTCTTTGTCCTGACATATTTACTCCAGGTTCTTCAGGTTGGTCGAATGCTGATTGTTTACTGATCTTTTTAAACAATGCTTTACATTCTCAGTGTGATTTCCATTTGGACTTTGACTTTGCCATTGTCTTACATTTACAGGTTTTGTTTTTAACCACTTATTCATTGCTTTGGCCTTGAATCTGGAACTATTGTCCTGCTGCAAGTATTTTTAGCAGACTAAAGGAGGTTCTAAATTTGATTTTAGTCGAGATATAACAAGTCACTTTTTGAACATTTAAATACTGTAATAAATGATATTATAGTATTCTTCTATTTTTAAATGTAATGACCTGGACCTTTTATTATGCAGAGCTGTGGTCTGAGACACAGCACAAATGTGAACACTGAAACAGAAATGGGGTTACACTGCAGGAACAAATTTAATTCAAGTACGTATGTAGGAGATGTAAAAAGGAAAGGTAAAACTACAGGTAAGGTGAAAATACATAACCGATATTGTCAGTTCTATATGGTAAGGTGGTGGAATTAAAAGGAATATTGGTGTTGGGGTATACAGTAGATGCTGGGAAAACTGTACTTTTTACCATGTAGAACATATTAGGGCCAATGTGACCTAAAATTGCAATTTGGTTTTATTTTAGCAAATTGTCTGTGGGAGCATGAGTCATTTGTCTGAATTACTTGTTGGCAGGAGTGAAAAAAGAAAACATTCAAGCATGGGCGTAAATTTCATTTAACAGTAGGGGGGACAATAAATATAAAATTTCTCATGAGCAATTTTTAAAGGGGACACAAATAATACAGTCAAATTGTACTTATAAAGACACAGTGTCCCCACAGTGAAAACCTTTGCTTTTATAATTATTATTGTAGCATGGAGACTGCGTCATTATGGTTATTTTTAAATTTTTCTCAGGTTCAATGACAAAGCAAAATAAGGAATTAAAAAAAGGTTTACATTTTTATTTAAAATTAATTAAGACACTCAAAAACAGAATACAAATACAGTGTGGTCGGTTCGGACGTAGCACAGTGCTCATTTAGTAAATGCACAGATAAACAATATGCTAATTGTGGCCGTTAATGTTAAATTAACATTATACCAAGTCGTCCCAAATAAAACACTGTATGGGAAACGGCTTTGGCGTGTTAGTGTCAGTGCACTATGCTACAAGCTATTGTAAACAAGCTAACGTTCACTAGATAAGCCATATTTTAATCGCTAATAGAGCAGATTCATGGAAAATTACATCGGTAATCAGCATTTTTGCGGCAACTAATTTATGAATGAGTCTGCATCAACTACATTAAAAAGGAATCGCTTTATTTAAAGTGAATATAATACCCTAGTTAATGGAGTTAAACATTAATTGAGCCGCAGCCACACACCTGACTCGTGTGTGTAGAGTAGGTGAGATGAACAGGGAACGCAAGCAGTGGGTCAAACCACTGTGAGGAAGGGGAGGGGGAACCCAACTGTTTCTAAATCCATTTTTTTCTACTTACACAATTATTTAGGTATACATACATATATTTTTCACAAAAGAGAATGCGATATTTTTTAAATCTTTTTTTTTTTTTTTTGGGGGGGGGGGGGGGGGGGACAACCCTCGGATAGGGGGGGACATCCTCTCCGCCCCCCGGGATTTACGCCCATGCATTCAAGTACACACCTCTAATGTGGTGTAGTGCTGCTTTGGACAGTTGACATACCATCTGACTAGAAGCCTAGTTTATTAAGCTTGTAATAATTTTGAAACAAAAACAAAGAGAGATTTTTTTTGTTTCGCAGTGTACTTCCTTACTCAACCAATTTCTTTTCTTTTGCACTTGGCATGCAGGTCATTTAATTTCTTCTGTGCCATGCTGCCAGCTGTAGGTCCTTTGGTGCATTATCAGCTTCCAGCCATAAATCCTTCTGCAATAAAGAGATACTTTATTAGATTCAACCATCGCCTCCCTAAATGTTTATACACACTGTGTTCATAGGGTTGGTATGGTTTTTGAAATTTTATAAAGAATCCAGCATTGCTATATAAAGTTCACTCATAAACTGTTGGACTGCTTTTTGTTTTTCTCACTATTTTCTGCCACTATTACACCCTACTACTCTGTTGTTTACTGTTGCAACTACTATTGTCTCATTTAAAGATATTTGCTAATAGACCTTTTGAATATGCTGACAACAGATAATGGAGCTCTCCTAGCAGCAGACACTGTATTTTCCCATTTTTGTTGTCCTAGGGGATAAGTGTATCCAGTCTCATCAGGTGATCAGTGGGCTTATATTTATTAAATTGAGTAATAAATTAAATTGGCCCGATTTAAATTGATTGAATAAAATTAAATAAATGATAAATAAAATAATAAATAAAATGGTTTACATTTGTTAAGACCCCATTTGGGTAATAATTTTCCAAAAAGATATTATTTACTTAACTGTTTTACTTATTTTAGCATACTTAAACAAATGTATTTATACCTTCCATTCTTCATTCATTCACTATCTTGATATGTGGAATTGTCAGGATTTTCTCCTTTTATAAAATGCTAAAGAATCCATAGTCCAATTAGTTACTTCCTGGTTAGTGGCTAAAGCTAGCGCTATGGATTATTTTGCATTTCCATGCATTTAAAAAACAAATCTTATTTCTGGTATGAAGTGAGTAGCCACAGGGAAACTATTTTTACTCTAGTTTCTTTTTATGCCCATGGCATTCTTGTGTATGTTTTCATGTTACATAATCGTAATATTTTGTAATCTGTAAAAACTAAACCAGTAGCTTTGGAACTCCAATCTCTGTTTAGAACTATTTACATAGATTTTTATTGTACTGTGGCAATGATTTTTACTTCTTGTTGAATTAGGTGTCATGATGGTGCACCGTGTAGTTGTACGAAGCTTGGGCTATGTTGTTTTTATAAGTACTCTCAGTGTTTATGTGAGTTTTATATAATATTTAAAGCATAATCAGAATTTGTTAATTTTCTCCTACTACTATTAATAGATACTTCTTCTTTTTCTTTCGGCTGCTCCCATTAGGGGTTGCCACAGCGGATCATCCGTCTTCATACCACCCTGTCCTCTACATCTGCCTCTTTCACACCAACTACCTGCATGTCTTCCCTCACCACATCCATGAACCTCCTCCTTAGTCTTCCTCTTTTCCTCCTTCCTGGTGGCTCCATCCTCAGCATTCTCCTACCAATATAACTCATCTCCCTCCTCTGCACATGTCCAAGCCATCTCAATCTTGCCTCCCTCATCTTGTCACCAAAACGTCCAAAATGCGATGTCCCTCTAATAAACTAATTTCTAATCTTGTCCATACTCGTCACTCCCAACAAAAACTTTAACATCTTCAGCTCTGCTACCTCCAGCTTCGCCTCCTGCCTTTTACTCAATGCCACTGTCTCTAATCCATACAGCATCACAGGTTTTACCACAGTCCTATAAACTTTCCCTTTCATTCTTGCAGATACCCTACTATCACAAATCACTCCTGTCACTGTTTTCCACCCACTTCACCCTGACTGCACTCTTTTCTTTACTTCCCTAACACACTCTCCATTACATTGCACTGTTGACCCCAGGTACCTGAACTCCTCCACCTTCTCCACCTTTTCTCCCTGCAACCACACCACTCCACTGCCCTCCCTCTCATTCACACACATGTACTCTGTCTTACTCCTACTGACTTTCATTCCCCTTTTCTCCAGCACGTACCTCCACCTCTCCAGACTCTTCTCAACCTGCTCACTACTCTCACCACAAATCACAATATCATCCGCAAACATCATAGTCCAGGGAGACTCCTGTCTGACCTCGTCCGTCAACCTGTCCATCACCACTGCAAACAGGTAAGGGCTCAGGGCCGATTCTTAAAGCAGTCCAACCTTCACCTTGGACCAGTTTGTCGTTCCTACTGCACACTTTACTGCTGTCACACTGTTCTCCTACATGTCCTGCACCACCCTCACATACTTCTCTGACACACCTGACTTCCTCATACAATACCACAACTCCTCTCTTGGCACCCTGTCGTATGCTTTCTCTAAATCCACAAATACACAATGCAATTCCTTCTGTCCTTCTCTATACTTCTCCATCAACATTCTCAAAGCAAATAAGGCATCTGTGGTGCTCTTCCTTGGCATGAAACCATACTGTTTCTCACAGATGGTCACCTCTTCTCTCAGCCTGGCTTCCACTACTCTTTCCCATAACTTCATGGTGTGACTGATCAACTTAATTCCCCTGTAGTTACTGCAGGTCTGCACATCTCCCTTATGCTTAAAGATCGGTACCAGTACACTCCTTCTCCATTCCTCAGGCATCCTCTCACCTTCCAGAATCTTGTTAAACAATCTGGTTAAAAACTCCACTGCCATCTCTCTTAAACATCTCCATGCTTTTACCGGTATGTCATCTGGTCCAACCGACTTTCCACTCTTCATCCTCTTAATTGCTGCTCTCACTTCCTCTTTACTAATCCTATCCACATCCTGCTTCACTAACGCCACATCATCCAACCTTCTCTCTTTCTCATTTTCCTTGTTCATCAGCTGCTCAAAATACTCCCTCCAACACACTCTCCTCACTAGTCAACACATTTCCATCTTCATCCTTTATTGCTCTTACTTGCAACACATCCTTCCCAGCTCTTTCCTTCTGCCTGGCCAATCGGTACAAATCTTTTTCTCCTTCTCTAGTGTTCAACCTCTCATACAGCTCCTCGTATGCCTTTTCCTTGGCTTTTGCCACATCCCTCTTCACCTGCTGTTGCATCTCCTTGTACACCATCTTATTTTTCTTTCAGTCCTCACTCTTCTCCTCTTCTTCTTCACCTCCAAAACCATTCTACAGACCACCATCCGATGCTGTCTAGCTACACTGTCCCCTGCCAACACCTTATAGTCTCCAATCTCCTTCAGGTTGCATCTCCTACATAGAACATAATCCACCTGTGTGCACCTTCCGCCACTCTTATAGGTCACCCGATGATCCTCCTTCTTCTTCAAATACGTATTCACCACTGCCATTTCCATCCTTTTAGCAAAATCTACCACCATCTGCCCTTCCACATTCCTTTCCTTAAGGCCATACCTACCCATAACCTCCTCATCACCTCTGTTCCCTTCACCTACATGTCCATTAAAGTCTGCCCCAATCATCAATCGTTTATTTGTAGGTACACCATCTATCACATAGGCACTGATGACATTTATCACCCTATCAGAAACTCTCTTCACCTCCACTACTACTCTTACTGTACTCTTCCTTTATAATCACCCCTACACCATTTCTCTTTCCATCCACACCATAATAGAACAGTTTAAACCCACCTCCAATGTTTCTGGCCTTACTCCCTTTCCATTTGTTCTCCTGAACACACAACATATCTATCTTTCTCCTCTCCATCATATCAGCTATCTCTCTCCCTTTACCAGTCATAGTGCCAACATTTAAAATACCAACCCGAACCTCCACTCTCCTACACTTCTCCTTTCCCTGTCACCTCTGTAGACGTCTTCCCCCTCTCCTTCTCCTCCTTTGGTCAACAGTAGCTCAATTTCCACCGGTACCCTGTTGGCTAACGATACCTGTGGCGGTCGTTGGTAACCCGGGCCTCGACCGATCCGGTATGAAATTCTTAATCGTGACCCGCATATTTGATTTGGCACATGTTTTATGCTGGATGCCCATCCTAACGCAACCCTTCCCATTTATCCGGGCTTGGGACCGGCACGAAGAGTGCACTGGCTTGTGCCTCCCTAATGGCTGGGTTGATATACTAATAGATACTAATATTATTAATAAAAGCATAAAGGTTAATGAATCTCCCCCACATTAAAAATGAAAACTAATTCAGAGAGAATTTAATATATTATTAATATACTTGTTTGTGACATTTATTTTGTTTGAGTGGCATATTCAGAAGAAAATAGAAAATATTTTTGCTTCATGGATTGCTTTTTGCTACGATTTTGACAAGGAATATTAATCAATGTAAATATGAAAATTCTTTGTGCTAATAATGGTTTATGGTTCCTACCTTATCGCTTCTCTTAGCCTGCTATTCACAGAGTAAACACTGAGTCAGAGGGAAACAAGGAGGCTCTGAGATGTAATTAAACATTCAGTTCTAATCTTCACAGGATTGATAGGTGCTAAGAATAGCTCATGGTGGAAACTGTGGATCAGTTTTTGCAGTCTTGTTCTCTCCTGATGCTGATGAAAGAATTGTCATGGTGGCATTACCATTACTGCACAACAGTTAAATTATTCAGTTCAGAAATTATATCTTTATTTACACAGAATGCCAGAACCTGACTTCATTGTGACAATGGATTATCTTTTTTCTCACAATTAAATTTTTTTGTGTTTTATATTGTGCTACCTGGGATTAAAATATGCACATACCATATGCAAAAGATTATAAGACAATAAACATGCTCTATCTGTATTAAACTATGGTTTTCAACCATTTCTTTCCACAAACCTGTATAAGGTCCTGTAATTTGCACACTCCACTCAACTGGCTTATGTTTTAAAGGTTTTTGCTTTAGTCAGTTTGTTCCCAACCATAACTGATTGAATAATTGATTAAATATATAATTTGTGCATGTAAGCATAACAAAGTACAACACTATCCATGCTTATTACAAGCGATTTAGTAAAAAAATATTATAGTAATATTGTAATCCCACCTCATACAAAAATATGTAATTAGATAAACTTGCACTTATGTGTCAAGATGAAAAATTTACTTCTAAACAACACAGGTTTATATAGTGTCTATTTTATACTAGGAAAACTATATGTTATTAATTATCCACTGTTACTACTAACATGCAACTGTTCAATAGTGCAAGCCCTTAGACAGACGTTTGGCTACTGTGTAAAAATTGCCTAGTTTTAGAAAACATTTTACAAACCAATGTCCAATGTCAACAAAAAATATGTAAATAAATGAGTTAATTAATACATTTATACCCCATAACATTGTAATGCCACTGTGGTACTAAATGTCCAGCGCACTAGAAAAGGGTACACTGTATTGTACAGAAAACACTGTACAGTTGTTTTCAAGTGGATTGGATGGTAATGAGCATCCTGAAAGAGAATGGCACTTCCATAAGATGGCACACGCATGGTACATAAAATTTATGAGAAAAAAAAATCTAAAATGCCACAGTTTCTCATGCTTTATGAGAAAGTCACTGCCTAAAATTAAAAATGTTTTCATTACATCCTCTTATTACTATAAGCACAGTGTTCAGCTACAGAAATCTACTGGCTAGACAATATTTGCATTTGTCCTTACACCAACTTCTGTTGAATAAAGTACATTTACATTTACAATTATAGCATTTAGCAGATGCCCTTATCCAGAGTGACATACAAAAGTGATTTGAAGTTTCTATCAATGAATAAATCAACATTGGTTTACTAGGTTGCAAACTTAGCATACCATTAGCCTACACTCTGTTGGGAGGAATTATAGCACTTATAGCAAAATTATAGCATACTTTGTCCTTAAAACCCCTTGAAGGTATCCTTGTGTGTGTTCAGTTCATTAAATGTCACCATATTTTATTCATGTGTGGTAGGAATTTGAATTGACACTGTAGTGTGTACTCTAATTAGCTCTGTTACTATTGTAATGAGCTCGGACAGCTCTGGTCTTAGAGACCCTTATCCTTTCAACCACACAGCTGCTGAAGCAAAAAATCATCAAAACATTAATCAGTACCACAGGGAGACAGGCATTAAGGTCTGGTGACTGGTCAGGCAATCAACACATTCAAGCTAGTAGAGAATCATTGATGTCAATTACAGTGTTTGTATTTGTGGGTTTTTTTTTTAACCCAGAAATAATATGTAATAAATATGACTGTACTTAAAATTGACCATGATAGGAACATTCTGATGGTCATATCAAGCAAATATATTAAATCCGGTACTTTACACTGCTGAACACAAGCTCTTCTAAGCATATTACATGCACTGCTGTGTGAAATTGGGATATTCAATTATGGAAAAGTGAATGTAAGAATAAAACATGTTATAAAGTGGAACGCATAAAAAAAAAAGCTAGAAATGTAGATTAGGGCAAAAGGTCTACATGATGTCACACACAGATGCAGAGGATAAACACACACACACACACACACACACACACACACACACACACACACACACACACACACACACACACACACACACACACACATACACACACATGTATAGTGTGGGATAGAGTCAGCCGACTTGTACCTGGTACCAGCTTGGTTTGTTTGCTGTCTTGCTTGACTACTAAACCTACCTCATTTGAATTTAGTCTTTGTAAATCTGGCTGATAAATTTCTTCTGAGTTAAATAAGCACTATTTCTTTAACCTTACATGATGTTGATCTATTTTTATAGTTGAATCTTTTGAGCTAGCATGGGTCAACTAAGGGTATAGTAGAGATTTTACAGTTTTCAAAAAAGACATCTGAAAATGACCACTAATTCAAAACATTTTTACACTGTTTATCGAGGTTGTGTCATTAAAGATAAGAAGGCAGTTACAGTATCTGTCTACTTGCATGCTGCTTTACATGATGTTGCATTAACTCTCTCAACTTGTCGATTTGTTAGTCCATCCTGCTCTCATAATTCATCACCTTCTTTCTCCCTTCCATCACAAGCAAAGTCATTTTCATTTATTTATTGGCAAAATAAACTTGGTTTGCTGTGCAACATGAAAATTTACCAAAGCATCAAATGAACACTGACAAATGTGCTTTACATCATAGATACATTCCAGCAAGCATACATTTTATTGTGCAGCATTATGCACCCATAGCATAAGCAAATATCCTAGAAATGTTTGAACTATATGTTTAATTAAAGCTACAGAAAAGATTGCTAATTAATGTACATATTTTCTCAGATATCATGCTGAGCTGTGAATGTCGACACAGGTTCGGCTTGCACAATCATATAAACCTGGGGAAAAAATATTTTCTATATACAGTATATAGATTATATAAAGATTATATAACAAAAATATAAATACTGAACAATCGTAAATGTATATTATATATAATAAATACATATTTGTTTGTTTATTTTGATTCAATTGTAATAAAACTACTATTACAGTGAAATAGTGTAACAAGAGTTTATGTTCAATACACCCCTCTTAAAACAATACGTTTTAAAAGGCTGAGTATGCGCATGAATGTGTGTATTTAACTTAATTTAACACCTATTTTCCATGAACTTGCATATTCTTTAGTTCAGAGCTTTTAAACAGTTCTGTGGTAATTCAGGTCTATCATTTTACAGTGGCTTTTAGCCTGCAATTTGTACTTCATGTATTTGCATTTAGCAAGGGTAGTTCCAAGTGATGCTTTGTTAATGTCAGATACATTTTCTGCACTGCATTTCATCACAAGTACTGGCTCAGAATGTGACATAGCCTACTATATAAAGCCTAGCATCATGTTTTTTAATATAGGGCATCTTCCAAGCATCTATTATTTGGATGATGAAGCATTTTTATCGAAGTGACACTGACACTTTGTGACATAGCAGTGTGTGATGTGTTGGCACAAGTGTAACAGGTTGTACTAAAAATGTTCTCCCACATGGTCCAGTCATATGCAGCTATATAGATACATTAGAAGGATGCATGAAAACAGCCTATTAGAGTGGTCTCCTTAGATACCTTAGATATAGTCTCCTGTATACACACAGCTCACAACAGACACTCTGTGTCCATGCATGTGCTATGACTAAGCCACCCAGGCATTTCCACCTACACATCTGATCATGCTGACTATACTGACATCATTCATTATACAGTCATGGCAGAATCTCAGCTTCTGTGCACCTTCTGCTCATGAAGTGGAATCAGTTTCTTTACTAAACAGCAACAAGATCACATGGAAAACGGTTTAGAACCTGTAATTACACACTAAACAAGAAACAGAAGTCTATTTAATAATATCTTTAGATACTTGTGGATTTACATTATTTATTGATATGTAGTTATTAAGGCTGTAAAACAAAATAGAATATATACATACACACAGTTATGAAAGAAAATATTTTAGAAGATAATACAAAAAATATTGTATCAGTTAGTGACCAGCTAAGCCTAATTTGATACAACCTATGGCAATCAAACAAGTAACTATTATCCTAAACATTTTGTTATTGTGACTCTTTTTCCTGCCTCTTGTAACTTTATTTCCCTTCAACAATGGTATCCACCTCCTGACACTCCCAAACTAAACATTTCAATAGTGATTTCACTTCCTCCATTTCATGCATGTTTCCTTCAGGAAGCATCTGGCACTGGCTCACAAAGATCATCGATTAGATAGAATAGTACATCTGCAGTAAGATATATAACACTGCATTAAGTCTCAAGAGATGCGTTTTACAAACTTACTGAATTCAATCAACACATATTTGAAACTGTTGATGTTAAGTGTTTGACGTAATCTGGATTTAGTACTACTGTTTACAGAATTCTTTAGGGTAATGAATACTTTGTTTTCCACTCAGCTCATCCTGTTAAAGACATGCTGAAAGAGTTCTGGCTTGCTGGGGGCAAGCTTTTCTAAAGTTATATGCATAATTAGTTATTTAAAATTATTCAATTCTCCTAATCACATCTTTTTAAAATATCAGCTGAAAAAGTCAGGTGTTTTTTAGTTGTTGTGTTTGATTGATGAAATCAAGGCTTATCTGACCTTTGGCAGTGCGCACTTCTTTTTTCTTGCTGCTCTTTCTTTGTTTTGATTCAATCTTTTATCCTGTCTGTGTGTCTATGGGAGCGAGTTATGAAAGATTTGGTTATGCGAGCGGCTAGTTCCTTTTATAGTTGCTATTGTTTTGCTTTAGCACCAACACCACCCAAGAGGAAGTGGAGAGCTGTATCAAGACTAAACACATTTCCTGATCATTTTGTCTTGGAAGGGCCTCATAGGGCGGCTAAGAAAATAGGCGGTGGGTTAATAAGTCAGTAAGAGCTGGCACACTGAGAGAGTCACCACTGATGAACAAAAAGCAGAAGAGAGAAACATGGACTACCAGAGTGGATTATGTTTTGTGAACTTTCTGATTGTTGTCTTTGGCATTTCTGATTCTCAGTACTACTCTGTAGATTTGGATGAGCAGTTGTTTGATACTGCACAGACATTATGTGGGCTTTCTAATGGCTTTCTGGCTAACATACCTGACGATGAAGAAACTTTAAAGAAGATTCTGAAAGTCATTGAGGACAAAGGAGACAGAACATCAACTTCATTCTGGATTGGACTAAAAAAAGAAAAGACAATGTGTGTTCAGGAAAATCTTCCACTTAAAGGTTTCTATTGGACTATAGATAACACCACAAATTTTGCTCTTAATAAATGGAAAACAGAACCAAGCCTTACTTGCACAAATGCATTGTGTGGATTTCTTTCTGTGGAATATAGAGGCTCTACAGTAGCCAGCTGGGGATTAGCTGCAATGCCCTGCCAGAGGAAACTTCCCTTTATTTGCAAAAATGATGGATCAAGTGAAGAAATAGCATGTTCTTCACCGCCAAATATAACAGAAATACATGAAAAAACAGTAAAGAGCAGTGACCCATATACAATTCGGGTCTCTTGCAAAGGCATGGACACTTTTGTGCTGAGCTGTTCAAGGAAAACCGGTAAATGGAAGCTGGTAGGTGGCACAGAGATAGACATACAAGGACTTTGTATTGAATGTAAAACTGGATACAAAAAAAATAAAGATGGAAGTTGCGTGGATGTAGATGAATGTCAGCAGCCCAATATATGTCAGTTAAGTTGCACTAATACAATAGGCTCATATATGTGTGGCTGTACGGATGATGAAGACTCAGAACAATGCAAGGAAGCAAAAAAAAAATCCCTTATCACACCAGCCCCTGATGACTTTAACAATGTAAAGGATACATCAACCTCCACTTCCATGGACAAGAAGCCTACTCCTTCAACTCAACCTGCTGTACGAAGTACTACTAAAAGTGCAGTTCTTACTGAGGAAAGCACTGGGGACCTGTCAAATATTGTCATCCCTCTAATTATAGCTTTGCTGATCTTTGTGGTGCTGGTTGTGATTATTGTGGCCATTGTGAAATACTGCCTCATGAGAAGAGCTAAAAAACGGGCAAAGAAAAGGGCAGCAGACTTGAAAGAATCAGTTGCCCTGAATGGATCGGACTCTATGGAAAAAGTAAATGAATAATCACCTAAGCTAATTTCTTCACCTAAAATACATATTTTAACTTGAGTTTGCTTCCACATGGATTTTCACTGGATTTCTACATTATGAGGAATCATGTGTGTGTGTGTGTGTGTGTGTGTGTGTGTGTGTGTGTGTGTGTGTGTGTGTGTGTGTGTGTGTGTGTGTGTGTGTGTGTGTGCATAATATTCCCAGGATAAGCTTTGGATCTCCCGCCACCATGACCAAGACAAAAAGACTAAAGAAGATAAATGAATGAACAAACATGAAATATTGTGAAAGAGCACATTGTCAATACCTGGTAGATACTGAATATATATATATATATATATATATATATATATATATATATATATATATATATATATATATATATATATATATATATATATATATATATATATATATACATATTTTGGAGTTCATGCTATAATACTGGAAATCATTGTATGTGTGTGTGTGTGTGTGTGTGTGTGTGTGTGTGTGTGTGTGTGTGTGTGTGTGTGTGTGTGTGTGTGTGTGTGTGTGTGTGTGTGTTTTTTTAGTATTTTTTTAGCTTTTTGGATGGATTTGAAAATTCAATGACCTTGCAATGATCTATAAAGTGATTTAATATTTTCTGTTTTGTACATATAATAAAAATGTTGTTTAGTTAATTAGTTCATTCAGCCTCCTATCACTAGTTTAATACTAAAGAAGAAAAAAGTATACATGTCTCTGGTGAGTCGTTTTACAGAGGGTAAGAGGAAAGTTGCAAAGATTTGACTTTTAGCAAAAATATTTCTTTAATTCAAACACATTTAAAAAATGCACACTATCTTTTATTTATATTAACACAATAGAGATATGCCACCAAGCTGTGTGACAAGTTAGGGGACACAATTATTTCCTGCACGCATTTCCTTTAATGCACAATGGGCAAGAATTAACACAAAATCTTAGCAAAACATGCAGATTCACAGGCTGCAAGCACTCCCTCAAACTGCATTAAATATGTATGAAAAGGAACCTGAATGCCATAAAGCATTCATGTTGATTGTTTTCGTGGCATTTACTAAAAGTGCCAATAGAGCTTCTAAATCTGTTAGCAAGATTCAAAGGGTGGCTTGGAGAGTAAATGTTGATCTGGTTTTCCGAAAACAACTGCAGTTTATGATTTTAATATAAAAAACAGTCCACATGTTCAGCTTCAGTGTTAATTTTTTTTTTTTTTTAATCTACATTTAGATCTACACTGGGTAATCTAATACAATCACAAGGGTTCAGTGGCATCTTGGAAGGATCTACAGGAACAAGCCTGATTAAACCTGTTAAACGGAGAGGGTTAAAAGGTTAGTTGTGCAAACAATAAATAAATAAATAAATAAATAAATAAATAAATAAATAAATAAATAAATAAATAAATAAATAATCCAATGAGCATGGCAACGACATGTGCTGTATGTTATCTGTCCATGTCTACATCAGTGCAGCTCATTACAGTGTAGTGGTTCTGGAGGTGCACGTGCCGTTCCTGTACGCACTGTCCGACTCTATGTTGTCCTGCTGAAACTCGTCCACACTGTACCCGCGACTTTTCAACGCCGTGGCATAGTAGTCAATAGGCTCCTCAGCAGCGCTGTCCGCCCATCGCACGCATAAAATCCTCTGGAAGGAGCGCTTGAAATTGTCCGACAGAAAGCCATAGAGGATCGGATTGGCGCAACTGTTGGCATAACCCAGAATCACGGCCAGCTGACTGAACGTGGCATTGTGCCGCTCCTCGAACACGTTCACGAGCTGCACGACGTGAAATGGCATCCAGCAGATCACGAACACCGTCACCACCATCATGACCATGAGCGTGATCTTCCTCTCGGACTTTTTGCGCTGCTGCCAGCCCGCTTTCAGTGCCACCACTCTCAGCTTCGCTATGATCAGGACGTAGCACATGCATATGGCAAGAACCGGGAAAAGGAAGCCCATGAGAAAGGCGTAAATCACAAACACTGCCATCCAGCGACGCTGCGGCTCAGGCATCTGCATGTTACAGGCGACCGAGCCGTCCGAGTTTGGGGTGGAAGTGGAAAATATAATGATGGGTAAAATGACTAAGATCGAAAACATCCACACGCCCAAGTTGACCATCTTCGCTATTGTAGGTCTCCGATACCGGGCCGCTTTGATAGGGTGCACTACGGCGATGTATCGGTCGATACTCAGGACGGTTAAGCAGTAAATGCTGGTAAACATATTGATGGCGTCCACGCTTAACACCAAACGGCACAAGAGCGAGCCGAACGGCCAGTGGCGAAGCAGAGAAGATGTCACCAAGAAGGGCACACTGAGCATCAGCAGCTCGTCCGCAATCGCCAAGTTCAAAATGTAAATGTTTGTAGCAGTTTTCATCTTGGCGTACCTGAATATCACATAAATGACCATGGAGTTGCCACAGAGTCCAACCAGGCACACGACAGAGTAGATGAAGGAGATGAGGATCGCGCTGCCTTGAGCTGCACTGTGCGTTTCATTGCCAGACGAATTAAAGAACAAGTCTTCTTCCAGGTGCGGGAATGTGCTGTTGGCCATCATCCTCATATTGAATGTAGTCACCGAGTCCTTACTACAGAGCAGTGATTACAGTGTGCGAGCGTGTGTGTGTGTGTGTGTGTGTGTGTGCGTGTGAAAGAGGGTAGAGATCTCAGTGGATCTCCGTTCGCGTTATTCTTAAGTGCAGAAGGCGCATCTTTTCTAGTCGCTTAGCCGCAGCGCGCGCACCAGCACCGAGGCGTGCAGAGTTCCGCTCCCCTCGCGCCAGACTCAGGCTCCCGACGTCACAAACTGCAAAATGACGTTGCTTTTGGAGAAACTACTTTGTCACAATGGTGCGTTACTTTAGACGTCACACGATGGCAACTTTCCTCCCTGCTGAATGTCAGTATAAACAGCAGAGCAGCACAATCTGCACACAATCACTTCCAGCGCCGGGTATCTACTTGTCGCAAGTAGTGCATTTAATAGAAATGTGTTCAAAAATATTTCCACTGTTATATTAGATTTTAACCTGTCTTTATTTATATTTGTTTTGTATGTAATCTACTCTCTGCGTTTCCCCAGCATTCAGCATTTCAACAACTTCATTCCAATGTATTCCCATTTAATGATGTACTGTGGTATTTCGACTCCACTTTAGATGCATTGGGTGATTCTAACTGAAGTTATGTGTTTGAAACACATGCTTATTTCTGGCACCATCTTGTGTTGCAGTTCATATCAAAGGAGACCAATGGTGTTTTGTTAAACTCATACACACAGGTAACAGCTAGATGAATGTAAAGGAGGCTTTGAGATTACAGATTAGTCAAGTCAAGTCAAGTTTATTTGTATAGCGCTTTTCACAACAGACATTGTCTCAAAGCAGCTTTACAGAAATCAACAGTCAAGGTGAATGGTGTGCATTTATTCCTGATGAGCAAGCCGTGGTGACTGTGGCAAGGAAAAACTCCCTTAGATGTTATGAGGAAGAAACCTTGAGAGGAACCAGACTCAAAAGGGGAACCCATCCTCATTTGGGTGACATCAAGAGTTTTATCATAAATTAGTCCAGGTAGTTTATGCACACATGGACATTCAGTCGTACAGATTTAATATGGCACATCTATTTTCACTGTGCTGTTGTTGCAAAAGATGATAATATATTATTACAACATTAATTTGTTTAGAAAAAAAATATTCTCAGTTCAGTCTTTTGTGTATCTAATAATAAAAAATAACAATAAAAGTCACATATGCTATATAGCAAAATGTTATTTGGTTTACACTGTATGGCTTCTGGCCATCACACCCATATGTGTTTCCTTCATAATCTTCAATTATTGGTTGAAGGTTTGAAGAACACAGCTGTACAAAATGGCATTGAAATTAACATTAGGATTTTCTTTCACTGGAACTAAGACACTCAAACATGTACCAGCATGACAATGCCCCTGTGCACTCTGGTCCATGAAGACATAGTTTGCTAAGATTATATAATAAAAAAAAACATGCATGTCCTGCACAGAGTCCTGATCTCAAGCTAACTGAAAATTATTAAGATGGATTGAATGCTGAGACACCTGACATCTGTGTCTGACCTCACAAATGCTCTTGTGGTTAAACAAACACCAATTCCTATATGTATGTTCTAAATTCTATTGGAAAGCCTTCACAAAAGAAGTAAAGGAAGTTGCAAGTTATTATAACAGCAAATTAGTAATATTTGGAAATGGGATCGCAAACATTTGACTATATAGTTCATAATAATAACAAAATAAACTGAAATTAAGTAATTAAGTAAATGTATTAATCTTCACTTGTACTAATGTGGTTGAGGATGATGTATTGTATCCTGAATTTCTTAATGATCATACACAACAGTATAATCATGTTAAACATGGAGATTATTTGGATGACAAACACATGCTTATCACTAAAGAACAAATATAAGTATCATTTACCCGATTTGCCTTCCACATCTTTTAACAACAATCTCTAAACATCTGAGAACTAACAAAGCCATTTGCTGGAGTTGGGGAGAGGAATGTTGTCCCATTTATTCTGATACAGGATTCTGGCTGCTAAACAATTCTAAGACTACTAAGTCTACTGATGTTTTCAATTGGTAAAGGGTCTGTTCTAAAGATAGGCCAATTTAGCACTCAGACTGTTCTACTACAATGTCATGCTGTTGTAATAGATGCAGTATGCAGTTTAACATTGTCTTGATGAGATATTCTAAGTCTTCACTAAAAAAATATGTTTTTTTTATTTTTATTGAAGCATATGTTGCTCTAAAAACCTGTATATGCCTTTCAGCATTGCTAGAGCCTTTCCAGATGTGCAAGCTGCTCATTCCATATGCACTAATGCATTCCCATACCATCAGAGATGCAGGCTTTGGAACTGAACACTGATAACAAGCTGGATGTTCCCACTCCTCTACAGGGCCTTCTTTGTCAATTTTCCAAGAGTGGCAGGAGTGATTTGTGATAGAAAGGAATTTGCAAGAGTGAAAGGTAAAGTTTATAGGACTGTGGTGAGACCTGCTATGTTGTATGGTTGAGAGACAGTGGCATTGACTAAAAGACAGGAGGTGGATCTGGAGGTAGCAGAGCTGAAGATGTTGAGGTTTTCGTTGGGGGTGACGAGGATGGACAGGATTAGAAATGAGTTTATTAGCGGTACAGTGCATGTTGGACGTTCTGGAGACAAGGTGACGGAGGCGAAATTGAGATGGTTTGGACATGTGCAGAGGAGGGACATGGGTTATATCGTTAGTAGAATGCTGAGGATGGAGCCACCAGGTAGGAGGAAAAGAGGAAGGCCAAGGAGGAGGTTTATGGATGTGGTGAGGGAAGACATGCAGGTAGTTGGTTTGAAAGAGGTAGATGTAGAGGACAGGGGTGTATGGAGACGGATGATCCGCTGTGGCGACCCCTAATGGGAGAATCCGAAAGAAGAAGAAGAAAGAGCTATTTAAATGGTTGTTTACAAAGCAAAACAGAAGTTTTAATAGGGTGGAAACAACCCTCTTTAACAAACAAACAAATAACGATAACCAAAATACAAAGGTCCTTACAATCTCCAAACCTCTTAGGCCCAAAATCTAACACAAGTTCTTAACAAATTAGACAAACAGCACAAAACCAAAATGGCTCTCATAACAGGGTGGCTTTCCTTGAGGAAGTGATAGTGTGGCTTTTAAAGTGGGGAGCACCAATCTGTAGGCAGCAGAAATTAGCTTTTAGGATCCAATCAGATAAAGTTTTCCTTTTCATGGCAGACAACTCGAGCACAGAGAAATAAAACAACCATTGGGTTGTTCAGAAGAACAACAAACAGAATAGGCTTGCTTGGGCCAAAAATCACAAGGAGTAAACTTTCAGATCAGTGGAAAACTGTCCTATGGTTTGATGAGTTCAAATTTGAGATTTTTGGTTCTAACTACATTTGTTAGATGTTTCTGAAATGTGAAGCATGAAGGAGGAGGTGCTTTGCTACTGACACCTTTGATGATTTAAACAAAATTGAGAGCAAATTTAACCAGAATGGCTACTGCAGCATTTAGCAGCAACATGCCATCCAATCTAGTTTGCACTTAGTGGGACAATCATTTGTTTTCTAACAGGACGATGACCCCAAACACACCTTTAAGTTATGTAAGGGCTATTTTTTTTAAGAAGAAGAGTGATGGAGTGCTACATCAGATGACTTGGCCTTCACAATAACAAATCCAAATTCAGTTGAGAAGTTTGGGATAAGTTGGAATGGAGAACACCTCTGGGAACTCTGCAAGATTGTTGGAAAACCATTTCAGGTGACTACCTCATGAGGCTGACTGAGAGAATGCCAAGAGTATGCAAAGCTGTCAAGCAAAAGGTGGCCACTTTGAAGAATCAAAATATAAAACATATTCTGGGCTGTTTAACACCTTTTTTGTTTAATACATAATTCCATACATGTCCTTTTATAATTTGGATGTATTTAGTATTAAAGTACAATGTTGAAAATAATAAAAGTAAATACAAACTCAAAGGATAAGGTGTCCAAACTTTTGACTGGTATATATGGAAGTAATCAGGGATTGTGGAACATGTATGTTAATGTCCTACATCATCTTCACACAAAAGAATACGAAGTGTCTTGGTTACATGAGCCGGAATCTTTTATTTTTTTTACTTTACATGTCTTTGCTTTATAAAGAAGGTACAATCTCAGATGTTATCAGTCTATAAAACCCAAATAATTGTGTATAAAACAAATGCAGAAAACAACTATACAAGCTCATCTGTCTGATAGTACAATATATTAGACTTTTCTCTTCAACATTGGTCCTTAATGGTCATCAGGTCAAACAGATTTTTTAACTGACATCCTGTACTGGCCCAGTAAGCAGTCTTGATGGACCAGTACATGTTGGTACTGTTGAAGGTGAAACGTATGATTAAGTCAGATATCATTACTGGTTAATGTCTGTGTTGGACCAGTGGGGTCCATTTCAAGACTACTCACATACCTGAACCAGTTTCATTCACCTATATGAGAAATAGAGAAGAAAAAAACATAGCAAAGATTTTTAATATTGTTGGTATGATGTTATTACTTTTAAAGTAAATTCAGAAAAAAAAATAGCAGGAACACATGGACCTCATGCGATTTACAAATAGTTGTGAGCAGTGAAGAAAGACAAAAGAAATGGTTCTCTGATCATCTGTCTTGTCCATGCCATTAGCTAGTTTGTGTGAAGCTGGATTCAGTGAAGGCTAAACAGCAAAGTACTAGCTTAAGCTAAAGATAAAAAGATTTCAAGCATCCATAAACACATACTTACAGAAATTATATTCTGCTAAGTGCTCAAAGTGCCTATGATGGGCTGGCATTCAATAAGAACTGATTAAGCCTTTAATCAGACATGAAACATGTTTTTGATAGAATTACAAGTCCATTTACCATGATAACTGAAACTTAATTTATGCTTGGAACCACAAAAATTAGCTAGATTACTACAAAAGCAAGATTGTTTTTAGGAGATAATATAACAGAATAATGTTATTAAAATAAATGCATGTTTAACAGAAATTACAAGTTTACCGCTAATACAGAGAATTCTAAGGGGGTCAACTGAGGCAGAACCCAGTTATCAACACATGAGACTGCTTTAAGGACAACCATGGTCATATTCTGGAAAGTTAAACTGGACCTTAATGATCTCTCTTCAGGGAGGTGTACAGCGGCACGTATTACCTACCTGCAATTTCATCCTAACATTTTTTACTTCACAGGGTTCACATCTCTTCACCCCAGTGCCATGTCATTCTCACAATGACAATGTTTACCACATCTGCTAGGGATTCTTCACAATATCACAATATTTTTTTTAAATATGAATGGTCAAAATTGATTGTTTCACATGCAAATTAAGCATAAAAAAATTTAAGTTATATATTATATAATAGTATATTGTTTTTTTCAGGAATACAACTATGTAATTTGTCACCAACAATAATTAAAACATTAAATAAACATAATTAAACATAGGTCTAAAATGAACACTATAAACATACATCACACAACAGTAATGTAAGTGGATAATATTCAGTCATCTGCAGTAACTGCTTTATCCTTGTCAGGGTTATGGTGGATTCAGAGACAATCCTAGTATCACTGGGTGCTAGAGAATTCACCCTGGATCTGAAGGCAGTCCATTGTAAGGCACTATTCACATACCTGCTCGTACATACATTCACACCTAACGGCAATGTAACAGAGGCACTCCTCTTATATGTGTCTATGTTGTCTATTTGGACAATGGGACATAACTGGAGAACCAGGAAAACACAAACACAGGATGTACACATGAAACTCTATCCACATAACTAGGCCAATAGCTCAGACTGTATGTAATATTAATCTGTTAACCCATAACCCATTATGCAGTTTATTTCTATACTGCAAATAAACTGAAATAAAATAAATTAATGTAACTTCATGTGATTTGATAAGTTTAATTTAAACTGTAAATTTCCAAGTTTCCTTGGGCTGAAGTTGCTGTTATTTCTCTATAAATGGCAGATTTTTCATTGACAGAATTGCTGCTAAAGACATGTACTGTATTAAGGCTCAGTAATAGAGATAAAGATGTTGATGTGTTAGTTCTGCAATAACAGGGAAAGATTTTCATTTGTGTCAACTTGCCCAGGTCATAAAACTTTAATAGGACAATATAACTTTTATTATGAAATTTACTCCACTTTCTACAAATCATACATGAATGTTTCTTTTCAAAGTTAATTACCCATGAGAATAAAACAGTTTAATTGTAGACCCTGGAGCAATATATATTGAAAGGCTAAGTAGATAGAACATTTCTCTTCGCCTTAAATATTTAGTAACATAGACACGACATGACTACACAAGCATCCAGCAAGACGTGACTAAGTGATCTGCTTTCCATTCTCTAGCCTTTAAAATAACAACATTTCAATATACTCTCACCAAGTCATGGTCTTATGTGCTAAATATAGCCACAAAACACTTTAACATTTAAATATTTTTTTAAACATTTTTCACTCTATGTTGTTTTCACTTCTAGTTTTAATGATGTGAACATGGTGTGATGCTGTGACAGAATAATATATTTGTATCCTTAACCTGGATCTGTGCTGCTTTGAGAATGCTCTTTCATCAATGAGAAATTAATTCAAGTAGACCACACAATTCATACATGCCAGGCTATTGAGAAATACCTCCTAATATGCACCATGCATAGGGTTTATATTGAATTGTGCTGTTAGTCATTCTAATAGCAGGCTGATTAACGCTGCTCTGGATCCATGTTGGAATGCTTGTGTCTTTCAAATGGTGATCAGTTACTGACACTGAATAGATAGTGAATGCTCTGATGGCCACACAGGAAGAATAGATTATGTTCTGATTAGAATAACAAAATGCTGAGCTCAGAAAGAACATCACTATTAATCAAGTGTCATTCAAACAATTTCTATGCAGCATTCTATCGCTTAGGCAGTTTACCTCGTTTCTACCACAAGAGAAGAAACATCCGGCTTTTTTGCAACTATTTCTGACTGTCACAGTAACATCTTGCTTCTCAAGGAAGCAGTAGAATCGCTTCACTGTTTATTGAGACCAATTCAAAGCATTTCTGAACATTATTGTGTGTTTCATGATACAGTAGTGTTGGCACCTCACAGTTCCTGAGCTTGTGTCTGTACAGAATTTTCCCTTTTGGGTTTGCTGATTTCTGCCCTTTTCACAAAAATGCCTGTATGTGTCTTGACTACAATACACTCTGCATAGGTATGATTAAGTGTACAAGTCTGTGTGCATGGTGCACTGCACTGGCCTCCAATCTCATCCACGATGTATACCTGCCTTGCATAGAGTTCAGATCATCAACTCTGACTACAATAAAGCAGTTAGTGATGTTTAAAAAAGGAAGACACAAAAACCCTTCTTTTCGAACCAGTGTTTAAAGCCGAAACATGGAGCTCCATGTACATAAGGGTTATTTGCTGTGTGTTAGAATATATATATATATATATATATATATATATATATATATATATATATATATATATATATATATATATATATATATATATATATATATATATATCTTCTTCATCTTCTTCTTCTTTCGGCTGCTCCCATTAGGGGTCGCCACAGCGGATCATCCGTCTCCATACCACCCTGTCCTCTACAGCTGCCTCTTTTACACCAACTACCTGCATGTCTTCACATCCATGAACCTCCTCCTTGGCCTTCCTCTTTTCCTCCTACCTGGTGGCTCCATCCTCAGCATTCTTCTGCCAATATAATTCATGTCCCACCTCTGCACATGTCCAAACCATCTCAATCTCGCCTCCCTCATCTTGCCACCAAAACATCCTACATGCGCTGTCCCTCTAATAAACTCATTTCTTATCTTGTCCATCCTCGTCACTCCCAACGAAAACCTTAACATCTTCAGCTCTGCTACCTCCAGCTCTGCCTCCTGCCTTTTACTCAATGCCACTGTCTCTAATCCATACAACATCGCAGGTCTTACCACAGTCCTATAAACTTTCCCTTTCATTCTTGCAGATACCCTACTATCACAAATCACTCCCATCACTCTTCTCCACCCACTCCACCCTGCCTGCACTTTTTTCTTTACTTCTCTAACACACTCTCCATTACTTTGCACTGTTGACCCCAGGTACCTGAACTCCTCCACCTTCTCCACCTCTTCTCCCTGCAACCGCACCACTCCACTGCCCTCCCTCTCATTCACACACATGTACTCTGTCTTACTCCTACTGACTTTCATTCCCCTTCTCTCCAGCGCATATCTCCAGCTCTCCAGGCTCTTCTCAACCTGCTCACTACTCTCACCACAAATCACAATATCATCCGCAAACATCATAGTCCAGGGAGACTCCTGTCTGACCTCATCCGTCAACCTGTCCATCACCACTGCAAACAGGAAAGGGCTTAGGGCCGATCCTTGATGCAGACCAACCTTCACCCTGAACCAGTCTGTCGTACCTACTGCACACTTCACTGCTGTCACACTGTCCTCGTACATGTCCTGCACCACCCTCACATACTTCTCTGACACACCTGACTTCCTCATACAATACCACAACTCCTCTCTTGGCACTCTGTCGTACGCTTTCTCTAAATCCACAAATACACAATGCAATTCCTTCTGTCCTTCTCTATACTTCTCCATCAACATCCTCAAAGCAAATAAGGCATCTGTGGTGCTCTTCCTCGGCATGAAACCATACTGTTGCTCACAGATGGTCACCTCTTCTCTCAGCCTGGCTTCCACTACTCTTTCCCATAACATCATGGTGTGACTGATCAACTTAATTCCCCTGTAGTTACTGCAGGTCTTCACATCTCCCTTATGCTTAAAGATCGGTACCAGCACACTTCTTCTCCATTCCTCAGGCATCTTCTCACCTTCCAAAATCCTGTTAAACAATCTGGTTAAAAACTCCACTGCCATCTCTCCTAAACATCTCCACGCTTCTACCGGTATGTCATCTGGTCCAACCGACTTTCCACTCTTCATCCTTTTAATCGCTGCTCTCACTTCCTCCTTACTAATCCTATCTACATCCTGTTTCACCAGCTCCACATCATCCAACCTTATCTCTCTCTGATTTTCCTCATTCATCAGCTGCTCAAAATACTCCCTCCACCTTCTTAACACACTCTCCTCACTAGTCAACACATTTCCATTTCCATCCTTTACTGCTCTAACTTGCAGCACATCCTTCCCAGCTCAATCCCTCTGCCTGGCCAATCGGTATAAATCCTTTTCTCCTTCCTTAGTGTCCAACCTCTCATACAGCTCCTCATATGCCTTTTCCTTGGCTTTCGCCACATCCCTCTTTACCTGCTGCCGCATCTCCTTGTACTCCTGCCTACTTTTCTCATCACTCTGTCTATCCCACTTCTGTTTTGCCAACCTCTTTCTCCTTATGCTCTCCTGCACTTCCTCATTCCACCACCTCGTCTCCTTGTCTTGCTTTCTATTTCCAGATGTCACACCAAGTGCTTTTCTAGCTGCCTCCCTCATCACTCCTGCAGTAGTTGCCCAATCATCCAACACCTCTTCAACACCACCGAGCCTCTGTCTGACCTCTTCCCTGAACCTCACACTACACTCTTCCTCCTTCAGTTTCCACCACCTTATTCTTCTTTCAGTCCTCACTCTTCTCCTCTTCTTCTTCGCCTCCACAACCATCCTACAGACCACCATCCGATGCTGTCTAGCTACACTGTCCCCTGCCAACACCTTACAGTCTCCAATCTCCTTCAGGTTGCATCTCCTGCATAGCACTTAGTCCACCTGTGTGCACCTTCCCCCACTCTTATACGTCACCCTATGATCCTCCTTCTTCTTAAAATAAGTGTTCACCACTGCCATTTCCATCCTTTTAGCAAAATCTACCACCATCTGCCCTTCCACATTCCTCTCCTTAAAACCATACCTACCATCACCTCCTCATTACCTCTGTTCCATTCACCTACATGACCATTAAAGTCTGTCCCAATCACCAATCGTTCTTTCCTAGGTACACCATCTACCACTTCATCTAATTCACTTCAGAATCTTTCCTTCTCCTCCATCTCACAGCCAACTTGTGGAGCATAGGCACTGATGACATTTATCATCATCCCTTCAACTTCCACCTTCACGATCATCACCCTATCAGAAACTCTCTTCACCTCCACTACACTTTTACTGTACTCTTCCTTCAGAATCACCCCTACACCATTTCTCTTTCCATCCACACCATAATAAAACAGTTTAAACCCACCTCCAATGTTCCTGGCCTTACTCCCTTTCCACTTGGTCTCCTGAACACACAACATATCTACCTTTCTCCTCTCCATCATATCAGCTATCTCTCTCCCTTTACCCTTCATAGTACCAACATTTAAAGTACCAACCCTAACCTCCACTCTCCTATACTGCTCCTTTCCCTGCCGTCTCTGTAGACGTCTTTCTCCTCTCCTTCTCCTTCTTCGGCCAACAGTAGCCCAATTTCCACCGGTACCCTGTCGGCTAACGATACCTGTGGCGGTCGTTATTAACCCGGGCCTCGACCGATCCGGTATGAAATTCTTATTTGTGATCCGCATATTTGATTTGGCACATGTTTTACGCTGGATGCCCTTCCTAACGCAACCCTCCCCATTTACCCGGGCTTGGGACCGGCACGAAGAGTGCACTGGCTTGTGCATCCATAATGGCTGCGTTTTATATATATATATATACAGTGAGGAAAATAAGTATTTGAACACCCTGCTATTTTGCAAGTTCTCCCACTTAGAAATCATGGAGGGGTCTGAAATTGTCATTGTAGGTGCATGTCCACTGTGAGAGACATAATCTAAAAAAAAAATCCAGAAATCACAATATATTATTTTTAAACTATTTATTTGTATGATACAGCTGCAAATTAATATTTGAACACCTGTCTATCAGCTAGAATTCTGACCCTCAAAGACCTTTTAGTCTGCCTTTAAAATGTCCACCTCCACTACATTTATTATCCTAAATTAGATGCACCTGTTTGAGGTCGTTAGCTACATAAAGACACCTGTCCACCCCATACAATCAATAAGAATCCAACTACTAACATGGCCAAGACCAAAGAGCTGTCCAAAGACACTAGAGACAAAATTGTACACCTCCACAAGGCTGGAAAGGGCTACGGGGAAATTGCCAAGCAGCTTGGTGAAAAAAGGTCCACTGTTGGAGCAATCATTAGAAAATGGAAGAAGCTAAACATGACTGTCAATCTCCCTCGGACTGGGGCTCCATGCAAGATCTCACCTTGTGGGGTCTCAATGATCCTAAGGAAGGTGAGAAATCAGCCCAGAACTACATGGGAGGAGCTGGTCAATGACCTGAAAAGAGCTGGGACCACCGTTTCCAAGGTTACTGTTGGTAATACACTAAGACGTCATGGTTTGAAATCATGCATGGCACGGAAGGTTCCCCTGCTTAAACCAGCACATGTCCAGGCATGTCTTAAGTTTGCCAATGACCATTTGGTTGATCCAGAGGAGTCATGGGAGAAAGTCATGTGGTCAGATGAGACCAAAATAGAACTTTTGGGTCATAATTCCACTAAACGTGTTTGGAGGAAGAAGAATGATGAGTACCACCCCAAGAACACCATCCCTACTGTGAAGCTTGGGGGTGGTAGCATCATGCTTTGGGGGTGTTTTTCTGCACATTGGACAGGGTGACTGTACTGTATTAAGGAGAGGATGACCGGGGCCATGTATAGCAAGATTTTGGGTAACAACCTCCTTCCCTCAGTTAGAGCATTGAAGATGGGTCGAGGCTGGGTCTTCCAACATGACAATGACCCGAAGCACACAGCCAGGATAACCAAGGAGTGGCTCTGTAAGAAGCATATCAAGGTTCTGGCGTGGCCTAGCCAGTCTCCAGACCTAAACCCAATAGAGAATCTTTGGAGGGAGCTCAAACTCCGTGTTTCTCAGCGACAGGCCAGAAACCTGACTGATCTAGAGAAGATCTGTGTGGAGGAGTGGGCCAAAATCCCTCCTGCAGTGTGTGCAAACCTGGTGAAAAACTACAGGACCTCTGTAATTGCAAACAAAGGCTACTGTACCAAATATTAACACTGACTTTCTCAGGTGTTCAAATACTTATTTGCACCTGTATTATACAAATAAATAGTTAAAAAAATCATACATTGTGATTTCTGGATTTTTTTTTTAGATTATGTCTCTCACAGTGGACATGCACCTACGATGACAATTTCAGACCCCTCCATGATTTCTAAGTGGGAGAACTTGCAAAATAGCAGGGTGTTCAAATACTTATTTTCCTCACTGTATATATATATATATATATATATATATATATATATATATATATATATATATATGTATAGATAGATAGATAGATAGATAGATAGATAGATAGATAGATAGATAGATAGATAGATAGATAGATAGATAGATAGATAGTCACCACGGCTTGCTCATCAGCGATAAATGCACACCATTCACCATGACTGTTGATTTCTGTAAAGCTGCTTTGAGACAATGTCTGTTGTGAAAAGCGCTATAGAAGTAAACTTGACTATATATATATATATATAAATAGTAAACTTGACTATATATATATATATATATATATATATATATATATATATATATATATATATATATATTATAGCCACAAACTCTAGTAGAAAGCATTCCCGTAAAAGTGGAGCAATAGTGCAATAGAATGTTCAACAACAACATATAAGCTGTCCGCAAATTTTTGACTACTGCTTCCTACATGCACAACATAGGACATACATTGTATATTTTATGCTGTTTTATATAGTTTGTTTTTATATTGGTATAGCATTATATGGAAACAGTGGCAGGCTGTGCATTTTACACCTAGACCTAGGTGCTGTCCTACCTGAATCAATCCATCTCTTAATACCGTCATTATGACGCCATGGCAATAGAAACCATCTATATAATACAGAAATGCAGTATAACAGAGTGCTGTGTAATGTAATGTAAATGTGAATGTAATTATTAAAGCAAGAAACCCAATAAACACAATTCAACAAGTCTCCTGTCACTGTAGCCACAGCTGCACCACCCACATACATCATTTCTAGCTGAAGCATCAATATTAAGCTCATAAAATTACCCTTGGTTTTCAGTGCATTTTTGTGAATTTTTGTGCTTTTTTTCTTACAAGGAGTGCAAGGAGATGCAGCAGAAGGTGAAGAGTGATGTGGCAAAAGCAAAGGAAAAGGCATATGAGGAGCTGTATGAGAAGTTGGAACCTAAGGAAGAAGAAAAAGATTTGTACCGATTGGCCAGGCAGAGGGACCGAGCTGGGAAGGATGTAGATGGAAATGTGTTGACTAGTGAGGAGATTGTGTTAAGAAGATGGAGGAAGTATTTTGAGCAGATATTGAATAAGGAAAATGAGAGAGAGAGAGAGAAGGTTGGATGATGTGGAGATGGTGAAGCAGAAAGTGGATAGGATTAGTAAGGAGGAAGTGAGAGCAGCGATTAAGAGAAAGAAGAGTGGAAATCAGTTGGACCAGATGACATACCGGTAGAAGCATGGAGATGTTTGGAAGAGATGGCAGTGGAGTTTTTAACCAGATTGTTCAACAAGATTTTGGAAGCTAAGAGGATGCCTGAGGAATGGAGAAGAAGTGGAGGTGAAGAAGGTAGGGGTTTAGGTACCTGGGTCAACAGTGCAAAGTAATAGAGAGTGTGTTAGAGAAGTGAAGAAAAGAGTGCAGGAAGGGTGGAGTGGGTGGAGAAGAGTGGTGAGGGAAGACATGCAAGTAGTTGGTTTGAAAGAGGCAGATGTAGAGGAGCGACCCCTAATTGGAGCAGCCAAAAGAAGAAGAAGAAAAAGTCAGTGAGTCAGTGAGTGTTTAGGCCAGCAGAGAAGGGCTGACAACCTGCCACTACTCTTGCTGACAAAGAGGTTAAATATGTAATGTTGAATATGGATTTGTCCTAGTATAGCATTTTAAATGAACATAGCGCATACATTTAAAATATTTTATAAGAGTTTTGTATCATCATCTGTGTTTTTCCTGACAGGACAAGGATGGGAGGAGTGAGCTGAATGTTAGAAGCTGCCATCAGGAAGGCAATGGCTTTGGCAACATTCTGCAGGAAATACTGGATAGCTGCCTGCTGGAGCAGAGACAAACCCAGAACTACATTCTGGACAGAGTTTATGGAATTGTGTAAAGATTGCCAAATTTTTTCTCCAGTATATAGTGGCAACTCTCTTAGCAACCATGCCATCAAAGATTATGCAGTGTATGCAACAAAATCCTTTTAATATTTCTGTGTGGCTTAAAGAAGGCTTGTCCTTCAATACTTTTATTTAAAAGTATTTCAGTTTTTAAAATTCATGCAGTACTGTAAAAGAGTTATCTCTTTATTGTTTGTACTGAACTACACAACTGCATTTTCTGCCTTCACTTCCATAATGAAATTATAATTAGAACTTGACAATTACCTGAAGCAGCAAGTAAAGACACAGGAGGAGGGGGTCACACAGCCCAGTAGTAAATCAGTTCGTTTGTTTCTCTCGGTTGGCATATTGTAGTCTGATGTTTGCTAGGAAAAACTGTTTTGTACCACATAAAAATCATCCTGTCACAAGATTAAAATGCTTCATTTTCATATTTTATAATGATATATTTATCATTATTTATAAGGTTTAGCAGATTTGCGTGAGTACATTAAATAATAATGGGGATGATTCAAGTAATACTGTAGACTATACATATAAAATATTTTTGCCTGCCTAGGATCAGAACATATTTCATGGCTAAGATTCTATTTTTAATAAGAGGCAATCACATGTAATGCATATTATTTCCTCACTTTGTGATATGCTCTAGCTCAGCATTTATATATCCTGTTATTCACAGACCCCTTAATATTTTAAAGCATCATAATTTTAATCTGTCATAATTCTTGCATGTAGAGCAGTCACACGATATTGTCTACAAGTTAAAAACCTGAAAGTAACAATACTGTATATATTAACATATTATTATCTACAATTCTTTGAAGGAGGAAACTCTGTAGTCTCATTGAATATTCTTTTCATCTAGTTTTCTTTGTTTAAACAAAGGAAAATGAAATACTGTGCTGCCAGCAACAAAATATAGCGTTTTATTCAGTTCTGCTATTTCTGGAACTTTGTATATTGGTAAAGAATATGGCAAACCATTTCACAACAGCTACAATATTACCTCAGTGGTTTAATGATGACACTGGAAACTATATATGTGAACTTATTTGATAGCCTGGGCTTATCAAGCAATAACATTCTGACCCCATTATGGTAGTTTAATAACAGCTAGGGTTTCTTACTGTATTTGTATTTAATCACTAAGTAGGTGATTCAAGCGAATACTTTTCAAAGACCGTCCCTGTTATCTTCTTGCTAAATAAATAGAAGTGTAAACAAAAAAGATTAAATTATTTATAGGGTACCATGATGAAGTGCACATTAACCAACAATAGAATGAACTTCTAAACTTTTAAGGTCTATACATTTCTTGTTTGATGGATGTTAAAAGCACACAAAACTGAGCATCACTAACTATCTGTGATATGTCAGACTAGCTACTAATGTTTAATTTTTAGCAACTGAAATAATTATAGCCCTCAAAGACTTTGGAGCAGCTAGAAACATCATGGCAAAGGATTTGGCAGTCCAACTGAAGCACCACTCAACCAATACAGTGGGATTTAGGTCCAGCACTCACAACAAAGAAATCATTAACTCTTTTGGGTAGCGATGAGACAATGTGATTCCAATCATTATTTTCCCAGAACATTAAATCATTCTCCCACACCTAAAACACAATACTGTTTTAGATTACTTTAGAATAGAGATAGAAACCTATTCCTCCCAGGGTATTTTGATAACATTTACCATGTGCCTCCAGATCTGTAGAAAGACTCCTCATAGTGAGGAACTAATTCTTCAGTGCTAGAAAGATTTTAAAGAGATGTGTAGCAAAACAGCCACTTGTCTTCCTTGTTATAGACCAGAGGCTCGAACTATAGAGTTTCTGGCTGTCACTAATGCTCTGCAAAACAATTATCCACTTTATCCTCTTTCAGCTGCTGAAACTAAATCTGTGGATTATCAGGCCATCTATAACCCAGCTTCTGCTTGATTCTCCTTTTGAAACACATGGGGGTTTGCTCCTTTTTAACAAGCCTTAATGCTTTTACAGTAAAGAACTAATACTATCGCTCTCTCATATCAATACTCCAACGGAAAATAATGTAAATAAAATTCTGACTATTTTCATACTGTAAAAACAAAAGCAAAGCGACACTTTCATAATGACACAAATAGATTTACTTACATGTAGACTGATTTTTAGTAATAACCAAATAGAAAAGACAGCAGGGTAAATGCATATGAAACAAAACAGAAAACACGTGCATATATCATACATGTATATAATTAATGGGTACCTATAGAGCACCTATACTAACACAACATACTGGACAACTGGCCAACTCACCAGCTATTTATTAAGGTTTTCATGAACTAGGTTAGAAGTGCTTTTAAAACTAGAAACCGTAGCATTTTGAAGAGCAGTGGATCTGATCTCTGTCCTATTCCACAGGTTTACGTGCAATTATGTGAATCTACATGTGTATCTAATGCCACCTAGCGATCTGATACAATCCACATTACAGAGTTACCAATTAAAATACGACTTGGTTTTATATTGTTTTTAAAGATTATGACAGTTTCCTTTAACGTTTAAATTTTGTACAAACTATAGTTTTTGCCATGTACTGGTTATTGATCACTCAAACTTTTTCGTACATTGTGTCCACTAGGGGTAGACAAAGTACTGAGAAAGTAAACCATTGCAAATCATGCTTAAATACAATTGGATGGAAAAAAAAATATCGAGTAAAATTGTAATATGATAATTAAAAAAATTATGAAAATAATATACTGATTTCATTTGGAAATTTGCAGAATTTGTTTGGTTTTTTTTTTCTTTTAAAGAAATGTTGTTGTGCCTGAAAATATAATTTAATCTCTGTAATTTTGCAATATTTAACAAGAATTTGACATGCTTTCAAGTGACGTGCCACTAATCCATGATAGTCTTACTAAGCATAAGAAATAATACAGGTTGACTGGTTTTTTTTTTTTCTTAAAATAGATTTTTTCATGGTTCACATTCTTTTTCACTTAGATGGACCTTAAGCTCTACATGCAGTCCGGTGGCTCCTCTGTTTGCTATTCCAGTCTGCTAGAGCATTTAATGGCACTACACAAAGAGTTCAATTTCACATGTGTGCTTTAAAAATCATGCAGGAAAGTAAACTGACCCCAAAGCATAATGAAAGTTCACGACACAGCACAAACGGAATGAATCACTAATTGACAAATGGATTAATTTATATGCAGTAGATGGTACAGGTTGCTGTCATATACCACCTTACATCAGTGAGCATCTCTCAGCACTAGTCTCATACACACTTAAAAAAACATTCTAACTGATATTATGCAATAACATTTTCTAATTAACTAAAGGTGATGATGGCAAATGTTTGCTTTGCACATTGCTCATTGGATAACCAAGTCAAGTAAAACTTCTCTGTCATTTCAACCAAATACGACTGGAACATTGACCGGCTCTGAAACAAACCAACATTCAGGACTATGGTTCACCATTAAACCAACACAGAGTTAACAAAGTCTAAGCACACCTACACACAGGACTACATAAAGTGCACATGTGCACAATTGTGCAAACAATGTTACACAGTAACAGTACAGTAAAAAAAAAAAGAAGAACATAAGAGCTATAGAACAACTGACAGATTGCACCAGTACACAGAGAAAATGTGCAAAGATATTTTATGTCCAAATAATAGCTTATATAATAAATAGTGTAGATGTAAACATTATATGTCAGTTAGAAGCATATTTTATGTTTTTAAAAGCAGAGTTTAAAAAGAATGATAATCGGATTTGCTGTTGTAAAGCTTCAAAATTAGACCAAAATAGTTGATATACTACTACTTTCGCTGACTTGGAACATTCTCTTGTGCACCTGTGAGTGTAAGACTAGACAGCCAGACATCTGAGTGCTTCCCTCTGCTGGTAAAACGAAGGAGTTGCCATGGGCATGATAGAACTGATAGACCAAAGTGGGACAGAAATGATGCATAGTCTCATTTAACGTAAAATAAAAAAGGTAGCATTCACACATAACCTTAATTACTTCCATGCTTTAACATGTATGTAATGCATGTTATTATAGTGTGCAACGTTTCCAGAGAAACAGGATGTTTCCGACTACAAGCATTCATCAGCTGTGCAAACAAAATGCTTCTGAAGTTGTAGGAGATTAAGCCAGTTGATATTTGCTATTTATATTCATTAATACTTTAAAACTTCTGAGAGTTTGTTCAGACAACTGCCGCTGTTGTTTTAAAAAGGGACAAGTCTCTGGACTATAGCTAAGCTGATGATTTATCTGTCTATTTACACAGATTGACTGCTCCATAACTTCTCACCACTGTTTGAACTGGAGACAGGAAAGGCTGAAGTTGTGCTTGCCTCTGTGTGTGGGCTCATTGTGCTGGTCAGGCAGGAGAAGACCAGTTGCCTCGTTGTGCTCCACTGACAGCAACAAATTTATCTATTCACTTTGACATGTCACAGATTTGTCACGTCAATTTGGCATGGATAAGCCTCAGTGACAGACCTAGAAGGTCATGCCAAAGTCATCGAACCTGCCTTCTCTAAAAGGAAGCATTCCTAAACTGTGAATGGCAACTTCCAACTCGCTCGCTATCCATCTACTCTATAGGCAGTTTGCCCTCATTTAAAACCTCTCAGCTGCATCCAACAGTGAATTTTTCAATGACACTTCACAAACTGAAAGAAGCCTGCTATTATTTCAGAGATATTTTTTTCAGGAAGGAGGAGTGGAGTGAGTCCAGTTCTGCACTTGCAGGTAGTAAATCTTTATGTAATCTGAATGAACAAGCTACTTAGAGGAGGAGTAAGCAAGTTTGCAGGCTCCAGGCTGACCCGGCACTCAGCTGAATGGGGGAGTTGAAGGGTAATTACTTGCTGTGTCAGTGCCTCTTAAATGGTCCTGAGGGAGCTGATGACAACCTAATCACAACCTCAGGTGCCTAAAAAGGGGGCCACCCTGTATTCACTGTCAGTGGAGAGACAAGCAATACAAAATACTGTGAGATGAAGAGATATGAACTTGTGAAAACAGCAGGTTTTTTTTTTTTTTTTTTTTTTTTTTTTAAGGAAAACAGCAAACATAATGGAAAACATGGATTCAAGTTATAGGTCAAAATACTTAGTAGTCATTTATGTGTTATTACAGATTACAGGTCACTTTTAGATACGGGCTCAAATAAGACTTGAAAGATGAAATGTAAATCTAATTGAATATACACATAAACAGTGCTTATATTAACTGTAAAACATATGTGGTGTGCTGGAAGTGCCTGTAGTATTGAAGTAATGAGGATTTACAGTAAGCCCAGAATTATTGGCACCCATCATAAAATAAAAACAAACAAAAATAAATGTATTCATTTTGTGATTTTTGTGTAGAATATAAGATCATAACAGCATAGAGTGGCTAAAATGTTCTTCATGTGGACATCTTCAATTTAGACAACAGGTTTTCTAAACATTTAGACATCAATTTAGACATCAGGATAAATAAACTTTTTGTGCAGATCAGCAACCAACTTTCTCTTTTGCATTGAAATTGAAAAAAGAATTTTATATTTGTATAACCTTATATATTTATAGATCACTCAAATTGGACATGGCAACAACATAGTTCCTGGTGAAAATGAAAGTGAAAAGGCACATAAAAAGTGAAAAGGTTTACAAGAATGGCAATTGTATGGAGGTTTACTAAGAAAGCCACCACAAAGTTAGAAATAATATGCCACATATGTATATTTGAGTGCTAAATTAGTTATAATGACTGATTTTTGTTCTCTTTGTTCTTTCGTCTTTTTTTGTTTGTGCTTATGAACAATTCTATTAATTTTGGAGGGCAATGTATTTGTTGTTTTATGTGTCCAATTAGAAAGAATATAACTTAGTGAACAGGTGGATCATGCAGAGGTTATCAAACCACTGTTGATTGTTTTATTAGTATTGACCATTTTATTATCATGTAAAGTTAATCTTTATTATTATGTAAACAGTACCAAAACACTTTTAGTCTGGTGATGTTTTAATTTTGTTAAAAAACATTATTAAATAACAAAATGTGTGTATGTATTTATTTATTGATTATTATTTATATATGATTATATGATACATTACATAGTACAGTTAATACAAATTCTAACATTGGGGGCCATTATAAAGAATGTAACCGTTGAGATTTTGGAAGAAAAATGTGTGAAACAAAGATTCAAGTGCTTTTTTTTAATAAAGGTCAAGACTGGAATATAATTCACTCTTCAATTTATAGAATTATTAAACAGATTTGGTTTTATTTACTTACCCATTCAAGTTACCTTTGTTAACATACATGGCTGATTTAACATTCAGTGCACACTTTTTTTTTTTTAGCACAAATATATTTCTTATTGCCTTTTTTGGTGGTTTTTCATTGAATTAAAGAGCTATCTTATTTACAGTTACTATTTTCATCACTTATTCCACTGTAACCTCTCCGGGGCTCCCTCTGCTGGACAGATTAGTGTTAACTGTTAAACAGTGAAATGTTAATAAACTCGAGGCAGTTTTGGGGAATTTATACTAATGTTATACTAATCACGCTGTACTGTATATGGTTGATTTTTTAAGGATGCTTGTCACACTTGATCATTGCTAGTTCTTAGCACAAATAAACCAGCAGTGGAAAAATATCCCAGAAACATTGGAGGTAGAGGAATTCACCATGCATCATAAACAAACACACGCATATGCTTATTAACACAAGTACAATTTTAATGTAACCAGTCCAGCTATGAGGGGAAATTAGAGAACCCAAAGAAACCATGAATAAAATAGTGACAAAAAAGTGGCGTTTATTTATTATGTCACAATAATCACCCGATCTAAAATCAACATAAATGCTTTTCATATTATTTATTTGAGAACAGCTCACAGAATAAACAAAAATAGCTGTCAGAAAGTCCTGACAATAGATTTTCTGGCAAGATAACATTAAGATTAAGTATCCTTAACCTTAAGGATGTTCCTTAGCCTTAAGGATGTTCGTTTAAATGTCTGGTACATGCACCAGGTATTAAACAGGACTTCCTAACTGAATGTTTGTCTACTGCCTGCGTACACAAGCAAAGATAAATGTTGCAAATACTGTTCAAATACTGTTTTACATTAGCACCGGTAATAGTGGGAAGGTTTTCACCAGATTTTGGTGATTTGAGGTGTTGAGGAAAATCTATGTACATTCCATACTAATGTAGGAAAGGATGGTATAAATTCATTCATCTGAGGCTGTATCTTCCCACAACACTTTCTGTTGAAAAAATATTTATCAGGAAATTAATGTTTAAAAAAATTAAATAATAATACAATTAATAATACAATTATTATTATTATTAATAATAATAATAATAATAATAATTAAAAAAGCAACAGAATTTGTCTGGAAAAAAAAGCAAATGTTCATTTAATAAGAATTTCAATTCATTATTCATGAATAATTGCTTAATTACTCGACGTTCTTTATTTGCAGCCTAAAGACGTCAAATACAAAGCGCGTGCACGGATGATGTACTGTGTTTGTATATACATTAGGTCATACATGTACCTTAGCAAAACCCGGCATACATCAAATCATTGATCCAAAATGGCCTATAAGTCTAAATGCAGTGAAAGGGCAATGAATGAAAGAGTATAACATTATAGCTACATATGCAAATAGAAATTATTGTTTCAACACACACCAGTTAATAAAGCTATTTTAGTAAGTATTAATGACGGAAAATGTCGTTATTCATGGCTCTGTTTTTTTCCGCATTCTCTCTCTCTCTCTCTCTCTCTCTCTCTCTCTCTCTCTCTCTCTCTCTCTCTCTCTCTCTAACACACACACTCTCTCTCTCTCTCTCTCTAACACACACACACACACACACACACACGCACGCACTGCTCTGATTTAAGAGTCTTTTAGTTTCGCCCCGTGAAAAATTGATTTGTGCTGCATTTCTGTTAGAGATCACTCGGAGATAATCCTCTGTAAGTGGATGATCAGGGTTGTTATTCGCTCATTAACAGGTGTACAGTGGGAAGTACTTACGCGCGAACGGGTGGGGAGGGAGTGTGCTGCACGAGCTCTTTCAACTTTATACTGTATAGGTCACACACACACACACACACACACACACACACACACACACACACACACACACACACACACACACAAAGCCCCTCATGCATATCACTGTACATATATTCCTCAGTCCATTTTTTTTTTATACACTAATGTTTTCATTGATTCATAAAAAAAATGTATAAATTAAAATAAAAATATTTGGTATGCTTGAGTTATGAGTTATGATTAGTCTGACTTTAGATGTCGTTGCTGTTGTGTTTAGGGTGCTTGTGGATTTGTAAACTTTTGAATATGTTCAGGTAAATGTAGACGAATGTTGTGTTGTTAGAAAATTAACCATTAATGATTTCTACCCCTACTAATACGACAAGAAGTATTTGGGTGTTAGTTGGGTAGACGAATAGGCAAATGAGCCCGTGTCAGTGGGCTGTACCGCTATCTACGTAACAGCGAGGGGAAGATCCAGCGCGCGCTCAAGTCACAGCGCTCGCGACTGTTCCTCACTTTATTCAGTAACGTCGCGCAAAAAACTCATCACTGCACATCGTCTGCTGGGACAATCTGTGAAAACCCGCAAGTCTGGCTCCTGCATGTTGACGACCAGCACATTTCCACCGTAATGCTGGGCGCAGTGAAAATGGAAGGACACGAAACTCCAGACTGGAGTAGCTATTACACCGATGCACAGGAGGTATGTATTGTGCAGTTCAGTGCCCGTGATGGCAAATACTTTTACAACTACTTAAATGTAACTCAAACATTCAAGAAATTATTATAGGTCTAATTTATTATTGTAGGGGAAAAGCCTGTGTTTATTTCTTGCTTACTTCCTCAAGATTGCTCATCATTTTTTTTTATACAAATTAAATAAAATAAAAATGCTATTAGATTTGATGTTGAAGCTCGTTGACTCCGGCGGTCCCGCGTGGTGGCGGTAGTGTGCGGTGCGAGGCGGCTGGTCCGCTGCGCTTTATTGCCTGATTATATCCTACTGGAAATGTGCTCGTTTGAAATGTACTTTAATAGGATTTCAGGTTAATTAAAATATATACATTCGATATTGATATTCAAAAGGACTTTAGATAAACTTTATTTGTGTTTGTTTGTTTGTTTGTTTGTTTTAAAAAGCTTTCAAACACGTTTAAACGTCAATTACTGAAACAAAACAAGATTTGCGTTTTTATAATACATTTTAAAATATGTAATAATATATAAATTTTACATTCATTATATTTTATTGAATTTGTTTATTTACATACACTTTTTTTGCAGTTGATAAGGCAGAAACGAATATTTTTCATCGCTTATAAAAATGATCGTCAATGAAAATCCCTGTGTACTACTAATGTTTCCAGTTTTGTTTAATGTGGCATCATGCTTGTTTATTGTGTAGCCTTTTTTCTGTCTTTGTGGTGGAACAGTATACACAATCTGAGTAAATATGGAGTGAAGATTAAAGTTACGCACCGTTTACGCATTTACGCGTGACAAATTTGCAATCACAGAATTGCCTATGAAATATAAAAGTGTATGATTAATGTTTTGTTTTATTTCAGGTTTATTCGCCCATGACGAACAGTAATATGAATGCTGGACTGACTTCTATGAACAGTATGAACAGTTATATGAGTATGTCCACCAGTGGGAATATGACCTCTAGTTCTTTTAACATGTCCTATGCGAACCCTGCTCTCGGTGCTGGACTGAGCCCAGGAACTATGGCAGGGATGCAGTCGAGCGCAGGCAGCGCGATGAACGGAATGGGTGGCGGGATCTCGTCCATGGGCACTGCGCTCAGTCCCACAAACATGAATGCAATTTCAGCTCAACACACTTCTATGAACGCACTGAACCCGTACTCAAGTATCAGCCCCACTATGAGCCCTATGACATACGCCCAACCGAACCTTAACCGGGCACGGGACAACAAGACTTTCAGGAGAAGTTATCCACACGCCAAGCCTCCATACTCTTACATATCACTCATCACTATGGCTATCCAGCAGTCACCCAGCAAAATGCTCACGCTTAGTGAGATCTACCAGTGGATAATGGATCTGTTTCCGTACTACCGTCAGAATCAACAAAGGTGGCAAAACTCAATCAGACACTCGCTGTCTTTCAATGACTGCTTTGTCAAAGTTTCTAGGTCACCAGACAAGCCAGGGAAAGGCTCTTACTGGACCTTGCATCCTGACTCTGGAAATATGTTTGAGAACGGCTGTTACCTCCGCAGACAGAAGCGTTTTAAATGTGATAAAAAGCTTGTCGGAAGTAAAGGGCCAGATGGAAGGAAAGAGCAAAACGGGTCAGGCTCACCCTCATGTGATAACACGAACACAAAGACCGGGCCCGTGGACTCCAACTCAATACCCAGCGCAAACCAGTCATCAAGCCCCCCGAGCCTGGACCACAGAAACGGTAGTAGCAACTCTGAACTAAAGAGCAGTGGCCCACAGATACACCCCGTGGCCAACTCAGCCACGTCTCTCTCCTCTCTCCCGTTACCCCCACACTCTATGACCCACGAGTCTCAGCTGCACCTAAAGGGAGACCCCCATTACTCTTTCAACCACCCGTTTTCTATCAATAATTTAATGTCATCCTCGGAGCAACAACACAAACTGGACTTGAAAGCATATGAACAAGCGTTGCAATATTCATCCTATGGCTCAGGTATGTCTTCCAGTCTGCCTCTCGGCAGTGCTTCTATGGCCGGGAGAGCGAGCATGGACCCCTCGGCTTTAGAGGCATCTTACTACCAAGGTGTGTATTCCAGGCCAGTTCTTAACACTTCTTAGTTTGGTCTTATCATTTACTGCACTCAAGAATTGCTGACAGATAAACTTAATTTTATTTTTGCATGCACCCTGTGCATTAAGGACTGTTGCTTTAAAGTATAATAATGTGTACGTGTATAATAAAATATTGTAAAGTGTTTTCCCTGAATGATTGTAATACCCACCTATAAATAATTGCTAGTGTATTTAAAAACGATTTTGAACTTGTAAAATAATGTAATCTTCCCCCCCAAACCAACATGTTCCGTGTGTTACAGTGTGTATAAATGACGGTCAGTTATGGTCTTGTGGAATGTGTGCTGCAGGTAAAAAAAAAAAAAAAAAAGAAAAAGTAATTGTCTGTTGCAGATGTATTTGGATGTTGTCATTTTACTTGTTCTCTTTTTTGGGTTTTTTTAATTTACCTCGTTTGATGAAAATACTTTAATCCCGAACTTGTATTGAAATAAGTTAATCAAACTTGAAAATGAACTGCGAATAAAAACACGTTATTTCCTAATTACGCCACTTAATGTTTCGTTGCTTGTTTGAAGCTTCTGGAGATTTTGCCCAAAGTGAATTTAGAGTCAATGATGTTGAGTTTTTATTTCTCAGGATCTTTACGGGGAGGTTAAGGAAATGTTATGGCCCATTTCTAATCTATATATTGCTTTTTTGTTTATTTAATTAGTGTTTACATATTGTTTGTTTTGATGGTTGTATTTTCTTTTCTTAATATTGTTTTATGTTTATTGTAGCAGGGTTCAGTCTGGTTAGTAGGATTATACGGTAAATAATAAGACCACTATTTACATACAAGCAAAAAAAGAATAAATATATAAATTCAAGTAGGATAACATGCAAAGCAAGATCTTAAAAAAAATAATAAAGTGAAAATGAGAATTGTTAAAGCATTTCTTGGAGCAGGGTTGTGCACACAGCACTGCACATTGGCCGAGTCTGTGTGCTGTGACTTTGTGTTGGTAAAAGACCAAGAGAAAATCCAAGTCTAACACAAGCGCAGCCTCAAAGCTTCTCACCATAAAAGCTGTGCTCGCTGTTTAAATGGGATTTTTAACAATATCATAGGGAGGCCAAAGCATCTTTTTTGTCAAGCGTAACCTACATGACGGGCGCGTGAACCTGAACAGATTTCACTTTGATCGTGGTATTTTGTAGACACGCATTTTGGCTGACTAACCACGAAATTAGTTTAATGATCGTGCAATAGACCCTGACGAATAAATAAAGTGGGACATTTTTTTATTTACGGGTAGGGAGCCAACAGCCCATACGAACCACCAGTGAATCGGAAAAAGCCGTAAAGAGAAATAATTCACGCAGGCAATCACTAATAGTGGTTATTTATTTATATAAAAAAAAAAACGTGTTTAATCTCAATTTCAGCATTTACTAATTATGCATTTTTTTACATATCAAAACATTGCATTTCCTTACAGCAAAAACTATTTGAAAATAACCCGGCTTTACTGTCTATTAACCAATCTTAAATGTAAGTTTATAAAAATATTAAGCAATTTCTGATAAGCTCCCGTGAGCCAAAGAGACCTGGACTATATAAAACACTTTTAAAAAGAGATAAGATCAAATCAGAACAATAGAGAAGAATCAAGTGACATTGATGCGCTGTAATGGAGCGATAAGGCGGAATAATAGTATTTAATAATAGTATTTCAACTGGCTTCAGATTTGGCCGGCGCTGAAAGATTTTACAAAATTAGAACAAATAATCTTTCCGATTTGCTCCTATTTTAAAGTGTGTATTTTAATTATATAATTTTAAGGACAACTAAATCGCATGTCACATATAAATGTCTTCTCAACAATCTTAGATTAAATACAATTATAATATAAACACGTTTACGAATAAGTCAGTTATTTATATATTTCTTCGTTTAATTTATTTATGTGATCGTGGAGGTCGTCGTTGTTTGCCATCATTCTGCAGATCTTTTATTTATTTTGTGTACATTTTTTATATTAAACAGAGCACCTACATTCCAGATCTACACATGATAACCCATTTCACCAAAGTGAAATATTCAATCTAGTAATATTTACACTTTATCTAAAGTTAGAATTATTCACATGGCTTTTGAATGATGGTTGCAATAAATGTGTGTTTTTTTTTTTTTGTTGCATCAAGTTTTAAGAGATCCTAAATTTCAGACCTTTCATTTCGTGTAAATAACAATTTCCTGGAATGACAAGTTTATCAACAATCATGATGTTTGCAACAAAATATTGTGTTTATTTCTTATTATGACCTAAATTTGTGTGGTGGTCTTCTTCTGCTTACACAATTGTGAGTTGCAATTTTTTTTTTAATTAAAATAAATGATCAGTGATTGATAAATTGTAAAAAAAAAAAAAAAAAAAGTTGTAAAATCACATCAGTGATTATGTGGACAATCTGCACAGTAATAATAATAATAATAATAATAATAATAATAATAATAATAATAATAATAATAATAGTAATAATATTAATAATAATAATAATAATAATAATAATAATAATAATAATAATAATAATAACAATAACAATAATCTAGTATTGTGGTGGAACAAGTTGTTCTATCAGATTGTCTTTTATTTAAAATTAACATCTAAATATTATACAATTCTTCCTTCTCTACTTCCTCCATACACAGGCGCAGTCAGTGAAGGCGCTCAGGCTTATTAATGCGTAACATATGTTATCAGCGGGTTGTGTTCAGGACGGAGAGTTCAGTAGCGCCTTGTTTTCCAACTCATGTGGCATTTCTCGTCTCTCCATCAAAAGCTGTGGCTCTTTCTTCAGCCTTATGGACAAAAATTTGGACGACAATGCGCAGGGCCCTTTACTTTAGAAGCGGCCATCAGCGGGTCTACCCGAAGACCTTTCTTCTCCGTCTTTTCATTCTTAGTTTAGAAAAGCCACTACAGGGCCAAGGCGCTTCTAATACCTTTTGATGGGGATTGAATTAATTATCTCCAATAACACAATTGTGCTTGGCCAACGAAAAGAGCAAAGCATTACCCCTCCAGAATCACACACAAATGAAAGGAGCTTTGAAAGGGTGAGGGAAAGAAGAGGGAGAGATCCTATCCGAAATCAGCTTTAAGAAGCAGCTGGTTTTCCATTACATTTTATACGGGAGAAGTTTATTAGGGCTTTGTAGCCCCCCAATATGCATCAGCTATGTCAGGTTGGTGGTCTTCTCACTGGCGTTCTGAGATGAGATCTGTGTATTCTGTGCTCATTAGTCAACTGACATTCACAAAAACCATTCAAATGGTCATTTCTATGCATTATTTATTATGTATAATTGTCATAATAATAAAAAAAATAAAAAAGCTAATGTATTGTAAGGCAGTGAACTGAACACCGAGGTTATCAGAAGTGCACAGTTGTTTTTTTTCAGCATGACAGCAGACGGAGCACCACCCAGCTATATCACATAATCAGATATTACACTGCTGGACAAAAAATAATATATCCCAAGCCTAAAATTGCAAAATAAAAAGCTATTAATGCTTTTATTAATGGTATTAACAAATTATTGGCCAGGAAATTAGCAAGAATTGAACAAATCTGCCTGCTCTATCAACCCTCCTTTCATTTAGGAGATTGATATCAGGCTCTTTATGAGCTGCATCAGGTGTAGCAGATAATCAATCAAATAATGATTCATCTAAAAAAAAAAAAAAAAAAAAAAAAAGATTTAATTTACAGAAATGTGTTAGTATGAATTTTGCATCAAACATTATTATGATTTCCATGAATCTATATTCCCGTGCTATAAAACCATATCTTTCACTGTTTCTAGCCTGGACCAGAGCACTGCAGGAAAACTAAAGTGATACACGAGGTCTCAGCAATGCATTTGTTTCATTTCTTGATTATTAATATGTTTTAAAGAACACTAAAAGCTTTATATTTTGCAGTTTGGGATTTGGTCTTTTTTAGGGGTTTGCATCACATTTCTTTGCGCACTAACAACTACAAATACTGAAAAAAATATTGCTTATCCGTTTGTCTCAGTTAATGTGATCCAGGGTGTTTTAATTTCAGGTAATGGAATAGCAGACTATAAGTGACCTGCAAAATGTCTGCGTGAAGAAAGCTGGGATTAAAAAAAAAGAGAAGGGCTTGAAATATTTTGTGTCGTTATAGCAACGGGATCAGTCACTCTTTTCTCTGAGGGTCATTCAGCATAGGCTGTCGAAACACGGTTTTAATTAAAGCGTATAAAAACTTGTTTTGTAGTCTGGTCATCGTACTACCGATTTCAGGAAGGATAATCTGGATTGCCTTTAGTTCCACCCCAATAAACACTGGGCGCGAGCCTGTGCACAGAAACCCCAACAGCGTCTGACCTCAGCGCAACGTGCACGCAGATCACGTTCAAAAATAAAGATCCTATTGATCCTTCTGTTTGTATTAAATGCAAAAAAAACGAAAAGTATTTTTGGAGAGGATGAGCTGAGGGAGATGGATGTGAGATCAGGGACTCCCAGGTTGTGGCAACCACGATAACCGGAGGGTGAGAATTTCCGAGTACCAGGAGAACAGCAGCAACACACTCTCTCCTCCCTTTATTTTGTTCCTCCGACCATCGGGTCATGCAACACGTTTCTGAGGACATAATCAATGATGCTCAAAAACACACACGGGCCCCTGCGACACCGGCCACCTCAGATGAACGATGGTGAGCAGTGGAGAGGGGCTCCTGAGGGCCATCCCGTCAATACCAGCCATGCAAACCATCCCCGTAGAATTCTTCAGCAGATTCGTTTTCCGTCGGAGTCCAGGGATCTCCTCTAGTTTGCTTAAGGTTTCAAATTATCAATATGATCAATAAAAAAAACTAGTGGCTTCAATCTGTTTGTCAGGTTTTCGTTTCAAACGAATAAAATCCAGATTATTTTTTTAAACCATTAATATTATGTTAAAAGTCTGATGTATTGAAGACGAAGCAGAGACACGGATTTCACTGCGCTTCACCAGTATCATGTTTATCAGTGACATTAAAATGAGAACAAATAGCATTTTAACAGACATCTGATGAACTTTAAGTAAACTTTAAAAAAAAGACATTTTAATTTCACACAATTGGGTGAAATTATTATTATTAGTAGTAGTAGTAGTAATATTGTCTGAGTTTTAAAATGGAAAAAATAACTTTAAATAAATCAACAATACTGGTGTATAAACCCACCAAAAATAATTTGCATTTAGAAATAAAAAAATTGCAAAGAATATGTCATTTAAAAAAAAAAAAATAAAATAAAATATATATATATATATATATATATATATATATATATATATATATATATATATATATATATATATATATATATATATATATATATCAGCTACTATAGTGAATGTTCAGTGTCAGGGACAGATAGGGGTTTCTAAAGTTTTGCTACCTGTAGTGATAGCAGTAATTACGTTATCATATATAAAGCTAATACTGATAACCTTTCCCTCCATCTGAAATGCATTTACAAGGTAGCATTTTATATTTTAATAGGATACATTAGACATATTTTAATATTATATCCCCATTTGCATTTATATAAAATCTTATGAAATATATATTTGTTTTCACTTATAAAGCACAAAACAGTCTTGAAATCAAGGTCCTTTTATTTATTGCTACTGAAAACATATCCAACATTTGCATTGTACATATGATACCCATTAGTCTGTATACAATTACAAAAAAGACCTGATAAGCATTTTACATTGTTTTAGTGTAGACCTATTTTAGGGGTATTTATACGGTTTGTCACATTAAATATCATTAAATGCAGATGATCCATTGCACATTAAACACCTTGTTTAAATCAATAGATTAAAAAAAAACCCTAAAGACAAAGCTGGGATAAAATTGCTAATTGCAGAAGCATCGATCAGAGACTGTAACAGTGAGAAAGTGTGTATGAAGGTTATGAGAAAAAAGTGAAGGGCTGAGGGTGAGAGCAAGCAGCACTTCCAGCCTCTGTTTGCCGAGGAAAGGGCTTCGGCTGTTTGCTCAGAGTTAAACGCAGCAGCCTGGTCACCAGATGTGGCCATCTGCTCCAGTCGACCATCGGCCTGTCAGATCACAGTACGGACACTGCCTGTGCCCACCTTCTTCCTCAAGACATCTACCAGCCGTTCAAGCCTGCACAGAGAGAGAGAAAGAGAGAGAGTGTGTGTGTGTGCACGCAAAAGTAAATACTCCAAAGTGGGGCACAGGCAGTTCTAAAAAAAAATAATAATTTCTTAAGAAAATCTGTTTCTAAAAGGTATATAGAGAGTTCAGTGCTGTTCTCAATGCAAATTTATTTATTTAAAACTACACTAGAATTTGGTGTATGTAAAATGTTTTGATGAAAAATAATAGTAACATTCTTTCAGAGGTCAGTAACCAGTTTCCCATTTGTGTGTGTTCTTTTATTCAACTAAATATCCTTTAACAAAACTCATTTATCACAGAGTTGAATTTAGTTTCTGTAAATATTTTAAGCTTCCAAACACAAACAAACGTTAGAGTAGCAAATGAATACAAATGTTCCAAGTTCTAAAGGCTACTCCACTTGCTCTTGCTTATCACACAGCATATGGGATTGGTTTGTCTCAAGCCTTGTTTCTTTAGCAGTCTACACCTGTATTTTCTCCACCCATGATATTTCTGCATGCCTGCAGAACAGTATTTGAGTATACAGTAAATGTATGTGTTTGCATACTAACACTTAATAAATCTTGCTTAAGAAATGGTATGTCAACCCAGTATAGCACGAAACTACTAATATTCATAAAAGGTCATGCCACTCTTGCTAAAGGTAAAACTTGCCAAAATCAGACAGATAATCTGAACACAAATATACAAACTAGTTTTATTTCTCCTCATTGTTACTTACAAACATGTACAGTACAACATCCTTTCCACCTGCTGCATTTTTTGCTACTTTGAATAAACTCAATGTCATGTTTGCAGCATTAGCAGTTCAGCAGGAAATAAAACCACATAAATCCTGATTAAGAATTCAGAGATGGAAAAACCAACAATTATACCTGCAAAAAGACAGAAAGACAGTAAATATAAAACACCACTGTACTTTCTATAGAATATAAAAAATATGTAATATCTGTGTATAATGAATTCTAAAAACCTGAAATAAGCATTTTAATCATGATTGAACTGAACTGAGCTCCCCAAGCTTCGGTGAATGTGAAAAAAGCAAACAAAGCTGAGCAGAGAAATTGTTATTTGACGGCAGTGTATCTCAAAAAGTGGTATAATTGGTGCCACTACTAATGATTTTTTAATTTATAAGCCAAAACTTACAAGCAAAGCAAAAATGTAAGATCTAACAATGATGGTTCTGTATTTTTGAGCTATGTAACAGAAGATTGTGGTCTTATCATTACAGATTTTCCCACCTGACACGTTTGGTAAAGCTATTATGCTTTACCTGCTTTGCTCAAATGGAAATCGTACTTTTTAAATCAACAAAACCTAAATGCAATCATAGTTTAACAGAGTCCTAAGGTTTATAAGATATATCAAAAACTCTTAATAATTTCCACATTAACAGTGCTATGTACTACATAAAATTGTTTAGTGCTGTTTCCACATTACTGGCACTGATAAAACAGATAGAGTTTTCCCCACCTCCCACATCCCAACGATTCCTGTTTTCGGCTGACAAGAGTGGAACCCAACGTGAGATTCTGAGGTTATAGACCACCCACCTCAAAGCTTAATGTTTGTGCATGCTGAGATGCTTTTCTGCTCACCACAGTTTAACAAAAGTTTATATTAATTTATATATCATTCCTGGCAGCTTGAACCAATCTGGCCATTTTTCTCTGACCTCTCATCAAAAAGGCATTTCCACCCATATAACTGTTAGTGTTTTTGTTGTACTATTCTGTATCAACTCTAGAGAATTGTATGTGAAATTCCCAGTAGACCAGTACTTTCTGAAATACTCGAATTAGCCGCTCTGACACAAACCACCAAGCAAAGATTAAAGTCATACAGAGCACACTTTTACACCAGTCTAATGTTTAATAGAAGTGATTGCTCTGTACTTAAATAATCTTATGCATTTTGCTGCTTCAAAATGATCAGCATTTTGCCTTAATCATCATAACACCAATATTATATCATATTGCTCATGTTCACACAGCAGCCTTCTATCCCAAGGCCTGATGAGACATGCCAGCCACAGCCCATTTGTGGCCCAGCCAGTCGATGAAAAGAGCCTTTGTGTGTTTCTCATGGTCAAGTTTGATTCAACAGGTCATCAGACTTTCAGCTCATCCCCTCCATCAATGGAGGCTGTAAGGCCAGCACTCAGGTGCCACATTCTGGGCCTGATCAGTGCTTCCTCCCCCCAGCATAATGCGCTGCCTCAGTCTTACATTCTTCTCACCATTGTGTGACGAGGCCCACGTCAGAGCTGCTTCCTACAGCCACCCAGACTCCACTGACTGTGGCATATCCATCAGCATGTCAGCTAGCGTTCAGGTGTGAGCGGTTTATATCCCCCACCCTGAGCCACTGTCTGCCCTGCACACTGATGCTGCTGCCTGTCTCTGTCCTTACTCACATTTAGCCTGTAAAATATGTAACTCTCCCCTTTCCTCACAGCCATGCCCCTTCCCAGCCTTAGGCCTCTTCTTTGGCCAACAAATCTATAGTTGAAGAAAAGAAGAAGGAGTCTGATCCAGAGTGTGGCCACTACACAGGGTCTGGCAATGAGAAGCCTTATGCCAGGGACGCTGGCACGGATTCAGAATTCAGGGGAATAAATAACATGACGGTTCTCAGAATGTGAAGAACTCGCTCGTTTCTACTTCCAGTAATATGGCACAACACAGTGGTGAGACAGATGTTCCCTTTACAGCAGTAACTGTGATTCACACATAGTTGAACCTTGCACTGTGGACATGGTGGGGTCATGCCTCTAAATCAGTGTGTAAATGCAAACAGACAAGTAATACAGGCACCCACACTGGACTCAGCACTGTGAAAGTAAAATACTAGGTAAATGCACAGTAGAGTCACTAAAAACAGAGAAGTGTCCTATATTTCATTATTTAAACAGCAATTTCTTTGCTATGGCACACACTAATAAAGCATTATTATCTGAGCCACCAATATGTGCTAAAACCCATCTCTCTACTTACATTACTAAGCATTGAAAAATTAACACAAGCTCTTGAAGGGTTAGAAAAAAACAGCATTAGGGGTGGGCATGGCTGAGTACATCAGGGGTCTAAAGTCCCACATTAGTGAGCAGAGTGTGTGTGATGTTGCCACAGAGAAAAAGGGCCATTTCAGATCCCCCTGTTTAAACACAACGCTGAAGTTCTCTCTTTTCAGGCTTCTCATGCTGATGCTGGGTGATGGGGGTTCTCTTAGGGTTTTGAGCACCCCTCCGCTTTGCATCCCCACCCCCCAGTTCGTTAATTCATCGTGTAAATAGATCAGCAGGCCAAGCCATGTTTGCTTTTCGCGGGGAGCCCCGGTGTGAGAGAGAGAAGTGAGTGAAAAAGTGTGTGTGTGTGTGTGAGAAAGAGAGATGAGAGAGGGACTAACAGAAGCTAGCTACAGTCAATGCAGAAACAAGAGCAGCAGTACAAGGTGTTACACTGAAGTGTAAAACAAGCTTTGCATTATGTAATTTTCATGTGAAGGAAGAAATAATAACGCAAATAAATACAGATGATTCAGTGAAAAGAAATGGAAATGTTTAGAAAAAATAATAATATTAATATTAAATACAAATATACAGTACTCTGTATATTTAAGATTTCTGTAAAGATGTTTATTTAATATTTTTGGAAAAATGCTCATATGTTGGATATTTCTAACTATGCTTTTAGCATCAGGAAACTCTTCAGGAGATATGATGTTGCAATTTCTGATTTCTTGTCAACACCAAGTTGTTTTTCTATGGGATTGTGTGTTGAACTAATGTCATGTAAACCTTTAATAAATTGAAATTTGTAACAAACAGCACATTTCTGTGCAAACAAAAAAAAGGGACCTCAGGACATAATCTTCAGCTTTTGGAATGATGATGAACCAGTGAGAGCCATAATCAGTCTTCCTTTAATATATACCAGTTTGATTTATTTCAGTTGAAAGCTCTCGCTGGTGCTCATTACAAAAGACAAAATCTAGTGTTTATTTGTCTGGCTGTACTTACTTGTGCACTTTTTCAGTGGCCTCTCTTTCAGACTCCTGTGTCACCCGGAGTCGAGTCTGAGTGTTCTGAAGTTCTGAAGTGAGCTGCTGCACACGGCTCAGCAGATTCTGTCCTTGGGCTGTGCTGCTGTCCTTAACACGGGTGGGAGAGGACAAGCATAGTGTCTCCTTCCTGCAAAACTCATCTGTTTGGCTCTGCTGTGCACTGAGACAAAAATTAAGCTTTAATGTGTAAGAATGATAAAAAGTGTAAAAGATTATAATGCACAAAATCAGAGAAAAAGTAACCAGAAAGGGCCTATTTACCCTGTCCATTTTGGGATGCTGTGTTACTATTATAATGATAGAATTTGCTGCACCAGTAATTGATATACAGTAGCTAGAGACAGTCAAATGAACACAAAGATAGAAACAGACCTATAGATATACAAACTACACTATATTCCTAAAAAGCATCACAGTAATATTTGTTTAACTGAGTGCCTAAGGTTTCCTATTGTTTCCTTCACAGCACCACATATACCAATGGCCAATACCATATCAAAGTTCCTTGCACAAACACACAACTTGACCCATACAATGAGAGCATGCTCTCAGTTTATCTGCAGGTGAGAAATGGTAAAACTGTATCAACACCATGAGCCAACTGACATATCTAATATTGGAACAGAAGGTCGGTACACGAGACAATATCTGGGGGTAATAATGCAGCAGAATGGCAGTGGAATACATTATAGTTCAGCCTGCATAACTGTGCTGCAGCACTGTCACAGCGAGTTTCACATTGGTGAAAAATTACAGGGCTAGAAGAGAGAAGAGAGAAGGAGGAAGGAGAGAGAGAGAGAGAGAGAGAGAGAGAGAGAGAGTTCAGTGGCTTTAAAATAAGGCTTTCTGAGGGAAAACATACTAACATTATGCTTGGACAGAAAAGAAAAATAGTCCATAAAACATCTAAAATCTTTTGGACTAACTACATAGTCCCTGCATTAAGAGACACCAAGCATCAATTCAATTCATGCGCATAATAAATAACAAAAACAAAATGCAAATAGTAATGCAAAGAAAGAAATCATGCATAAAATAGGTAGAATAGCATGCTTATTTCCAGTCAGGCATATAAATAGGTACCCCTGTCAGTTACAGATCTTAAAGGTCTTTTATTATACCATATATATGTCATTAATAACCTGGGCAGGTGGAGGACCCAATACAAACAGAGAAACCTCAACACATTATACACCTAATAAAGGGACACATTTATACAACAATGCGACCTAAACCTCTCTTTTCTGCTTCCACTCCAGAAGAGGGCTGCTGTGGTTTTCCTGACAGAATGAGGCTAGATTGATTGCCACTGGTGTGTGTCATTTAGCCTCAACATTGTGTGTGTTTATGCCTTAACGTCATATTACTCATTCTGTCCTCTTGTCCTTCTAATTAGTTTCGAAAAGGTTTCCATGTCATGCTTCTCCTTTCCCTATTTTTTTTTTTTCTTATTTTTTGAAGGCAAGGGCCAATCAATTCTGATGTGATATTGATAGCCAAAGAAGTGATGTAAAGTTGTGTGCTTTGTTTAATTAAATGTAAACATATTGGGTACGGATGTCCAATGACAGTGACAAACAAGGGCAGAGAAGCAATGCTTACGATGGATTATCTTATCCTCCCTCCTACTCTCACCCACAAACATGTACACTCGACCGAGTCTCCTCTTGACCCCAGCCCCCTTTCAAAGTGTTTTATGAGAAGCCATTAAATATAATTAAATAAATAATCCTTAAATGGTCCTAAGCATGTTTGGTTTAGTACGGGGGAAACCTGTTAACTGTACAAGTGAGCAGTACAAACAGAAACTGGTCAATGAAGACCAGAGAGATACACAGTAGACTGACAACACAAACAATCTCACAGGCTTCTGTGAGCTTCTACCAGCTTCACATTTGTTTTCAAAATGATACGTTTATTAATGACTAATAGTAGAAACTAAAGTTTCTTTAATGACTAAAGAAAAACATCCATGCAAAACTAAAAAAAAAAAAAAAAAAGCCTGAGAAAATAAAATATACTGCATTTCAGTTCCTAGGAGTAACATAGCCATCGGCAGGCCAGTTTATACAGCTCCTGTTTGTTCTTATCTTTGATAAGTCATTGTGTGCTTGTCTACACCTGCCTAAGGTTTAATGGCTTGTGTGTTACTCTAGTTTCTATATGGGCCAGCAGACATCAGGTCTGGCACCAAGTAAAACATTAACTAGAATCATACGATAACTAATCAAAGGGGCCGGATCCCAATGAACCTGCCTCTACGACTGTGGGAAGGGGTTAAATATTAACATCCGCACAACATGGTATCAAAGAGGACATGTAAAATAGCATTTCAACTGAGATGTACCTGCGGCAAACTTTTAACATGGAGAAGCAAGTGCAAGCAGAGAGAGAGAGAGAGAGCGAGAGCAATGGAACCACCTATTTAAGTGCAGGTATTCACAGCAACCTTCACTGGACAGAAACCAACTTGCAACCACACCTCATATTCAAACCCTCCTCAACAGCCATATATCACGTCAACAACTTTTGGATAAAAGTTAGGATGATTTCCCATACACACAATTTCAACGCTAACCACACTAGCAAAGTTCACCCAAAAAAAAAAAAAAAAAACCTGGGCACTGCCGTATGTTTTGATTTTGTGTCCTGATATTTTCCCCTCACTAGCTGAGAGGCATTCTAGGAAATCCACAAAATATAATTTGTAGCACAAAATGGCAAAGAAAACAAATCCAAACGTATACCGAGAACAATTCCTGGTTTTGTTCTACATCTCTGGCATACACAAAATAAAAATTTCTTCCTGTAGTATGACTAACAAGCCTAAGGCTGGTGTGTACTGATGTGTAGAAAATATGTAATAAGTATGAGTATTATGAGATTCATTCTTTAGATTTAGCAATCCAGTTAAATCCAGAGCTTTAAAGAATGTAAAAAAAAAAAAAAAAAAAAAAAAAAAAAAAAGACTTTCATACAGAATCTGTCATGTGGCCAGAAAAATCCTGCCTCAACATTATACATACAGTGTATATAGTCATGTCTGTGGAACTGAGGTGTTGACAAGCAGGGGTGTTGCTTTCAGTGATGATGAGTGATCTCTGAGGAGATGAACCGTATGGGGACCAGGGTGTTAATCCATGTCCAGTCCAGCTTTGACTCCCTCTGCTCCTGGCTTATGCTCAAACAAAGCACCTTATACTTACATAAAGCCTGACCTCCTCAGCATGACCCAGCCAACGACAACGCATTAAACCAAACTGGCTGCACAAAATCACCTCAGTGTTTTTCTTAACAATATAGTTCTGGGTAAAGCGAAATGAAATTGCCAAAGCAGAAGGTTCACAGGACTGACATTCCAGCTTGCGTGTACTCATCTATTCTCTGGTCTTTCATCTGACTTGGACTGTCTGTTATCCTAAAAGGCACAATGGAGCTGGCCAGGCAATCCTGAGAGCAAACATATCTTCTGGCCTTTGTTGGGTCTGGAGAATTCTTCCTTTAAAAAGGTCCAACCCCAAAGACACATTGATAGGGAGCAGGAGCAGGACTGACCCCCCCGTCTCACACAATACAGATTGTGTGGGTGAATACAATGTCCGCCTTTTCCTCCTCTAGCACAGACGGTGTGCGGGAAAGGGTTGCCCCATGTGCCATAACCAGTAATATCTTTGTGAATGCATGTGCATGCTGAATAAAAAACAAAACATCAAAAAAGGATCCTTAAAGTAGAAGGATGTATGTCTCACAGGAACAGGATCCAGCTCCACAAACCAGAAGGACCAGTTTAGGAGCCAAATGTATTTGATCCTATTTTAGATTTTTAACAGACTGATAGATAAAATGCAAGGGTATGACTCCTGATGAAATGATTAGACATGTGGGAGTGAAACTAGTGCACCTGTTTTAGACCTTGATTCTGTGTCAAAGGCTTTCTTTTGTGCAAAAGTCTCAAATAAATACTTGAAATGTACATTTACATTTAACATTCGGCGCATTTATCAGACGCCCTTGTCCAGAGCGACGTACAAAAGTGCTATGTGAAATGTACTGTATCAGGGGCCAAAACAATCCGAATCAGGTGCTAGTGAAAAATCTGTGGTTAATACTTTACAAGGTTCCAGAGTAAAGCAATAATAATAATAATCCATGGCCTTTAAATCTACAAACAGTCTGCAAGAGTGCATAGGAAAGCAATGTGCTGCAAGAAAAAACACATTGGCTGGACATCTTCAAATGCATTTCTCCCATTCGAATAGTGAAATGATTCACCTATTTTTTTGATTCCCCCCCCCCCCCCCTTACCTTCCACACCAAGGCACACAGTGCATATTAAAGCTAGTTTTAGTATTTATTATCTGTTTGACTGTGCTGCTGAGCTGGCTCAATGCATGTTTTTTTTCTCTGCCTGCTTTAATAAGAAGAACAGTGATGATGGGAGCTGGCATATAAAGATCTTTATTAAGACACCGTATGGGCTAACTCTTTCAGGAAAGTGTGAACAAGAGAAGAGAGAAGAATGATGAGATAGAAGCAGAGAAAGAATGAAAGCATTCACAGGAGAGCAAACAAACAAAAACCCAGAATAAAAAAAAAGAAAAAGCAAGAGCAAAGTGTAACGGACGAAGGAAAGTCACGGGTACATGTAGCTTTATTTCCACTGGGAGGAGTGCTCGAGACTTGTGTATTTATATATATAAAAAAAAAAAAATGTATTATGTACTGTTGGTATGACTTTATAATTTATACTCTTTGAGTTTCCTTTGTCAAAAAAAATAAATTCAGTACAATTGCAAAGTTCTTTGGTTCTTATCATATAATTGGCTTTATGGAATTATCTGAGGTCTGCTAAATTACTAATGCAAAATTGAATAGTGAAGTAAGCATGCTTGAAGTGAGTGTTTGACATATGAGAACTGTGGTGGGTGTGTTGTAAGTATGGATGACCCACCTGTGGCACCGGCGCAGAGACTGGAGCTCCTCCTCTAACTTGAGCCCAAGCTCCCGAGCCATATCCCTCTCTCTCTGTACAGCCTCCAACTCTCCCTGCATCTATTTACAGAGTAGTGTGCGTTTAAAAAAACAAGGCACAGTAATATCAAAATGACTTATTTTGCTATTCATTAGTTAGTTGGTTATAAAACGACAAAGCCTTTTTTACAACAGTTTGAAAGATAATTTCATTTTATTGCTGAATATAACATCGTGCAGTTTTGAATCAGTTTAATTTCGGAACCAATACAGTGTTGATAATGTCACATTATTTGGACTGTAATTTGATTACACACATGCACCTCTCTTATCTCAACTGCCAATATTAATTGCTTATTGAGAAGGAACAGAGGAACTCAGCTGTGTTACCTCTGTTGCCAAACTCTTTCTTCATGTAACTCACACTCTGTCTTTCTCTCTCCACTCACACTCTCACACACATACACACACTCATTCATTCCCTTCCTCTCACTCACACACGGTGAGGAACTCACTCCAAGGGGGATCTAATTCAATCTATTGTCTTCCCATTCAGCACCTACTCAGAGACAGCATGTTGGGTGACACAGGCTGCAGGGGAGGCTGGGCAAATACTGTCCGCTGCTTAAACCTGACCAGCACTAAAGCTCCTGCTAATGACCAGCCGTTGAAACAGATCCATTGTTGCTCTTACCCTCCCAGCAGCTGGGAGCGCAGGGACAGACAATGAAGGTTGTTTAAACAAACACAATAACCTGCCCTACTGTAAATGCCTGCGATTGACTGACTATCTGTATGATGAGAGGAAGAGAGGGAGGAAATACAGAGGAAGATACAAAGCATGACAGACTAAGGTAAAGGGGTCAAGAATAATAATAATAAAAAAACAGGGATAAAATGAGTACCTGAATTGTGTTCAAATGTATTTTATTGTTTATGGTAAGAGTTAGAGTGTTCAGACATACATTTCCCCTGTGTTATAGAATAGGTGAATGGGATACACTTCACCTTATCTTCAGATTAAAGGAGTACTGTATTACTCCTAACATACTGGGCTTAACCTGCAATCCTGTTGTGTACAGACTTCACCAGTAGGATTTCAGCAATCAAATAATTATAAGAGCTGTCTCTGTTTAAAAGCTGTAGCTTGTGCTGTATTTCATTAAAGTCTTTCATTTCCAGAAAATAAAAAAACACATTGCTCAATATCAGTCTATGTAAATATGCATGTTGTATAACATATGACATATAATGTAAGTTTGTAATATTAGCTACACATTCTATCTGAAACGTTAAATTTTTTTTCCCATGAAAAAACAATTAAGGTATTAGATGTATTTTTTAAACAGGTTCTTTGTACAGAAAGAAAAAGCTGCTATATTATGTGGAGTTGCAGAATGCCTGTTGTATGGCGAGTGCTATAAACACCTTTGCCCTAAGTGCTTGCAGCTTCTGCCACTGCAGCCCAATCGTTCTAATTACCGGAGTGCAGGTCTCACAAGTCAAAGAGAACATCAAAAAGACGCTAACCTCTAAAGTCAATATGTACTTTTCTCCAACAGGGAGCTGAGCTCAACTTCAAAGCCGGATTCTTTTAATCATATGTATTTTATCAGCATTCATTATAATATTATCCAAATGAGGTCCACAGAGTGGCGTTTTAACCTGGAGAGATTACTCTCTGTGTACAGGAGAGTGGCTGCCTTGACCTTTAGGAGAGGCTGCTGGGTAGGGCAGTGCTGGGCAGAGCATGGCCTTTCGGCCCCAGTAGGGAGAGTCAGCAGTGCCGCCCACCATCAGGGGTGCTGCACTCTGATTGCATACCAGTTTCATTGCTTATTTACTAATCAGCCATCTTCTTTAATGCAGAGAGGATTTTTGTTTTCTTTTAGCTTTATCATTGCAATATTGACAACATGCACTCTACATTTACTCTAAAACCCAAATAACTCTCCACTCAAAGTCACCTGATAAAGAGAACTGCCTTTGTTGAGAGAACAAGGCTCTTTCTCACTTGTTCAAGCCAGAATCCAAATAAATCATGATGTATACAGAAGAGTTGGCATACAGTATGACTGGTCTAAAGTATTATTTACTGAGCAAAGTGGTCAGAGATCAGGAAAAAAAAACAACAGTAACACTAATCTCTGAAAGGTATAATAAATAACCCAGGCCTGTTAGGAGTGTCTTATACAGTATGCACAATTGGCCATTAGCATAAAGTGAATCAAAACTGTCACCTGACTCACCTGTTCTAAATTTTACGTTATTTAAAAAAGTTCTTATCAAACAACAGACAAATAGTGTTTAATATTTCTTTTATAATTTTGCCCAATATATTAAAAATAAGGCTATTAAAAAAGAAATCATATTTATATGATGGTGGTTGATCCCTGAGAGGTTAGAGGAAGCAGCAATAACTGTTTAGTGTGTTAGCAGCTTGGAAACCCGGGGCAGGTTTGTGTGATCACTGTGTGGCCGTCAGTGCTCTGAGAGAAAAGCTGCAGAGCAAACACAGGTGGTTCAGGGCAAGGGCAAAGCCCTCAACAACAGCCCACTTCTACTGACCTCCGCAGCCACTTCAAGCCCATTCTCAACCCCCACAACGGCACTCCACCCTAGGCATTTAGAGCTCCCTAAAGCCTCACGAATGTGCACACACACACACACACACACACACACACACACATATATACCCCACATATCCATTCGGTAAAGGACTCAGAAATGGCTGCTGAACAGGTTTCTGCAAAGGTAAAGCAGAGATGAAATAAGAGATAAGAGAGAGAATAGCCTCAGGTTTTCTCCAACTGAAACTCAAAGTGACAATTTCTTGGCAAATAACCTGCTAACTTTGCGAAATATAGCATAATAACTTTCTGCAATGTCAAGTTTCTTATTCCTCATTCTATAATTGCAAAAAAAAAAAAAAAAAAAAACATTTACAGTTAAGTGTTAACGATATGAGTGACAGTTTAAAACCTACCTCTTAATATTCATCCTGGATAAAGCTCTAAAAGCTTATGTGCTCCAAATTTGATATAAAGATTTTTGAATAGGGGGTTTGTACAACAGTTTCTATGCCATTTTCTCACTCTCTTTTTTTTTTTTTTTTTTTTTTTTAAGTAAAATGTCATTTGATAAGTAGCAGTCCTGCTCATTTTTTAATTGTTTTGTGAATATGTTCCTAACACTGTTGAGTAATTTTTCGACAGCTGTTCCCATTTCATTTTAAATTAAAAACCCTGCTCTGTAATCCCAAGAGTCAATCTGTAATTAAGGGGATTTAAAGAAAAACCAAGTGCTACATTAATAACAAAATTTAATATATTTCCTAATAAGCCATTCTTCGAACCACCTTAATTGTAAATCAGAACATAGAGCAAGTCCTTGGAAAGCTTTGACCAAATATTCAAACTGGACTCATGATATATATCGCGTAATAATTGTAATGATAAACGACGAGGTCACAACCAAGTAAAGCAATTGTTTTAGCTACAACAATAAATGGGGTGTTTTGAATTGAATAATAGAATTACAATGTCAGGCCAATTGACTGCACCAGTTCAATTCCGAATTCAAATGATTGCCTCCTTATCAAACAACATAAATCTACAAATCCAATGACAAATATTTATAAACAAACACAGGGTTATTTGCATACATGTCAAGATCAAACAGTACATCGTGTATGATACAATATAAAGCCAATAAAACTACACTAGTAAAAAATTACTCTATATATTTATGTAAAACAGTTAACAAATGACATTTAATATCTATACAGAGAGGTGTTTTTTGTTAAAAATTCTGAGATTTACTGTAAAGCTAAAATAAAATTGTGTAAAAGTTAAAAACTACATAAAGCATGCGGAATGCTGAATATCTCTTACATAAGACGCAGGTTAAAACATTATAGTTCAGATAAATAAGACTTCCTACAAATGTGTGCTAGATAGTTAAAGTAAAATTGGTGTGCATGGGGCAGTGGCCCAGGTCGTGGCCCTGACACAGCTCCCCTGGTGAAACGTCCTCTCTCACTCTCTCAGAGTCTGTTTACTCAGCTCTATCTAATGACGGCCCTTTTACAGCACTCTGCATTTAACTCAAGGGCTCCGGCTGCATCAGATAAATACAGCAAATCAAACAGGGCTGTGTTTGCCCTGCACCTCCCCGACAGACATGTAGCGAAGCATCGCAGCTCGCTGAGCAGCCTCTGTCACCTTAAAACCGTGGGTAACACTACCACTATGGTCCCACTAATCACTGCTATTCCCACTCTAAATCAATACAAGTTAATAAATGATAGCACTGATTAGTTAATGGGCTGAAGATTGAGGGTGGTCAGAGTAAGACGGTTAATCTGACTTTTTTTAAGAATATAGAGTGCAGAAGGGGTCATTAGATGTGCATACATATACTTTTTACCTTGCGTACCCGTTCCTGATTGTTTACCACGTTCAATTGACAGGTGTTGCTGGTCTGGCTCAGCTCTCTGGTGTGAAGAAGCTCTTGCTCCAGGTGCTTGCACTACAGAGAGGAAGATACAGACGCTGAAACAAGGACGCATTTGGAACACATCATGGAATAACTAACAACAACTTGTAGAGAGGGAGAATACAATCAGCTCCTCTGTAACTCTTCCTCTCTGATGATTCATTTTTAGTCCAGTGTCTCTTCAACATTTTTCTTATTCAATTTGCAGCTCCTGTCTGGACTGCTCACCTAACCAATACATGCATGCAAGGACAAAGAAAAGGTCAAACTCAATGCATTGTTCATGTTTATCCCAGATCTGGCCCTTTTATTTACCTACTTGTTTATTTTACTCAAAATACAAACAACTTCGCACCCTGTACACAATTTATACGCTATTATTATTTAACATACAGAGCTGTACTAATATTTACAGTGTGCCTCGCAGACTCGGTAAGCGCATGTTGCAGTGAAACAGTGTGTAACTAAAGCTGTTCAATGAGAGGTGAAATCTCAGCAGGATACTAGCCTTCTGACTTAGTTGTTATTACATTTACTGTAAAGTACACACCACTGATATTACTCTCTCTGTATGTAATCCTTAGGGAAACACGTTCATTTGAGGTGCATTTTAAAGTTAAAAATAATATTAAAAAAACTTTATGAGAAAATACCCACACATGGATGTGTGTGCTAAAATACTTAGTACACACCAGCCATGCATGAGGGAAAAACTATATAATGAAGCTACAGAACGATCACCAATATATAACATGTGTGACATTCTAACCCTCAAACATTCTGTACCATCCACTCTTTCACAGGAGAAGACGTGAAGGCAGCACTGACAGACAGACAGACTGAGCAACAGACAGTATAAACAGTGATGCGACAGCTACTTGCTGAGTATTATTGTAAGTCGGGTTGTTTCAGACCGGTCCATATGTGCTCTTCTCCATGTGCACATACCAAGACTGAAGGACACTTACTAGGAATGTAAACCATCCTTGCTGCCTGACAAGTCCCAGTGTTTCGACATCCAGCTGCCACAAAGCCCAGTGTCCACGCAAACAAGCCTTTCAGCCACCGAGCCCACTCCCGGCCCTTTCCTCTGCAGACTAAAATAATAGCGCTGCCGTCCAGACAAAACACACAGCTCCTCTTTAGTGTCAGCTTGAGTTATGGCTCTCAGGCAACAGATGTTTTTTGGGGGAAACGTATTTAAATCAGAATGCACCTCTGTTCTGACGCAAAGGCCTATCCTGCTGCTTGCCCCCCAAAAATAGCCACAGTCTGAGAGAAATGAGGCATAGCAGCAGACACATTAACCAAGTTAGTCGATTCAGAATCACTGAATTTCGGTAGATTACAGTCAGTATAGGGGCATTAAAGCCAAATTATACACACATCATTATGTGTGAAAGGGCAAATCCAAAGAAATATGATTTCAAGAACATTCGGGGTGGCCTAAATCGTCTAGAGAGGCGATTTCATTTCCTCTCTTACTTTAACATCAGCACTCTATCAATATCAGGAAAGATTCAATAAGCGTATCAGGCGTGGAGATATAACGAAGCACATCTTATTCTGAGCATTCACTTCAAGGATAGGACGGAAGTGAGAATAAGATTTATTTCTCCTAACACTTATCCAGCTTTTCATATTCCACCAGGCCGGAGGGATGTGACGGCCCTGTGCCTGCTGCCGGCTGCTAATCCTTACGAGATGAAGAGAGGGATGGGAGAAGCGGCAGGGGAGAGAGAAATCCTTAAGGATAGAGAGGGGACCCATCTCTGCCTCAGAGGGATTAGGCCAGCGTTTGCAACATACTTCTGAAATTGCCCTGTAGATGGGTTTTGGCCTTGCTGAAAAATCAGGGCAATGCAGTAATAGAGTGGTAGGGTTTGGGTAGAGTTACACCTGGTCTTGCATTAGCATTAGAGTGGTTACCTCTGCTTACTTAGTTGACCATTTTTAAATATCATTGGATATACCAGGTCTAATTATATAAAAATACAAAAAGCAGAGTCTAGACACAAGTACAATAAAATGTAAAATATATAATATAAAAAAAATATAAACTTGTGTCTATGCATGAAATTGTGATGGGATTTTTAATGAATAAATCCACAGTGTCTGTAGAATGTAGTGACATTATACTGACAGACTGAATATGCAGGAATAACAGTGTTTCCAAGAGTATGTTCTAAGCATGGAAATAGAAAAAAAAAAAAAAAATAGTAATTGAATTACTCAGTTTCTCATGTGCCAGGCTCCGTAATCATCCATATGTGAGTTTCTATAAACAGCAACAGGAAGCGTGGGGAAAGAGAGAGCTTTCCTTCAGTGGAAGAAGCACAACATAGACTCAATCTGCTGTGTTGCTTTTCTTCTTCACATGTCTAACGCTTGTTTTTCTGTCTTGTATCCAGGCATGTTTCTCAATGAATGGGAATGATGTTTAAATATTCCTCAAAATTTCTAGCCACAGTTATGTAAGCAGAAGAAAATGGTTTAGTCCTTGATAGTCCTCATGAAAACCTACATGGATGAATATCTAACCATTTTTCCTGTGCAACCATCATACTGATAAATTCATTCAAGTATATTCTTTTCTAAACTAAATATTTTGAACTAAAAATGGATATTTAAGCTGCTTAACAGAAATCTAAAATATATATGTATACAAATATATTAATATAAAACAAATAAAAAATGTTGTTACCTAATAAATGTATCCAGGCTGAACAACCACCATATAGAACACAAGCAGAGAAAAGATGATGATCAGGAATGTGTCTGTTCTCAGTCATGTTTACATCACTGACTCCCTCTGTCTCATCCACGTTAACCCCAGACTTCTTGTTGCCTTCTGACTGCTCATTGTTAGCTTCATAAACTAGTCTACATCTGTGGTGTGTGAGAGCCATGAAAATTATACACCAGTGGTAGATTGAAAAATCCATGCAAAGACAGAAATTAGGCTGATTGTCTAAAAAAAAAAAAAAAGCACGCAATGAGAAGGAAAAAAACATTTACATTTTACCAAATAGATTAAAAACTAAATTAACAAGCCTGTTTTGAAAATGTATGAAGTAGAAAGTACAGATATTTGTGTAAAAATGAAATGAGAAAGTAAAAAGTTGTCCAAAAAATTCATAGTGAAGTAAAGTACTGATACCCGAAAAATCTACGTAAGTACAGTGATGAAGTATTTGTACTTAATTACTTCCCAACTCAGAATAATAAACCTTTCTCCAGTCTCCATTATTTTTTTTTTAGATTATGTGAGTAATCTGTGATGTACCTTTCCTTTCATTCCCACCAACACGATAAGGTATAGTTTAGTACTTTTTCCTTAGCTACTTTAAAATAATTAAATGTACAAATCCAAAACTTAAGCATCTGTAAAAACTACCCTGACTATCCAAATAAAACAGATATTTATATGACATCACGTAATATGGCCAGTAACCATCAACCAAGAACTGCGAAAAATACATTGGCCCACGCTTGAACTTTGCAATGAAGTAAAATATCTGGATGTCAATATTTGGTGACCTGCTTGTTTGTTTTCATTTGATTGAAATATGTGTGTAGGAATGGTATATCAAATATTTGAGGTTATGCAGCAATATTTGTCACTACATGGGAATTAGATAGTTACTGTGTTGATTCTTAAATCAGGGCCCGATCAGTGAATAAACACCGTATGCACTATAATATGCACTATAATAGTCTGGTTATTAAAGGCATTTTATAGAGGTGTTAAGATGTGGTATGAATTGTGAACAGTCAATATTTAAATAAAGGTGTTTGATCTTCTTCTGTGGTGTAAAGGGTTCAGGCTTGGTACACAACAAGTGTGTGTGAAGTCTCAAGAATCGAAGTGTGTTAAAGCTGACCCTGACTGGAGCGTGATGTGTGTGTTGACTGTGATACTAATTCCTACCCTGGTTAAGGCATTGTCTCGCTCCTCTATGACAGCTTTCATCTCCTCTGAGGTGATCTTAGAACGGCGCTCCCTAGCCCTCTGAATGCGCTCCATGATGGCCATACCACTCTGCTCAATACTCAAGGCAGAATCCGCACTGCTCACCCTGTTGAGCAACTCCTCCAAGTCCTGAGAGACACAGATTCAGACACACACTTGCCTTATCATCCTTGTGAGGATCTTTCAATAATATAATTATAATTAATAATTATTCAATGCGCCATTTGATTCTAACATTAACTTTAGTCAGAAAACATTCGGTTGTAGATTTTTAAATAAAAGCTGCAGTCACCACGTGGTCACTCACACACACACACACACACACACACACACACACACACACACACACACACACACACACACACACACACACACACACACACACACACACTTTACTAAATAACAAAAAATAAACTAATTTCGGGATATAATTTTTTTTACTTTAAAAATAAAACTAAAAGAAAGGCAGAGATCATGTACATGTTTATTTTATGTCAACATTCATTGTTTGTCATTAAAATATTTCTCATATCTAACTTTAAACAAAGAATTGGGCTTAAATTTGACATCAGCTTTCGTAGTAACATTCCAAATCCTTCTGTTTCTTAAGGTCGTTCTTCCTCATATAAACACAATTTCACTGTAATGGTATGGAGACAAAATGTAAGACCACATGAAATTCACCAAAGGGCTTACCATGTCAGTTTCCTCTGGGTTAATATTCTCCAGCCTAGAGAAGAAGGGTGCAAGGCAGGGAGGGGGAGACAGAGTGTGAGAAAAGACAGAAATGAAAGGTAGTGAGCTTCAATCAGTTTCCTTTCCTGCACTTGGCAAAATGAGATCACTTCCTAAAGCCAGTAATTGCATTCTGTTGGGATTTTTTTCTGTGTGGTGCAGAAGACACTCCAGCATATTAAAAGTGCCACCAGCCCCTGCGATTATTCCACAATAATGCCCATTCTGCTCAGCAGTGACAGTGAACTGTTAAGATATTAATGTTTACTACACTATATGACCACAGGGATCAAATGTTCATATGTGTGGAAAAGAAGAGAAACGTATTTGGACTGAACTGTTTAGACCCTTCTGGTACAAAGCATTTTATAAGGTAAAGGGAACTTTAATTACAGAGCCCAGTACCCACTGAATCACAGATACATTCAACTTCAAAATATTTTACTGTGTGTTTTAACTCTCATGTGAATAAGAAGCCTGGTGTGCAACTTACAGTACAGCCCCACACAAATATAAGCCCCAGACATCTATTGCATTTATTTCAATGTGAACATTTCTCCATGTATTAGTATTATTTGTTGTTAGACACTTGTTACTTATACAAAGTAAGCATCATGGCTATATATCAGCTTTCAAAACCTGATCAAATTTCTTGAGAAACTGCAGTAATCCTCCTGGTTAGTCAGCTCTCTCCTTTAAGAGTAAATCGGATTATTCCGGACCGTCTCTGGCAGAAAAACAACAACCTCTCATTTAATTTACAAAGGCATTACATGGATCACCTCCCATTATAAAGGTACATACTCATTCACACACAGACCCAGCAGTGACCTGTGAAAATACGATTTTAAAAACGTGCCTTCCCATTCCTGAAGATTCCCAGTGATAATGGGATTCTGCATACTTGGCTACCAATTACCATTTTTAGAGGGAGGCTGATACAGGCGCTGCAATTCTGCGTTTAGAAAGATGTTTGCATAATTAGATTTTAAAGCGTGATTTTGTGGTTCAAAGGAATGAAGAAAGAAAATGTTTTTATTTTATTCCACTCAATTACTGCAGTATGTCTGAACGACTTGGGGAACTATCAATAAATCATGAGTGCGGGTGATGCCATCAGTAGCATGCAATACAATTAAAATATGTAAGAACAGGTTTTAAAAAATTGACTCTGGTATGGTAAGGAATGGGGTGGAATGAGCTGACTAATCATGAAATTCAATGCATTAATTTTGTCCCTGAACAATAATTATAAAAACCTCCATATTATTATATTTATCGCTATCTTTTACAGGTGCACAAATCAGCTTTACTCTCTAATTGGCCTCACTATTCAGGAACTGCATTCTCACCCTAAAACTCTCTGCACCTGCAAACTAGACAAACAGAAAAAGATCATCACATTAATTAGGGCAGTTGAGGCAGGGTGTTAACGGTAAATATCTGCTGAGCTGAAGGACTTGATTGATTTCCAATGCAGTGCAACTTTTGACTGACAAGCCAGCACTAGGGTGAAGAGACTCTTATGAAATGTCACACCCGTCTGATATATTTCCAAACCAGTCGATATTGGATTTTTCTCTCTTCACCCTTCTCACCCCTGAGTCCATTCATCCAGCTTGTCCTGCAACAGCAGGAACAAAGCAGCCTCCCATAGGGCTGACAAGTAAACCCACACCCTGGGTGCAGTTCACAAAGCCCTAAAGCACCAGTACAAAAGGTCTGAAAATTTTTAGATTGGTTTGCAACACAGGGTTGAAGTAAAAGGCATAACGGAAAACCGCTTGAACATTTTACAGCTGCCTCTGGGTCTTTTTTATTATCTCATTCACTTCAATAGATGTCTAAATAAGTCAGTCAGTGTTTTAGTAGGGCAGTGCAAAAAATAAAATAAAACATTTCATAGCAATAATTCACTTTTTTGAACACACTGCACAATTCTGAAATTCAAAATTCCTAGAACAGTGAATGAGTGAATCCTTTTTGAATATGTGGGATAATCTTGGACAAATGAGAATACTTGAATGTGAACAGATACACATCGAGACTCCATCTTAAAGGAAGACTCTGCAAAGTATATAAATTGGTTGCATGAATCAACATAACATAAGAACATACTCAAGTGCTGCCTCTTGAAGCTTCTTGGCTCGGAGAAGAGCCTCATCCCGCTCCTCATTAGCTAGCCGCAGTCTGGCCATGACAGCCTGGTCCCTCTCCCTCTGAGCTTTATAAATCTCCTCCACTAATGCTAAGAGAGATAGAGACAAAAAGAAAGACAGACACACAGTGTGAGAAAGTATAAGAGAGATGGGTGGTTATTACACTTGTATTGCCAAAACCAGAGTTTCAGCTGCACAATAACAAGCCTAAGCTCCCCGGGAAAAGGGTTATTGCTACTGAAACACTGTGACAAAGGTATTAATAACTATAAGTGCACCTCATTTTGAGATGGCTGCCTCTGCTCAGGTTTGACACGCGTGTGCCCAGAGTAATAAAAAACAGCAGCTGTGATGTACCTTGCAGTCAGTGTCATGTCCAGGAGAGGCATTTGATAAGGAAAATTTCAGCATCAAAACAGCCTGGTTTACCACTACTTTAAAGAAAGAGCAAGCAATTACATATGGCTCATGTCAGGAACCATCTCATACTACTCAGACACAGGAGAGGCAAATTACTCATGACCAGGAGGCCTCAATACCAGGCTGGTACACTAAGAAACAGATGGAAAGCAATATACGTCCTGGAAATTAAGAAAGAGAAAAAAAAAAAAATAAAATAATAAAATAAAATAAAATAAAATAAAATAAAATAAAAAAATATAATTATTAGAAAAAATATATATTGTGTCCGTTCTAAGCTTATATGGAACGGACACAATATATATTTTTTCTAATAATTATCTTTTATAGAATTTGAGGTCTACAGAGACAATGAGTAAATTGTACTTTTATGACTTGCTTACATTTCTAATGTTATATATACACTGCCCAAATCCATCCTGTTCCTAATATAATCACATACTAAAAGCAATCGATAATTATTTTTTGAAGCCTGCAGAAAGTAGCACTGACAACCATTAACATCTATTTCCTCTCTTTGCACTGGCTTAATAATAAACAGGCAGCCTCCATCTAAATCATGTCAAAGTTCAGTAGAAAAAAAAAAAATCAATATTACATTTTGGTAGAAGTTGTCATTTAAACACTGCCTGAACACTTATCCTGAAGTATGCGAATGATAAAATCAAAATGGCAAGGACATTCATGTTTCTTTGATTATTAAATGAACATTTGGTAGCCTAATTGTACACCATATGTCTTGTATTATTTATTTATTTATGCATGATAGAAATCTTCCAGATAATTTGCATCAGTGTAGCCTGACTTGTTTTAAAAGTTGCGTTTATGCATATCAAACGGATACCCATTATTACACTGAATGTCTTCGAGTCTCATTGAAATACTAACAGAATTGGAAACACAATACAAAACACAGAAAGAAAGCCTCATTTGTCACAGATTATATTAATTTATAAATGTCAAACAAAATTAGTTTTAAATCAGTGGTGTATATTGAGAGGTCTGTTGGAACATAACGCAGTTGCTTATTTGTGCGGACAAATACTTATAATCGTCTTCTTTCATACCTGCAGCTCTCTCGTATGCATGGGCCCCAAGTTTCTCTTCCTGAAGCTGGCTATCCAATTGAATTGTCTCAAGCTCTTTTTCCTTCAAGGCCAGCTTTTCCTGGAGCTACACACACACACACACACACACACACACACACACACACACACACACACACACACACACACACACACACACACACACACACCTCCCATCAGAAACGGATATGCATGAAATAATGTTCTGGCAAACACCAGCATTTCTGTCTTGGCATCATTACTTTCTGACAAAGTGAATCCCATACACCAAATTCAGACTGTTCCTGTTTGTTCTGTGGTAATTGCACCACTAGCCTCTTTGGCACATTTTTTCGGCTACTAATAAAAAAGAGGAACTGCTTTGTCGTGACAATAAATCCAAATCGAAGAGTGATTCTTTACAGGTTTCTAAATGATAAATGTAACCTCCTGTCTTAAATATTTTTCCTCTCAGTTTGTTTTTGTCCCAGCTCAACTTTTTAAAGACGGGTGGACAGAGCTGGAACCCTCAAAAAGCTCTCTCACATCTCTGCCAGCGAAAACACTCACAGGACATGTTCCTGCCTCTCTGTCAGGAGTCACAGCTACTTGCAAACGCAGGACATCAATTACAGTTGTGTCAGTGTGGCTCTCCAATTCAGCCCATTATGGGAAAGTTTCCAGATGAGCAAAGATCGACACAGTGACAGCTGCAGGGCCCAACAAAGACCTGCACAGCACCTGGCAATTCTGACAATGTGTTTATGTGTACTTAAGTAACATGAAAGCTGGAAAACTCCCACTCACTTGGTCAATAACGTTTTCTGGTACTGTCAATAAGCAGTGACTTTAAATTAGCAATAACAATAGTAGGGTCAATAAGCAGTGTACTTTGAAATAGCAAAATACAGTGCATCCGGACAGTATTCACAACAAAATGGATTACATTCTTTATTTCTTTTTTTTTTCTTTTTACTTGCTGCTGTAACATAGAAATCTCCCCATTGTGGGACAAATAAAGGTATATCCTATCTTATTTTCTTCAAAATTCCACAAACAATACTCCATAATGACTGCATAAGAGAAGTTTGTTTAAAATCTTTGCAAATTGATAAAAAAAAAAAAAAAAACAAGAAAAAAAGACATTGCCATGACACTCAAAATTGAGCTCAGGTGCATCCTGTTTCCACTGACAATTGTTGAGATGTGTCTACAACTTGATTGGAATCCACCTGTGGTAAATTCAGTTGATGTAAAGGTGCACACATGTCCATATAAGGTCCCACAGTTAACATTGCATGTCAGAGCAGAAACCAAGCCATGAAGTCCAAGGAATTGTCTGTAGACCTCCAAGACAGAATTGTTTTAAGGCACAGATCTGGGGAAGGGTACAAAAAAATTTCTGCAGAATTGAAGGTTCCAATGAGCACAGTGGCCTCAGTCATCCATAAATAGAAGAAGTTTGGAAAAACTAGGACTCTTTCTAGAGCGGAGCCGCCTGGCCAAACTGAGCGGTCGGGGCAGAAGGGCCTCAGTCAGGGAGGTGACCAAGAAACTGATTGTCACTCTTAAAGAGCTCCAGCATTTCTCTGTGTAGAGAGAAGACCTTCCAGAAGAACAACTATCTCTGCAGCACTCTACCTATCAGGCCTGTATGGTAGAGTGGCCACTCTTCAGTAAAAGGCACATGACAGCCCACCTGAAATTTGCCAAAAGGTACTCTGACCATGAAAAACAAAATTCTTTAACTCTTTGGCCTGAATGCCAAGCATCATTTCTAGAGGAAACCAGGCACAGCTCATCACCCGGCCAATACCATCCCTACAGTGAAGCATGGTGGTAACAGCATCATGCTATAGAGATGTTTTTCAGCAGCAGGAACTGAGAGACTGGTCAAGATTGATGAAAAGATCATGTACATGAATGCAGCAATGTACAGAGACATTCTTGATCAAAATCTGCTCCAGAGTGCTCTGGACCTCAGTCTGGAGTAAAGGTTCATCTTCAAACAGGACAATGACCGTAAGTCCACATCCAAGATAAGGAGTGGCTACAGGACGATTCTGTGAATGCCCTTGAGTGGCCCAGACTTGAAACTGATTGAACATCTCTGAAGAAAACGTGATCTGAAAATGGCTGTGCGCTGACATGCCCCTCCAACCCTTTGAAGCTTGTGAGGTTCTGCAAAGAACAATGGAAGTAACTGCCCAAAAATAGCTGTGTCAAGCTTGTAGCATCAAACTCCAAAAGACTTGAGACTGTAATTGGTGCAAAAGGTGCTTCAACAAAGTACTGAGAAAATAGTGTAAATAGTTATATACATGTCCTTTTTTTTCATTTTTTAATTGTATTAAATTTGCAAAGATTTCAAAACAAACTTCTTTCAGGTTGTCATTATGGGGTATTGTTTGTAGAATTTTGAGGCAAATAATGAATTTAATCCATTTAAAATAAATCCATGTAACCATAAACTTAGTAACGCTTTTTATTCCAAAAAAGCGTTACTACGTTTATGGTTAAATGGATTAATTTTAATTCATACTATCCATTATCTAGCTGTCTATATGCTGATCTACACTCAGGGCTTTTTTTTTTAAATAAAATCAGTATGCTATTTATATGATCAATTTAAAAAAAATTTAAGCTGAGGACCTCAATGTCCAACTGTGGTGCTGCATAATCAACAAAATACTAATTACGAGAACATCTTTTGGAAGGCTGGCCTCTTAAGTATACTTCCAGAGACTTATAAAATTTTTTATCAGGACATGATACTGAAGCTTTTCACAACCTTACAAAAATGCTTTATTTTTGTTAGCTTTTTTCTGTATCTACACATGCCGCTAGAAATCAAAAATGTATATGCCTATGAAAATGATCTAAGCTCAAGCAGTGAATGTACTTTAAAATAGTTTAGTTTTTATTGACCTTCTTATTGAGGTCTCGGAGCAAGTCCAGCTCCTTCAACAGGAATGTAATGTTCTTCTCTTTATCCAGGAATGGGACTTGCCTTTTGGTGTCATTGCTAAATTTGGAATTTCTATTGCCCTCCTCTGTGATTATTCTGAAAAAAGACAACAGTTCATTAGAAATGGTCTTATTAACCTCCCATGTGGGCCACACAAACGAATCAGTAACATTTTGGCATGCAATTATCAAATACACAAGGGATGCAATTTCCAACTTTCAAGAATATTACTGTTTTATTTACTTTTGAGATATTACGCAAATTATACAGTTGACCTTTAAGCTAATATTAAAGTATCACTGTGGTGTATTGGCAGGTAAATTGCTTCCCACTTTTAAGCCACAAATTTGATTCAGTTCTTATTAAAAAGAGATGAAAATGCAATGATTTATATATTGATCAAAGACTGTTCACATTGTGGTCTATTTATAACCACCTTACAATGGACACGGACTACAGAAAACATATTTTAGGGATATACTCAAATGCTTGATTTGTTGTGAAAGGTCAGACAGGTAAAAGGAAACAATGGTACAAAATGCACATTCGTGAGAATGAGAAAATAATATTTCTAAAACAAAAATGTTCACCATCCATTATGGAAGTGCTTGAATGCATTTCTGTATTCAGACAAAAGACCACAAAGCATCCACGTTCTTAATAAATTCTATAAATTTCTCTTAGCACAATAGTTTAGCCGTACTTATCTGGCCATTGGTATTACAAAGTGTGCTGACCTGGGATCTGTTGGCTCAGGTGTAATACAGTGTGATTTGCTAACAGCACTGTTGTCCGTCTCGTCTTCATCCACATCCAGGCTCTGCTTTGTAGGGGCTCTTTGAGGGGACAGCATCATGTCATCTATATTTTTAACTGGGTTTGGCAGAGGAGGTGGCAATGGTGGAGAGGGTCTATGCACTGGTTTGTCTATAGCCCTGGGAGAGTCAGAACCTGGGTAAGAAAATTAGTTATTTTTTTTTTTTTTAAGACTGAAAGTTTTATTCCGACAAAATTATTAATTTCCTCTTATTCTCTGTGTAAAGGAGCAATTGAATCGATCACACTGATTTGTAAAAAGCGTCACCCATAAAATAGCAAAACTATGCGGAGAGAAAAACGTCATGCCACAATGTAACGTCGCAAGACTCTCATTCTCCTGGTTTGAGAAGAAGGTCTGACAGCTGAAAAGCTGCTCTGTTGGTTTTTTGGCTGCTTTGCGTCAGCTCTCCAAAAAGGAAACTGGGTCTGGTCATCTTTCACGAGGGAATGTGGCGGGCCAGGATGAATGACTGGCAGCAAGGGAAAGCATGCTCCTCTGTCAATGTTTCTGTAGCGCTCGGGGCCAGAGTCACAGGCTAGGAGACAAACACAGAGGCCTGTCTCGCTGGCAGCCTTTCTGAGGATTCGCTTTGTTCGCCTGCTGAGGGCTGGCCCTCTCGCTTACTCTCTCACCGCCTCTGCACCAAAACCTACTGGCTATTCACACTCCATCAAAATCAATAGAGCAGCCATTAACACAGCAAATCATTTGCACTCGGTATAATTATCCAGTTGTGAGAAAATATGATTATATTTGATAAATCTAACGTGTGTAGCATTACCTACAACCATAAAATCATAGAAGTTCGAATTTTATTTATTTATTTTCTGTCAGCCAATTTCAAAAGCGAATACACAGGGTCAAGTTCTACACTCGGAAAAATGTCTCTCCTGCAATTATAAAATATACAGAAATCATTTCAACATCAATGTAATTCAAATAGAATCATACTCAAACATTGACACCTTACATTAATGCTTTAGAAGCACAGTCTGTAGAAAAAGAAATAGGGGTTAAAAAAATAAATATAATAATAATAATTGGGGGGGGGGGGGTGTTAATCGGAGTTAATAAATGCAATGTGATGCAGGAGTCACAGCCTTGCAACCACGATGTCCAAAAAGCTCCAGCTTAGCAGCCACAATTATTTAGCGAAAGGTCAGGTTTTGAAGTTGAGATCAGGGAGGTCTGCCTCATAGCTTTGTTGCTAGGGCTCTGGTCTCAGGATTGCTGGAGACAGTTATTAGTATTCTCTGTAAGACTCACCAGTGCAAACACCAAATTCAACCATGAATAATAATGCCAAACACACTTATATAAGCCCTTTTGTCACATGGCAAATACGCGACTTCTCGATACATTGTTCCTTAACCTGGGTTACTTCTTTAATTTTATTTCCCCTCTCTCAAAACGTAGCTGAGCTGCAACCAAGTACGAGTGTGTTTATAGTAGCATTTCCTCACAAATGGGAGAGCAGGCATTTAATCTAAACGGTGGAGAAGATCGAAGTTATTTCCTATGGGAACTTGCCAAAAGGAAATGAAAAATAAACCTGAGTGTAGAAAAATTATCGCAATTTGGTGTCATAGCAGCATCTGATAAAATATATACACTTTAGTTACAAGTGTAAATCACACACACACTTCCATATTAATTTACCAAAACAAAAAAATCACAATAACAATATAAACAAATAATAATAAAAAAAAAATTAATACAAATAATAATTAAACAAATAATAATTATAAAACGGCAACTATTATTCCAGTCTCTGTCCTAGCAGTTATTAAAAATCCGTGTGGTGAGCAGGAGCTAGAAGTGGTTTAGCAAGAGTCCAAATGTATATTTGAGCAGAGTGTCAGAATAAATTTGCGCTTCGGGAGCGTTTGGTGAAGGGTGGGTAAATACGCGTGTTGTCATTCCAACCAGTTTATCTAAATAGTGGCTCTGCCATAGTATTATGGCCTAAGCAAAGTTATTAGGCGACAGCCTGACACAGTGGTTGAAGGTGATTTACACTTGTAACTAAATGTTTATGTATTGCATGGAACAGCACGCGGGCAAACAAGGAGGCTCTTTTTGAAATCTTGAGCCATTTGTTCCAAACAGACAAACGCTTTAGTGGAAAAGAATAAAAGAAACAAAAGAATTATGGAGTACCACATTTATCCAAACACACAATAGCACAATCACATGATAAATAGACAATTAGATGTAAATGGAACAGTTTTCCTAAATTTCACTTTCAGCTATTGCATTCAAGGAATCACTATGTATTGTTTATTTGACAAAACAGAAAAATACAAACCCACAAACAATAATCAATTACAGTCATTTATTACAGTCACAATTTTTTTAAACACAAAATTACCTTTAAGCTTTTTCTCCGGAGCCGCTGTCTCCAACCTGGTTTGAGAGATATCTGGGCTGGAGCCCTGGCCACAGAACCTGAAAACAAAAATATCAGCCAGTTTCGAGAGCATGCAATCTAATACAGAGCATTTGTTTTGCAGAGGATGAAGGATATTGATGAAGTGGACATCGTCATGAAATGCTTTGATGGACTCGCCCTTGCTTTTCAAAGCCCCGAGCGCAGGTAGTACATGAGGTAAATATCAGCACTAAGGAGTGAGTGAACAAGAGAGATAATTCTGACTCAAAAAGGCCAGGGGGCATTCAGCCAGCAGAATACATCATTATTCCCCAAAAATAGGCAAATTAAAAAAATCCTCAAGTTAGAAACTATATAAAGTGCATGCTTTTTATTAAGTACACACAATTGATTTTGTATTTATCTACATAGTTTTAGTATCAAAACATCTTTTGTTTGTAATTTGTTTACTATTGTCTTGCTATAAAATTTATATTTAGCCACAGACAACAGGTACTGTTTGGAAAATAATTTTATAACAAGCACAATCAATTCAAAATACGTAATATGAGAGACACTGTCTAAATAAAAACAAAATGTAAGAATAACTAAATATGGAAGAAAAGCAAATGCACACGGAACAATAATTGTAATAACTCAACATCAAACTATACGATGTGCCGTTATTTTTCCCCTAAGTGCACACATACATCCTCACAAAAGAAATTATTTGTACGCAATTTCAAAATGAACAAACCAAGCAGTTGTGTTTTTTCTTAAACAACGTAACATCATTTTGGATTTAGAAAACATCTCTGCAAAGATGTTATTACGACAGGTGATCACTTGCAGCAATGTACACTGATAAACATTCCCACATATTACAAAACTCATCCTTAATTGTCGCGTGTGGGAGAAAGCCATTGACAAACAGTGTAAAATGAGCAGAGAAGCATCTTTACCCAGGTTGTGGTGTGGTCTCTGAACAATGGCGCTTTATAGGGGACGGCAGCCTTTGTTTCAGTTCCTCATTGACTTTGGGATTAGCTGGAAATATATAGAAGGTATGATTAATTTCTGAGAAGGGAGAAAAAAAAATGCTTTTCATCACAGGCACTCAGTCAGGTTCACTCCATTAGACTAGACTTAGAAAGGTTAGTATTAATTATAGCCTGTCAATATGATCTCAGGGGTGCTAGGTGGAAAAGCGATCTTTAATAACTCCTGGAGCATAGACAGCACAACAAGACAGGCAGCTTTAATTTGCAGAGTAAAATTGTGCTCCAAGACTTTGCTTTATCCCCTCCACTGTGTACCGGAGCTCTACCTAACAGTTTATGAAGGACTAATGAACGAGGGCAATTAACAAATCGTAATCCCGTCATGCGATCGTTTTAATGCTTTTAGCTATCTGGAAAGTAAACAGACGTTTAATACAGCTCAAGCCATATCAGATCCTTGTTAGGGAGCGCCAATTAAACTTCAGCTTCTAAGGTATAATTAAAATGACGGGGGATAATTTAGTTCCATAAATGCAAGTTAATTCATAAGCAAGCAACAAATAGGCAGGAGACAATTAAGAGGCATGGCTGACATTCAGGGATAGAGTCTGTTGCGATGTGCTTCCACAAGCAGCAGTGGGACTGGGCTACCCTCTAGTGGTGAAGCCAAAGACAAAAAGCTAATTAGTCCTAATGCAAGTTTACCAGTCAGCTTTGTTCTGGACACACAATCCATCAATATTCAGCACAGCCATAAACAATTTAAAGAAAATATTAGTTTGATCAACAGCCAAGATTCTGCCGCTGATTCACCTGAGCTTGTCTTGCAGCAATGCACATACCAAAGCCAAGAGAAGAGGCACGTCATCTGGACTGGACAGCATTCCCGAAATAATTTTGACAAATGCTGTATAATTTGGTCTCACATTTAAAATGGAATAATACAGAGAAAGAATGGGACAGAGAAAGAGAGGGAAGACAGACAGAAAAAAAGGGAGGGGGGGCATATTGGTAGGTTGGGTGCTAGACGGGGGGGTGACCCCCGGGGCAGATGCCAGTGGAACGTTATCCCTGCGTTGTAAGCCAGCACACACTGCTCACACACTATTCAGCTCAGACACAGTCAGGCGTGAACGGACAACTGGCTTTTTGTGCAAAACACCACGGGGCTCCATTAATCTCAGTGATAGACTCTGGGCAGGAGTTGGCCCTGTGCACAGGAGTTTTAGACAGAGAGGAGGAGGAGGAGAGTTTTCCAGCTAGTAGGTATGGCTGAGCAGTCTCGTAATCCTTTATCACAAACACAAGAAAAGTAGCTTTTGAAAAGAGAAAGGAAAAATAAAACGAGCACACAAACACGACCTTTCGATAGTCTTGTAATTTTCACAGAGGCACACTGCAAAGACCTTGGAAAGGGCGCTTTACCAAATAAATTTGGATTGATTCGCTGATTGACGCTGTTTCCTCAGAGAATTACCTTAGAGGAACTTAATGAAACTGCCATTCGGCAATAAACCAATACAGAGGAATAAAAAAGCGCTGCCTCTCATTTAATGAAAGTTTAAACTCGGTCGATTGTAACAGAGACCTGTTTCCTTTGAAGAGTTTCTGATGCCTTTACAGATGGTGAATTAGCATCACATCTACATTTCTACATGATCTGTAGCTTCCTCATGACAGATTTATGAGTTATTAGCATTAGCACACACAGAGATCTCCTGAAAACCCGCTTTCATAATAATGCTTTTGCACCGTGCTATTAATGCACTAGGCTTGCAGTCCAGACTCAGTTCCACTGCATTAAAAACTGCCTGCTAATTAACTTTTGACATGTTGGTCCATTATATCTAATCGCAATTACGAATGCATGCCCCGAAATCTTCATATAATAACCGAATACTTATCTATAGCAATAATTATCTATAGTAACACCATTTTCTGTATAGAAAAAAAAAACGTGGGCTAAATGAGTATCAAAAAACTATTTAAACTTTTCACATTTGTCCTCTACTGTCTCCCTGTAATCTTCATTTTCCTGCCTTGTAGACTTTAAGCTAATTGCCTCTGTGGGTTACTTATTATTCATGTTCAATTATTGCAGCGTAATGTCTTTAAATCCTTTTAAATGGCCATTCATGAACTGCATTCATTGAAATTGCCTTTGATGTATGTCAAAGATGAAATTCTTCAAAAAGAAACGTCTAAGCCCAATTACAATCAACCAATACCGGATTTTGCATTTTGTCTAATATAAACTAAATTTCATTAATTTTTTAAGCTCTTTTTAATACATTTCTACGGCAGAAAAAGTTTCCAGATTCCTCAGGCTGTCATTTGTATTCCAGCTGACTTTATGAATATTAATAACCATGTTATCCTGATTAAATGGGCTTCACACAAAATCCCCATGGATCCACAAGCTCAGGCTTCTCATCTTACCAATTCTTTATGAATTTTGATACGGACATTAATCTGGAAAGAAACTTAAAGCAGGTTTAATTGTACACCGTGCCTTCACTTTCCAACCATAATAGAGACACGATTCGGGAAGGATAAATAGATGCGTCGCAGGGTGTGTTTGAGGCGCTGCATGAACCGCTCTTGTTATTGTCACCATGTCTCTTATGTAGAAAAAATAGCTACAGTATAAGCACTGTACATTTGTCTCAGTAAGAAAAATCTATGCTTACATCTTTGGTTAATGCCTACTAGTTACCCCGCTGTCCATAGGAGTCAAGTTTCAGACAAGTAGGAAGAATTAAAAAGACAAACATATTTTGCTGTTATCTTTCTTCCCAGTTTATCTGGCAGGATCATTTAACACATGGCTTTTATCTGAAACAAACAACAACAAAAAACTGTACTTAAGAGGACATAACGACTTATTTAAATCAACTATTATATCCTAAATTTGAAAGTCTGGTCAAAATACATTTCCCTAACACATACAAATGGAGTTTGTTCAAGCAATTTATAGGAAATGAAGTAAAATAGTCGATTTATTAAATTTGGCATTCTATTATGAATTTGAGAAACATTTGACTGAGGTACCCTTTAGACACTTCTCATTTCATTTAACTGTCAAAACATGAAAAGAAAATGAGGAACACTTGCACCCTGTAATCTAAATGATAAAGATTGTTCTGTTTGAGTTGATAATTAACCAGTTAGGAAATATAAAAGCCTGAACTAAGAGAGACAGAATGGTGATTAACAAATGGACCAACATGCATTTAAAGCCGGTCACTCTTATTCAGGAAAAATGTTCTGTAGACATAGATACTGCTACATGTACACACTCAAAACAAGTTCTACGTTATCTTTGTAGCTAATAAAGCCAAATCTGAAAAAGAATTGTAATAGGTCGAATTGTGTACGAAATAGGCAAGACCATCACAAGTTCAAAATGACGAGCTCTAACTTTACGTCCACCGAGTGATTGAGTTTATAGCCCTTTGATGATTGAAATATCTAATAGGCAGATTGCGCTTTATGGCTTGCAGAATTGGTCTTATAGGCCTAAACTCATTCTGAGAGCAGGCGTGGTAGTAATTGAATTGAGATTGGGGGGAAAATGAGGAAGCAGTGCTGTCGCAGATCCCCCTGATGGATCCAGCCTCGGTCGCGTCTAACAAGCCGAGATTCGCTGATCCCCAGGCATTAACAGGGGAGGCACAATGACCTGCCAAATCTAGCAGGATGAGTGCCTCATTTTCCGAGTTCCAGCTAATTTGGGTATGGGAAAGCTGTAAGGAGAGGACAAGAATGTCCAACTCCTGCATTCATTCGACAGTGCAATCACCTCAGTGCGTTTTCTGTGAAGACAAACTACCCAGTAACGGATTCTCTAAAAGCAAGATGTTAACAGGCCATATTAGACATCATAGTGTTATATGTTTAAACTAAATTGTAGCAGTGCATGTGATATACACAGAGCAATTAAAAAAAAAAAAAAAAAAAAAAAAAGTTTAATTTGTGTTGTGTTATACAAAGAAAAAACTATTTCACTGTAATGTATACGTGGCAATTAAGGGCTGCTTCTTTTAAATTCTAATATGACTTTAATAAATGAGAGTTCATTTAGAGCCAGGCATCACGTATTATTTAATGTGGGTTTTTTTTTACCTGGATATTCCATGTACAATCTTCATACAGTGTATTTGTTCTCAGATAAATAATAAAAAACAAATTACTTACTATATATACACATTATAAATATGTATTATATAAAAACAGACAATTAAAGTCTAAAGAGTTTAAAATATTAATTATTTTAAGCATAGGACCATCAATGAGTTTATTAGTACAGAATAATGTGCATGCTAATGTTTCTAGCTCGAGAGACAAAGTTGTTTCAGGAGCAGCACTTTGACAAACACTGTGACAAACACTTTGACAAACACATCTATATATTTCATTTATGTCAATAGTGAATATTTTTAGAGACTCTGTACTTTGCTGAAGGTAACCTCAAAATTGGCTCAGTAAATACTGGCTAAGCTGAGATTTGCATTGGCTAACATTTGGGAGGGTGAGGAAGAAGTTATTTGAAGATGAGCTTAATGCAGTGAGTAAAAGGAGAAAACAGGAGGGAGAAAGGTTTCACTCTTATTTCCACACATTTCCAGGGAATATACCACAACATTATTGAAGCAGAAGTAAGACAATGAAGACCTTTATACTGATCAGGTGTCTTATTCATAAATGTTCCTCTTACCACAGAGATCTAAATATGGAATAAGGACTTTAATAAAAATTGGATCTTAAGAATTTGAACACATTTATTCAGTATTTAAAATCTCTATTACATGGTTTAATGAGGATAATACAGTACGATTTCCAAAAATGTGAGTCATTCGACAAATTTTAACGTTGAGGCATTTTTAATAGCAAGGGTTTTTCCCCCATCATGTGATTAATTACAAAAGAGTATTTCGTGATAAGAAAAGTGACTCACTAAAAGCTCTGTTCAGTCATGATCACTATGTACCTCAGAGTTTTGATTGATTTGTTGAACACATCACCACCCAACCCATGAATAAAAGAAATTCCTTTCTGTGTAACAAAATTTCCACGGTCAAAGCATGAGGTTAAAAGCGTTTTTAACCTGAGTGTATAAAACTGCTGAAAACAAAAGACGCATTGTGGTAAGTACGGTTGTGAAACTGGCGCAAAGTGGCGACACAAGCCATGAAGCTACTATTAGTCATTTTAGAGACGCCAAGCAGGAGAGGTGGGGCATGGGGACGGAGTCAACCCAAGGTCAGCTGTCTTATGAGAGACGCTCGGATTGGGAGTTGCACCCTCTCACCTGCTTGCTGTTTTTATTCACCTTATGCAACAGTTTCACCGAGTCTGTTACACAGGCGTAAAACGCCTTTTAAAAAGAACACTCCTTCACCTGACCAAGATGGAAACAAGAGCTTTATGTGGCCTTCGGTCAAATCAAACCTTACACATAAAGTCATTGTAAATATGAAATATAAGCTCTCTTCTTTAAAAAAAAAAAAAAAAGAAAGAAAAACACACAACAGTCAAACGGTTACAAATCCAGCTTTATTGCTGCGCATGCCACCTCGCCTTGAGCCCAACACTAAAACACACACATAGCTAGTGGTGTGAGAATCCTCAGCAAACACATCTACCTTTGTTCTGAAAATCCTTTTTCCAACACGCACTGCAAAGTTGAACTTTCGTGACGGCCGAAGTGCCGAATCCAAACAGAGCTTTTCTCTCCCTCTCAGTGTTGTTTTTTTCAAAAGGATGAATGATTCTTGTACTTCGATCTGTCCTTCAGGCAACCTAAACCTTGATGAGCAGGGCATGAAGTGCCAAGACATGAGCGTGAACACACTAAAAATTTTTCGTTTCCTCTCAACAGAAATGTTCTTAGCAACAATGAGCTTATATTATTTATATTTATATATATATATATATATATATATATATATATATATATATATATATATATATATATATATATATATATATATATATATATATATATATAAAATCAGTATTCTACCACCAGCTCATTAGTGGTATTGTAGGAGGCTAAGGCATGTAGGTGGAATGTGTGAACATCTTTGCAAATGTACATCTTTGCGAATATTTATTAAGTAGCTGATATACAATTGAATAGCGTATAGTATATACCCATAGGCTCATAGAAATAACCTCTGCAGGCTCATGTGCAGGTATGTTTTCTCAAAAGAACAGCAGAACTGACTTCCACAAAGTCTGTCTTAAGACCGTGTTTATTAATTTTTTTTATTTTTTTATGAATCACAAGAAACTTTAATTATCAGTATTTTTTAATGAATCATCAGATCAGTAGTTGGATTTATTATATTTTCCAATAGCACTTACTGGTTGTATTACTTACTAGTTGTACAGTTTTTCATTGCTGGAGTCAATGCATTTGATGTTGACTGAGGAATTCAAGCATTTTATTTAGAATCATGTCCTTCCAACATAAGCTTAAAATAAATAAATAAATAAATTTTAAAAATAAAGTAAAGAAAACATTTTTTTGAAAATAACTCACTTTTCAAATATTAAAATAAAAATATACAACTAAATTTGATTCCATTATAAATTCACATCGGAATCTGTATCGGTCAATACATTTTCACGACTATCTCTCCACCACATGAAAAGGACACCAAGCCCTGAGAGTGTGTTTCAGAGAGGGAATGAGTTGAAGGATTGAGGGGAGGCCAGGGCAACAGGACCAGGCACTCAGTCTTCATTACCACTTGATGTTTGAACACAGGCCACAGGAGAGACCGTTTGAATTGCTCCCTGTTCAAACAGTTCCCAAGCATCTGTGGTTCACACCAAAGCTGGGCCTGTTTGTTTTCCTCTCTGCTTCATGGACCATCACTAGGTCTTATGGAATCCCACAACTGGGTGGCAGCCTGGTTTGCATCGTGGGCGTCAGTTCAACTAAATTTAGAATAAATGCAAGTTGGTGCAGAACCGTGACGGAACAGTGTCGCAGTAAAATAACTGCATTATTCTCAAGATAAAATGGAAATCCACTTTACAAACTGTCGTTGGTAACAGGAACCCAGTTCATCTACCTAAAAACGAATGCTTATATTAGTCTTTTCAATGCATACGACATCTTTGCAAGCGTGCATATTTTTTTCACACAAAAAAGACCAACACAGTTTGTGTGAGAATTGTTTTTGTGGCAGATCATAGTAAGCAGCCTTGTCTCAGTTAAGCAATGCCCACCCTGAGTCTATTCCTTAAACTAACACACAGAGACAAAAGGGGACAGAGCCCATGGAATCCCTCGATCTGTGTGCACACAATTCTGCCTTGCTGGACCACCCACTTAGGCAGAGGGCGAGCCTATTAGGCCACACGGCACTCAATTCCAGGGATTTTGAACTTCAATGGGACCCACAAGGAAGCCGCGTAGCTGGCTGCAAACGTGCCTCCTGCCCTCATAGGAGCTGAAGCACGATGCGCAATCAGGGTGGGTGGCTAGTGAGGAGAAGAAACAAAAAAAGACAGAATACCGCACCATGACTGTGCCGTACCACCAAAAGCTAGAGTTGGCAGAACAGAACTGATAGGACCAAAAAGTACATTTCCTGCCTGGGAGGATAGTGCATAGGGAAGGGGACCAGAGGTTAGGTCAAAGGTCAATCCACCTGCTAAGAACAAAGAATATCGAGACTGTAGCTTTATTTCTCCCTCCTTGTGAGAAGCAGCAATTCAGCTCCATAGGAAACATGGCCTATTTGTTATTATGGATGTGTGTGAGTGTGTGTCTGTGTGTGTGGGTGTGTGCACCGAATTTGGACTGCAAAGAACAATTTAACCGTGCAAGGAAACAACCCGTAGCCAGACCACAGATCAGTTGTAATAACACAACCCTGCCCATGCGGTAAGCTTATCCCAAACAACAGTGGACAAATAAACACAGCAGGGATGCAGAATGTAAAATAACACGCTTAAACACAATTCCTCGCACATGAAATTTAATTCTGGATTAAAGTTGCAAATATAATATAATTATCTTAGAGCTATATAAGATTTAAGCAAACATTTTATGCAAAACTGATCTGGCTGTTCATCGTCATAGCGACACAATGCAACTTGGGAATAAATGTGATTTTAAATAACATTTTACTTTTTATTGGCCATGTCCTTCAAAATGTTTTAATGTTTCAAACATTAGCCTCATTATGCAGTGTTCTGCTATTTGATATTGCTGAAATTAATTAATTTTTTTAATGTAGAGTTCTAATGTTGAGACAGATATATAAATAATAATTCGTGTTGCATGTCTATAAACTCAGCCAAAGCACAGGCTACCAATGGGTTTCATTTAAATTCTTTACATGTTGAAATTTCGATAGTTTGTTCTCTATATAGCCTTAAAAACTGAACTGATGTGTTGTTTTCCTGTGCATGTTTGTCCTCCTAAAAGTTAAATTATTTCCATTTTTAAACTCTGGTAATCACTAAAAGTGAGAAAGGGAGTAAACAGCATATGAGTATCACAGACCTTTCGACAGCTGGTATCTGATTCCAAACTGAATTGACTAGATTATGTTCATTTCAATAAGGCTCATAACTATCCAACTTGATCAAAGCCTGACACTGAGTGTGTAAAGCGTTCATTTAACTGGCTTTTTGCAGGAACATAGTGTTCCAAATGTAAAGAACATAAAAATGCAAGAAAAAAAAATTGAATGTTGTTTATATTAACGGTGGCTTATTTTTCAAAGGTTATAAGCAGAAAAGCTTTTTTCTTTTCTTTTTTTTTTTTTTTTTTTTTTTTGGACAACACCTGAAATTTTTTGGCTGTTTGCCAAAATTTAGCCTTCCTGGCATCCAACAGGTTTTCCTAGTTCGTGTGTGTGTGTGTGTGTGTGTGTGTATGTATGTATGTATATATATATATATATATTACATACATACATACATACATATACACACACACACACGAGCCAACGTCTAGAAATAGGTTATAAAATATAAGATATTAAGATAGAATACGATTACATAAACCTACTGCTAGACATTTCTTTTTGTTTCAAGCTTGAAAATGTCTTGTTCTTATGGCAGATACAATCAAGTAATAGTACAAGAAAATATAAAGTTTGAAATCAGCTGATACAAATAGGGATTATTAACCTTACAATAGCAAATCCTTTATAACTCAATATATATAACAAATATTTTTTGCAGCAAATATGGTACAAATGTTTTGTTTGCTCTTTATAAAAAGTGCAGCAACACTAAACATGGTGATTAGACATTGTCTATTGTAAAATCAATTTTTATTATTTAATTTTTTTTTTTTTACCCATCCATAAATTTAAACTCTTTCCCTCAGAGATTGCCAGACTTCTTGCTGTGAAAGGACAAGAAATTCAACTGGACTGAGGATTATGGGGTGAAAATAAATGTGCATTATACCAAAAAGTAGGCTCAAATTAATGTTTCCATGGATCCTCTTGTTTATAATTTCATAATATTTACAAATAAATAAATAGCATTGATAACATTACTTTGTAATCTGCTTAACTAACGCAAATTTATTGTCCAAGTTCTAGTTCGGTGAAACATATAGTACAATGAGCTATTGTACAAAAGAGTTTAATGCTTAATTCAGTAACCTCTAATGAGAGACACAAAACTGGTTACAATTTTTCAAAAGGTTTTCCAAATGGCATTTTTTCCCACCTTTTTTCCCTTTTCTCATATATTTCATGGTGTACCAACACAAGGTCACCATGGACTAACTTTGGCCCACAAGCCCTTGCTTGGTCATCTCTGATCTAGTTAAATAGTCTATGGTCAAGGATTTAATACAAGTTTTAGAAAGAATTAGGGCCATCTACATGTTCATCAAATCCTACCTACAAAATCCTAACTGAAAAGACCATTACCAGTATAGTCATTATCATTACCTGCTGTATGCTGTACATCGAATTTACAACAGCTGGAATGGTTTCATGTTTTCATAGCTAAGAGACACTGAACAAAGGAGAAGACTAACCTGTATTGCAGTGCATTATGAAATTTCTGTTTGGGCATTAAAAGAGAAATTACGTGCAGTCCTTACAGACACATTTATGTATGAGAGATTGTTCAGATGTGGTGCACTTAATTATTCACCCTTCCCCACGGGCACATTAAAAATGGGCAGGCGGCCCTGTCTGCAGGTGCTCGCCCTTGCACGCACAACTGTTCATCTGAAGCCTCGGGTGTCAGGATATGTGCTAAGTAAGATCCTGTTTCAGGTATTGGCCTCCACCCATCTCTAGGATGCAGTGCTTTAGGTCACAATGCACCAGGATGTCGCAGCCTATCGGTAAAACGGCAAGCCAAGCATTACATGAAAAGCAAACACAAACAACACCAGAGGACATGGACTGAAGGTCACATTTCAAACATCAGCCTTCACAATACACACTCAAGACTGCCAATGCATACAAGCCACTCATGTGAGCTCTTTTTATCTAGATGTAGTTTTCCTCTTAAATGCACTGGAAACATCTGCCACATGATATTCAGTAATACACAATCACTCTGTTTTTTTTTACAAAGTGAATTTGTTTAGCCAGAAAATTCATTTGAATCGTTTTGGTGTCTATCCTGCCAAACAAGATCAGAGAGAAAATACACTGCAATGGCATCAAATTTCATTCAGACACTCTCTTATTATTTACATGTTAATAATTTAATCAATTCTTCTTTAATTAAAAAAAAAAAGTTATGCGCTGTTGAGGAGGATCCTGAACAACAGGAACATGGAACACATGTTACTATTGTCATTATTATTATTACATTGATTTAATTTTATTTTCCCTCTTTCTATGCCAATCTTTAAACAGTTGAGGTATTATTACTTTCACACAACTGCTGCACAGGAGAATGCTGTGACTAAAGGGTGTAAAAATATAAAGAATCCCCATTTACACCAATTTCAACTAAGATCAATAGTTAGTCAAATTGAGAGCCATAATCAGTGAGTGAGAAGTCAGCATAGCCATAGCTTTTTTTTTTTCCTCCCCAGATTGCTTTAACAAATAGCAAGGCTGCCCCCTTGTGGCTATTCTTTATGTCTGCAAGTTCATTCTGCTTCAATTTAGATTTAGATGAAACGCTGGATTCATCAGAATCTCTCATCATTTGAAGAACATATAACGCCTGTCACTGACTAAGACGACTTTACCATTACATTATCTTCTCACCCCATGATCAAGCACATACTGTATATGCACACTGTAGTTGACAATGTCTAGAGTCCAAAAATTTTCTGGCAGTACATCAGTGTCACTAAAGCTCAGGTATATTAATAGTTGTGCATCATGTGGTTTGGGTATTAAATTTTCTTTGATATGTGCAAAACAATTCTGCAGTCAGTAGCGAGGGTGAACTATTATAACCATTTTTGACAACAAACAGCTTATAAAATTCAAACATACCTTTGTACATATCAACAAGTGAATCCTTTAGCTCTTGTTTCAGCTTCCATGGCATCAAATGGTTCTCCTCCTCACCCTCTGAGCAGCTCTCCCTGAATCATGAGAAGATGGCATTAGAATAACATTTATACTATTTTCAAAATAGTAGGTACAAATGTAATCTTGTATTTTGTCATGTAATAAGCTGCATCACATTTGCGTCGGTAATACGTGTGTGCACTTCAACCGTGGTATAAAAAAAAGTTTATTCCGTGTCCTTTCTTTCCAAGGAAACAGCCAATTACCTGCTGATGTTGTTGAATGTACATTTTTTTTTAAAACAATATCAGTATCAAATGATTGAAAATCAAGTATGTACTAGTAAAAAAATGTTTCCTTACGAATTATTTGAATGGATAAAAGTTTCAGCACTGAACCCTTTATGAAATGCAAAATAATACAGTAGGGTTCAATAGAGAAAATATAGGAGTCGCCCTGAAGCACAAACTGATTGAAGTGACAGACTTCGTCGTTTTATTAGTGTGTACTTGATTTTAAAGATAAGATATCAACATGCTTGAAAACAGTGTTCAGCTGTGTGGACTACACAATCAGATGACCATATCTGATCTGAAACCAGATTTCAGGATCTGACTCAAATGTCTAATGGATGAAGCACATTGTACATTATGAATATAGTGACTCCATTACAAAGACAAACTTGAATGACTATTTAATAACGTTATAAAATGTAATATAAATGTTATATATGTGTGTGTGTGTGTGTGTGTGTGTGTGTGTGTGTGTGTGTGTGTGTGTGTGTGTGTGTGTGTGTGTGTGTGTGTGTACCAACATATATAATTAGTGGTGTTTTGCTGCAGTGATATTTTTTTCTGTTTATACTGAATTTCATAAAATACATTTGATATTATTTTACTAAGTTCTTACTACCTCAAATTATTTTAATTTTTAGAACGTTGCTCAGTTACTGAAATTCTATTTATGATAGCAGGATTATGTAATTGCTAAAGATAATTAATCACTGAAAATATTTCCAATTAAAACCTAAACCAATATAAACAGTGTATAGTAACTACAATTAAATGAGCATGAGCTCAAAGTTCATCTTTTTTTTAGCTTTCAGCTTATTTACATCCAAATAAACTGAACAGTGTAAGAACTGCTGCATTTTAATGTACCAAGTCCCACCCACATTTAAAAACTAACGAGGCCAACAATCATTATTTTAGAAGTTGAAGAAACGATTATAATTCTCTGAGAACTACAGATAACAGCTGACGCTGGGTTTCTGTCCTGGTGATGTTCTGCCAAGTCTTTACTCCAGCTGTCTTCAGTTCCTCTAGTTTATAGGGCATTATATTTACAGAAAGTGAGATGAATGCTTAATTGTATTCAGGCAGAACATTGTATTTCCTTAGGTTGAGAAAGTATCGTGCTTATTTCGAAGTATGCATTGTCAATTCTCACTGGTAATTACAATCACAGTTAAATGGCTTTTGAAGCATCTGTCAGAATGTGAGCCAATAATATAGCCTTACAAACTTAAAAAATGCATCTTGTTGCTTTTATTAGTTGGCAGTTTTTATCCTCCTCCATATTTTTCCCACAAAATAATTCATTCTCTTTAATAATCTTTTTCAACTTTAATGTGGTGTTTGTGTTTTTGAGGCTCACCAATGGTTTACATTTTGTGGTAAACCCACTGTATTTACTCTGATAAAACTTTGACACATCCTAGAGGTAGTTCTTGATCAGAACTGTTTTAAAGTATCTTCTATCAAATACCATAGTTTTTTAAGATAAGATAAGATAAGATAAACCTTTATTCGTCCCACAGTGGGAAAATTTCTGTTACAGCAGCATGAAAAAAAAAAATAAATGCAAATATATAAAAACTACTATGGTGTTCTGAGCCTTTCTGTGTTCCTGAGCTCAACCTGAGCATGTCTTTGCTTTAGTTCAAAAATCATGTTTTGATTTTTCAGCCTAACAATGGATTGATTTATCGGAAATTTTTGGGCTTCTTATAGAGAGAACAACAGATTCGAAAACACAGAAACCTGGCAATTCAACAACACAATGATTTTGATGTGAATTGTCTTAAAGATAAATTAAAGATAAATGTCTGTCATATTGAGGTCATATTCATTACAGCAAACAACTTTGTAACTTTCTAATTATTAAAGGACCATACAATACACTTAGTAATTCACATTCTATTAGCTCCATCAGTTGTGCTTTCATAGTTGTCAAATCCTTAAAAAAAAGTTACAAATCTCTCTAGTCAAAAGTCAACATATAATTTGACCGGGGATGCCCATATATTTGCATACACCTGTAGCTGAACATCATCATCTTCTTCTTTCGGCTTCTCTTATTAGGGGTCGCCACAGCGGATCATCCGTCTCCATACCCCCGTCATCTACATCTGCCTCCTTCACACCAACCACCTGCATGTCTTCCCTCACCACATCCATAAACCTTCACCTTGGTCTTCCTCTTTTCCTCCATCCTGGTGGCTCCATCCTCAGCATTCTTCTACCGATATACCCCATGTCCCTCCTCTGCACATGTCCAAACCATCTCAATCTCACCTCCCTCACATTGTCTCCAAAACGTCCTACAAGCTCTGATAAACTGATTTCGAATCCTGCTGAATTTAGCCCACGTATGCTGTACAAACTAGGGTTCAACACTACGTTTATTGCAATAAAGATTAAAAAGAGGAGAACAGAGCTGTTCACGTTCACCCATTTACAAACTTCATATGTAAAGAAAACTAGATAAAGTAAACAAGCCTGTGTACATGTGTTAGACCAAAAGGATGACATCAGAGTGATCACACCAAGTGCTAAGCTCGGTCTCTCTTACACACACACACACACACACACACACACACTCACCTTTTGGCACACAGTTCATTCTCCAAGGTGGAAATTTTATGTTTCGCTCTCTGAATTGCGGTTTTAACATCGTATGCCATGCTGTGACAATTCATAGGTTATACCTGCGAGGTTGCCACTAGTGTTATTTGACCATCAGAGTCCATCAGAGCAGTTCATCTCAGCTTACACTTGCAATGCAATGCAACTTGATATACAAAACAACAAAGTCCTCACATCAGGAGCCGACACACACACACACACACACACACACACACACACACACACACACACACACAGCTTGACAATCCAAAACTTCTCCTCAGAAGTCTAACTGTAGCGAGAACACCAAGAGGACTATTTTCTTGTATGCAAACAATATGTAAAATTGTAGCAAATGAGCTCACTAGCTTGCTAGCTGCCTAATGCTGCTTTCTTTTCTTCTTTAACCCTTTTTGCAGGTTCTTGTAGGTAAATGAGTTAAAGCTAACCAGGCTAGCGCACTGTCCCAAATGACTTTAAAACTTAAGTTATTCCAGGTCATTCAAATACAATGCAAAAATGGACACTGGCTGTGACGTTTATTATACACGAGCATTGACTTACCAAAGAAACCACCAAGAAAATGGTTGTCTTTCTTTAAACGAACTACTTTACAAAGAAAAGTCAGTGAAGCTGCATTTTCTACAGCTGCAGTCGGGTCAGACACGCTCCATTTTACAGTCCATGAGAAACAATGAAGGAAGTTGGGGGGAAAAGAAGACTTTTACACATTTTGTCCACCAGAGGGCAGACTGCAGAGAGCAATCACTCAAAACTCACTCTAAAGGCCATATTTGTGTTTTTCTTAAACTGGAAACTTTTCTTTATATTCATATATATTCATTTATTATTATTTTTTTTTATTATTTTTTTTTTTAATTAGCCTTTTAAGCTGCACTGGAGATAAACCTTAGTGAACTCAGTTCAGGACCTATTCAGTATTATCACTGAAAACCTCAATTAAAGGTAATCAAATAAAAAAGTGCTAGTTTAACCACAATTCACTAGTTGGGCTGTAAATGTTTGGTTGCAAGCAACATTATGATAAACTACATCTATAAATTATAATATTATGCAAGCTGAAAAATATATATATTGCTGCTCTATGCGTAAAAGCATAGCAGGCAACACAGCATAACCTACGTGATATAGTTATTAGCCAATTTCATTAAATGTATTTGCCTATACTATCATCATAACATGAGATGAGTGATACATACACACCTTAATCTTTTGCAGGTTTTCCCCTACTCTTTTACTCTTTTTTTCTCAATTGGGCTCCTAAATGTTTAAACCTTTTTTCGTCATAAAAAATTTCGCCAGGATTTTAATTTGGATTCAGGTCTCCTTATTGACGTGACGTCACCCAATCCCCGCCTCTCCTTTCTGAGTGTATGAGTGAGGGAACTTCTCCAGGCGGTGGGTGCACACTCCGAGTCCCGACCAGGTTCACTGATATAATAATCAACACGCCCGTGCAAATAAACGGTAAAAAAATAAAATAAATAAATAATAATAATAATAAAATTCCATGTCTCCTGAATCCACCATTGATTATGCCCATGTCGCCTGAATCCGCCACTGCCAAGCGGCAATCAAAACAAGTTCAACACAGAGCGCGCTCTACTCTGATTGGTTGTTTGCTCTGTTAGATTGACCAGTTTAAGTTTTTATCCGCTCATAAATAAAAAGGAACCGAGGATTTTGCGAAATGTGTTTGAGTAAAAAAAATCAGATATTTGACTTAGAAATGAATTTAAATGTAGTCTCAACAATCGGAAATACTTGAGTAAAGTACAGATACGCGAAAAAAAAAAAAGCTACTTAAGTACAGTAACAATTTACATTTACTTTGTTGCTGTCCACCATTGGTAACAACGTGTTATCCAATACACACGTACATTCTTCACACAAGATCCTTATGATCATTTGTTCCATTGCACCTAACACAAACCCCGACCATGCAAATACACCTGAGAGTTCCACATGATCTCTTGGTGCCTATGTGGGTTTACTGTAAGTCTCCACTTTCCTCCCACTGGATTCTCCTGCCTTTCTCCCTGTGTTTCAGAGAAGGTTCTGGATCCATCATGAACAAATTAAAGCAGGTACTGATAAAATGTGAATGAATGTATCAAGAAATGAAAAAGAAGAACCAGAAAGAAATCTCAATGTAGTTTTATATATATATATATATATATATATATATATATATATATATATATATATATATATATATATATATATATATATATATATACATATTAATTAGCTTGTAAACTTGTGGATGGGGATTTTTTTTTAAATACAATCGAGAAAAATAGACATGTTGAAGTTACAATTCGAAAACTAATCCTCCTTCAACAATTTTAATCCAAATCCAGCATTATTACCTTGACTTGATACCAGAATCAGGTATATCATGTATTTCTGGCTTGGTTTACCTGAAACCACACCAATCAGTATAAACCACACACAAGAACACAAATTTTGATATCATGTATATTTCATAGTTGCTAGTGTAGTGCAAGTGTAGGTATCTGATTTCCTTGGCTATTACTTTATGCAAAGCATATATGAAGCTAATACACTGATGTAATCATTAGGCAGATCATCAGGGAAGCTTTACATATCCTGTACATATTAATTCATTAATAGCACCTAATATGCACCTCTTAGTGCATATTTTTGTTCTTATAAAACCCGTTCCTGAAAACCAGGACATTTTAAAAAACAAAATCCTGAGACTCATAGGCAACTTTCTTATGGCATTTGGCAGATGCCTCAGTATCCACAGCGATTTACAATTATCTTATTTATACAAATTAGCAGTTGAGGGTTAAGGGTTTTACTTAAGAGCCCAGCAGTGGCAGCCTTAGTTGAACTACCCTGTACATTCTTCTGTGCATCATACCTTACAGACACAGAGCAAATGTATGCTTCCTCTATGGAAACTTTTGCAAGAACCTTTTACCACAGTTTAGGTATTTCACATCAAAGTAGTGAGGAGCAGCATGTTTTTTCGTTAATAAAAAAACAAGTAAAGAAAAGTGAAATATTGAAAATAACAATGAAAATACTATGATAAAAAACAGATTCTTGAAAGATGTATTTAGTTAAAGTGAAAATGGTTTTTATTTTATTATTATTATTATTATTATTATTATTATTATTATTATTATTATTATTATTATTATAAATCTCCTTACTGCCCACGCGTGGCAATTACACGACGAAATACAAGCCTAAAAAGCACGTAGTTGTTATTCAAACCCGAATTCCAGCCCCCACCTTCCAACTTCCCCCAAACCACCCACAATATTCTCTCTCTCTCTCTCTCTCTCTCTCTCTCTCTCACACACACACACACACACACACACACACACACACACACACACACACACACACAGCCCTTTCAAGGCGTCAGGGCCCCTGCTAAGGTTTTGGATCTTGTTTTGCAGTACTCTGGATGGAGATGCTCTTATGTACCGCTAGAGGGCGCCAGCTGCCATTTCTCCCTGTGGATCAAAAACAGTTGGGAGTCTCCTCCAGGGCTGCCTGCTGTTTTATTTGCAACTTTGTTAGTCGTTTGTCGAATCGGAATGTAGCGTTCAGTTCGACTTCCTCGCTTTAGTATGGAGAGTAGTGAAAGCTTGCATTATTGTAATCCGAGGTTTGTTTTTGCTGGAGTGTGTGTCGCTGTGTAGCTTCTGATGGGCTCCTGCACTTCCAGCGACAAAACCTCATTTATCTCGCCTGGTCGAAGTGATCTCAAACTGATCCAGATCTAACTCCTATTAGATTATGGTACAATGGAGGTAGATCTGTTGATGTTACTCATGTTTCTTCTCTACGCGAGCAGAGCTCAAGGTAAGTGATATGAACTCGTTGGTAGCTACTTTATTCTTTAACGAAACTATTTTAATCCCAGGTTTTTTTTCCCTACAATTCTGTTTTATTTGTAGAGCTCATTTAACAATGGACATTGTCGCAAAGCAGCTTTATATAGATAAATAGGTATGAATTGATGTGTTAATGTCTGTAAGTGTATCCCTTATACATTTATCCCTAGTGAGCAAACCAGTGGCCAGGAAAAACTATCTGAGAAGGCAGGAGTTAGAAATCTTGAGAGGAACCAGTTCAGAAGGAAACCCATCCTCATCTGGGTGACCCTGAATTTCCATTATTTACAATTCCATCATTGTTGAGGTGCATTGTTCAGTACTGTTTATGCAAATTTCAGTCCTAAGCCAATTATTAAGCAAATTATTAAGAAGTTTAATTGTGCAGGAATTTAGAGCATGGTATGTTATTATTGGTGAAATGATATCATTACAGAAGCCACACTGCGGGTTAATATTTACAGATATGCGTACAGTGACAGCTCTTGTTTTTTTTTAAATACAGCCACATTTTTGTGACTTTGATATGTAATTTAATAGTCAGATCATAATAGTTACTGATGGTACATTATGTATTAAAAGTATTGTTTTGACTACTTTGCCGGTTAGAGCCAGCTGCCCTTCCACAGTGAAGCGCTTTCATCCTGCTGCAACGTGCATTACATCTGCTGGTCTGACTCACGACTTGGACTTTGTAAGGGGCTGTGCTGTGGCTCAGGCACAATGGACAGCACACAACCACATACAGTACAAAAGCTGCCTAAGTTGCGGGAAATGTGAAATCTGCCATGATGGTTCACAAATTTGGAACGTTAAATGCCAAAATCGATGAGTGCTCTAAAAGCTTTAGAGAACAAGTTGGACTGTCAAAGACCCTGCTGTCTTTAATAAATATAATAAATATAATGAGATTAAAGCAATTCTATTATAGGTTTGGACTACAATTGCCACAAACTGGTTTGCTATCAGTTCTTCATCAGTGAACAGCTGATCATTAAAAAAAAAGAGACTTCATGATATAACTAATGAGTTTCCTGGTTACATGATTGTAGTTTATGACCATATAATACACAGCAAGGGAATTTTTTATGATACCAACATGAAGATGGGTTTGCCTTTTCTGTTTCTCTCAAGGGTTCCTCCTCATATTGTGTCAGCGTTTTCCCTTGCCACTCATTAGAGATAAAACCACAGTGATATTCTTATTAATTAAAATTTATATTTAGAAATTATTTCTTTAAAGCTGTTTTGTGGCACTGTCTATTGTCAATTATCTGTATATAAGACAATTGTTATACAAGTAAAATTTTATTTAGTTTGCTTGTAAGAAATGCTGTGAGGTTCATATTCTTCCTGTGTGCTGTCAGGGTTGAAGTTTACCAAGAACCCAGTCAACCTCACTGTAACACAAGGAAACATGGTCCGTCTAGGGTGTGCTGTTGAGGGTTTAATCGAGCCGGAGATTGTGTGGATGAAGGACGGAGAAAAACTCTACAGCATGGACCAGATGTACATCACTATAGACACCCATCATTGGGAGACGTATCACAGGTAAGAGCCACTGGAGAAAGTGTTGTGATTTATTTCTTCCCACATCACACCACATCTGTGTGATGATTACTAAGGCAGCAGTAAGTTAATTATTCTATACTATTATAGAATATTATAGAATTATTATACTTCTATAATATAAAATAAAAAAATGTTTAATGTTTTTTTTCATGGTACAGCTTTAAAGTTGGAATGCACTATGAAAAAAATAATTGACTTTTTGTATAAATATAAAATATATTTGTGTTTGTTTTTTCCTATTCAAACCTCGAAGTAAGCATGTAATGTTTTTAATTGAATTAAATCAGGAATGCTAATTGCTTGTTAGGGTCTGTATAGTTTCTAGCAAAGGGGTTTTTCTTTCACTAAAGGTTCCAAGTTGGTGGTTAGTAATATGATCAGTAAACTTTGAACATTTGATGAACTGTGACTAAGCATTTTACACTGTCATAGATAGCAACAGCATTATATAAAACATCGCTTACAGACTGCTCAAGAAGCCACAAAACTGTTTCCACAGGAATTTTAGGATTATCACTAAGGACCATAAACTGTATCTTTAGGTTTTGTATGCATGTGTTTTCATTTCACCTTTGGATTATTGTATGCCTGTTAGACATTGAACCATCCCCAGCCACTCTTAGTGCCGGTCCCAAGCCCGGATAAATTGGGGAGGGTTGCGTTAGGAAGGGCATCCAGCGTAAAACATGTGCCAAATCAAACGTGCGGAGGATCCGCTGTGGCGACCCCTAACGGGAGGAGCCGAAAGAAAGTGGTGGTGTATCTGGAGGAATTGTTGAAAGTTCTAAGTAGAGTCATTTAACAGATAGGTTCCCTTAAAAGTTCTTTGTTATATCCAGAACCATTAAATATGCAAAAATCTTTGCTGAATTCTTTGATTTTCAATATTCTTTTTGATTATCTTGAATATCTTGAATATCTTGTGAGATCTGTCCAGATAGCACATACTGATCATTCTGTGAGTATATCAGTATATGTAATTGCTTAAGTAAGCACATTTTTTAAAACGATGTTTTACACATTTCAGATGTACCACTATAGGCATGGAACAAGAAAATAGCATAGGTAACAAAGCAATGACAATGCTGTAAATAAATAGCAGTTGTTGTTGTTGGGGTCCATTCATCTGTTCAGAGCTGGTTGTTCCAGTTTGACAGAAATAACCCCTTTCAAACCAGCTGACCTTTCTATTTAGATTGTGTATACCCTGCAGAAAAAAAGACTAGAATAGTCTATCCTGGTTCCACACACATAAGCAGTGAGATCCCATCTGGTTTTCGAGCAAGAGATGGTTTATCAAAAGGGTTTGCTTTATTAATGAGCAATGCTATGCTGTCTGACCACCTGAATCCAACACCAAGCTGCATAATTCAGCATACATCATTAATGTGTTTTTAATAATAATGATTATTTAATAATAATATTCTTATATTGTCCCACGAGTGAGTTCTTTTGATTATCCATATATATTAAAACATTTTTAGAGCATTTTAGCATCAGTTTGGTCACCTGCCAATTTCTGCCAGCCTGCTCTCCACTATCAAATGACAGCTGGCAACCATGTATGGTGAAGTCTAACATGCTTTTTCCAAGACGTATGAAGCCAGTTACCTGCAGCCTTTTAAACTGGGCAGTGTAATTGTGTAATACTCCTCATTGGGGATTTGCACCCAGAGAGCACAATCAATCGTGGGCAGAGTGTAAACCCAGGAGCTAAATTGGTTATGTGCCCATTTTCCTCTGAATCGCATGCCTTATTACCATACATATCTGTCTAAAATGTCTTGCTGAGCCTGTCTGGTGTTCGTATTAAGACCTTTGTGGAACCAGAAAGAGGCCAGAAAAATTCTGTGGGAGTGTCTGCAAATAAGAAACTCTGGGCATGAGATTGTTTTTCTCAAGAACCTTTTAAAAATAAACAAAACGTACACTATTTATCCTGGACTATTAGGTGGGGGAAAAAGCATCACTTTTAATCTGCAAGCTGATGTGGTCATCCTCTTGTCAGAGTTGATAGCCATGTGTTGAGCTGGCTGTGAGTAATGCACAGGCTATCGGGAATGTGGGTATGTGTACCAGATGCAGTCAATGCAGCTAATCTTTGTCATGAGGGCTGACGTTCTAGGGCTTGTGGCAGGTCTTTCAGATTTGCCACAGGTGAGGCTATGAATAAAACAATATAAAGAAAGCACAAATATTTAATTGTGTATATCCGTGCAGGTATGAGATAACAGGTTTTCACAATATCGATTCACCTTGTTTAAAATACTTTAGCTTTAATGATGTCTTTTTGTGTGAATATTTTGGGATACTGAATTGACCCTTCTCTCAGTGAACACTATTGTTAATATTTTTGTCAATCCTGATGGGCTTTTTATTTTTTTTAATTTTTTTAATTTTTGTCATATGGATTTGTATAGTCACATAAGCAATATATTCATATTATTTTCAGTGTGAAATCAGTCCAGCAGCAAGATGCTGGGAAATACTGGTGTGAGGTTGAACATCATGGTACAGTCATCTCCTCTGAGCCAGGCTGGATCACAGTAGAAGGTAAATCAATACTGTGGGTCTGTTCATTCTCCGGCTACACATGCTCACACACTTATTGCTGTTCAATGATACTGAGAAGCTACTGCAGAAAGATCTATATTCTATAAATAGGCCTTAAAACCTGTACTCAGTTTGTGTAGGAGCTGAGGATTTTACCATCAGAGCATTCTGCTGCAAGTTATTACTCAAAGGTATACCAAACGAGTCTTTATCTTTACTCCAAAGAAAAATGGCAGATGGGCCAATCGTCAAATGAAAAGGTTTGATTGACAAGGCGTAGGGGTTTTGAACTGTCAAATATTATCTAAAACCCATAGATCTTATTTTTCCACATTTCACATAGTAACATTTTGATCAGTGCTCTTGTCCCAACTCAATTTATTCAGCCTGAAACAAGGAATACCCTTGATTTTCTTAATAGTGAACAGTGATTGTGAATTATTGTGAAATAAACTATATTAATGTGTGTTCAAATTGGCTAATGTTAGACTATATTAATATACTAATATATATATATATATATATATATATATATATATATATATATATATATATATATATATATATATATATGACTATATTAATTAGGGGTGCATCAGACTAGTGAAAATCTGTGGCTGATGAGTCATAACTTTGTAAAGATATGTAAATAGATCATTTACAGATTACAATAAAGTGTCTAACAACAGTGCCTAATATCACATTTTCTTTTTTTGCCTTCTTTTGTTAGCCACTTTGAAAGTGTTTAAAAATTAAGCAACATGTGGCCAAGCATTTCATTATGTTTCTCAAAGGTATATAAAACAAATATTTTTAAACTGTGTCAAAAATGTGCAGTGAGATTGAATAGCGTGTTAACTGTTTGACCATTTTTATTAAATATATAAATAAATATAAAAGAGGCAAAAATTAAAACCTTCAACGCAACACATTTATTCACAACATCCTTTCTTCAATCAGCAATGAAAAAAAGTAAACTTCAGCAAGTAATAATTTTGAATCATTAACATTTGTTTTACTGATGCGACAAGTCTCAAACAAAGCACCAAAATCCTCCACACATCCGACAAATAAAACCGTCCGTGTGGAAACATAGCAAAAGTTCCGCTTGGTGTCCTGATGATTCATGTACAGTGGAACCTCGGATTGCAAGTAACGTGCTTCACGAATGCTTTACGGGACGAGCAAAAAAACCTTTTTATTAAAATGTTACTTTTATTACAAGCGATAACTTGCATTGCGAAATATTTTCTCTTCGTGCTCTATGTTGAGTATGGTTTCACTAATAATAAACATACATTTGCATAAAGCATCCATATTTATCCATGCCCAATATGCACTTAATTACATATTATTCTTTGAACTTTCCATTTTTATGACACTATTAAGTATTATTAATCCATTTGACCTTTCTGACTGCTCCTCAGGCGTACCCCACTTTACTTCGGAACCTCACGATATAGCAACATTTCCTGGTGCGCCATTTAATCTGACATGTGAAGCTGTTGGGCCTCCTGAACCAGTGCAGGTTCTCTGGTGGGTGGGAGGAGTACAAGAAGGAGATTTTCAGCCTTCCCCATCTGTGCTCACGGTAAAAGGTAACTGTGACTATGCCTGGTCTCCAGTGAAATCTTTATGTAATGTGAGAATCTTTTGCATTCTTAAAGGCCAGGCTGTATAAAAACTACACAGGCTTTTTAACATCCATCTTTGTAATGAAGAATGATGGAAATACCATTTCATGTTCCAAACAAAGGAGAAAGAGAAAAGGACTACCTGTCTTTATTATTGCAACGTTATGTATTACAGTACACTCCCGGCCCAGTTTATTGTATGGCTTTTGTTTGTTTTTATTTTAACGATAAATGTCACAAGCTGTGTTTTAAACGTCCTACAACTGCCTACTCAGGTAGCGTTATACGGTGGTAGGAAGGCAGGATTTATGTAAAGGACAAATATTTTAAGGAGGCAGTTGTATAGAATTCACTGTTGTCTTATTGGATTAACTATATGTATAATCTTAGTCTACAGATTTCTCACCTAGGAGATTCTCCAGTAATGATTGCAGTACAGATTTGCAATAGGACACTTTTTGTCAGAGAGGCAGAGAACAGACTACATTTGATGAAGCTGATGACTGGTCTGGTGGCAGTAGGTTATTGGGTACAGATCAAAGCATTTTTGGTGTGAAGTAGGCAGGCTGGGAGGAGATTTAACAGTAGATGTTGATTAGGCTTAGATGGTCGTAAAAGCCCAGTTGTACTTCCACCAAAAAGGTCAAATGTAGCAATCAACAGCTGGAGGTTACACATATGCTCCAAACCAATGCCTTGCTGTAGTGTTGAAAATCATTAGACAATCAAAATACAAACATGCTTCATGTTCATTTTTCTTTTGTCACCTCTCTGGATCTTAAAAAAAACTATTATGATAGATAATTGAAATTGACATTTAAATGGTGTTGCTTTTCATTGTTGGCACTCATAAACATACATGTATCCTTCATGTCCTGTGTACCGAATCTCCTGTAGAGCCTAAACCGTCTGGCTAAAAAAAAGAAATAGGAAATAGGGGAAGTGATCTGTGTATAAATAATTTGTAATCAATATTTAATTGTTTTTTCTGAAGATTATATATATATATATATATATATATATATATATATATATATATATATATATATATATATATATATATATATATAAGGACTTTATTTACAGAATTCTACCATCTTCTAGAAATCTGCAACTGTCAAGGTTTTGTAAGGTTCAAATGAGTCTAACATTCGGCTTAATACAAATTCCTTTACTTTTGTGGGGTTTGACAGGTGCCCTTTTTTCAGAGTGACTTACAATTAGCTCATTTATTTGACTGCTTTTGTTCACACATGGGTGTGACTTTGGTAATTGTACCTGTTCAGACTAAATTCAGAGACTAAATGATGCATGCAGGTCACTGCTAAAATATCACTTGTTGTATGGTTGTATTTTTGTTTCAAGCGTAATAATGCGTTTGAGATGCCTGGCATTCTTCTTGGATCTGATGTGACACTATTATCACAGCAAACTCTAAGGAGACAAAGGAGGTGGCGGTTAAATTTCCCAATCGTGGCATTCAATGCCTCTGCAATTGCATTCTTCCATTCGTTCAATCCTTCTACAGATTCCTGTTTTTGCCCGCCAGTGATATTTCAGCACCCTATAATTTCTGTTATGTAACATCTCCTACTTCCTTTGTTGCTGTGAAGTGCATTATAGAAATCAATAATGCTCAGACAAATTTTCCATTTGGTGTTATAGATGTTAGTGCATGGGTTTTTCCTGCTTAGAGTAAGTCAGTGTCTCTGCTAATCATAACTGTAACTCTTAGCTCCAATTCCAAAAAAGTTGAGATACTGTGTAAACTGAAAATAAAAATATAAACCCATATTTTATCCACAATAAAACATAGAAAACATATCAAATGCTTAAACTGAATAAATTTACCATTTTAAGGAAACAAATAAGGTAATTTTGAATTAATGGCTGCAACACATCTCAAAAATGTTTGCAAAAAAAAGTCTGAAAATTGTAAATGTTATTAAACTTAAACAGTTAAAGAAAGGGGGGAGTGGTGGCTCCAGCGGTTAAGGCGCTGGGTTGCCGATCGGAAGGTCTGGGGTTTAAGCCCCGGTATCGCCAAGCTGCCACTCTTGGGCCCTTGAGCAAGGCCCTTAACCCTCTATGCTCCGGGGGTCCCTTACGAGGGAAATATCAAGGTCCGTGATGTCGGAGTGACGTGGGGCCGCCTTCCCGTGGGCTCACCACCTGCAGGAGGGACCGTAAGGGACGGTGCTGTGAGGATTGGGCAGCAGTCGAAGGCGGGGGCCTGCTTAGACTGCTGCCCCCGCGACCCGAATTACGGATAAGCGGGAGAAAATGAATTAATGAATGAACAGTTAAAGAAACATCTTTGAGAGGCAGAGTCTCTCAAAAGTAAAGATGTGCAGAGCTTTACCAATCTGAAAGACTGTGTCTGTGAAATCTGTGAAAATTGTGAAACAATTTCAGAATAATGTTCCTTAACATAAAATTGAAAAACAGTTAAATATAGGGCTGTAGCTATAGAATATTTTAGAGTATTCTACCGATTATTCCATCGATTAATTGAGTAATCGGATAAGAAGTTTTTTAAAATTAGAGCGCATTACTAAATATACAAAATAAAATAAAATGGGTCTCTTAAAATGAACAAGTAATTTGTTGCCTTTTTAGAAAAATTAACATTTTATTGCTGAAATTGCATACCAGAAATATCTGTGAAAACTAAATCCATTTAGTGCATTTAATTGCCATTTTACATCAAAATGCAAATACAAATATATTAATAAATAAAAATTATCAATGAAAATATAAAAGAAAAATCTCATTACTCTTTTACTAATTCTGACTTTGTTTATTGTAAACATCCAACATTTCTGGTGCATCCACCGGTAACCATGCTGTCGGCCTAAAGTTTAAAGCTGTTGGTGTATGAATAAGGCTCCTCTGCTTCATCTTGTTCCGTCTTCCCAGAGCTGATTGTTAGACAGAGTTCTCTCCAGGGATCGAAGGTTTCGTTTGATACCATGGGATTCTATTGATTGTAGCCGATTTCATTTTCAACATGTACGCTTTCTTACACTACAGAGGGGGTGACGATGCCCGATTGGCAAAAAAAAGTCAGAATGGTGAGAAGAAAAAATATTTAAATTGGGCATACTTTTTTTATGTGGCAAAAACAGGCTTCTATATGAATGATCTCCTCACAACTCTATTTTTTCCATTCTGTAGTGCATCTGCTTACCTGTCTAGAACGCTCCAGAGTCAGTAATATTGGTCCGCGGTGAAACACAATGCTCCATGTGTAGTTTAATGGTTTAACTAAACTAAATAAATGGCCTCAATTATTTTTTTTGTATTCCATTTACTCGAGTTATTCGAGGAATAACTCTTTATTTACAGTACGTAACATCATCAAAATTGTAAAAGCATCTGGAGAAATAGGGTTGGGGTTGTAGTTCAGTAGACATCTTAATCTTATCTTTTATTGTTTCTTCCTAGTGGCCTCCAGCTAAAAGTAGCTATTTAACAAGGTTAAAGGGATGGCAGATATAAAACAACATGCTCATTAACTATTCAACCTCTATTTTCTCTAGGTGTAAATAACAGCATAAAATATTACTGTGAAGCCAAGAATGCTAGAGGTATTTCAGTGTCACGGACTGGCACCGTGTATATTAAAGGTGAGTTTGTGTGCTTTATTCTTATCTAACACAAACTGTACAACCTAACAGAGCTGCTTAATGGGTTAAAGGAATTCTTACAGCTTTTTACCAAGGTCTCATTTGCAAATATGTCATAAAGCGATCATAATGGCAGAAGTCTCATTTTAGTCATCGTGTTGAATTCAATTTATTGGTACAGCTGTGAAAACCTTTTAGTACTAGTTTTCCTCACAATTCTCTAATAGTTTTAATCCAAAATGTAGGATGTAGTCAGTTAAAATAAACAAATTAATAAATATTAAAACCTGTCACAGTCAAAAACAAAATGCTTTAAGCCATTGTTAAACAAAGTATTAGCTTTTTGGAGCTGTTGGTATAAGAATCCTACTATATATGGCCCAAAGTATGGGGATGCCATAGCCAGATTTACATAAATTATACATTTATATATTTGTATAATTTTGTATATATATATATATATATATATATATATATATATATATATATAGTAGTTTCTTTTCGGCTTCTCCCGTTAGGGGTCGCCACAGCGGATCCTCCGCACGTTTGATTTGGCACATGTTTTACGCTGGATGCCCTTCCTAACGCAACCCTCCCCAATTTATCCGGGCTTGGGACCGGCACTAAGAGTGGCTGGGGATGGTTCCCTGACCGGGAATCGAACCCGGGTCGCAGCGGTGGGAGCGCTGCATCTTAACCACTAGACCACCAGGGGACCTATATATATATATATATATATATATATATATATATATATATATATATATATTTATATTTATATATTTGTATAATGTAAGCAAAATCAATCTACTTTAATCACACTACTAAATAATAATAAGAAACTCAGACAATAATGACACACTGTAATATGTCATGTGTTATATTACAGTGTCATTATGTTTTTCACAAAAATAAAGCGAAAAGGTCAAATTGTATGAAAAATCAAAGTACATCTTTACAGCTTCCATAGGATTTAAGAGGCTAAGTAGCAACTGGCTGCTGCTAAGTAAAAGGCTTTTCTATTCTTGTCATCAGCAAGTGTGACCACCTCTATAAAAACCCAAATTTGAGCAGTTTGCTGGTCTGGAGCATTTGGGTGTGTGTTAACACAACGCTAAGGAGGAGTCAACAATGATCTTAAAGAAGCACTTTACAGTATAAAATTTACTTGTCTGTACTACCTGATTCTCTTAAAGATATACAGATTGACCAGGTGTCTGATAATGTGGCTCTCATGTGGAAACCAGAGTTCACTGACTTGACTTTTCCACCTGCTCCATTAGTTACTATACAGTTACTATATTAGTTAATTCTATATTACTATCTGAAAGCTCACATTATTTTCTCAATGCAATAAACATTAAAAACTTTGTTGGGGAAGGGTTATAAGGCCATTTTCTAACAATTTCAAGTCCATAACTCTACAGTAAAGAACATTATTCACATTTAAGTGGAAAACATTAGATAGTTCAAAGGAGTGGATGTCTCAGCAAATTTTGGGACATTACCCCAAATATAAGGTCAGACCATGCAATGCTCAGAGAAATTGCAAAAGATTTTTTTGATTATTTATTTTTTTATGTGCCCTAAATTCTTGTGTTTGTTCATAAGTACACTTGCATTTTTCACTTTGTGCTATACAATTTTCCCATGGTGGTTTTGTATAATAAATTGCAAATATTAACTTTTTTTTTTTTTTAATCTTCAGTACTACCTGATTCTCCTAAGGATATACAGATTGACCAGTTGTCTGATAATGTGACTCTCATGTGGAGCCCAGGGTTCACTGGCTATTCTGACTTGTCAACCTGCACCATTCAGGTACTACACGTATCTGAAAAGCACATATTTTACACAGTGCAATGAACAGTAAATACCTTTTCTTTGTACTGTTCCATTTGGCTCATTTATAGTGTTATCTCTAAGCTACTTGAATGAAGGTCACCAAATGTTACTAAGTTCACCCAATATTGCTTAGAGTCTGTGAAATGCAACTGATTTCAGATAACATGTGTTAAAGGGAGAGCTGTCCTCCCTTTAGTTAGGGTGTAAATGTTCCAGAACAAAAATTCACAGATTAGAACATAATGAATAATCGAGAATTTCCCTCCACCGGCACCCAATCTGTCTTTAGATGTTTAAGAACTCCAGGAGAAAGGTGAAACTTCCTGACCAACAAGTTACAGTCCCACCCTTCAAGCACATGATTGGTGGACTCAGCAGTCACTCCAATTACAGTTTCCAAATCTGCTGTAGTAATGAGGTTGGATCCTCCCCTTTTTCACCATGGATGAACTTTCAGACTCCAGAAGCAGGTATATGCAACCCTTGATAAGAAATGGTGACTCAACAGGTCACACACTAAATTGTTTCTGATCATGTGTTTGCCATCAAGTATTTTAGTGTAGCACAAATGTTTGAGAAGCAGAGAGGAAGGTGGAAAGGTTCAGTTGTTAGGAATTTAACTCAAATCAAATCCTTCAATCTTCTACAATGTGACTACTTCCATTAATGATGTAATGTGTTTGTTTATTTGAGCTTATTTCTAATCCCTGAAAGATCAAGTCAAATCTATCAGACTAACTATTTGTTGTAGATGCTTTGATCCACTTGTAGATTATTCATTACCTTGTGACTCGCCTACATAGTGAGATTTTAGAGTCAACAAACAAGATTCAGGTGAAACTCTGGATTGGGCCCACAGCCCCAGGCAGCTGCTGGGGGTTGAGGTTAGAGAGAAGAGCTGGCTGGGCTGGCTGGAAGACCAGTGGGGTTTTCTGCTGCTGATCTTGTTTATATTTGTAAACTGGCAAGACTGGCCTCAGTCCACTGGATTCCAGTCTTGCTGGTACAATGCTCTATTGTGTGTGTGTCCCAAATCCATCTCAATGTCTTATGCGGGGTTTACTGTGCTGCCACCCACTGCTCATTACTGATATTACTCTCAGATGGTTTCAAATATTATGAGTCAAATGTTCAGGATATTTTTTTTTATCTTGAATTATTTCTGACTGTCCTATACAGTGCCCTCTGCAGCACCCAAGAACTTAAGCTTTCACCTGACGGAACAACAGCTTTCTCTGACCTGGTCAGCACTCGAAGAAGAAGAGCTGAATGGACGACTACTGGCCTATAAGCTGCAATGGAACGTGGGAGGAGAGGTCCAGGTACATTCAATAAGCATTAGTAAATGGCAACACCTTAAAGTAAACTGAGTGTAAGATATACAAGACTTGGAATGCAGTAATCTGTATTTCATAGACCTGTTACATAGTTGGCATCAGAACACAAAAAAGTGTTATAATGGTAATGATACTTCTTTTAAAATCTTTTAATATCTGTATCCCAAATGCACTCAGACAGATATATGTTTTGGTCACTGCATCAGTTCATTTTCCATCAGTCAGAAACAGTAAAAATAATTTGCCACACCTGTGTTTATGTTGTGATAGAAATGTGAACCTGTTCATTTTATAAAGAAGTGGATTTGTTCAGACTGTCTAAACTGTAAGGCCAGAATCATATGTTTACTGTGTATTAAAAATGGACTAAAGCATAACAGGAAGTGTTGTGCTAATATCAATGAGTGGTGTACAGCTCGACATTAAACAGAATTGATGATCCCACCACAATCTCCTAAACTGTTTGTCAACTCATAGCTGAGCAATTTATCAAAGATAACATTTTTAAATTAACGAATGATTAACTTTTTACATTAAACACTGTAGAACATCCCTGGAATGAATTACATCCATTCACTTAGATTATTACAGCTGTTTTGAAATTAAGGGAAATTAAGAATTACATTATTTTATTATGAATCCAAAAAGTGCACCCACTTTTATTTTCTGATGATTCTCCCATGGTGGAAAACCATTTTCATGAAATTACAAATAAATATCCCCTTTCAAAAAAACCTCATTATAAAATTAATAAAATTAAATGATTGAGACACATTTGTCATCCTGTTGCAATGATGCATGTTCTACACTGACAGCCATGGCTTTCACCAGTTTTATTTGAGAAAACCTTAACTATGTGTAACAATGTATAATAACTACACTTTACTTTCATTCTCTTCAGGAGCCTTTACTGTTTAGGGAAAACTTTGCTCATGTCTCTGGGGGTGCCCGCTTCTTCAATGCCACTTTTCAAGTGTCTGCTTGTACAGTGGTAGGATGTGGGCCCTTAAGCCAGCCAGTGCTTATTAGGCCAGCTTCAGGTAAATCGATGAAGAATTATAAAATCCGCCACAGTATAGTGGTATTATAGATTGAGCTAATATTTAACAAAATCATGCATTTATTACAAATTACTACCCATAGTAATTTCTTAAAACATATATTTTGTAAATAATGAGAAAATTCTAATGACTTGAAACTATTTGCAAACACATTTAACAAAAACCAAACTGTTAGCATAGCTTATTGTCTAACACTTAATAGGGGAACATATTTAGCTATGGATTATTATTTCAGTTGTGCAGGCTCAGTCTCCAAGGGGGCACATGTGGGTGGGTCTGCTGTTTGGACTGCTGGTGGCCACTGTTCTGGGACTTTTGCTAATAGTCCTAGCACACCGCAGGAGCAAGGAATCTCAATTTGGGTAAGTTGGCACAGTTAGGAACAGACTAATTATGAGCAAATGCAAATGTGCCTATTAAGTCTGTTTATATAATACATCTAGTAAATCATTTTATAAATATTCCTGTCTATTAGCAAGAATTTTATTTTATCAGATCTGCATTCAAGTCATCAGGAATGGAATCTGTGGTGTCCTTTACTGCAGCAAGATCCTTCAATAGGCAGGGTTCGGAGCTTCCAGAACATACATGTATGTGTAAATAACATGCATAAACCTAGTTTAACTCAGTACCCCACCTCACTGTATGCTGAAATGTGTCCATCTAAAATGATGTGCTCCCTCTAGTGGACAGTCTGGGCATCAACGATGATTTAAAGACCAAGCTTCGGGACGTTCTTATCCCAGAAAGACTTCTCACCTTAGGGCACATGCTAGGAAAAGGTAATAATTTTCCACTAGCATTTCACTAGAGATTATAATATACAGTGTGACCTTGTTATCTTAATGGGTTGGAAGCAAAATATATAATGGTTTGGCTGGAAACTTTTGTGTATTCAAAACATTCATTACCCTTCACATGTCAGCCAAATCATGAGTTTATAGAGAGCGAGCTCACTCACAAATATAATGAGCCTAACAGCGATACAAGTCATGCCTGATATTTAATGTAAAAGGAGTGAGACTAAATTAGTAGAAAATCTGTTTTCATGTGCAGGGGAGTTTGGCTCAGTACGAGAGGCATTTCTTAAGATGGAGGACAGCTCTGTGCAAAAGGTGGCAGTAAAAGTACTGAAGAGTAAGTAAACATTTTTTACTCATTAAATACAACAAAAGTATTTATTAACTGAGGTTCTTTTTTTTATTTTTAAAGATGATATAAACTCTTCAAGTGATATAGAGCAGTGCCTCAAAGAGGCTGCCCACATGAAGGATTTTAATCATCCCAATGTCATCGAGCTCATAGGTAGGTCCAAGATGATTTATAAGAACACTGTAATGAAATGTACAGTTTATGTGTGTGTGTGTGTGTGCGTGTATATATATATATATATATATATATATATATATATATATACATATATATATATATATATATATATATATATATACACAGTGTGTATATATATATATTGTATGTAGATAGATAGATAGAGATAGATAGATAGATAGATAGATAGATAGATAGATAGATAGATAGATAGATAGATAGATAGATAGATGTGTGTGTGTGTATATGTATATATGTGTGTGTGTGTGTGTGTGTGTGTGTGTGTATATATATATATATATATATATATATATATATATAAAATATATTTTCCTTCACTGGAACTACGGGGGCTATACAGAAGCTTTTAAATTATGCCCCTGTGTACAAAGTGAGGTCTATAAAGACATGTTTGGTATAGAAAACCTTGTGTGGCCTGCACATCTCCTCTGAACACCCTTGGGATGAAATGGAATACACCTCAGGCCTTATCACCAAACATCAGTGCCTGGTCACACTAATGCTCTTGTAGCCGAATGGACATAATTTCTATGTCCACTCTCCAAAATCTAGTGGAATATATATGATATTTCTCGATTAACTGGATTTTCTTACTTTCTTTATTTTTTACTTTTTACTTTATTTGATGTTTTGCTTATTATAACTATGTAAAACCCTAATTCAGGGTATATATTATATTATATTATATATTATATTATATTATATTATATTATATTATATTATATTATATTATATTATATTATTATAAAAGTGTATTTAAAAAATGCAAAAGCCACATATTGAGTTTATTCTTTCATTTAGATATTTTAACGTTTATAGTAGCTGCTTGTTAAGGAGTTCATGGGGGATTTCTTCTTGAACAAATTCATTCATGCTGGGTTATTTCTATTGTTTTTAATGATAATTGCAGATGGTAAGTTGACAACCATGCTTGAAAAAGGTACTATAAAATATAATACAACATTGTTTTGACAATGTATGTTTAAAAAAAAAAATACACAGACATTTTGTACAGTTGAGAAGATATGAGTATCTATAATATATAATACATTGAATTTTGTTTAATAATAAAATTATATATGCAAAAATGTAATATACAATAATTGAAAACAAGCATTTTAACGTAATAAAGCTGCAGTAATTCATGTTTGAAAACATATAAGTTACTGTTGATGTGGACGAATGCAAAAAAAACAATGGAATGGAAAAGCGCAGCAAGCTAAGAGGCTTGGAATTTTTTTTTAAAAACTTAAAAAATATGCATTGGTGTACAAATGCATAAACAATCACTGAAAACCACAACAGTGACTAAAAATTTAATAATTTACTGCTGCTGTTATTTGCTGCTTCTAGATGTATTGTTTGTTTGCACCGGTTCAATTGAATCCATCACTATCGTGAGCGAGGTGATTGCGCAACCTGATGCTCGCAAGTCACAACAGAACAGATCCAGTGCGACAGTCCAGAAGTACAAAACACAGTTTACACAAATGGCACTTCATTGAACTACACGATTTTCACATGATGAGGATTATAAAATTTTTTATGTAGATCGTGCAGCACGTATAGCAGTACAGATTTACTGTCCTCTAAAAATAACTCAACATGTGGCGTATGGTCTGAGCACTAACAAGCACACATTCTGCTTCTGCAACTTCTAAAGCAACACTGGCAGCACTCATGCGCCTATTTTTTGGAACCAACTTCTGCACCTGACGCACAGCACAAGGGTTAACTTCTTTGATCGTCCCTTACTAGGCCTGTTCCGAGTGAAACCTGTCTTAAAAAAACCTTTGTATGACCCTGGCCAATGTACTGTAACTCTTCTTATAGCCTTGGCCATCTTTTTAAAGAGCAACAATTCTAATTCTCAAATCCTAAGAAAGTATTTGCCATGAGGTGCCATGTTGAATATCCAGTGGTCAGTATAAGAGAATTGTACTCAAAGCACCAAATTTTAACTGCTCTAATACAAGATACAAAAATTTGTATGGTCCTGTCAAACAGACACAAACATGAACATGATGAATAGGACATGGATTTGCATGATTACACTTCATACAGCTGTTATCATTTAGGGTGTACTCACTTTTGTTCCAGCTATTTTGACAATAACTGTCTGTATGTTGAGTTATTTTTAGAGGACAGCAAATCTCTACTGCTATACAAGCTGTACCTTGATTTCTCTAAAATATATCCAAGTTTAGTTTCTATAGTATTTTCCCTTGAGAGGATATACTAAAATGGTTGCTGAAATGTGAGGGGTGTACTCACTTCTGTGATGTATGAATTGTCTGACTATTCAATTAACTAAATGTAAATCACAGAAAATGTGTCACTCTCTGACAGGTGTAAGTATGCACAGACGACCCCAGCAAAGGTTACCTATTCCTATGGTGATCCTGCCCTTTATGAAGCATGGTGACCTGCATACTTTTCTTATTCTGTCCCGTCTAGGGGATGAACCCTTTGTAAGTATAACCTCTGATTCGCATAAACATAAACAGCAGTAGCAAACTGTAAATTGGAATTATGTAAAAAGTACAGTAATCCCCCGCTTTACCGCAGTTCGAATCTCGTGATTCGGTTTATCACGTAATTGCATTTGCCACATGACTAATTAGTTTGGCTGATTACCCGTTCTCTCGCAGATAGCACTATAGACCCAAAAACTTATAGGGGATTGTTTTTATGGAGTTATATGTTGAAATAATAACATTAATTAATAAAAAGGTAACTATTAATTATAAAATAAAGTAAAATGTTAATACAGTACTGTATACATGAAATAGCATTTTTGGGGTGGCGCCGGTTTATCGCGGATTTTCGTTTATCCCGGGCGGTTTTGAAACGTTATATATTATATAACAAACAGATAGACTTCATTTAATGTTTGTTAAAAAAATCCTCTTCATTCATATTTAAGTACTTTAGCACAGCACTCATGCAAGTATTAATTGACATGGATTTGCACTGTGTAATATTTTGTGGAGAAACATTTAAAAAATGCTTCACACCCTGTTTATGTTTCCTACAGACTCTCTCCCTTCAAACTCTTGTTCAGTTTATGCTTGATGTTGCTCGGGGAATGGAATATCTTGGCAGTAAAAACATTATCCACAGGGATTTAGCTGCTCGCAACTGCATGTAAGTCTGCCTAATACCATTTTAAACCAAGCTTCAATGAGCATCTTTGGTATCTAGCAAACACATTTCTAATTAAAGGTCATGTTTCATATGTTGGTCTTCCAAAGTGAATCTCATTTTACTGGTTTCACTTATATGTTTTAGGTTAAATGAAAACATGACTGTATGCGTAGCAGACTTTGGTCTTTCTAAGAAGATCTACAGTGGTGATTATTACAGACAAGGATCTGTCTCAAAGTTGCCAGTGAAGTGGATTGCACTGGAAAGTTTGGCTGACAACGTTTATACAACGCAAAGTGATGTGGTAATTATATGTGACTGGTAATATGTGTGTATTTATGAATTGCCTTTGAATAAGCATACATTCAGAATAATTTTAATTGCTGTTGATGCTGCCTTGATTAGTGTGACCATTATATTAAAAACTTTATAAATGTGTGCTAATATATCTGAGACTGTACATGATACATTATATAAAAACACAAAGTATCATATTTAAATAACTTACTATTTTCATAAACTAATAGATTTCTGGTTTTAAATCTTGTTTATATACTGTTAGTTGTTTATCTTGGTCAGAGTTACGATGGATCCAGACCATCAATGGACCACTTACAAGCTCATTCATGTTTAGGAGCAGTTTTGAGTTTATGAGAAAATATTGTATGAGACTATTTTGTGTGTTTTTTCTCAGTGGGCTTTTGGGGTGACCATGTGGGAAATAATGGCTCGAGGACAAACTCCTTATCCTGGGGTGGAGAACTCAGAAGTCTATGAATACCTCATTAAGGGTGAAAGGCTCAAACAGCCCCCTGACTGTCCTGATGACATGTATGTTCAAAATCTTTTTTACAGTTTTTTTTCTTTTTTTTCTTTAAAACATTTTTTTTAGGATCTTTAGCTGAGTAGGTGATTTGGTGTTGACTCGGCTTAAGCTCTACTCGGGATGAAATGTGCACATTGCACTTGTACGTGGAAATAATTAATAGTAGGACTGTAATAGTGCATTGACAAGATGCATTGTGATTCAACAATATGATGGTTTGACTATTTGAATGCCAGAAGTCAAATCTGCACAATCCATAGAGTTAAAATCTACAGTATAAACAGCAGTCAGGTTACATAATTGCATTCTTTCAGGGAAAGCTTGCCACGAAGAATCGTCTACATTTGTTCAGTGACCAGCAGCTCCAGATCACAATGGTTCTATGGTTACACAACTACATGGAATGTAGTTGAATGGAGCTCCTCAGTACCTTTGAAATGACACCAGAAGCTCACTGCTGCAATTTAGATTGCCAAAGGAAGTGGCCACAGACAGTCCACTTTGGAGCTTTATTTTACATTTTACACAAAAATAACATTTCAGGTGCTGTTACAGAGCTCATTATGTTTTACTTATAAATTTTCCCATGTTAGACATTTGGTTTAGTTCGTGAAATTTAATCATTTGTTTATTTTTAAATAGTGAACATGTAGTACATTTTGTTTTTTAAGATTAATCCTCTGTTCCCAGTAATCACTAATTTATTTTGTTTTATTCAGACAAAAATGCATTTGTTTTGCATTGAATTTTATCTAAATATTTCTTCATTAAAATTTTGTCTTAAATATTCCGAATTAAACTACAGGTAGCATCATGAATTTAATGAAATGTTGCTTAAGTGTATCATTAGACCAATAATGAATAGTCGATGGTTATCTTAGAATAAAATAGTGCAGTATATGTATACATTGTGCAAGCACAATTATCACCTATATATGGAATCACCTCCATATTTTTTATTATTTGTTTTATTTTGAAGAACTGGAGCAGCTTTCACAAGGGAGAAAAACACTTGTATAAGAATTATAACACATGAAGACCTTGCCTTAAGGGCTTTATTTAAATTTATTTTACAAAATGATTTTCTGTTATGAATGCATTTTTACATTGCACAGAATATGTGAATGTTTACACCAAAAGTAATTAATTAAATGTATGCAGAAGTTGATGTACTTTGACCTCAATTTCCTAATTTACAAAAAAGATTAAAAATAATTTATATATACATATACATATACATATATATATATATATATATATATATATATATATATATATGTATATATATATATACATATACATATACATATATATATATATATATATATATATATATATATATATATATATATATATATATATATATAATTGTTGGCTTCTTTCTTCTTTTCCACCCAGTTATGAGATCATGCATAGCTGCTGGTCTCCTGTGCCCAAGTGTCGTCCCAGCTTCCAGCAACTGGTAGCTCAGTTAGAGGGTCTCTGGTCTGGAATTTCTCCAGCAGCCACAAAGGAGCCACTGCTGTATGTTAACATGGAAGATGGTGAGGGGGAGCTGAATTCTGGGCTTGGGGCTACCGCTAACACGCCGAGTGCTTATGACCCACACTTGGGCGTGCTTTGGCAATGTGCAGATATGGAGCAGGATGAAAAAGACTGGCTTGTAGTGTCCTCGGGGGCTGCGTTGGCTATTGGTGGGGATTATCGCTACATTATTGGCCCATGTGGGTTGACAGACCAGGAGAGCAGACAGTCAGATGATGGCCTCTCAGGGGATATCAGAGATGATAATGATGATGTTATCATACATGTGTGAAATGTTTGTACTATTTTGGATTCTATTCAACCTTTTCTGACTGAATTAATCACAGGCTACTGTACACAAAGCTAAAAGGCAGTAAATGGATGACGTATCAGCAAGTCCTTATGGACTGGAGACATATGTGACATGTATATGACATAGAGCAACATAAACATATACAATCAACTAATGCCATGAAGTATACCACGTTTTCAAAGGCAGTTAAAACCTTGTTAATATTGAAAATGTTAATAAATGTTTTTGAACCTGTTTTTCACACTGAATAGTTCTAAAACTAAATGAGCTGATTAACTCTGTACCCTGAGCACTGACTTTCTGTACTTTTAATGTATGTCATTAAGGTTGAGGTCTTTCCTGTCAGAAATCTCTGTTGTTTTGTCCTTTTACACTGCCAGTATTGTAGAGTTTGTACATCCACACACGATTACTGATTTATGGCTTACACAAAAGAGGCCTGTCATAATCATCTAATGAATGTCCACATTACAGCATAGGGATGTGAAGTGCTGAGTGCTTGTTATTGTTTTAAGTGAATTTAATGTTAAATGGCCCAATGTCAACAAATGCTGCAGAATTCAAGTGTTCATTATTACTGCAAAATAACGTTTGATATTTTGCTTTAGCTTTTCTTTTACCTTATTAGTGTATAAGAACTGAATTTTGTTTTTCTATTTGTAAGATTTCAACTGTTAGTATGTTTTAAGAGGGTCTTTGAAAGTATTTAAAAAATTTTTGTCGAAAATAGTGACCTCGTTGTGCAGTAACGCAATACAGAAGTAGCATTGTGCTGTTTAGACACCAGGTTATTTTATTTTATTTTTTTTATTTTTTTTAAATGAACAAATATCAGAACAGAAAATGACAAAATATGTTTATTTTGACAATTGTTGTGTACAGATCAAACTTGTGTAGCAATGTAAATGAAAGTGTTGTACAGTTAACAATTATATGATAGCATTCCAGAAACTATGGGCTGTGGTATATACAGTTTGATAACTGGTCAATTCACTCAGCCTTTAGCTGACACTTGAAATATCTAAAGAAAAATTCAGGTTCTTTTAAATGTTTAATGGGAAGGTTTCTCAAAACAGTGTTACAGTGGAGCTGATATTGTGCTATCCTGAACTGAACAGAACAAGTCTATGTTCAACACAGAAATTATTTTAAAAAAGCAAAAAAATAAAAAAATGAATTGATGAAGCCAACGAATTGTCTTTTTTTTTTTTTTTTCTCTGAATATTAAAGCATCATGGAACCCATTTTCCCACTAGACCCTTCTAGACCAGTTTTGCCAATGGTAAGTTATCGTTCAGCTTTTTGAAAAGCTTTTCCAGCAAAAGCAGAATAGGACAGAAAACACCTTTTTGGTACAATAGCATACACAATGACAGGAGAATCGCAATGCTCTACTGTAACGAGATCTATTTATATTCGGGGTGAATTCGAGCTATTTCCTGCCTCCATAAATCGTTATCGTGTCAGTAGCAATACACTGAGTAAAATGTACTGCACATACTTTCATAGCAGCGTGTGTAATTCTAGTTTATATAAATATGGCGTATTAAAATGGTCGGAAGATAAACAACCGAGGGCCATTCTGTTTCCCCGGCGCTCGTTCTCCCAGCTCTTCCGGTCTCCTCGGCGGATGCTCTCAACCTCACTCACAACAGCAGCCCGTTTTTCCCCCATGACTGCTAACCCGACTGGTACGCGGCATACATCAGTTCTGGTTAGATGTTCCTAAAGCTGTTTGGTCGTCCAGGGTGAACACAAAACACGTAAAAGTCCATTATTATCCCGACAGAGAACGTTTGAAGAAGTGTTAAGTAAACGCATGCGCAGTCTCGCTGTTTCCAGCAACGTGCCGTGGCGCCGAGGCTGCGCGCGAGTAGCACGCGTGAACGCGCCTGTTCTGTTGATGTCGTGACGTAGGGCGGCGTAACGCGCACGCAGAGTCCGAGGGTGAGACGTACGGCATAATAGATATAGGTTTTTTGGGGGGAGATTAGAACCCGGGGGAAAAACGGACGACGTTTGTCGGAGGCGAGCGTCGCGCACGTTTCTTTGAGCAGAGACGCACTTCGATACGGGCTTGTGCGCGCTATTATTCGTGGAATGATTCGGCCGCGTGGCTTCACTGTGCACACTCGCGTCTGATTCACCCGCCATTCGACAGTCGCTGGTCGACGTGCACGCGCCGCACGTCCCCTCGTCTTGCCTCTTCTAGAGGCGTCCGACGTCGGCGAAATAACTCGACATCCATGTTTCCGAGGTGACTGAAACTTCATTCTTGTTCACGCGGACACCGAGACGTTGTAGGTGTATGGCTGTTTGTCACGCGCGAAAGTGTTTCGAGGCGAAACGATGCACGGTTTTAAGTAGATAAAGCCCATGGGCCTGAGTGCGATGATGTAGGCCTTTCTCAGTCGAAGTTTAGCTTGCTAACCTCATGCATTCACGGGAACACAGGCTGTGTAGGCCCCAAAACAAACACATTTTCATATGTGAATTCATTCAAGCGAGCAATCAGTTAGAATGCGATCTAGAGATGATCATACGCACGCAGGAAAACTGGTGTAATGCAAGAAAATTGGCCTGCAGCAGAAAATATGATAAGTAAATTCTGTCGGTAAAAGACACAAAAATATCACATCTATGAAAACATTACAGGTTAGGGTCAATATTACACATGGCCATCATTGTTTTTCATCAAACGTTAAACAATTTCAGGGGAAAGTAGATGAGGCATGTTCAGAAAGTCCTAGAAGAGACAATTAATTTGCATGTCAATGATGTATAGAAACTTTTAATGAAGACACCAGAAATTGAATGGAGTTTTAGAATATAAAGTAGTACATTTTAAAGGTCTGTCAAAGATTTCTGAAAGGAGGCTGTCTTTGGTCATGGCACCACCAAAACAACTATATCAAGAGCAGGGAGATAGAAGCAGTGGTAGAGTTTGGAACAAGACATATGGGATGATGTTATGCTTAGAATTACTTACTTTTGCTAATTGTGAATAAAGCCAAGAAAGTTTAGAACGAAGGGAAAAGTGTGCACTGGTGCAACCGACAATAGTACCAGTTATTATAATAGACCAGTTGTGTGTCAACCAAACCATGTTTTCCAGCAAAGAGCTGGGATGTGAGCCTAAGGTTTGCATCGAGAGTAGAACCATGTAAATACGCTTAGATTGGTTGCTAGGCTCAGTAAACAAAGAGATTGAAGCACAGCATGTGATTATGGGTGAAACATACTGGAGGGACATGTAATGGTTTACTGTAATGTCGCAATGAGCACCCAAGTGACCATATGTTGACTGAGGAACAGATAATGTTTATTCCTGTATCGTTGGGCAGTATTTTGCTAGCTTGATTAGTTCATTAGTTTGTGCTAGTGTGGATGCTCTTTTGTTTTATTTAGTGGAACTGGCGATTATGCAAGTTAAATGAAAGAATACTGCAAAAAAGTTCTCATGGAAATTGCATCTGGTGTCATTGTATAGATCTTGCCATTAGTTTTTTTTTTTTAGGAGGATATCATGCTGAAGGATCTTCTTTTTTAAAGTTTTCATAGGCAACATAATTAAACAGAACACTCTTAAGTTAATCCCTCTCACTAATGATGAGGAACATGAGGGCGAAGACAACAAGGTCACGCATAAGAGTTGCAGGATGCCCTGAAAGCAGCAAGAAAAACAATTTGACAGAGAAGAAAATGCAATGGCCTGCACAGCTCTGAAAACGAAGAATAAAGATGCATTTCTAAAGGCATTTAGACAAAGTACAACCTGCATTAATTTATTAGATCATATTTGAAGAAAGAAATACCTACAGTGACGTATCTTTGTCGATTTTCTGAAAGAGCTTTGACAATATTCATTGGTTAGCATCTACCAAAAGTGGTACAAGAACCGAAAAGCAGTGAACCAACAGCAGGGCAATGGGTGCCCAGCTGTTCTGATACATGTTAGGGTTAGTCAATCTGAGCCAGTCCTAAGAAGTTGGTTATGTTAGAAAATTGTCAAGACAGTACACCATTTACTGTTGTAGCCCACTGGCCTCAAGGTTTGATTATCCTGAGATTACATTCTGCTCAAGACAATTTAGTGGATATTTGACTTTTTGTCAGCTCAAACCAGTCTGGTCATCCTCCCTTGACCTCTTCCAACAACAATGTGTTTTCATTTACTGAATGCTGTTCACTGGATTCTTTTTTTACATAATGTTTCGGGAGATCAGCAGTAGTAGAAATGCTCAAACTGCTGTCTGGTACCAGCAATTAAGCCACAGTCTGAATCACCAAGATCACATTTTTTCCATTCTGATGGTTAATGGTAATAGTGTAGAATTTTTGAGTTAAAAGCTGACATAGATTAAGAGTGCAGAATTCTTTAAGGCCTGTATTTGGCTTTATTCGTCCTTCTCTTAATTATGACCATTCTCTGTGTCCATGTTTCTGCTTTTCGATGTGTTTTTTCCACAATTTAAATGTCTTTTACCCAGGGGTGGCTTACAGTTTGCCACTTTGTGTAGTTTTTGCGTTGGTTGTTCTTTTGCTATTGCCATTAAGTTCTTGATTATTTCTATGACTGAGGTCCCCTGTGGTCTGGTTAATTAGTTTTGCCAAATGTTCAGCTCATGGAAGTCTTGTGGTGGTTTCACTTTTATATATACTTAGTAAAAGTTTGCCTCTGTGGTGTTTTAATTACTGCTGTTTTGATTGTGCTCATTCAAAAAGAAAAACTTAAAACCAGGCTACAAGTTTCTATTTATATCTGTCCAGCTTTCAAGTAAATTAAGTAGGGCTACTATTGTATTGCATTGGTTTTCTCTCATCTAACGTCTAGTGTGTCCTATCTTTGTTTTCTGATTGGTAATCTAAGACATCACATTGGGATGTATTCTGGTACGACACTAGTCTGATTAGCTTGCACAGAAACAGGAAAAATGGAGAAACATATTGGCTCCCAATTGGCGTAAGACATTAACGTTAACCCATCAAAATCATGAGTTATAATGAAAAACTCAAATGGTTGTGAACCAAGGGAAATTTTTTGACTATTTACTGGTGGGAGGGAGGTGTTCTCTTCTCTCACTCACAGCTCATATATATATATATATGAAAAAGGGTAGTGCAATTTCCTCCAAATGTGTTATAATTTCACCATTTATGTTGATCCGATTATTGTATTTAGCACTTCTGCAAAAACTGATTGTTTTGGCCACATTGACTATTGCAAGAAATAATATCCATACTGCAGACAGTGTGGACACGTCAACGCAAAACTCAACTTAACTTGTTGAGTTTTGGTGAAATTTGGTGAAATTTCCACGATTTATAAAGATGAGTTCTTAAACCGTAAAATGGCACTTGACGTGAGATAAATTATTTATATATTTATAGAGTTAGCATTGTTTTAACTTTTAGGTAATCAAATTTTAAGAACTGTTTTTTTTTTTATTTGTTTATGCAGACATCTGCATGTAATTAATATTTTACTTACGTTTTTTATTTTAATTTTTTTTTTATTAGATATATTTGTAATTTGTTGTTCAAGGATGCCAAAAGATGAGACGTGACCTGATGTAAAAGACCACGGTGCTTCAGATGACCTCTGCAGTCACATGGCCATTCCACATAACCAGGCCATAATGGTGCTTCGTCAGGAGGGCACGACTACGACTACAGTACCTAAAACATCTGCTTGTTCTCTCTTTGTTGTCGTCAACCAGCTACATCCTGGTGGTGGAAAGCAGGATAAACAAACTCTGTTCGCTAGTACAGAAGTCCCTTTGACACAACCCACTATTGGCTCATGTGTTGCAAACTTTAATAAAGTATCATCTATGTCTCTGTCAGGTATGGCAGCTTCCAACACCAGTAACCAGCTATGTAACTTGCCAGCAGAGTCTACATGCAAAGGTATCACAGTCACCTTGGACAACAATAATATGTGGAATGAGTTTTTCAGATGTCAGACTGAGATGATTCTAACCAAGCAGGGGCGTAGAATGTTCCCTTGTTGTCGTTTCCGCATCTCTGGATTGGAACCTTTCCAGCGGTATACCTTAGTAATGGATATGCAACCAGTGGATAATTACCGCTACAAATGGTGTGACAGACGATGGGAAACCAACGGGAAAGCTGACCTACATATTTTGCGCTCCTTTGTACATCCCGACTCACCTGCTACTGGTTTAGACTGGATGCAAAATCCTGTTTCCTTTTATAAACTTAAACTTACCAATAACCCTTTGGACCGAGATGGCCATATCATCATAAACTCTATGCACCGGTACATTCCCCGTCTTCACATTATTCCTGGAGATACAGCTGTGGATGTCGTTCACTTAGATAGCCCTGACATTATTACATTTAGTTTTTCTCAGACAGAATTCTTTGCTGTCACAGCTTACCAGAATTTGTCCATCACCCAGCTCAAAATCGATTACAACCCTTTTGCAAAAGGTTTCAGAGATGAAGCTAGCAACTCCCGATGTACCAAGCCCAAGAGTGCACCTTCCACTGAGAAACTGGAGAGTGAGGTCAAATCCACCAAGGAGGCTACAGCCTTGAATAATCTTAAAACTTTGTTTGCTAAAATTAATACAGAAAAAGTCACTACCACTGGTGACCTCAAATCTGTTCATTGTGATGGTCCCAGGAGAGTTGATCTTGAGAGTCCTAGGTGAGTGTTACTTTTTTTTTTCTTTCAGGTTTAAATACAAATATTTATAAAAAAAAAAAATAATAAATTATAGAGTTGATTATCTTAAATTACCTTCATGAGGAACATTGTGTCAAATAGGTTAGCTGTTGAATATATGTTCATGTTATTACATTAAAAGCAATATGAAATTGGAAATGTTTTAATTGTATTATTGCACTTGAGTATTGACCTGCATTAATACTGAATAGCTGTTTTACCTGTTCACCTGCCATAATTGTAATATAAATGAACCTAAAATACAATTATTGTACTGAATGCTTTTATCTGATTGTTTCCTACTAAATAACTAACACTAAGAACTGTATTCCCATTTGCCATTTGGACCATTTTTTAGCAAACCCTTGTATAGGTTTAAGGCTGTGCATCTGTCACTTGCCTGACATGCTGAAAAAATGCTGTAATCAGTAATTGTTAATACATTACATCATCTTACTTGTTTCCTGAATGGGCTACATTTTCACAGTTTATTGTATGGAACAGTTTATTCAAGAGAAACATAGTACATGGCAACTCCAAAAAGTCCCAAAATGTCACATTTTGCGTTGGATCCGTTTAAAACTACATAAGTAATAGTGGAAGCCTTTTTATAACAAACTCATTGATTGTGCAATAAAAGCAGCTTCATAGTTTTTGTGTTTTTCCTACACAAGTAGCTCCCCAAAATGATAATTAGTTTGTGATTTTCTAAACCAGTATCAGGATGCATTTAGTATAGACTAAAAAATACTTCTGAATGTAAATGTAAGATTAACTTCTTTTCAACCTTCCAGCACAGTTTTAAATGCTTATATTATTGAATGTTACCTTTATTATATTTTATTTTTGTAGTGTTTGAAATACAGTTGTGGCCAAAAGTTTTGAGAATGGCACAAATATTACATTTCTAAAGTCTGCTGCTTCAATGTTTTTAGATCTTTTTATTAGATATTAGAATAAAGGTGTATCTTATTACTATGGTATACTGATGTATAATTACAAGCATTTCATAAGTATCAGGGTTTTATTGACATTTACATTAAGTTTATGCAAAGATTCTATATTTGCAATGTTTAGCCTTCTTTTTCAAGAACTTCGCCCTGGCATGCTGTCAATCAACTTCTGGGCCACATCCTGAGTGATTGCAGCCCGTTCATGCATAATGAACACTTGAAGTTTGTCAGAATTTGTGGGGTTTTGTTTGTCCACCTGCCTCATGAGGATTGACCACAAGTTCTCAATAGGATTAAGTTCTGGGGAGTTTCCTGGAAATGGAAACCCATTTTTTTTGTTTTGTTCCCCAAGCCACTTAATTATTACTTTGCCTTATGGCAAGGTGCTCCATCATGCTGTAAAAGGCATTGTTTATCACCAAACTGTTCTTGGATGGTTGGAAGAAGCTGCTCTTGGAAGATGATGTACCATTTTCTGTACCATCCATGGCTGTGTTCTTAGGCAAAATTGTGAGTGAGCTAGGGCTGCAGCTATAGGTTGTTTTAGTAATATTCTATTGTTGTCCTAGTATTCTACTGATTGCTCCATTGATTAATCAAATAATCAGATAAGTGCTTTTTTCTTTATTAAATAGCAAGACTGAATATACAAGAAAAAATATTGTTTCTTAAAATTAACCAGTAATTTTTCTTTTTAGAAAATGTAAAATTTGTATTGCTGATATAAAAAAAACTAAACATATTTAGTGCATTTAATTGCAAAATGCAAATGTGTAAATAAAATTATAAATACAAATATTAAAATCAAATTAAAATGACTTTAATACAGTAAATTCACTGTACAGTGTTTTCTTTGTATCAGTCTAAAATTATCCAGAACTTTGGAAACTGTATCTTTGGCCTGAATCATCATCTCGCACCCTCACTGTTTTCCCCCCATTCCTCAATTTTTGATTCCGCAGCATCTTCTGTATTGTATGGAAGCCCGTTTCTGCCACATTTTTAAAAGGTTTGCCCAATTTTACCAACTTTACCTTAGTCCTCAGTGGTCAAATCTCTATACCTTTTGCAGATGATCAGTCTGTCCCTGATGTTTTTTTCTGGAGAGAAGTGGCTTCTTTGCTGCCCCTCGTGACACCAGGCCATCCTCTAAAAGTCTTCGCCTCACTGTGCATGCAAATGCACTCGCACCTGCTTTTTGCCATTCCTAAACAAGGTCTGCACTGCTGGTGCCCCGATCAGCTAACTCAACTTTAGAAGCCGGTCATGGTGCCCTTTGAACTTTACAAGAACCTTTCTCCTTATTGTAAAGTTCTTGATGATCTGATAAATGGTTTATTTAGGTGCAATCTTATTAGTAGCAATATCCTTGTCTGTGAATCCTTTTTATGCAAAGCAATGAAGAAAGCCCACATTTCTTGCAGGTAACCATGGGTAACAGAGGAAGAAAAATGATTTCAGGCAACACCCTCCCTTTAAAGCTTTCAGTCTGTTACTCTAACTGAATCGGAATGCCAGCGTGATCTCCAGCCTTGTCCTCGTCAACGCTCTCACCTGTGTTAATGAGAGAATCACTAACATGATGTCGGCTGGTCTTTTTGTGGCAGAGCTGCAATGCAGTAGACATTTTTTTTTTTTTTTGGTTATTAGGTTTATTTTCATGCCAAAGAGGGACTTTGCAAATTAGTTGCAATTCATCTGATCACTTTTCATAACATTCTGGAGTATATGGCAATTTCCATTATAAAAACTGAGGTAGCAGACTTTGTGAAACTTGTCATTCTCAAAACTTTTAGCCACGGCTGTTTACTAAAACATTTTAGTTTCTGATCTATTTGTATTGTTTGTAAGTTTATGAAATGTAAGTATGTGCTCTCTCTGATTTTGCCAGCAGTATGAAGCGTCCATGGCCAGGAGGGCTGTCTGAACTGATTAAAGGTGCTCATGTTAAGATGAAAAGGATACCCCCTGAAAAAAACCCTAATGGCAATAATGAGCAAATGGTTGTTGAAAGTCTGACTTCAAAAGAGAATATGGATGTTGCATCTATGGACTGTATATCCGAAAACATTTCAATCTCAGATAATACCAATGAGGAATATGAAACCTTATCAATTTCAAAAAACACAGACTCCTCTACCTTGAAAAATACAACAAAGTCATTTTCTGCAGTTAGCATACAGTGCAAGCTAAACAAAGCTATTTCAAGCACACCCTTAAATGAAAATGTGGACACGGTATTGAGTGAAACAGCAGCTTTGACTGAGGAAGCTTCACAGAGTGTTGTTAAACCTCTTGACTGTGGAGGAGAAGTAAAGAAGAAACGGGCTGAGCCTGTTCCACTCCCCTTACTTGCTCTGTTTCTACAGCAATTGAAGACGAAAACAAGACCCAGCAGACCAAAGGCAAAATCTGAAGCCTGCAGTTTGCGGTCAAAGACTGATTCATCAATTCATGATACTTCAGTTACTGAAAACCTGCCATCCTCCACAGCATCTTGTAACCCCTCACTTATCACCCAGTTCAGCATTGAACCAGCAGCTTCTCCAACATCTCCAACCATTGCGTCATCCATTTTAACATGTACAGTAGCAAGCACAGAACATGAAACCGTCTCAACACCAAATCCTGCTACTGATTCTTTAACTGGCTCAAGAGCAAACGTTGCTCCTGATACTCAGCAACTATCCACACCTAAGAAAGTATCTGATACTACCTCTGCTTTTGCACACAATTTTAAACCTAACACAGACACTACACCAAACACTACACCTGATACTAAAATTGTCTCAGTTATTTTAGATGCTTCCTCTGATCATGTACCTAATGGTCATACAGCGGTCACATTTGATGCTTCCAATAATGAACTTCTGCAAAGTAATGTCTCTTCAGACAAATCCACCCCAGAACCAGGTCAAGATTTCAGTACAGTCCCATGCCCTGACACCGTTCCCAATTCTGTTGAACGGTCCCCTTCTCCAGAGGTTAAAACCCCATCTTGTGCGCCATCCTCTCCATGCATATCTGCTCCTTCTTCTCCTGACCCATTTCCACCTAGCATGTTCTCTGATAGACCCATACCTCCAAGAAAGTCACTTGACCCCTTTCCACTTTGCTCATCACTTGATAGACCAAGACCATTACTACAGGCAGCTGACCCAGTACCCCAGAAATTTATTACAAGAACACCACCACTTAGAGTCCCAGGTCCAACGGTTGTTGGTGTTACTACTGAGTTTAACAGCCCTGTAGTTTCTCCCAACCCTAGTACACCAAAGGAATTCAAAAAGTTCGGAAAGACTAGTAAAGGCAAAAAATACAAGGTGAAACAAAAGAAATGTGGGAAGTCAAAGATGAGTGAAAATACAGAGGTGATAGAAAGCCTAATTCCTGTTCCAATGCAGCCCAACCTTGAAGATGTGGAGGGTCAATTGTTTGTTTCCTTCACATCAAAGGTAATTCAATAGTTTTTGTTTGTTCTATATTTAAGATCATGTTTTTAAACATGTTAGGAAATGTGTGGTGTCCTAAAAAAAGAATAATGTTATAATAACCAAAGTAGTGATTGCTATGAAATATTGTTTGCAAACAGAAAGCACTAGAAATTCATCTTGGAGATGAAGCTAAAGAAGAAGTTTTACCGAAAATGACAGAAGACATTAAGGGTAGGAAATTAAGAATGAAATTGTGGTTTGCTGTGTAAGGTGATGTTCAGTTCTATTTATTTTGTAATTGTTTTTGTCCCAGGTGAAGTCCATGATAAAAAGGAAAGCATTGATGAACTTGAAAAGGTCCTTCTGCGTGATTTAAAAAATATGAAATACAGACAGGTTATTCACCCAGTTCTGCAAGCAGGTATATGTCCAACTTGTTTTGAAACCACTAGCAAAAGGACCTTTTGTTAAGCTTTTAATTGTTTTAAACTTGTGTACATAAGCATTTGCTAGAGGGAATTTAAGGTTAATGCTAAAGGACACTCTCGTATCTAGTCACCAGCAGTTGCTTCTCCTGTAGCTTTTGATAATGCAAGTCACTGTATGAGTGAAAGTGATTTAGAACAAAATACAGCTACATACAAAGACCTTTCAAACGAATGTGCTTTTTTTGTTTGTTTGTTTACAATAGGCTTTCCTTTTTATGTGATTCTTTAAGAAATTATAAAAATGTTAGTGGAAGAATTCAGTTGCCTGCACCCCAAAAAAAAAGCCAAGTGCAAAAGGGATTTTATTTTGCATTGCAATTCTGGTGTGGTTTCAGTGAGCCTTAAGCAGAATTTGTAGAACATGTACAGCATTGTATGTGTTTTTATAGCTATAATATAAATCTTAAGTGTTTTATCTTGCAGTTGGTCTGAAGCTAAACCTTCTGGATGTTACGCTATCTATTGATCTACAGTATCTGGGCGTATGCTTACCTATTCCTCCACCTGTACTCTTAGCCGAGGGAAGCTCAGAGACTTGCTCATCACAAGGTAAGTGAAACAATTAATTTTTTATTTTTATATCTGCTACCAGAATATTAAAAGTAATTTATGAAACGTGTTCTGTGATTATCAGCAGTTCAAAAAGTTCTGTGGTTTTGCTTAGGGTTACTATTTTTCTTTTCAGTTCAATTTATTTCTAGAACGGGGAAAACCACTGACATCACTAAAATTAAAGGCTGGAGAGAAAAGTTTTCCACAAGTTCATCTGTTCCTGGAGGTAAATTATATTACTATTTTGTAGTTACATTAATTTGCTGCCATCGTGAGCCTGTTGGGTTACTTTAGTGTATAATTAATTCGAAGGTTTCTGTTTAGCCACCACGACCTCGGACACAGGACAGAAGAACCTCTCCGCTTTCTGTAGTGACATGCTTGATGAATATTTGGAAAGTGAAGGCAAGCTTATTGATGAGCGTGCTGCCAGCTTCACGCAGGCTGTTGTCACTCCTGTTGCCTACCAGCTGCCCACCAAGAGTGTGAGCTATGTTCGTACACTTGACAGTGTTTTAAAAAAGCAGACACTTCCATTAGCAACCACACTCTCCAAGCCCTCTGCAACATCCAGACAAACTGCATTGACCTCAAAAAACAAGAATGTTTTGTCAAAGAGGAAAATATCCAGTGTCGAAAACACAGTTTCCAGCATGGACAAGAAATTGTCAGGAAGATCTTCAAAGAAATCCATGAAGTCTAATACATCAAACTCAGAATCTAGAGTGACGGTTGCTGCCCCTGGCTTGTCCCAAAGCAAAAAACCTCGCAAAATAACAACTATAAAGAGATCCAAGGCCTCACAAAATTCACCTAAGAAGCCTCTTAAGGACAGTGTGTCAGGGGCTTCTGAAGGACCGAATGTCTCTAGTACCTCTGGTTCTAACCAACGCAGTTCAAGTCTACCCAAAACTCTAGTAAAACTAAGGGATGTGGAGGATGGTGCAGTCTGGGAGGGGAAGCGTCGTACATACATCACCATGGAACGGGCAGACATTGCTTTATCCTGTCTTGTCACAGCAGAGGTGTGTGTTAAGCTAAAGATAGTGGTGTTAATCACATTCTTTACTAATAGCTATACAAATTATGCCTCTTAGTTTTTCACTATCCCTCTATTTTTGTCTGTTTTTCTGGATTTAGGGTATAATGGGAGGGAGCCCTTCTACTGTCATAAAACGACGTGCACCACCTTGCCTCAATGACTTTTGCCGGTTAGGGTGTGTATGTGTTAGTCTTGTTCAGGAGAGACGTCAGCATCATTGTGGCAAAGTCGAGTGCATGTTGGGTTGTGATTGCCTTCGACGCAGAGTAGTCCTTTTGAAAAACGAGGACACAAAGGGGTCCTCGCCTATAAGTCATGCAGAAGAAAATGGAACTAAAGTAAAGAAGAAAAACCGTATATCTTATAGTAAGTATGCTTTGATCCAGTTGGAGGTGACTGAAAAGTACTCATATTCAATTTATCATTTTTGCTGTGTTGTTTTTCTTTAGTTATTTCAGGGCCAGATGCAGCACCTGAGCCAGTCCTTCATGTAAAACAATTATGGGTTCAGCAAAATGACTCTGATTCAGAACAACTTTATATTCCTGATCCTTCAATGCCTCTTCACCCTCAAACAATATCACAAGATCTGCAAAAAGACATGGAAAACTTTCTTCATCCTTCACCTAAACGAAAAGCTGTTAAAACTGTGAGTATTTTAAAACCTTTTAACATTCCTGTGTAACACTACATGATGAAATTTTATATTTTATATGTAATTTAAACTTTCAATATAAAACATTCTGTTCTTTCTAAAACTTTGTGTTCAGGTTGAAGGGGAAGGTTTAAGCCGAGGCAAAAATCAAGAAAGTCTGGATTGTGCTCGTGTGAGGCCATTTTGTGGGATGAAGCTGTCTCCTTGTATACAAAGACAGATAAATGTGAGACTGTAATACTAGTAGAGATGCATTTCTTAGAATTCTTAATCATGGACCTAGACCTGATTTAGATTTTCTCTGTCTGTAGGAAGGTCATCCAGACTTCAGTTCACAGGACTCACTGCAAGGTTTGTGTACAAGGATTGTTAATGAAACTTAACAATTCTAAAGAAATAAGGCAATGCCATTTGTGTTCTGGTTTAAGTAGTTAAAATGTCTTACTGAACCATCTTTTTCTTTTTTTGTTTGTTTGTTTTTGTTTACAGAGATAGAGGAAGGGGAACTACGGCCACCTACTCAGTCTGGTCCTATGAAACGTCTGGAAATTGTGTCTAAGTGCAAGTGGCCATCAGAAGGCAGCAGGAATGTTGTTCTGCGTACAGTCTGTGAGCGTATGGCCCAGGACCGCCTGAAGCAACCATTCTGGATTGGAAAGTACCAAATCCAACCCACAACCAAGACCATAAAGGAGACAGATGAAGGCTCTGTCATTACATATAAAGTGGTCATCTGTCAGCCCCACCTAGAAAAAAGTGAAGAAAAGAATAAGGAGGAGAGAATAAAGCAGCTGGAAGCTCAGTTGATTGAGACCATAGGAAAAAGTGAGGTGAAGGGCCTCCCACTTCTCTCTTGTGTCACTCCGGCTGGTTTGCTAAAAGCTGAGAAAAAATCTTCTGGTGCTCTGGGACAGATAATGGTTAGCATACCTCACACTTCAATAGACCCTTCACATAACCAAAGTCCAATTACATTCTTAGTGCATTTTTTTGTAATGTATCTTGTCCTTGACTCAACCCAATGATGTTTTCTTTAGCTGGCAAACAATACACTGCTTTTATGCAACAGAAATATGATGTCAGGATATGGTACAAAATGTTTAAAATTAGTTACTTATAGCTGGATTTATTTACTACAACATCTGCATTCTCTGTGCTCAGTTGATTTCCTTAACATTTATCTATGCTAATTTATCTAAGACTAATAGGTGTGAAAGCAAATAATATATATTAATATATTCTAACAATGTGCCATCTAATAATGCCACTGTATATAAGGTTTGTGATTGTGATATTTTTGTTAAAGCAAGCTTATTTTGTTGATTTTTTTTGTCATGATTTTTCTATATAGGTCAATGGAAAGCTATATCCACAAGCCAAGCTAGAACTGGGCCAGATGGGGGCTTTGCACCCTGCCAATAGACTGGCTGCTTATATCACAGGAAGAGTGTGTGTGGCAAACAAAAATGAACCTAAGGCTGCTATCCCAGCTAGCAAGACTTCTAATATGGCTTGTACCACCTCCACCAAACCTTCTTATCCAACTTTTACCACCTCCACAAAGACTGCTTATACATTTTTCACCACCCCCACCAGTGTGTCCTCAACAACTGTTACAAGCACACTTTCTTCATCCATTGCATTGGACAATTCCACAGGTAGGCCACAGTTCAAGATTTCACAGATTATTTTTTGAGTCCTTTTAGACTTTTAAAGATAAAACAGAACAATATTATATTGCCATTGGTTATATTCTGAAATCATACCATAGTAAGTGGTTAGAATATACACATGTTCCCTACTGTGTTCTATTAATGTAAAGATTCCCATATATTGAGATAAGTAATGGGACACTTGACATTTCCAGCTTATGTGGTTCTTCCCAAAACTTTTACCACAAACACAATTGTATAGTATGTCTTTGAATGCATTAGCATCACATTTTTCCTTTACTATTAGCAGACACAAACCTGTACTAGCATGACTATGCCCATGTGCACAAAGCAAGGTTCGTTGAAGGTATGGTTTACATCGGCTTAAATGGAAAATCTTGAGTGCGCTTCAATGGAGTGCTGATCTCGAAGCTATTTAACACTTTTAAAATAAATTGGAACAGACTCTGCTCCCCATGCCTCCTCATCTCCTCATCCTTCACCAGTAATTTACTTTACTAACACCCTGGTTACTGAATGAGCACAATCCCAGGCCAACCAATGCTGCTTAAAATGTACATATTTATTGTAATTAGACATTGACCTCTTCATTTGTTTTTTTTTTTTAACAGTAGTTGAGAACCGTTTTGTCCAGTTTGAGATCAGTAGTGTAAATTCCTAGCAGCAAAACACAACCAGTGCTAGTGCATTACCACTACAGAGCACAGTTGAAAATGTCTGCATCTTTTTCTCCCTCTATCTCTGCTTTATCTCCTGGCATTTCAGAGTCTCTTAAAATCAGAGTCCCCCAAAAGGCGAACATAACATCTGCTACATCTGGCTCAATAGGTACCTCCAGCTTTTAAGTTTATGGCACCGTTTCAGACACATTAGCCCATGTTTAATACTAACTAACCTACTGCTACTAGTAATAAATTAATTACCGTAATTTCCGGACAATAAAGCGCACCCATATATAAGCCGCACCGACTGAATTTTACAAATATTTTTATTTTTAACATAAATAAGCCGCACCTGTCTATAAGTCTACACTAATTAAGGCTTTAACGAAAGACATGTTACACACGGTGTTTAGGAGCATAGCGGTATTTGGGGAATAGCATGCCACTGGATTTTTTCCAGTATTACTGCGTGTGTTCAAGACGAGGATTATGTCCTTATTATTTTCTTAAGCTGATTTCTAAGTTTCTTTGACTAACCCTTAACGCTGTTGCCAAGCAAAATAAAAAAGCACGAGTTTTGGAAACCTGTCTGTGCTTATATGATTTCTGTTGCAACTGGAGTTAGCGAGCAATCCCATGACCCAGACTCAACGCGTTACAATGGCTTGTATCTAAACAGTAGCCTACCAAGAAAGTCATTGTTCACTTTCTTTCTCCTTCCTTTCACAACTATTTCTCTTGGGAGTTTATTTTTTGGCATCGTTGTGTGTTTAAAAATCACCCGGTGAAAGCTTTTCTTCCAAAGCCGTGCAGTTCAGAACACAGGTGAAGTGCGTTTTTTCGTTTCCGTTCGGAAATTTCTTTGGTCTAATGTTATGTCGCTCAGATTTTTGGCTTAAAGTTTGTGAAACCGGGAAAAACCCAGTAAAAATTCATAAATTAGCTTTGTTGTTTAAGCCACGGGGTTCAAAACGTGGAAAAAAAGTAGTGGCTTATAGCCCGAAAATACGGCATATAAAGTATATTCAAATTATATAAACCCTATTTCCAGAAATGTTGATTGAATCGCTAACAGGTAAGGGAAATGGTATCACTATTGGGTATAAGAGGAGCATCCACCAAAGGCTCAGTCTACTACTATGTTAAATATAGGCACATGGGGGAGTATTTGAAAAACTAACACAGTCCACTTCTGCATTAAGAATGAACCTGAAACTATTACATTATTAGAGAGCCATACATCAATTCTATTTAGAAATGCAAAATAGGTTCATTTAGGTTGCACTGAAAGACAATGGCAACTTGTGCTATGGTTAGATGTTAAACTTGTTTTTGGGGAAATGGCCCTTGAGGTTTTCATGACAAAAACAAAATATACCATACAAAACATTATTATAAAAGGTGTAAAATCTGACATGGTAATTGGCTGTGGCATGGATGACTTGCGCATACTGTACGTGAAGGGACATTTCAGTTCTTGTTATTGTCTTTTAGAAAAAAGCCCAAATTGTCCTGCAAATGGGGTTTGTGAAAATTAAATGTTATTTAATATAATTATTGTAATAAAGTTCCTAGTATGATTGTGAAGTGACTTTTTTTCATATTATCTACACAGCTGATTACATTTATTACTGATTACACGTGTGTGTGTGTGTGTATGTATGTGTGTGTGTGTGTGTGTGTGTATGTGTATATATACAGTGAGGAAAATAAGTATTTGAACACCCTGCTATTTTGCAAGTTCTCCCACTTAGAAATCATGGAGGAGTCTGAAATTGTCATCGTAGGTGCATGTCCACTGTGAGAGACATAATCTAAAAAAAAAAATCCAGAAATCACAATGTATGATTTTTTTAAATATTTATTTCTATGGTGCAGCTGCAAATAAGTATTTGAACACCTGAGAAAGTCAATGTTAATATTAGGTACAGTAGCCTTTGTTTGCAATTACAGAGGTCAAACGTTTCCTGTAGTTTTTCACCAGGTTTGCACACACTGCAGAAGGGATTTTGGCCCACTCTTCCACACAGATCTTCTCTAGATCAGTCAGGTTTCTGGCCTGTCGCTGAGAAACAGGGAGTTTGAGCTCCCTCCAAAAAGATTCTCTATTGGGTTTAGGTCTGGAGACTGGCTAGGCCACGCCAGAACCTTGATATGCTTCTTACAGAGCCACTCCTTGCTTATCCTGGCTGTGTGCTTTGGGTCATTGTCATGTTGGAAGACCCAGCCTCGACCCATCTTCAATGCTCTAACTGAGGGAAGGAGGCGGTTCCCCAAAATCTCTCAATACATGGCCCCGGTCATCCTCTCCTTAATACAGTGCAGTCGCCCTGTCCCATGTGCAGAAAAACACCCCCAAAGCATGATGCTACCACCCCCATGCTTCACAGTAGGGATGGTGTTCTTGGGATGGTACTCATCATTTTTCTTCCTCCAAACACGTTTAGTGGAATTATGACCCAAAAGTTATATTTTGGTCTCATCTGACCACATGACTTTCTCCCATGACTCCTCTGGATCATCCAAATGGTCATTGGCAAACTTAAGACGTGCCTGGACATGTGCTGGTTTAAGCAAGGGAACCTTCTGTGCCATGCATGATTTCAAACCATGACGTCTTAGTGTATTACCAACAGTAACCTTGGAAACGGTGGTCCCAGCTCTTTTCAGGTCATTGACCAGCTCCTCCCGTGTAGTTCTGGGCTGATTTCTCACCTTCCTTAGGATCATTGAGACCCCACGAGGTGAGATCTTGCATGGAGCCCCAGTCCGAGGGTGATTGACAGTCATGTTTAGCTTCTTCCATTTTCTAATGATTGCTCCAACAGTGGACCTTTTTTCACCAAGCTGCTTGGCAATTTCCCCGTAGCCCTTTCCAGCCTTGTGGAGATGTACAATTTTGTCTCTAGTGTCTTTGGACAGCTCTCTGGTCTTGGCCATGTTAGTAGTTGGATTCTCACTGATTGTATAGGGTGGACAGGTGTCTTTATGCAGCTAACGACCTCAAACAGGTGCATCTAATTTAGGATAATAAATGTAGTGTAGGTGGACATTTTAAAGGCAGACTAACAGGTCTTCGAGGGTCAGAATTCTAGCTGATAGACAGGTGTTCAAATACTTATTTGCAGCTGTATCATACAAATAAATAGTTTAAAAATCATATATTGTGATTTCTGGATTTTTTTTTTTTAATTATGTCTCTCACAGTGGACATGCACCTACGATGACAATTTCAGGCCCCTCCATGATTTCTAAGTGGGAGATCTTGCAAAATAACAGGGTGTTCAAATACTTATTTTCCTCACTGTATATATATATATATATATATATTTATATATATTATACACATTTTATTTTAATTTTAATTTTTTTTTTTATTAGATGACTCCATCCAAAGAGTTATAGCAATAGCTGGATCTGGATCAGCTGCAACAGAGAAGACATTTGTGCTCAGTAATACTGGAGCAAATGTAGCACTTACTGGTAGTGGAATTGCAGTGATGCAGCCTCTAACTTCCACTCGCCCAGCTGTTCCAAGCCAGAAGATGGTAATGCTTAAGGCAGGCAATCCTGCTGGTCGAGTTATCCATCTTATGCCTCTAGGCCAATTCAGGGCCCTTAATCCAAACATCGTCATACGCCCTCAGACAAGTAAGAGTGCATGACTTGTCTCTATTTAAATTAAATATTGAGAATTTCATTTATTTGGGCAGGTTTAACCCTGGGCATTTCATCATAAAAAGTTTACTTATTTACGAGAATTTTGTTGAAAAGAGCAAAATGTTGGCTATAATTTATGATTAAGATTTTTTTTTTTTCTTTAAACAAGATTGCTTATGATCTTCTGTTTGACTTCCTTCCTTTTTTTTTTTTACAGCCACTCTTTTACATGTACCCACCTCAATCTCTTTGAATAAACCTCGAACTTCCACAACTGTCAATTCATTCACAGTTCCATCTTCTGCTACAAACAATCAGAAAAAGACCCCATTACACAGCTCAAACACAGACACTGTCATGGAAAGCAGGAGCTCTCCTACTGCTACAAAACCAGTCACCCTTAACCCGGGCCCAAAGACCTTACTAATTTGTAACAAACAAAGTACAGTAAAAATTGTGCCAAAACTAATCAAGGATTCTTCCACACACACTTTAAAAAATTTAACTTTGAGTATTTTGGAAGAGCACAAAACAGGTGAAGACCCAAGAATCACATTAACAGCATCATCAGCTCAAAACTCTGCAGCGGGTCATTCTGCAAATCAAGGATTAGAGCTCACTTCTCAAAGCTTCTTAACCCTTAAGAATCAAGAACCCAAAAAATTAGACAACCCTGTTTATTTCAGCTCTACACCAACCAAGGAATCTTTGAAAGAAAACTCCCATCGTTCTAAAATGCCACCTGAAAGTGTGATCTTTACAGACCACTCCTACACATTTGAAATGAAGAAGACAAGCACACAATCTGAAAATCCTGCTGACGTTTCTAGCGATAGCTCTGGTTCTGCAAACAGCTCTACATATCACATGCTTCTCAAGGAAGTTCTAAATGTGGATCTTGTTAAAGACGCTGAGGAATGTGGCACCATTGGTGCTGTCCAGAATACTGAAAGTGGTGAGGAATCTGAAGAAGGAGCACATCTGTTGGAAGTGGAGGTCAATTCAGAGTGCACAGAATTAACAGAAGATTCAGACATGTACAGTGACACTGACTCCATCCCATCCATTGACAGGGACGATCTGTGTGTAGGCACTGTAAGCAACTATGTTATTAAATATGAATTGCTTTTGTAATGATTCACTTTGATTCAAGTCTTACATTGAATCTTTCTCACGGTTTTCTTTTCAGCATTCTAAAAAACAAAAGAATAAGGAGAAACAGTCTGTTTTTTCACAGACTGAGAAGGATGATGAGCTGGTTGATATTGAAACATTTGAGGAGCGAGCTGAGAAAAGCCCTGTACTATTTGGGCAAACACAGCATGACGGGTAAGACAAAAGCTTTCAATATTTAATGTCTGTGTATACTAGTATAAACTCTACTTGGTCTCCATCTGGAACTACATTATGAAAATAGAATTCTGTTTGATTGTAGAGATACCAAAACCTTGCCATAAATAAACTAACTTTATTTTGCCCAAATTGTGAAGGTTATATGGACTTTAAATCTTCACTCTTGAGAGAGAGCAAAAGTTCAGGGATAATGATATTAAGGATATCACAATGTTTTTTTCTCTTTTTGTCTTAATTTGACAGATTTCTGAATGAGTCATCAGATGAAGAAAATGAAGATCTGGTACGTCTTTTAATGCATTGTATGGATTTGGCAATATAAATACCAAATCAATATTTTGATGTGGTTATATTTTGACTGTCCTAGCAGTCTGATTTAGAATGAACTGATTTTATTTTTATTTGAAAATTTCCCAATGTAAATAATTTGTAAAAGTAAAAAAAAAAAATAAAAAAGAAATATATATATATATATATATATATATATATTTCTTTTTTATTTTTTTTTATTTTATTTTTTTATTGTCTAATTATATATAGGTGTATAGGTAATTATATTAAAGTGCTGTGTGTAGAAATGCTTACTCATCATAAGATGTTTTTGTCTATACAGTCAACGTTGTGTGATAGGTTTTTACCATTTTCACTGCATGACATTTGTTTTTCCAGTGGTTTTAATTATATGCACATATTAAATGCTACCCACCTTCTCCTTATACAGCTTAAAGTGAGGAAGAGGAAAGATGAGAAGAAGAGACGCATTACACTGAGGAAATGTTTTTGCAATCTCCAGCAGACTCTCAATATTGAAGATACTAAAGTTTCCAAAATAATAGTACTCTCAAAGGTGTGTTTTATAAAAGAATGTCAGAGTCCTTTTTCTGTTATTTATGATGACATTTATAATAATTATTTCAATTATAATTATTAACATTAGGCTTTGAAAGAAATTCACACTCTTATTAAGCAAAGACATTGCTTGGTGAACATGCAGGACAAACTGAGAAAGAAAAGAGCACACTACGTTGAAATGGTGGCCCAGTTATCTGGTAATTCATATTCACATTTTCTTTTTGTGCATTGATTTCACATGTTTTTGAATTCATCTACCACTTTGTGACTAAATCATTTTAACTTTAGATAACATTTTTGTGTTTTGTGATGCATAACCACAGTTTTGTGATACATTTAGTAAATCTGTTGGGCATGCTTTTTGTTTAATTTCTTTTATACAAACGAAAAAAACCATTTAAAAGTCATTGTGATAAATATCCATAAAATAAGTTGTAGCATTATTTCATACAGTGGTATGTCCAGCGTTACAGTTTTGGTAACCTGTAAAAGAAAAATGGTTTCTTTAAGTAAATGCTCTTTTTCTTTTCTTAGGGGAAAACAAAGCATCTATTACTCAGAGGTTGGATGAAATTATTGCTAAGCAGAAATCTCTAGAGATTGAAGACAAAGCAGATGATGCCCATCTTGAGCTTACAAAAAAAGATCTCAATCATTCACAGGGGAATGCTTTGACAAAACAGAAAGAAATAGGCACCAATTGCAAAGCTGAACACCCTAGCACTAGCAAAAGAAAACATCTGAAATTCCAGGACCAAGGAGCAGAAAAAGTCAGCACTAATCAGAAAATAACTGCTGCCAAAACCAGTCAATCAGACAAGCCAACTAATTCTCACCCCACGCCACAGCTAAGGAAATGTCCTTCACCTTTTCCAGTATTTTGTGAGAAAACAAGTCCCAACATCCTGACACACAAAAAGCTTCAGATTTTGCCTGATGATCAAGGTTTGTACTATAAGGGAGATGTAATTAGGCAATAACCTGTGCTTATTAGTCAAACTTAATCAAGTCTATACAGGTTGTCTAAGGATTAACTTAAATTGTGAATGACACGTTTTTGATTGTTTATATAATGCCTCTGCTTAATTAAATTATCTGGCTATACATTTATATGCTTCATCTTTTTTCAACTTGAATCTATGCCAGTGTGTGGCTCAGATTTATAAAAACATAAATCTTAGGGTTAACCTCAGACTGTAGAAACCAGCCAACATTGTGCTATATAGCATTTAATATAGCCGGGGAAAATATGTACTCCTAATTGTCACAACACTGTTAGCATTAAGTTACAATAATGTTGCACTTCGTATCAGCATTTCTGCTAATTCCACTCAGCACAGTTTTAACTTCAGCAAGTACATGTGTGAACAAGCCTTCAATAGCTTGTTTTACTGATTTTTTTTCTTGTCTGTTTGTTTCTCAAGTGATTCCAGTAGCAAAAGCAGCACCATGCAATGAGATCATTACTATAAGTCGTCCCCTTCAGCCCATTGAAACCACTTCTTTAGGAGAAAGGCAATCAACCACACCAGGTGAGCCTTTACCCATGCCAGTGTGCTCTTTTTATATTTATGCATTAATGATGTATGTTTTGTATTTAAATATATTTTTTTCTTTTATTAACTCAAAAGGTGTTGCAGCTGTGTCCATTTCGCTTCCTCCTATTTCCCATTTATTATGTGTAGAAAATCCACTTCCCATATTGCAGTCACAAGTCTTTCAACTTAAAAGCAGCCCTGTTAATGCACCAGGTATCTTTTTAATGCTAATGCAGCTGTTTACATTTTTCTACCCATTTATATTAGAATGCAGGGAATATTGTGTATGATTAATAGGCTTTAAATTTAGTATGTAAATTACAGTGATTAATGAAACATTAAGTTAATATTCTTCTATTCTCATTTGCAGTTGACTGTATAATCTTCCCCAAGATTTCCAGCATTGTTTCTTCGGTACAGTCAGAAAAGCTGCTCACAACACCCCCAGATGCAGCAGTTATGCAGATAGCGGAGTCATGTAACTCTTCAGCAGGGGATGCGCAGCAGATTTCCTCTTCTAATGAAGCCACACTTGTGGAAAAAGAACAACACCTGGACAAACCACTTCCAGAGGTTTTACCCAAAGAATCTGAGCATGATGTCAAGGTCAGAATAGAAGAAGATCTAAAAGAGCAAACAACTGATGAAGAAAATATGCCTAAACCGGAGCAAGATGATGAACACCTAATGTCATTGCTTGATGAACTTGTTTTCCTCAATCAGACCTCTGAATCACAAGGAGCAGCTTTAAGTCTTACAGAGGCAGATGTACTGACAGAACTGCTCACTAATAAAGAGGTGGATGTGGACAGAGATGACGAACGCTCTCTCAGTCCTCTGTTCCTAAAGTTAGATGAGGATCTTATATCATCACCTAGCTCAAAGGATGAGGAGATGGATGATATTCCTCCTAAAGTAGATGACCTTGTTAAGGTTATATTCGGGTCAGAGTCTCCTCCCAATTCTTCAGAATCAGAGGTTGTTGCAGCAGCCAGCGACGACTGTACAAGTGTTTCAGTATGCCATGTTAAACATGATGCTCCAACTCCACCCCCTTTGCTGCAGATGAAAACTGGAGGGTGTACAATATTAGATTCTCCAAAAGAGAAGGCCAACATGTCATGGAGGCCAATGCCAAAGCTTGCTCCTTTAGGACTAAAGACTCAGGAGACTGGGCACCCTAAATTAATTAGTTCTCATGCCCCCAAATTAGACTCAAAACTGCCTAGTCTTCATAACACCAGTGTGTAATTACCAACTCATCAGGGATATCCATTGTTTCACTCTTAATATATATCTGACTGTTATTTATTTGTTTCTGAGGACACGCCAATATATCCTGCTTCAATGAGAACTACCTGTTGTGCCTCAAATAGATCCAAAGATATTTTTGTTTGCCGTTTTCTATGAGTGCAAATAGATTCGATTATTTGAGAAATTTTCCTTTTATTTTAGAAGAGGGATTAAAGTGATTTTGCTTTATGTGTAATAATGTAAATGTTGTAAAAGTCAACAAAGGAGAACTGAAGAAAAAGTATACTGATTTGTAAAGAACCCACTGCCTAAGCCTTTTAGTAGGTCATGGCATTTTACTCACTGAATACAAGTTAAAACAAAAAAGGTACAGTGAATATTGATTAATTTTGCAGTGCTAACACAAAGGCTGCTGGCATTTATTCTAATAAACTGTCTTGATATATCTGCATTTTCCATGCAAGTTGCAATTAAAATTGTAAGATCAAAGCGGAAACACTAATTAAAAAATCCAAAAAAATTATTTTCAAGAAACAAGCAGGACCTCTGAGAACATACCACAGTCATCTTCAAAGTGACTCAAAACTCTTATTCAGCATGCCAGCCTGTGCATTTTAGACATTTGTTTTTAAATGGTGCTTTTCAAAATTGTGCAAGTTAATGTTGTACTTAAAATGAAATTTCTATTTCCTATTATCAAAGCAGCCAGTACACTACTACAATTACTACTACTACACATTACTTTAAGGTTCTTAGACTTTTGTGTGTGTTCACCATAGCATTTATCTAGATTTTGATCTCATGTATGTTTCACGTTAGATCACATACGAATTGCATGTAGCATAGCTGATTAGACTGCACTGAAAACTGAACACGGAAAGAGTGGAGTTTGATTAAATCTCTAAAATGCTATAAAATAATTCACAGAACGATGAACAATGATGAACAATAATTCAAAATTGTAGGTGTATTTATGCTTTAAGCTGGTGGTCACCTTGAAAAGTGCCCCATCAAGCACACCATCCCATTCACTGAACATAGAGCTTTAAGTGCACCAGCCGTGGACTGGTCATTAGCAAGTTCATTATGTACCACCTGCAGTGTCTCTTCCATATAGATAGATAGATAGATAATACTTTATTGCATCTAATAGAAGTGCAAATAGTAGCACTTGTGCAAATGGACAAGTGCAGATAAATATTTAAGTATATGTACAGCATGTTAACAGATGTAAAGTGAATAAATATAAAGGCTATAGTAGTGAAGAGATGTGTGCACACTGTTGAAAAGTACAAGTAAATAGTTATAGGGCTATTGCAGTGAAGAATGCAGACACTGTTTTAAGGTACAAGTAGAAGGTTATAAGGCTATGGCATTCACAAAACGCGCAAAAGCTCAATAAACAATTGCACTACATCATGTACGTAAATGTGAAATATTTTAAAGCTGTGTAGAAGTGGTGTAATTGGCAAACCAAATACCTTTTTATAGCTGTACACAAATTAGAAAAGATTCTATACCCCCTCAACAGATGCCATGTCGCATCTGCAAACATTACAGGTTGAATAAAAACTCGTTATAATCCCCTGGGACGGATAAACTTTCTTAAAACTCCTCAAGAAGAACAGCCATTGTTGTGCCTTCCTAACCAAAGCTGAAGTGTTCTAGTGCCAGGACAGAACCTCAGAGATGTGAAATCCCAAGAACTTAAAGCTGGAGACCCTTTCTAACTCAGTTGGAACTGGGAAGTATCTCCTGTTGTTAGATTTCCAAAAGTCCACAACGAGCTCTTTAGTGTTCATGGCGTTAAGGGTCAATTTGTTGGTGGCACACCAAGCTGTCAGGGTTCGGATCTCTTCCCAGTAGGCCAATTTGTCGTTGCTGATCTGGCTGACCACGGTGGTGTCATCTGCATACTTGATAAAGATGTTGGAGTAGTGATCACCGAACACAGACCTGTAAGATGCCAGTGTTAAGAATAAGGGTTCAGGATACCTGTTTGCCCAACCTAACAGACGGAGGTCTGTTGATGAGAAAGTACAGAATCCCATCAGCAAGCAGGGTTTGAATTGAGGGGGGTTGGGATCCCCTATAATGCACTAGGGACCCCCATGACAAGTAAAAAAATAGACTTGGGGGGTGTCCCCAAGGCTTGAATCAATTTGAGCACTGTCTGCAAGTGTAGGTGCAGATACCAAGGTCACTGAGCTTAATGATCAGTACAGTGTGAGGACTGTTAAAAGCAGAATTTAACTCAATGAACAGCATTCTGATGTAGGTGTTGATCCAGTGTAGGTGGTAGGCCTGCAGTGAGTTGATTCATAACCAGTTTCTCAAAGCACTTCATAACAATAGGTATGAGTGCAACTGGATGAAAATCATTCAGGCATTCTGCAGCTGAATGCTTAGGCACTGGTATAACGGTTGTAGTCTTCAGGCATGTAGAAACCATGGCTCGGGCTAGTGACAGGTTGAAAATGTCAATGAAGACCTGTGCCAGTTTTCCAGCGCATGCTCTGAGAACACGTCCCGGTATAACGTCCGGACCAGCTGCCTTGTGTGCGTTCACTCTGTTAAATTCTGAATAGATGTAAAAGTTGGCTGTGAGCAGTAGTAGATTCAGTGATTGAGGTGACATGTCCTATTCCTTGATCGAAACGAACAAAAAAGTGATTGAGCTTGTTCGGTATTAAGGCACTGCTGGTTTGTTGAGATCGTGGTGTCGGTTTGTAGTCTGTGAAATATGGGCTGCTGGTGCTTGATGATGGGAAAAACTGTGTTCACTAAGCAGGTAATCTTTGCTATGTACTGTACTGTACATTTGTGTTCATTCAACCTGTAATGTTTGCAGATGCGACATGGCGCCTGTTGGGGGCGTATAGGGTTTTTCTAATTTGTGTGGTGCACTATAAAAAGCCATTCAGTTTGCTACACAGCTTTAAAGCTTTTTTTTTATTATTATTTCTAGGACATTCTAACTTTGAGCTTTTCAAGCTTTAAAAGCGGCGAGTTGTGTTGTATAAATGCTTAATGTGGGCTACAGGAAAGCCTGCTATTAGAGATGTAATGATTTTGTCATAAAAGTAGCACCCAATACTACATGATAAACCCTTGCAGGAATGATTTTCATTAAAAAAAAAAAAAAAAAAAAGCAAGTCGTCTCACACTGGATTAAACCGTATCCGTTTCTAGAGTGGGAATTCATGGCGCAGTGGATTTGCTGAGTTGAAGCGGTTTGTCGCTGGATGGCAGAAGTGGCCCCTAGTTGAAACAGATGGAGCTGCAGCTGGGATCCTGAGCTGTGTGGGGAAGACGGACAGATTTCAGCCAGCTAGCTTAGCAATAAACTAACCTGGGTAACAACAGGGACTGATAGTTCACCTTTTAAAAGCGGTGATTAGGATTACTTTGGCTGGGAAGATGTCTAAACAAACGAGAGCAGCTCTGACGTGAAGCTGACTGACTGTAGAATGCGGCTGGGTTCGAGCCAGCATTATCTTTTGCTAGTGGTGGTCATGAAGCTAACTAGCATAGGACGCACAATTTCATTCAGGTTTAACCAGTTCAAGATAGGATGCTATGACAGTCTGTCATTTGTAGTTGACACGGTTTGAGGCGTAGTTATAATTGTATCTGAGGAACGGCGAGACGTTGAACTTTTTGCCGCAAACAAACAACCGGTGAGTAAAAATCAAGTGCTCTCATCGGGGAATCAGCTGTCAGTGTGATCAACACTAGGCCATATTTCAGTATAACAATCCGATATGCCTTTTGTGCATTGTAGATGATGCATTTCATCAGATCATTTCTGTTCCTTGTTGCCAGTTAAAAAGAAACAAAAGAAAGCGCCGCGGCTCAGTACATCAGTCTTTCAGATACTATGTTGGTGATTAGGTGACACACCGGTCTCCTCCTGAGCGGGTTTTGCTGTCTGTATTAGGACTTGCTTTGTACATAGGCGAGATGAGAAAAGACTTCTCCCCAAAGAGAAGACTCAACGCTCATGCGAGGAAACTGCTGACTGCATGAGAATGAGCCATGGTCCATTTCACCCCATCATCCAATGCAGACGCTTGAGAGCTCGAAGCAGCTTCGATGCAGAAGAGCAGCACTGCAGCTCAGAGGACACGCACAGCACCGTCGACCTGATTACCCAAAAGATCAGTGCATTAATGCCTGAACCCGGCTTATTTTTACCCTACAGTATGTAGGACACCATGTAATGTCTGCAGGTTTTGTGTAAAAGAGTCATCCTTGACGGTTTTCATCTTCAAATCGCTGTACATTTACATTTCCATGAGACGTGATCAAGATGTCGGGGGAAAATACGACTATTAAAAATCGCATTAAAAACCTGCTCCGGTCTCCATCCATCAAACTGAGGAGAAATAAACCAAGGAACAGCAAGGAGAACCTGGGCAATAAGGTATGTAACTTGCTTTATATTTGGGAAGAAAGTCTTGCATATGGTGCCCTTTACATTTCTACTGTAGCCTGTTATTTGTGGTGGAGCAAATGAGCATGTGCAGAATAGGAAACCTGTGTGTGTGTGTGTGTGTGTGTGTGTGTGTGTGTGTGCGCGCGCGCTTATATTTCACTCCGTTTTAATGGGTTTTGTTTGGAATTGACAAAAGCTGTAGGAACATCCATTTAAATTGTTTACTGTATAAGGTTTATTTTGGTTCATTAACTCTATTAATGCTTTTGGGAGATAAATTCCAAGATGTATAAGCTATTTTAATATTAAGCTCTTTATGAAGGACATGAGCACTGCAAAAGCTTCCACACACCTTCTTCTTCTTCTTCTTCTTCTTCTTCTTCTTCACAATAACTGATTATATCAGTGAGTTGTCCAAATGGTTTACATTTGACTGATGTACAGTTCATTTCTGGTCTATCTCTTGAGGTGTAGTTTGTCATTTGTTTCAACAGAGTCCTGCATTCCTTTCTGATTGACTGTTTACTGCTGCAGACAAATGCTCACTGTACTTTTACTCCTGGATCCAATGAGTGCCTGGGATCGGAGAACTGTTTGTGCTGTTAAGTCCTGCTAAAACAATCATTCAGCATAATATTATTCTCTTTGCAAACTTTAGTAACTCATAATGGCCTGTTTACACCCCAGTGTGTCTGACTAGATTATGTTAAGAAGTCTTGCCTAATTGTCGTAATGCTGTGTTTATGCGCCGATTGTGATTCTGCAATCCAAATTCGAATGCAAGTATAAGCCTCTAATGACTTTATGGTCAATTAAGCAACTGTGTGCAGTTTAATTCTTGCATCCTGATTCTAAAATATTTATAGCTTACAATTTCTGTTGTATTAAAAAACGTTATCAGTAAAGGACGATGTGCAGTTCCTGCCAGAAAACCCTTTGCAGGTACAAAACCATATACATGTACTTGTATGCTGCAGACTGTGTTTTGTGTCCTGAGGCTTTTGTGTTGCACGGCTTCAAAAGCATGGCTGCTCCACCCAGCTGTAAAGTTTTTGTTGACCCATTGATGGAAATGGTTCCTTTGTTCTAACACACAAGCAGGGAAAGTTTTTCATGAATTTCCTATTTAAATTCAAATCCTTAGCTCTAAAACTGTTCACATGTGCCTTACCCTGGTTCTGGAGTACCTTATGTCCTTCGTAATTTAGTGCTTTCATGCTCAAAACATGCTTAGTTTAACTAATCAGGCCTTCCTGGGTTATAATGGGTGTGTACAAGCAAAGAAAACATTAAAATGTGCAGGACGGGGGTGTTCCAGGACCAGGGCTAAGATCTATATTCAACCTTGTATTAATACTTAGGAATTCTTTACAAATGCCAATGACAGACAAACAAATTAAATATATTTAATGTGGTGTAGAGATGAGGCAAACAATCTACTCCACACCACCTTAGACCCGGAGGGAAAAAGTTACCAGTGTTTCTCATGATGCTGACAGATAATTCATTTGCAAAAACAACTGAATATACTTTTCATTAGCTCTCTGTTTCTTTATGACCTTGTATATAACCTAAACAAGATGTCACAAGTCTTCAGAATACTGCAATACATTCATTCATTCATTTGTTTGTTTGTTCATATTGACAATAAATTGTTCACACAATTGTGGGAATAAAAGGTGAGGTGGGGGGCGGGGGACTTATTTGTGCTATTTATTTTTGAATGTGAAGCCTGAAACAAAAAGTGCTTCATGTATGAATAAGCTTGAGATCAGTAAATTCTTTATTCTCTTTTGCTGTTATGTAAGTGTATAACAGCAGTGAAGAAAAAATTACTGGCTTCAGTCGTCATGTGAGGAGACCTGATGGACAGATACACAGAAAAGGGACTGACGCATAATAGTGCAGGGTTATACAGAACAAATACATGCACAGACATCTCTCAGGCTTTTAAGAATTTATATGCATGGCTTTATTGGATTTTGGATTTTTTAATTTTCAAGTTGGAGTAAGTATTAAAATCAACCTTACCTTTAAAGTGGTTACACTGGACATGTTTCCGACAAAGAGACTGTTTAGAGCTACAGAACATGATGTAAGTGCTCTTGTGCTACTTTTTGTGTGTTATACACATACCATTCCTGGTGTTCATTTTTATAGTGTCCAATACTGATACATTGATTTTTATATATGTTATGATTTGCTTTGAGGTGTAATAATGCTTGCTTGTTACAAGTGTCCAGCATGTACCTGTTTGCTTCTAATGTTGAACTTGTGCTGCAGTGGAAATTCTTATGATTTCCATTTTAAATGAGAGCACTGTTTTGGAGTGTTGGTTATCAGTGAAATCGTCCTAGGCTTTTTAACTGTTTATTGTACAGCATCGTTATTGTGCAGGAACTTATCCTAAGTCTTGTAAATTTGTGGTAAATTGCCTCTTTTTCTGCATCTGTCATACAGACAGATTACACCCTTTCATAACCAGACAGGTTTTTTTTTTTTTTTTTTTTTTCTCTCTTCCTAACCTTTTATTTTCACTAAAAGTGATAGCAATGCCATGTGACACAAAATATATTTGACTGTTCATCTGTTTTCACAGGTGACTCTTGAAAAGGTTTTGGGAATTACTGCTGCAGGAAACCGTGCCTTGGCCTGTGACCATCACTCAGGTTTGGTAGCATACCCTGCAGGGTGAGTAACACAAGAAAAACTGCATTACAACAATTGTTGCCATGCAAGAGCAAGCTCAGCTTTTATGTGCAAGAATGGCTGTCATTCTCTTATCAGTTTTCAGGAATAGACCAACTGTCAATAACATGTTGGTTTTAAAGAGTTCGATTGATTGTTTTATTGAATACTGAAGTGCTGAGTTTTCAACATTTTCTGGAGCACACATTTAAAAGTACAATAATGACTTTCTGTGCTGTATGGGATTCTTAGAATAGACAGTCTGAGTGCTCAGAAAGAATTTCATCTGCCAGCAATCTGATAACAGCTGTGCAAGCATGAACAGAAATTAGGTGGAGTACAAACAGGAAAAGCAAAAAGCTGGGTCAGGAAGGACAGTTGAATTCTCTGAGGTGCAGTGTGTGAGTGTGCAGTACACTCAGGCCATTCCCTGTATAATTGCATGTTGGCCATCCTGGCAAGTTTTTTTCCAAAGCAACCACAACACAACACTCATCAGAAGCAGGTTATTCTATGAAATGAACAGGTTTGTTTATTAGGAGTGTTTACTTGCACTGAAATTAATGTTCAAATGTATTTCAATATTGCTTTATTGGAGCCTTGTCGCCTTCAGTTTGTTAATGGGGAAAGTCTTGAAATGACGAAAGATTTATACTTGATGATTAACTAGAAATGAATTAAGATTAAGTGTGGTAGAAATAGCCTTAACATCTAGATCCTGAATGTGGGGGTTAAGAACTTTATTTCAGCTACTGCAATCACTTGCCTTTCCTAAACACCAACATGATGTAATATGCATACACATTACTAATAATAAAATGTTCTGTAAAATCTAAGTCAAACTAAATGCCCAAACCTGTATCTTCCTTCCAACCCCACCATTCAGAATGAACTGAAGTGTAAAATATTTTCAAGATAAATGTTTTTTATCGTGCAGTATAATAGGTGGAACTCTTCTTATCAAGGTATACGACAGCTTTCTCAAGGGATGTTGTAAAGTCTGCAGCTTGCTGATTAAGCCAAGTTACCAGTTGGTGCAGACAACTGACCATGGACTGCTCTGAATATAGTGTGGAGCACTGTAAAGGGTGTGCATAGGGCAATCAGAAGAGAGCCTGCAGCTGTTCTGCCAAGACTGTTCTCCAAATAAAAGTTACTTTAAAATGTTTCTATCTTTGCTGCCTACTGTGTCCAGTATCATCTGTCTTTAAACTCCTCCATCACACTTTACCATGACTTAACAAGTTGTAATTTGTAGCTCAAGTGTCTATTATCACTCATAGTTGTTATGAACACATTCTCACTGCCTTCATCTTTTGACTTGGTGATTGAGACTTGGCTGGCCTTTAGACCCTCTTTCTAGGTATAATACACTGTAAGATTATAGATCACACTAAAGTTGGACTAGAGTACTGGATTTTCATTGACCAAATTTGTTTGTGTGTAACCAGTTAACCATGAACTTCACTTAAACCCATTTTTAGTTGTGTATTGCACATGGTTTATAGCTCCACAAAAGAGGGGTGGTGTTCTGCAGCTTCAGATAACTGATTCATATTTCACCTTCTGTCAATGCGAACGCTGGAGTTCAAAGTGCAGACAAATGGTCCACAATGCACTGACTGATAAAAAACACAATTTATACCCAGTAGTGGAAGCTGAGTGTTCATTTACTCCAGAAGGAGCAGTTATTTGCATTCCTATCATTTGATTAAACTTGAAGCATACTTTGGGAAAGTGCCTCTTTATTTCTGAAGTGCACCTCAGGGAAATGCTGTTTAGAACTTGGTTGGTCAAGAGTTCTCTCATTTAGTTTGACTGGCCCTTTTAGTCATCAGCACTGTGCTTGTTGCATAATTTGTGTAATGTGCTGCTGTTGCAAATTTGATGACTTGTGATTTAGCTACACTAAATGGACAAATGTTTGTGGACACCTGACCATAAGATTTATTTATTTTTGATCATCCCATTCCACATTTAGTCCCCATTTGCTGTTATAATAACCTCCACTAATCTGTGAAGATGTTCCACTACATAATGGAGTGTGGTTGTGGTTGCTCAGTCAGACACAAGAGTGTTAGTAACACCAATGCACTGATGTAGGGTGAGGAGGCCTGGGGCGCAGTCAGCATTCCAATTCATCCAAAGGTTGTTAAATAGGTTTCAGGTCTATAGCAGGCCACTGAAGATCCTCCACTCCAAATTATGTACACCCTATTTTCATGAAGCTGGCTTTGTGAAAAGGGCATTGCTTGAACAGATTTGGGTCTCCTAGTTCAAATGAAGGGAGAAGTCAGTTGTCCCAATACTTTTGTCTATATAGTAGGTGTGAAACCTTTAAGCAAATCTCTGTTTTTAAGTCACAGTTCGGTACAATTTTGGTACCGTTAGGGGAAAGAAATGCAAAACATAAAATTGGGTGTCTTTTTTTTTTATTAACGCAGTTTATCATCATCCACATTTGTGATCATCAACATTTGAACAGTGTACATTTTTAAAACTTACAATTACAAATAAAATGCCTGCTTGGCTAAATAATATACAATAATATTTTACAATATTTTATAAAAATAAAATAGAATAAATCAAATTAATTCCATTTATCATACTGATTAAATTGAGTAATCGATTAAATTGGAACAAATGAAACTGATTAAGTACAATTAAATAAATGAAAAAATTTAATTTAATGGTTTACATTTGTTAGATCCAGTTTGGTTCATTCAGATGTGTGTGTGTGTGTGTGTTTTACATTTAATATAAAATTTTCTAAAGATATGACCTACTTAACTGTTCTACTTTATTTCAGCACACTTCAACAAATGTCTTCATTCCTTACATCTTTCATTCATTCACTTCCTTCGATATGTGGAATTGTCAGGAATTTCTCCTTCTAAGACAAATTCTTGAAGCTGGACATAAAACTCTTCAGCGTTTAATGAGTGTGAAGCCACAGTGACACTGCGCTAACTCTAGTATGTGTGTGTGTGTGTGTGTATGTATGTATGTATGTGTGTATAATATATATATATATATATATATATATATATATATATATATATATATATATATATATATATATATATATATATATATATATACACACACACACACACACACACACACACACACACACACCCCTGGCATTGTGTATGTTTTCAAGTTTAATAATCATATAAAAAATGCTCTCAAAGTGCAAGGTGGAGATTGCGGTCCACCATTTAATACTTTCCTGAGGGAACTCAGATTTTAACTGTTCAAACTGAAAGCCTTGTTTGTACCATTACACCCCTTTTATATAGTATATTATAGCTGGACCTTTTCTTATTGTTCATGTTTTATGGTCTTTGCATTGTTGCACATTTTATACACATTATATTAGGAATTGTTTGCACTGTTGTGTAAGTGCAAAACTAATGCATGCAATATACTGGAGTTCAGTCAGCTGCATGATCAAGAGGAATGAAACAGACAGTATTTACAGTCTGTTATGTGACAAATGACACTTCTCCTTTTTATTTGCCTCTGTACTGATGCAGTGGAAGTCCTCAGCTTTGTTGACCTTTAAATTTCAGACCTCTTTGCGTTTCAGTACACGTATCAGCTTGTTCAGGGTTCTGCAGTAGTTTATAAAACATTTGTGGTATATATGAATATATAGTGTAATTAATTAGATTAAAGGGCAGAAATAGTATGTTGAATGGAATAACCTTACCATTTAAGAGTGTTGATCAGAAATAAATCTATGATAAAAGCAGTATGTTGTTGTGTAGGTTTATAGCATAGGCTGTAATGTCATCCATGCATGAATATGTGGGTCAGATACTCCCTGTCCCTCAGCATTGCAACAAAATGGGTTAGTAGAGCTGAACAGTTAAGTGATTCAAAGACAGAAAAAAGAGTATTGGAAAACTGAGAGGAAAGGATTGGGTGATGATATCAGATTATATCAGAATGAAGGTTTTTTCATTTTGTTTATGTGTGGTTGGTGCTGGGGGCAGTTTTCAAATGTTAAGTCTGCATGTCAGCTGCATTGCAGGACTTGGGACTATTTAATAAATATTAGTAATCTCTCTAAGTGTATCAGCACCAACTGAATTCGGATATTGTGTGGAAAATGCTGGTGCTTTTTAAAAAGATTATTTCATTTCCCCTGCTTTGCACAAAAAAACCCCATAATATATAACCTACTCCCTATGCGAGTATTAAAGGCAGAACATAGTGCCACTCACAATCCTTGTGCTAAAGTGTTTTATCCTGGCAGCTGTGATCTGAAGCTGGAGGATTGAAGAACTGGGCGCAGTCTGCGAAGGCTGTGGGAGTCCAGGATCAGCAGCAGATCCTCGCTAACACGGGAGCATCAGGGGGTTGGGCTCTGAGTTGGAAACCGATACTCTGACAGCGAACCTGGATCAATGTGTATGTGTGTGAGGCTTGACCACCTGTCTCTCTAGTTTATTCCACTTACCAGATGGAGCAAGGCAGTGACTGTCACACCATGTACACTGCTTTAACTTCACCCTTATAATTTCCCCTTGCTTGCCTAAATGGAAAAAAAGGGTTTATAGCTCATGGATGAAACTGTTTGCTAATATTCTATATTTTTTATGTGGGCAGAAACACCTTCTCCATCTCATTAAGACTTTGATCTGACTGGGGTTAATGGTAAAGTCTACTCAGAATAACTAAAGTTTATAGGGAATTTTTGTGACGTTCTTTGTTGTTCATGGTGATCATTTGTTTTTCTGTGCTGTATTTATTGGTCATTTGAAAAGGAAAACACTGTCAGCAATCACAAACATTAAAGAAACGACTGTTAGCTTTTGACTGTGTGTGCCTATCTAGATATATCAAGAGCTGTGTGTCAGTTTAGTGAGAAACTCAATAAGTAGTCACAATGTCAGCCATTTTGCTCTAGAACAAAATGCAGCTACATAATGCATTTGTTGCAGAGACTTATTTTGGCTAGATAGAGATAAGTATGATTGATAATTGACCTTTATCAAGGATGGGGTTTTAGCATTAATGTTGAAGCTTTGAGACACTGTTTAAATATATAGATATAGATATGAAGGTGAGAGAGGGCGAGGAAGCTCTACAGACTAAAGGACTAAATCGCTGCTGCATCACATTTTCTTCATTGTCATACAGTCAACCATCTTGCAGGAAACTAGCAACTGAGGTGAAATTAGACCAGCTTGTCAATTTAATAAATTTAAACCAAAAATATTCACTCATAGGATGACATTAATTACAAATAATGAAATGAAAGTCATTTGGGGTGTTTTTTTTTCTTTAGGGCCCTTTCAACTGATTTATGTGTAGATGCAATGTCTTTTATGTAATGTCATCCACGGAGTCATACTCTGTGCTTTGTTTTCCAAATTGTGTCAGAGATTTATTGGTTTCTCGTGAGACACAGTGCAGTATATAAACGTACTCATGGCTATCACATGCAGGCGTTCTTTTAAACTGTTAATTATACTTTTGCAGGAAGTCTTTTTTTATACAATGATTAACACATCTACTTACACAATCACAGCTTGCCTGCCTTTTAACCTGTAATTTTCCAGACAGACGAACCAATTGATGTTGTTTCTGAGTGCATCACAATACATGTAATGTCCTCTTTGAGCTCATGGTTACAGGCCATAACAACTCTAACTTGTTTTCGATCTGTAACCGCAGTATTATCTGCAGGTATCCTTGATGTAAGCACAACACTCGATTAAGCTGGCTCAGCTTGTCTCTGACAGTAGGCACTGACATTATTCACATGGCCCTGCAGAGTTGAGCACATGGCAGCTCCTTTAGGAATTTAGGTTTTCTTGATTACTATGCTGACATCCATGACAGCTGCTCATCTCTGTGTGACACAGGGCATAGCTGTCCCTGGCAGATAGAATCATATGTAGAAGTATAACCAGTTTTTCCATTCCAGTTTTACATGTTCGCTCAATTTTATGTGTACAGTGAACTGGATATTTAACACCACATTTATGTTCCCAAGGATATCAAATATAGCAAAGCTAGTTTGTTTGCATTCTATCATTTACTTTTAATCATTTGACTCGTACTGTAAATGGCTGAAGGCATGACAATTAGGGCTAAAACGATTCCTCGAGTAACTCGTGTAATTAGAATAGTCCATTTAACTACACACAGAGCACTGTGTTTCCCCACAGACCATTTTTACAGTGAGAAACTCAATAAGTAGTCACAATTTCAGCCATTTTGCTCTAGAACAAAATGCAGCTACATAATGCATTTGTTGCAGAGACTTATTTTGGCTAGATAGAGATAAGTATGATTGATAAATGACCTTGATCAAGGATGGGGTTTTAGTATTAATGTTAAGCTTTGAGACACTGTTTAAAGCAAGGTATATAGATATGAAGGTAAAAGAGGGCGAGGAAGCTCTACAGACTAAAGGACTAAATCGCTGCTGCATCACATTTTCTTCATTGTCATACAGTCAACCATCTTGCAGGAAACTAGCAATTGAAGTGAAATTAGACCAGCTTGTCAATTAAATAAATTTAAACCAAAAATATTCACTCGTAGGATGACATTTTTACAGACGCACCACCCGCTAAACTCTGGAGCGCTTTAAACAGGTAAACATAGAAGATGCTGCAGAATGAAAAATGGAGGAACGGGGAGGAAAAAAGCGAGCGGCAAGGATGATTTAGACCTAGAAAAAGACAAAGTTTTCAAAGTTTGGGATAATTTCAAACTAAAACACAAAGAAAACACTGTTCAGTGCAGTTACCGTATTTAAAGTAATTTGGAATAGATTTTAATATTTATTTATATATATATATATATATATATATATATATATATATATATATATATATATATATATATATATATATATATATATATAAATAAATGTTGGCATTATGATGACTTAATATGGCAATTAAATACTCTAAATGGGTTTATTTTTCACAGTTGTTTCTTTGTGCAATTTCAGCAAAATATAAATAATAATTTTGAAAAAAAGGAAACAAATTACAAATTCATACTGTATTGCTCTTTAATAAAGAAACCCATTTAGAGTACTTCTAAGATTACTCGATTAGTCAATGGAATAATAGGTCGAATATTCAGTTATTAAAATAATCGATAGCTGCAACCCTAACCCCAATGACAATGCACTTTAAGCATTTATGTCGGTTTCAGAACTTAAGCATTTGAAAAACAGTATTTGTATTTTAATTGCACAAATAAAAGAATTGCAGTTTCTCCTGTCTGCATTGACACCATCTATATTGTTTTTTTTGCCGATTTTATTTATTTTATTTTACAGATTTTGGAGTGTAATTCTTTAGTTTAGTGTTCATTCAACATTAAGGGCGTTAGGAAAATCAGGTACTGATGTAGGTGAGGTGAGAAGACCTGGCATGCAGTCAATGTTCCAATTTATCCCAAAGGTGTTCAATAGGATTGAGGTCAGAGCTCTAAAGCGGGCCACTCAAAATCTTTTTCTCCAACCCATCTTCAAGGAACTAGCTTTGTGTACATGTCATATTGGAACAGGTTTAGGCTTTCCCACCTTAATTTTAGTAGTCCAAAGATATTCTATACAATTGTGTGCCTTTAACTTTGTGTTAACAGTTTGGGGAAGAGTCACATATGGCTAGAAAAGTCAGGTGTCCCAATACCTATTTTTTCCTAAATATTGTATTTACTTACTGATACTGCTACTCTAGTTTACCAGTTTTCTTTCTCTTACAGAAATGTTTTTCTCCTATTATCTCTTTAAACTTTTAATTGTTTGTTCCATGAATCAAAAATTGTGGCACTATCGCAGTTTGTTAAATTGAATAGTCATGCATGTGCTCAACAGTCTCACTGTACTTTCTTACTCTGAGTCAAATGCTGTGTGCAATAATTTCTTTGTATGTTACTTATGTATCCACATTTATGTGTTACATGTGTGCATGTATGTTGCTAAATTTGTTTCCAGTTCTAGAAATGAAATGCTTCTGAGCTGAGGGAACTAGAAATGGGGACAGTGTTATTTTAAATTCATAGTCCAATGGGAATATAGATGTAAATAGTAGACATGTTAAACCACTTGCAATATGGGCCAGCTTTTAAAAAAAAGAAAAGAAAACAGTTAGACACTTCCCTTCAGCAGAACATGCCCTGTGTCAGTTTTTAAAGTGCTGAATGATGGTTGGTTGTGTATCTGATGCACTCTTGTCTACTTACACCCTTGTGTGTGTGTGTGTGTGTGTGTGAGAGAGAGAGAGAGAGAGAGAGAGAGAGAGAGAGAGAGAGAGAGAGAGAGAGACTCATCTCTGTCTGAGCCCTCTAAATCCTGTCAAAAGCTTTGTATAAATAGTCCTTAAAGTCCATTAAGTGCGTTACTTGTCAGTGAGGTCTTTTTTCTTTTGCCTGTTTGTCTTCTCAGATAACTTCTTTAGCATGTACAAAGGGCCTGACTTCATGGTTTTGTGGAAAAAGAGTCATGTGTGTTTGATACATCAGTCCACCCTGTCTGTTTTTTTTGCAGTGACTTTAGTAATGCATGACTCCACCACAGCTGACACACAGCTGTATACTCTGGTGCTGTGTGACAGGAAGGGCATGATGATGGAATAAAGCTCTGTTTTTTTTGTGCTATGAAGATGCTCAAGAGAAACACTTTTATTTATTTATTTATTTATTTATTTATTTATTTATTTTCTCCAAGTGGTGCCACTGTTAAGTACCCATTCACCATCCAGGCAATGATTTTGTTACAGGCGTGTTTGGGATTGGGCAGGGCTTATTACTAATTTAACAAGTTTAATTGCTTCTCAGTTGTGTTAACAGCAACCCATATATAACTGATATTCCTATGTGCTTTAAAGACTTGGGATCCTAAAATCAGGAGAGAGAAACGTGGTTCACCGAACCCACTTTCAAAGCTAAACACAAACACATTTCTGGCCTCCCCTCACTCCTGATTTCTCTGGGTTTAATCGGTTCTGGTTACAGACTCAAATGAGTATGCAAATGAGGAAAATTAATAACAGGTTGGATTGCATTTTTCCAACTCAGCTCTTCACCTTTGTTTATATAGGGCTGTATCTGCAGGTGAATAATAATGTAATTATTAATATGTAAAAAATTTAAATGTAACGTTTTACAGCTTTTTCAGAGAGCAGAGAGTTCTCCTTCTGCTTTTGTATTACAAACTGTTTTACAGAACTTTTCAACCATGAGGTCAAATAGAGGAATAACAGCTAGTGTTTATTTGCAGCCCTTTGAAAACGTGGTCACTTTTTTCTTCTTTTTTTGCAAGATGAATGAAATGGAAAAAAGGAAGCAGATATACAAAGAAAAACATCACACAATACAGACTGTACCGAAAGCCCTGAAAGTTCATTTTGTGCTAAACTATTTAATATGCGCTGACAGAATCATACTAATAAGTGTTTCTTTTCTTTAGGTGTGTGGTGGTGCTTCTGAACCCCAAGAAGAATAAACAGTATCATATTCTTAACAACTCCAGGTAGGGTTTCCAGTCACAGCTGCAGATCATAGCTTCAGCACACACCCATAGCTCAGAACCTAGATAATGCATTGTAAAGCCTACCTTGTCATATGAAGTGCAATGTGGGTAAAAAATGTTATGTATTTGAACTGAACAAAAGGAATGAAGTGGTCCTGTGGATTCAGACATGTCTGAGTACATGATTTTTTACACACTAATTATTACAGTACAAATGGGCCTCATATTACAAATGCCTAAGGCATCCACAGATACAGCAAAATAACTTCTCTGTATCTATTTAAATGTGACACTATTACAGATGCAACATTAATTAGTAAAATTTTTATGACTACAGAGTAAATAACAGCATATTCAAATTGATGCATATTTCTGTTTATTTTGTTCTAGCAATATGATGTTTAATCAACTGATTCAGTTCAGTTTAAGTGATTCAGACTGTGGTTTAGTGATGGACGCCTCAGGAATGTGTACTCTCATTCCACATCATTAATCACATGCTTTAGAAACTTAGGAGTTCTCCGAGGGCATTCTCTTACAGCTATGTACAACTTATTTTGGCCTTATTTGAGTAATCATAGCAAAGTGGCTATAACTGTCGTAATCAGTGCTACTGCTTGAAGCTTTATCCATCTATCCATGACACTGCGATCATGATGTGAGTCATGTTCATTGTAAGAATGAGCAACTTAACCAGACAGGAAGCCTTTTAAGTAGACAGGAAGCATTCACTTCAGCATGATAACTGAAATACTTCTCTTTATTTTCTCTTACCTCAGGAAAACAATCACCACTCTAGCTTTTTCACCAGATGGCAAATACGTGGTCACAGGAGAGGTGAGGTGTTTTTTATTTTTTATTTTTTTAGATTTTTTTTTAATTTTTTTTTTATTATGTTCTCTGCCAGATCAAGGCCCACCGAAAGAAAGGCACACAATAAAGCCAATATAGAAATAATAAATGAATTGCTCATTAATTAAAAACAAAAGCAAAACAAAAACAAAGGTCTGTTTGAAGCCCTCATCTTCTGCAGTTTGCAATGCTGTGTAGCTTATAGTACTGTATAAAGTCATTTGCTGAAGGTTTTTTTGAAATTCACGTGGATAAATTCATTATTTAGAACTGTACTGTTGTCCAGAATATTTGCTCCACCTCCAAATCTTTGTGCCATCCCCACCTCGGACAAACAAAACACACCCAGGGATAATATTTTCTCAAACAAAAAATGTGTTCAAGCCAAGTAAGAAATATTACAGGCGAACATATAGAAATAGCATTGATTTATGGTTAGCTCTGCGTTGTAGTTAACTGAATGACCTGACAATTCCAATACAGACGATTCAGTGTGAGTTTGGCACATGTCTGAGCACTCCGGGCTCTGTGACGTGGCCTGGTGTGGCAGAACACAACTTGCGTGTTGCCCTAATCCACAAATCCATACAAACTCAGCGTGAGTCTCTACTGGTGTGCAAGACTTATCCATTCTGTTCAGTAGAAGCCTGTGCCTCGAGTGCGTGTGTGAAACCGATGAGTGCATGTGCTTACTGGTTGCTATGGTAACAGGTGGCACGGTGCCAGCCTACGCTCAGACGGTGTTTACTGTCAGAAGGAGGTGAAAGTAGAAGAGAGAAAGAGAAGCAGGGAAGCAAAAAGAAAGATGGTGAAATAAGGAGCAAGAGAAAGAGGGAGCAAGGTAATGAGAACAAAAATGAGCCTAGGCGAAGCATAGGGTAGGAGGTGTGAAAAGCTTTGCTAGGGGTGAGATTTGTGCAAAAACTGCAACAGAGTCTTAGCGTGTGTTTAGCTGCTGTTGCTGGCCTTCATATAAAATTTTTTTCCCTTTGAGCATAACCGCTGTGTGTGGTTCTATTAGTGTTAACTAGTAAATGCATTTAAACTGCTCTAACTGTACTGAAGGAGAATATTCTAGATCCGAAGGCTCATGTGATCCATTCTCTCATGTTATCAGGTGTTTACTTTTTGTGATTTGTTTTCTAATAAGGTTGCATAAGTTGGATAGTCCCGATTCAGCTGACCCTTTATTTATCAGTTCATGTAGTAAAAATGCAAATTTTTTTTCATTTCTGTTGTTATTTTTTCCTCTTGTTTTGTATGGCAATAATAAGAATGGAACTGTATTTTTTTTTTTTTTTTTTTGGTGTATGGTCTCCAAGCATTTAGAGAACACTTAAAAAGCTATTCCATTACTGCTAAATGGGAGACAGGATATTTGAATGCAGATCTTGGTTAAATTACTGGTTATTAATTCCCTCCTCCACACCCCATTCCTTCTCCTCCTCCCCCCCCCCCCCCCCCTCTCTCTCTCTCTCTAAGAGTGGTCATATGCCAGCAGTGCGTGTGTGGGATGTGGTGTCCAGAACTCAGGTAGCAGAGCTACAGGAGCATAAGTATGGCGTGGCCTGCGTAGCTTTCTCCCCCAACAGCAAATACATCATCAGTGTGGGCTACCAACATGATATGATTGTCAATGTCTGGGCGTGGAAGGTGTGCACAGCATTGTCACCATATAGATGAGTAGTTTTGTTCAAATGAGACGCATCATTTGAAACAGTCTCTAAAATCATGGTCTTTTTTATTCATTTATTTTTTTGTTGTTCTCCTTCCAGAAAAATATACTGGTCGCTGCTAACAAAGTATCCAGTAAAGTGACTGCCGTATCATTTTCAGATGACAGCTCCTACTTTGTTACAGCAGGGAATAGACATGTCAAGTTTTGGTACCTGGACCACACCAAAGCCTCCAAGGTATGCAGGCTGCTTAAGGCAAATCTTTGATTGGCCATTTCTTATTATTTGCAAATACATATGCTTACAACATTGGGGAATAAGAATAAGAGTCCCTTGCTTCACATTTTTATTGCTTGGTAAATATAATCTTTCAGATAATTTTACTGTTATTTTTCTTCGTATTACTTTGTGTAAATACCAAAAAGTTATGTATACTCTAAATCAGTGGTCCCCAACCTTTTTTGCACCACGGACCGGTTAAATGTCAGACAATATTTTCACGGACCGGCCTTTAAGGTGTGGCGGATAAATACAACAAAACGAAATGATATGACCGAAATAAAAACTGGTATTTTCTAAATATAATAATAAACGTGAATCCACTGTGTTGTTTTCTGTTCATTTTGCTAACTTGGGGGTTTCAATTTAGCGGTATTGTATTATGTGTTAGCGGCCGGAGCAGCCCCTTTAAGAAGGTAGCAGATGTAGGTAAGACATGTGACCGAGGCATCATGACATGCATCAAGAGTGAGTCATAGACAGATGTGGCGGAGAGAATCTGGAAATTTTCCAAAATAAAACACCGTACAGATTCAGAAAATAAATAAAACGGAAATAATGTAATTTGTGTATTCTCTCTGTGCGGCCCGGTACCAATTGACCCACGGACCGGTGTCGGTCCGCGGCTCGGAGGTTGGGAACCACTGCTCTAATTGTAAACTTCAGCAGCATAGTTTTTCACATAACTCCGTTAAAATAATTTTAAAAGAAGCATATCAGACATGTTGTTCTTTCAGGTCAATGCCACAGTGCCCTTACTGGGTCGTTCTGGGTTGTTGGGTGAGCTCAGGAATAACTTCTTTAGTGATGTGGCTTGTGGCAAGGGTCGGAAGGCCAGCAGTACTTTCTGCATCACGTCTTCAGGCCTGCTGTGTGAATTCAATGAAAAGAGGCTGTTGGATAAGTGGGTGGAGCTTCGGGTGAGTGGACGTCTAACTGATCAACTGATTATTTGCGTAAATACGAGGTTGTACTGAATGCAAAATATAAAGAAACATTAGACTTTTATGTTAATTATTATTATTTTTTTTTTTTTAAGTATCTATTGTGCAGCTTCTGTCTTATCACACTATACTAAAGACAAGATTGCTTTTAGCTGTTGTTTCTAGCTTTCAATAACTATGCTCAGTGTTCTGCTTCTTCTTTTTGTACTGTGCAGAAAAACGACAATGCCACAGTAAGTTGCTCATATGGACCACATTAGCCACTTTTACCCTGCATTGCCCACTCATTTTTAATGGTTTTCATTTTCCCATTATAGCTCTCATTACTATGTTGCATTACCATTGAATTGCATCACTGTCTCTGTGTCTACTGTTCAATTTGTCTCTTGCCACACCAGGGTTGGCCCTGAGTCTGGTACACAGTCTTCTTGTACATTCATTGACATTTTTAGCTTCTCAAATTAGCCAAGACAACTCTGTTCATAGTAAAACACAGTTTATTTCTTTGGCATCCACTGTTAGTTGTACAGACAAAAGCACATGTGTGAGAGAGGACGAGGGTATTAAGTCCTTCTGAAAGCTCATCAGAAGTGTGTTTGCAACATTACCATGCTGTGATTTGAGTATTCAAATCATTTGAGTTAATCAGGTAATACCATATACCCATCCCCTCAATGCATGAACAGACCTTTTTTTTTTTTACCCAAATTAGACTTAGACAGATTACCTAAACACAAACATATGACTCTCATTATAAAGTCATAAGGAACTTTGTGGTTGACTCAGAAATGTTGTAGGTGGGTGTCCACTTACATGGGTAAAGTTGTACTTTTTTTTTTTTTTTTTTTTCATATTTTTACCTACATACTGCTTTATTTCTTTGTCCAGTTGAGAATCTATGGGTTTTATTTCCCTTCTTTAAATTTTTTTCAGACTAGCTTAGCCACTGCATTATCTGTCACTGAAGATCTGATATTCTGTGGCTGTGCTGATGGAACTGTGCGAGCTTTCAACCCGGTCAACCTGCACTTCATCTGCACTCTGCCCCGCCCACACAGCCTGGGCACGGACATCGCCACTGTCACTGATGCAAGGTGAGCTGCAGTCGCAAGTTAAAGTGCTTAAAAACACTTGAACTTCACTTCTTTAGAACTCTGGGAATCTGAATAATATTTGATTTTTAGCATATTCATGCTGAAATTGTGCACTCAATAATTTTTTTTCTTGGTAGGCAGACAGGGTGCCATAATCGGAGCTTTGTCACTGTTGACTCTAGTTTTCAAAAGGTCTATTCAGTTAAATTCTGTTGAACAGCATTCATTCTGTTGTTGTTAATTGTAAATTGGGTCAGTGTGGGTTTTCTGGTATTTAATTCTTACCCACTGTCATACTGATGCAAATTATGTAGGAAGCATTTCCTTCCTTTCTAAAATGTATCCAGTGTGTGTGTGTGTGGGCTGGCTGAATAGATTTGTTCGGCAGTCTTTTTTTTTTTCTCTAAATTCATGGCTTATTAGTATGCTTCTCGGAAATGATTTGTTGGATAGCTAAGACTGGGCTTTTGACCACAGTCAATGAATCCCAAAGAACATAATATGAATGAAAATCTGGCATTTACTTTTTTTGTATGTTTAAAAGAAGAAAAAAATAGTAAACAGTTTGCACAATGATTGGGTTTGCCACATTCACAAAAATATCCATTTGTGCAAACTCTCTTGTTTCGTCTCATGTCAAATATGTATAATTTCTTCCCATCAGCCACCTCTTCGCATACAAATTGGATGCTCGGTACCCTGACACAGTGGCTGTGTCATATGACCCCACCAACCGCTGGCTATCTAGTGTTTACAGTGATCATAGCCTGTACGTCTGGGATGTTCGTGACCTTCACAAAGTGGGGAAAGTTTACTCTGCTCTGTATCACTCCTCATGTGTGTGGAGTGTGGAGGTAAGGAAACAAATACAAATTCATCCCCCTGAAAAAAGGGGGATGAGTAGGATGAGGGGGATGAGTCTTCTCTGAGTAGTATAATATCACAGACTTTAAGCTAAATTTTATGCTTTTAATAAAATAATTGATGAAAGTATTCCAAAAAGGTGTTGGGTGCAAATTCTAATTAAATTTACAAATGGTTGCTCTGGATTTCTATTATAACTGAGTTTTGAGCAATCAGGTTTCTGTCCTTTTTACTGTTGCTAGCAAAGAATGTGATGTTTGGTACTATTATTTTGTGTTATATATAGACTTATTATTTTACTTATATATAGTATGTGTTGAGAAGGTGAAGGGAGTATTTTAAACAGCTGATGAACGAGGTTGGATGGTGTGTAGATGGTGAAGCAGCAACTGGATAGGATTAGTAAGGAGGAAGTGAGAGCAGCGATTAAGAGTGGAAAGTCGGTTGGACCAGATGACATACCGGTAGAAGCATGGAGATGTTTAGGAGAGATGGCAGTGGAGTTTTTAACAAGATTTTGGAAGGTGAGAGGATGCCTGAGGAATGGAGAAGGAGTGTGAAAGCCAGGCTGGGAGAAGAGGTGACTATCTGTGATCAACAGTATGGTTTTTTGCCGAGGAAAAGCACCACAGACGCATTATTTGCTTTAAGAATGTTATTGGAGAAGTATAGAGAAGGTCAGAAGGAGTTGCATTGTGTATTTGTGGATTTAGAGAAAGCGTACGACAGGGTGCCGAGAGAGGAGTTGTGGTATTGTATGAGGAAGTCAGGTGTGTCAGAGAAGTATGTAAGGGTGGTGCAGGACGTGTATGAGGGCAGTGTGACAGCAGTGAAGTGTGCAGCAGAAACGACAGACTGGTTCAAAGTGGAGGTTGGACTGCATCAAGGATCGGCTCTGAGCCCTTTCCTGTTTGCAGTGCTGATGGACATGTTGACAGACAAGGTCAGACAGGAGTCTCCATGGATTATGATGTTTGCAGATGATATTGTGATTTGTGGTGAGAGTAGGGAGCAGGTTGAGAAGAGCCTGGAGAGGTGGAGGTACACGATGGAGACAAGGGGAATAAAAGTAATTAGGAGTAAGACAGAGTACATGTGTGTGAATGAGAGGAAGGGCAGTGGAGTGTTGCGGTTGCAGGGAAAAGGTAAAAAAGGTGGAGGGGTTCAGGTACCTGGGGTCAGCAGTGCAGAGTAATGGAGAGTGTGTTAGAGTAGTGAAGAAAAGAGTGCAGGCAGGGTGGAGTGGGTGGAGAAGAGTGATAGCATGAGTGATTTGTGATAGAAGGGTATCTGCAAGAGTGAAATGGAAAGTTTATAGGACTGTGGTGAGACCTGAGATGATGTATGGTTTAGACAGTGGCACTGAGTAAAAGACAGGAGGTGGAACTTGAGGAAGCTGCCCTGAAGATGTTGAGGTTTTCGTTGGGACTGACGAGACTGACTGATGGACAGGATTAGAAATGAGTTTATTATAGGGATAGCGCTTGTAGGATGTTTTGGAGACAAGGTGATGATTCAAGATTAAGATAGTTTGGACATGTGCAGAGGAAAGACATGGGTTATATAGGGGTTATATAGGGTTATATAGGAAGGAGGAAAAGAGGAAGTCCAAGGAGGAGGTTCATTATGTGGTGTGGGAAGACATACAGATAGTTGTTGTGAAAGAGGCAGATGTAGAGGACAGGGGGTTATGGAGACCGATGATCCGCTGGGGCAACCCCTAATGGGAGAAGCCGAAGAAAGAAGAAAAAGATATATAAGGTGCATGTCTCCAACTGGGGTTAACTTCTAAGCTTGTGTGACAGATTTACCCACAGAAAAGTGAAAGTGAGCGGTCCTGTCTCACTCCGGGATCCTTCCTTAGCTGCTCTTCTGACAACACCATCCGCCTTTGGAACACAGATGGATACAGTGCCACAGTCCAGCACAACGTCATCAGCAACGTCAGTCCCACAACTATTCACAATAGCCTACATTGTCAAACTCATTCAAACAGACTTCAAAGTGTTTTGTTTTTTTAAGATCACTCTGCAAATTTTCCCTTTTCTTCTCTGTTGTTTTCAATGTAGGACCTCCAGAAAATTATTTATATAGACAATAATATCGGCGCTTTGTTGGATCCCGACTGCACAATCTCCAGCAATACAGATAAAGCCGATCCACAGACCTCTGAGAACAGGACTGGCATTAGGACCATGTGTGTCAGCCCAGATGGTCAGCACCTGGCATCAGGGGACCGCAATGGAATACTAAGGTTTGGCCTGAGGGAATTTTATTTTCTACTTTGCCACTTAGCACCACTGTGCAAATAGATTCTCAAGATAATTGGTCTACTGTGGCGTTAATGGAAAAAGCAAAGTGTGTTTGATTCATTGAGTGCTTATTGAGCACTGATCATGCGAGTGTGCGGACTCTCATCGGTGTCTATAATGTGGCATTGTTTATAGCTGTCCTTTTGTGTAAATAAATGATATAAGTTTTAAGAAAGGACCTATAAGTTCCCTTAACAGCCTTTGCTATTTATCTGTGGAATGTGTATACCAAGTCCGAGTATATACACCGATCAGGCATAAAATTATGACATTATAAAATTATGACCATTGAAGTGAATAACACTGATTATCTCTTCATCATAGCACCTGTTAGTGTGTGGGATGTATTAGGCAGCAAGTGAAAAAATTTTTTTCATTGTTAAAGTGTTAGAAGCAAGAAAATTGGGCAGGTGTAAGGATTTAAGCGAATTTGACTAAAAGGGCTGAATTGTGATGGCTAGATGACTGGGTCAGAGCTTCTCCCAAACTGCAGCTCTTGTGAGGTGTTCCTGGTCTGCAGTGGCCATTCTATATCAAAAGTGGTCGAGGCTCATTGATGCACAGGGAAATGAAGTCTGGCCCGTGTGGTCCGATCAAACAGACGAGCTACTGTAGCGCAAATTGCTAAAGAAGTTTTACGAAGAAGCGATAAATGCTTGACGGGTCAGGACTGGTTTGGCAGCAAAAGTGGGAGCATCACAATATTAGGCAAATGGCCATAAAGTTATGCCTGGTCAGTGTATAAGTCACTGTACAACTCTAAGTTTTTGTTTGTAACCTTGATTGTAACTGTGCTTCACATGCTTATACTCCAGGATCCATGAGTTACAGAGCATGGAAGAGATTCTGAACGTTCAGGCTCATGATTCAGAGATCCTGTGTCTGGAGTATTCAAAGCCTGAGACAGGTGAGTGTTCTGTAAGCCAACAACTCGATTCTTGCACTGCAGACTGCAGCACAGTGCACCATGTTGAACCAGCTGCCCATTGCTTATACAGTGGTACCTCGATACTCGTGACCTTGACCCTCGCGACCTCGATAGTTTGGGAATTTTCATTTGGAACCGGACTAAGAGTGACTCGCAAAAAAATCCAATAGTTCACGAGAAGCCGCAAGTGGCTTAAAAGTTCGGAGTAACAAACAGAGTTTGTACGAATAAATAATTACATAAAAATGTCTTGAAAACTTTTTTATTAGTTTATTATTCATTTAAAGTTGCAAATAAAACAATTATGACAAGTAATTCACAATTTTTGTTGAGTTTACAGTACATGTACAATTCCCCTTGAAAAAAGGAGAATTGGTTCTATGGGGAGAGTGGTGGCTCCAGCGGTTAAGGCGCTGGGTTGCCGATCGGAAGGTCGGGGGTTCGAGCCCCGGTATCGCCAAGCTGCCATTCTTGGGCCCTTGAGCAAGGCCCTTAACCCTCTATGCTCCAGGGGTCCCTTACGAGGGAAATATCAAGGTCCGTGACGTTGGGCCGCCTTCCAGTGGGCTCACCACCTGCAGGAGGGACCGTAAGGGACGGTGCTGTGAGGATTGGGCAGCAGTCGAAGGCGGGGGCCTGCTTAGACTGCTGCCCCCGCGACCCGAATTACGGATAAGCGGGAGAAAATGAATGAATGAATGAATGGTTCTATGACCTCGCGAGAGGTCATAGAACGTAACCCCCGCAAGTATCGAGGTTGCACTGTACTGTACTTATAATACTAGATAGGACTCTATTCTATGCTGAGACTACCTCAATAGTTAGAATGAAATTATATTTATGTATTATATTTAAGTATTGTGTGCCATGTTGGACTATATGAACGACCGCAATCCGCTAGGACTAAGTTGTTTTGTTTTATCTCTGGGTTGGACTGTAGCCTTGCATTTAACACTCGCTCTGCGCAGTGTTTAACCAAGTTCTCCACGAGTGACCTCTTCTCTTGGGTTGGATTTCCTTTTGGGTTGGATTGCCCCTATAATCCACATTTTAAAAATTACTCATTTTCTGTAAACATTCTAGAAAGCATATGCAGACAGTATATGAATTTCTCAAAAACACACCCTTGCCTACACTGCTGTATGGTTTTTGATGATGCATGGGACATTTCAAGGCACATTGTAATTCATACTACAAATGTAACCTGGCCACAAGTCCCACAACACTTTCCCAAGTGTCTTAAGTGATTGGATTACGAGAAGCTTTTGACCTCTAACACCTTTATTTAGTGCTGTCCACTTGAACAGGGCATTAGAGACAACACATCAGGCACACATACACACATTAACTTCTTCCCACCCTTCCGCACTCCTTTGAATTTCCATTTATCTCTGTAACACATGCTTGTCACAGGCTTGAAGATTATATTTTCTGTTAAAGTTCCTGTCTTTATGAAACCAGACACTCCATCAAAAGACCCATGTTTAAGACCACACTTCCTCCTAGCCTGTATGTTAACCTTTAAATTCTGCTGCAATTTGTGCAATTGTACAAATTAAATTAGTTACTATTTCAGTACCCTGAAAAACACCTAATCCTACTTTGCATTTCAAGTCCATTCTCTCATCACTTTTTTTTAATCTTGGTAGAGGAGTTGTGCAGTTCTGGTTTAGATTACACAAACTGCACACAACATATAGAGCTATTTAATCTTCCTGAGATTAAGCAACTATAGAATGAATAAAAACATTCAAAACATAAAATTGTTATTCATATAGCTGCAAATATAAAATGTCACTCTTTACTTTATTGCTTCTTTTTTAATAAGATTATTTAAATTGTTGACCATTTATACAAATTAAATATTTGAAGAGTTATTGCATATAAAATAAATGGAAACCAAATTGTAATATTATTACTTGATATAATAAAACAATTACACAAAGAGGCTATAAGATCTTTACTCTGGTCCATATAACCTTTTTAATCCAGTGGGCATTGTGTGAAATTGGATTTTAGTGAGTACATAGTAGAACATTACACTGACATTTGTATGGTTGCAGTACAGCTTTTGGGAGCGTTTAGGTTGAAATGTGCTCCATGTAGAAGAATGTTAAGGACTGATTCAAAACTGTTGCTGTTATCTTAGATTATCTGTAATTTCATGATATCTGGCTCCTAACCTTGTATATTTTGTGGGGAAAAGAGCATAACATGATCGACAGCACTTTGTGTGTGTGCTTGTTCACCCTGCATTTTTACCCTGAAGCTTGTTATGTGCCGATTCACATTTTTATGTGTTGTTGAATCAGCATGTGGGTTCAGCTGCCAAAAATGTGGGTAGTGCTTGTGTTTCTGAGTATGGTGTCCCAGATATAAAGCTGATCAATTTCAATCCACTAATGATTTGTGTGTGCGTGCATGTGCGTGCGTGTGCGTGCGTGTGTGTGTGTATGTGTTTACTGCAGGATTGAGTCTGTTGGCCACAGCAAGCAGAGACAGGCTGATCCATGTTCTTGATGCTCAGTGCGAGTATGGCCTAGTGCAGACACTTGATGAACATTCCTCCTCCATCACTGCAGTGCGGTTTGCTGGTGAGCCCTGACACTTTTTACCATATAGGTTCATTACTGGTGCTCTTATTATTCAATAGAGAACAACTCAACATGTGTTTTGACCATAACTCTATCTGCTCTTAGCATGTGATGGCAAAATCAGAATGATCAGTTGTGGTGCTGACAAAAGTATCTACTTCCGCACAGCACATAAGGTAAGATGGGTGGCCTGAGGGCATGTTTTTAATGAGGTACATGTTTTGAATGAAAGGAAACTTGAACTGATTTGTTTCAGCATTTGTCTGCTTGCTTCAGCACTTCCATATACGTATATTTATTTTTCAAACTTAACTCTTTGTAATGATTTTACATTGCAGGTCAGACCACAAGGTATAGACTATCTACTATATATTTTATTTTATATTCAGTTGTTTACATTTAATCCAGATTTTTAACTGTTCATTGAATAAATGTGTGGAGAAAGGTTCCACAGGTGACAATTAAATAAACAGTTAAATGAACAACAAATGTTCTCCCGAGGAGATGTATTTAAATTTAAGCTACAGTAGGTCCTACACATCTGCACATCTTGTTGTCATTCTATCATTTAAATGCTGAACTCGATTACAATATACAACTCTAATTCGTTTTTCCTAACAACTCTCAATTCAAGTATAATCTTTTCAAATATGCAATTTAAAAGCTTTTGACTGGGATAGAGTAAATCTGTGTGTTTTATGTTAATATTAAATGATTGAGTACAGTCATCTCTAGCTGTCTTGTTTTTTACTATGTAAGGCATCTTAAACCATTTTTTTTAGATCTAGGCAATTAATAATAATGTTTATTCTCCTCATCAAGCAGTAGATTTGTTCTGTAATAATATTATATATGATCCTACAGACAGAAGAAGGAATCATGTTTACACGCACCCACCATATTGTTAGGAAGACCACTTTGTATGATATGGATATTGATCCCCTGCACAAATACGCTGCTGTTGGCTGCCAGGACCGCAGCATCAGGTAAGTGAGGAATGTGTGCATCACTGTACCCTTACATAGTAACCACATTTTTATTAAGCCGTTATTGTAGCAAAGTGAGTGCTACTTTAACTTCTAAGTAACAGGCATTCTTTCAAGGCTCACTTGGTCCTGGAAACACCTGGAAAGGCAGTTTGAATAACATCTGAGTGGGGACTGCAATTAATCAGACTTGTTGTTAGCAGTGTCATTCTCTAAAACAAACCCCACAATAAATATTGCTAGAAAATTTATATATAAAGATTTCTACACAGAGTCTCCTTTATCACAGCAGAAACTGCCGTTGGGAAAGTGGCTGTAATACAGGCCTAGTTTTAATGGGTGTAACATTGCTTTGTTCTTTATATAAGACATGGAGCATTGGCTTGGTCATCTGGCTCTGTGTGGGGTGCATGTATGTGTTCACACAATTGTCCCTCTAGTGGTCAGTGGATAGACACAATAAACTGTTCTGGTCATTCATTAAATACTTAGATTTTTTTACTTTGAACTGTCTTTATAGTCTATTCACATTTTACTTCTTTCTTAATCTCTTCCTTATTTTATTTTCTATTTAATACAGGATTTTTAACATCAGCAATGGCAAACAGAAGAAAATATATAAGGGCTCTCAGGGGGAGGATGGCACTCTCATTAGGGTAAGCTTCTTCTCAGAACATCCCAAATTGAGCCTTATGACACACTGCATGTTTGATACAAAAATTAAGTTTTTCTGTTCTTTGGTGTCAGGTCCAGATGGATCCATCTGGGATGTACGTGGCTACTAGCTGCTCAGACAAAAACATCAACATTTTTGATTTTTACACTGGGGAGTGTGTAGCCACCATGTTTGGGCACTCTGGTATGAACTCTCTGCTTTTGCAGTTAACATATGTGTTCTCACATATTCTCCATATTACAATATGTCAAATGATTGCCCAACAGTGGTTTATGTTTTTGAAGGCTTGCTGATTAATTCTGCTTATTTAGAGATTGTAACTGGGATGAAGTTTACCAATGACTGCAAGCACCTGATATCAGTGTCAGGGGACAGGTGGGACCTCCCAATTCCATTTTTTATTTTAATCAGTACTAATAACAGCAATAATAATAATGTACTTTTAATAATATTTTATTAGATTCGTTTGTTTTAAATGTATATGCATTTGTGTAAAGCTGCATCTTTGTGTGGAGACTGAATCCAGAGCTGACCATCAATATGAGACAAAGACTTACTGATATTAAACAGAAGAACAAACCTGGAGAGAAAAGTCCACCTGTCAAACATCCAGTCAGGTAACACACACAAGCACACATTTTATACAGGTTATTCCAGGGTGTTTGTATTGGGTGAATTATAATGAATTACATGTCAGCTGACTAAACACACGTCAAAAGATTAAAAAAATATATTAATTGAGGTCTGCTAAAGCAACCTATAAGCCCAAACTGAATAATAATAAAAGTTTGGAGCAGGGTATAATCACTTTATTGTTGTTCTTGGGGTTTAAGTTAAAGACAGATTTGGTTTTAGAAATCTTCAGAATCTTGAAAAAAGCTTTCTGTTCCTGATACTTCCTTTTAAATTAGCTGCTTGTGGTATATACTTATGCACATCTCATCTCTAAAATTTGCTTTAACAGAATAAGACCAAATATTTAACTTCACCACACCTATTATCAATATTTAGATTGACCAGGATTCACATCCAAAAAAAAACTACCAAAAAAACAAAAACAACAGACATGCTCGTTGCAACTGAGCTCTTCAAGTATCAGGTTCTTCTAGATTACCTGAGGTTTGAAGAGGCGCACCTAATAGCAGATTCATTACTGAATTCCCCCATGGCCATACACAGACACAATGACAGCACGTGCTGACAGATTCGGACGACCTCATCAGTTTGCTTTAACTAAAAGAGCAGCAGTCATGGATGCTCCTGATTTTCAGCCTGGAGACTTAGCCAGTTTCGATAAGTTTGCCCTCCAAATCCAAGCTCTCGTGGGTGTCCTGAAGACATTGGGTCCTGAAGGTAACGTGGAACTACAGTGCGGCTTACATGTAGCCCGTCTGCTCACCAAAATAACCCCAGATCTACATGCCTCATTTAGACGAAACATGCCTTATCAGTCTGGTGCAGTTTACACTATACTGGATCTAGCAGAGTGGCTCAAGTTTGAATCCTGGTGTCAAGACTGTTAGAACCTGAATCAAAGGAAAGAGCAGAGACGTAGAGACGTAACCAAGACCAGGCTAAGTAGCAAAGTCCAGACTCGCTTCTCTCCTACATGGAGCTGACCGAACCCCTTAAGCAGCTGCCCAGGTACTGTCGCTCTCAAATCAGTCCAATCCAGCATGGAGATCTGAACAGGTCAGAGTTCTGTGCCCATACTGCGACAGTACAGAACATTACTTAAGCCAATGTACAACTTTCCAGACATTTAGTACAGAGCAGATGATCAACTGGATCAAAGACAGCGAACGTTGTTGGAAATGTGGAATAGAATTTGCACCCTAAAGAAGCTCTGTCGTCTGTGCAATAGGAAACACAACGTCAAATTCTTTATAAGGTTAATAACCAATCTCAGTCCAGTTAGTTCCACAAACGAAACCCTGTACCTGGACAGGCATGAAGGACCAAGTGTAGAAAAGCAAAAGGCCAAAACATTGTGTAGCAGCCGTCATACGAAATCAAACAGCAGCTGGCAGATGACAGCAAGAATCACACAATTAAATAAGTGCCAATAAGTGTTCTGAATCCTGTACCGTGTTTTTACTGACACGCTGGGGCGAGTACAATCTCCTGATCAGCATACACCGGATAAACTGTGACTCTCCCTCTAGTGGTGAAGTGTGGAAATACAACCACAGGGGAATGCTTTCCTACCCTCGTTATTCCAAATACTTTAACTTTAAAATTTGAAACATTTTAAAAATGCCACCTTTTTTTGCAGTCTCATACAGATCACGGGCACTAGCTGTTAACTAGAATCTGATTTTCCTGGTCACTGTTTGTGCTCAGCACTAGGAGAGAGGTGCTTAGTGTCCCAGCTGTAGGCATCATGTCCTCAGACAGTGATAAAGATCTTGAGGAAGAGGAGTGTATCGAAGAGGAGGATGAATACAATTCTACTCAAATATCTTCAGGCAGCAGCACAGGGGAAGAGACTGGTAAATTTCTTTGCCCTTTTTTAGTTGTTTATGGAATACTTTGGCCTTACTAAAAAATAAATACATTTCCTTTTGTGTTTATAAGGATCTTCAGAAGAGAAGCAAGACAAGATACGAGAGATGGGAAATGTAAGAATAATTGTCATTATGCAATAATTATATAATATATAGTATTTACTAGGGGTGTAAAGGTACACATATTCATACTGAAATGTTTTGGTTCAGTGCTTTCGGTTCGGTATACACGCATACAGGATGCAATCATTTTTATGTGCGAACGTATTAAGTGGTGGACCACAATTTTGCTTAGTCTCCGCCTTGAAAACATACACAATAATGCCAGGGGTATAAAAAAAAGAAACTAGAATTTGCACAGTGTCACTGTGGCTACTCACTCCATACCAGAAATAAGATATGTTTTGCGCATGCATGAAAATGCTTAAGAATCCATAGTGTTGGCTACTAGCCAATTTTAAAACATTTAAAATTGTTTTAAAAATGTAAACTGTTGATGTTTACAAATGTTAATAATTACAAAAACAATTACAAGCAATTTAATGTTTTGCAATTCTTAACTGTACTGAAATTGTATCGAACTGCGACTTTAAAACCGAGGTACGCCCCGAAATGTGAATTTTGTGTACTGTTACACCCCTAGTATTTACTACATCATATCCTATATTATAAATCTGTTCTATTTAGCTTAATATTCCATATATTTTCTTTTTCCTTTCTTAGATTTATGACAGCAGTTCAGCGAGTGAGAACTCTGGCCCAAGGCAAAGGCGACAGTGGTCCAGGCGAATTGGTAACAACAAGGATTTGGTGGTGAAGTCCATGCTGGACCTGAGGCAGCTAGAGTCCTATGCTAAGTCCCCTGGTGTGAACCAAGAGCTAGCACTGCATCCAGATCTAGATCTTGGCAGTACCGTCAGCCTACAGACTATCACTGGATGGGTAATTAGACTGTTTTAGCACTGTTTTAATTTGATTCAAGTTTTGTATAAAACACTTCAGTCATATAAAGTTTTGAAATCTGCATATTTAAAAAAAATTTTTTGCTTTACCAGGATTAAACATTTTAGAGAAGCAGTGCCTCAAACATTGCTTTTTTTATGCAGGTGGAGAAGGCAGACGTCTCGTCTGTCCAAAGAGGACACACACGTCCTCATTTCATTCCACTGTCTCCTCAGATGCCAGACACAGAAGCTGTGGTGCTTTACCCTGAGGGCTGTGAGGACAGAGTGAGCCTGGCAGGCAGGTCAGTCCACATGTCCTTCTCAATCATACACAGCACTTACAAGTAGACTGTTAAGTATTTTTGGCCGTTGTGGTGAAAGAATAGTTATGCCTTCTGTTATTACAATTTATAATGTGCTGGCATTTACTGTATGATCATACTTGTTTCATACACTACAAAAAAACTCTTGCCATTTACATGCCAGTCATAATGAAAAGCTTGAGAATTTTTTGGTTTATTCATTAAACGTTTGATTTATTTAAACGTCACCTCATTGCTAAAAAATATTTTACTGACAAATGAATTTTGTGTGAAAATTATGAAAATGTACTTTGACAACTCTTATGTGGGTATGTAATATTTTTATAGAATGAATGTTGTAGCAGTCTTACAGAAGACCATTCTTCTCTGCCCTTTAGTGAGTACCAGGTGAAGGAGTTAGCCCATGGTGTGAGGTTGCTTCAAGGAAATCCATGTCCTGAGAAGCAGAGCCCTGACAGCGCATGCTCAATGGATTATTCCAACAGCCATATCTCTAGCCCAGATCAACCAGGAGAAGGTAAAACACATTCAAAACACACACACACCAGTCAGTAGCACCTATAAAACATGTTGATATGAACATTATTTTGCCCTGACTTTGGTGGTTTCTAGACTCTGAACCCACTGAGCCACTGAGTGTGGATGGAAACTCATCTGAGCTAGATATGGAAGACCTGGAAGAAGAAGAGGAGGAGGCACTGAGGAAGACATCTGAAATTTGTTGCTTTGTACAGGAGACTCCAGACCAAGAAGCTTTCCTTAAAAAAAACTTTGAAAACCTGTCAGACTTCAGCACCTCAGGTCATTTGTGTGTGCAAATAGATTTTGTGGAGTTCTTTTTGCAGGAATTCTTTTTTTAATTGATAATGTAATAAGCTTAGAATTGATTGGCATGCCTTCTCTTTTTTTGGTGGTACAGGAGGTCCAAATTCTCCTCTTCAGCCAACAATCACTGACAGTGTCAGCATCTCATCAAAGTTTCTCAATGGCTCCACTGGCTGGTAAGACACTTATGCAAGAACAAACTTTAAATGGGTTAAATCAAGTAAAACAATCATTTTTAAATATGTATTTCAAAATATATATTTTCTCATTTCTCAGCAGGCAGGCGTTTGTTTCCCTTTCAAAGAAAAATCCTGAGAGTGAGGTTGCCAATGAATTGGTGCAGCACCCGGTTTTCGAGGTGCATCCTTTAATGGAGGACCGAAAACAAAGCGCCCCACAAGAACTCAAGAAACTTAAAAGGCCTTCAGTTCTTCACTTATCCCCAGAGAAGAAACGAATTCCTGTAGAAATTTCTGCTGATTCTCTGGCTGCCTCAGCTGGCATGAGGAAAGCTCAGTCCATTCACAGCATCTCTGCAGATGGTGAGGCATCCAGCCTCTGCAAAAACAGGGCTATTACATAAAAAAAAACAAGTGTGGTCTTATGAGTTATATGAACAGTTAGAATGGAGGTTAATTTGATGAAAATGGCTGACAGATTGAATAGAAAATATATATAATTTTTTTTATTGCTATTAATAACATTTTCCATTTTCTATTTGCTATGTTTGTTGTCCATCCTTTCTCACTGTCTTGTTCAGCTAACATGCCTCAGGCATCTACACGTCTTTCTGAAGAGATTCTGCCTCATTCCCCCGAGCGTGCGCCACCATCCACACCTCGGCGCACAATTGCCAGTGTGCCTCTCTCCAGCCCAACGTCTTCCCAGCCCAGGGACTGCCCTACACCCACCAAGTCCAAGTCACGCTCGTACATGAGCCCCACCACTAGTTCTATCGCCAAGATGTCACGCTCTATGTCCATGGGGGACAACCTAAACATGAGTGGGCTCAGTGAAGTACCTACAGCCTTGGACACCAACCGAAGTTCAGGATCAGACGCTTCTAACCTTCGCAATGCTTGTCGCAGCAAGCCCTCATCACCAATAGTGCCACTGCCCTCTTCATCTATTGGCTCTCCCCCTCGTGGTGCTATTTTACCAACCATAAGTGGTGCCTCCACTCCTAACTCTTCTTCTAAAGGCATCCAGGCCAAATTACCAAGCAGCATCCGTCCACAGCTCCACCTGGACATAACCAAACCTCTCCCAGATAAGCCTTCCATGGCCTCCTTCTCTCCAAACAGCAAGAATACCAAGCTTGGTCACAAGGAAGATCTTGGTAACAGGACTCCAGTACATGTACCCCCCCTGCCAGGACCAGAACAGTCTCATTCCAGCAGCATTCAGCCAATCACATACTCAGTACCTACTGAGACCAGGCAACCAGAGGAACAGGAACTCAATATTGAGGAGTCTGAAGAACCAGAGAAGATACAGGGAAAAGATACAGACCTGGAGGAGACTCAGGTCAAGCAATCAAATGAGAACCAGGGCACCACAGTTTGTATGCAGGCATCCAGTCAAGCCCAGGATTCAGGTTTGCTGGGCTTTCACTCCTCTCTTGTTTTTTCATCTCCACCTCTGCGCCTGGGTCTGCACAAAAACTTCTTTACCAGCAGGCTCTGGTATCTCTCTCCTTTTATCTCTTCCATCACTTCTACCATGTTCTCCTCTTCACCCTGTCCCTCCATTAACCATTTCCAACTGCAGGGTGAGGCATGCTTCCTCTCTTCATACTGATATTTCCTTTAACCATGCAACCTTCTCCTATGCACTACGATTTTTACTTTATTCTCTTTACTCATATAATTTTGCATCTAGTACAAGTAAAAACGTGTTCTTTATACTGTTCTCAACCAGTATTTTGCAGCAAAATATGTTCAGTGTCAGCTTTAGGTGCTGCTTTTGTAAAAGCAGGAAGATGTCAAGTCAGAAACAATATCTTTAGCAACAATCTGAGTAGCCATTATTCAAATAAATTATAAACAGAGCAGAGGTTGAGTGTTTACAAATTGTTCAGTATAATGATAATGCTACAGGTGATATATATTCTTTAAGAACTTTTGGTACTCAATCAACAGTTAAAAGCAACAAAAACCTGCCATGTCGTGTATTTGTTGTCAATAATAATATATTTGGTAAAATATGTAAAAATATACAAATACAAAACTGCCACAACTGTGTATGGACAAAATGACAAGGTTGACTTTTTTCTCTTCTCTCACAAGATGCATCTCTCAGTATGGAGTCATGCAGACTTGCAGCTAGTGAACTTCAAAACAGTTTTAAAAAGGCCTGCCACTTCTACAGGATGGTACGTTATCATTGCAGTAATATTCAATTCGATTAATTTTTTATTAGTATAGTGCTTTTTACAATGGACACTGTCTCAAAGCAGCTTTACACAGATAATGTGGTCGGAAAATGTAAAGATTGTTCTTTATAAGTGTAAGTTAATATTAGGGCCCTGTGTTAATTGCCTATAAACATTGAAAATCCCTATCACATTCTGAATGTGCATTTACTGTGTTTTACAGCTAAACAGTTCCACAGACCAGAGGCAGGAGCATCAGAATATGACTCAAGTGCTAACTGAGGCGTTTGAGGCTGTACAGGCTGAGTTGAACTCATTGCCATATGATAAAGAAAGCAGCTCCAGCAGCAGCTCAGTGTGTGTGCTGGGCAGTGGAGCAGGTGGTGTGGGCGAGGAACGAACATTGGCATTGTTGGAACAGTATTCACAGCTTCTCCTCAGAGCTGTGGAGAAGAGAATGGACAGCAAAGTCTGACATGCACCTCTTTCGGTTTATTAGATTATTCAAACTGAGGCTGGAACCCAAGCCATGACTCTGAGCAGAGTTTTTTTTAATAAGCAGATTCTAAATCCACAATTGATTGAAGTGTGGAGTTCTCTTTCTTTTCCCTAAACACTACCAGCACAGATGGACAGGCTCAGTCTCACAGGCATGGCCATATTGCACTATAGACTGTAATCTCATCTGCCTACCTCCTTTTTTTTTAGTTTGTTACTACAGCAACCATATACTCATAGCCAAAAAGGGGCCCTTATATCCTTTATTATTATTATACCGTATCTGGATGTTTGAGAATAGGAGCAACGACTGAGTAAATGGACTTTATCAGAGATGAGCTGCAGTTTGTCCACCACCAAGATGGAGATCAGCTAATATTACAAAGCCGCAAGAAAATGTGATTGTGTTTTATTCAGAACGTTATTTTCTCTCTTTCTATCTCTTTTAGAAATAATCCTGATGTTTGCTCATTTATTTCTTCCATAATGGAGTGCTTTTTTTTTTTTAGAGCATGTGTTTTTATAGATGTGTGACTGTATTTATTGTAAGTGTCATTGGTCAATAACAAGGGTTACAGCTCTTAAGTGTGTTGTACAGTAAATGTGTTTTCATACAGGATACCCTTAATGTCAGTACAGTTCCTTAAGGAGGACCCAGAATGGCAGCATCCAAATTTAATGCAGGAACCGTGACAATTTTGTACATTTTGTAATTCTGACAGACAATGTCGCAAGTGATTGGGTGCCTTATTTTATAACCAGCAAATATGATATTTCTAATTCATTAATATGCTTTCAATGCTGAAAGGATGCTGTTTCTCAGTGGAAGATTTTCCAGTAGATTGGGCTCAACTGCTAAAAAAACAAAACAAACAAACAATGGAATAAGACAACTTGCAAAGGGAATGTTGCTTTTAAAATTACTAATCAGCTGAGCAGAACTAAAACTGAACACTGAGAAATTTTTTTGTTTGTTTGTTTTTTACTTTTGAATGAATTGAATTAGCTTTTGATAAAGGTGGAATTAAGTCTTATATACAGGTTTCTGTCCCTGTTCTTAAGGCTGACACTGATGTACAATAAAGCACTTTGTTTTCTAAAGTAATAACATTGTGATACCATAAGAATAAGAATACTGTATTTGTGCTAGTTGTCTGTCTGCTGTATATTGTTCAGACTTTCACATACTGTTATAGAACATGGTGCTTGTGCTTAGTACAGTTAACAAAGTGGTGTAAACCAGTTTAGTACAATGAACTGGATACCAAATAAATGTATATGATCCTCCATCCTGAACCAGCCTCAACCCCTTATGTCAGGATTTTTAAAAATAAATGCTTACAATGAACATTAAAATGTGCATGATGAGACAATGCAGTTCTTATACTTTATAAAGTAATTTGTAAGCACGTGATTATAATCATTTAGCTGAACTGAGTGAATTTAAAGTGTAGAGGAAATGACTGCTAGCATGACAAAACTGTATGCATGAGGAGAAGAGGTTCATTGGATCCTGAACTAGAGTGCATGGTTGTATTTCTGGCTTTTTAAAAACAATCATCCAATGCTTTGCTATTCAGCACTATATATGTAACTACCTTTGCTTTTCTCAATCCCGTGAAAGCAAATCACAAAGCCAGCATTAAACATGAATGAAATTTTTTTTTAGATTGTTTATTTAGAGTTTGTTTATAATTTGTTCTGCACTGCTCTAAAATTACTTGTTTTTATATCTTTAAGTGTCATCTGAATAAGCAAAGTCAGGTGCTAGTCAATAAAACTGTATTTATTGCATCAACTCTGGTTTTTGTTGTTCATAAATTTTGTAATACCATCTTAAATTATTTAACAATAATGTCTATACTACAGGTTTTTGCTGTCTCTCAGCTTCAGGGTCTGAGCTCTGTATAGATGAAGGTTTGTGTATTCTTCCCATATCTGTGTGGGTTTCTTCTTGGCTCTCCAGTTTCCCACTTCGCAAAAACAAATGCTGGATTGGTGACCTTAAATTACGCCACGGTAATTTAGGTGTGCAGGGTACGTTGTAATGCACTCTTGTCTTATTAGGAGTGTATTTGTGTCCCGTCACCACTGTTCACACTTTGAAGACGATTTGTTCAAGGGGACAGCTTCATAGTGAACCCACAACTCTAGTTAGAGATTCCACCAGTTGAAAGTAATTGTACTTGATGTCATAATCCATATCATACCAAAAATTCACTGAAAAGACATACACCACACATGATTTTCTGTTAATTATTTTTTTCAGTAGACTTAAATACTAAAAAGTCATGCATTTGCACTGCACACTACCTGCTATGCATCCATGAGACTGGCGGACATGGTGGAACCAGAGTGAGGGGAGGTAAAGCATCTCTCCTGCTTTTACAGTACAGCACAGGGGCCGGGCCTGTTTGTAGTAGGGAAAGCGTTCCAAGTCGGGATTTAGAGGATCCAAGGGAATCCAAGGCACCTGAAGCAAGACCATAACAAATTCCTCAAACAGACTGTTCACTCTAGAAGATTTAGTCCAACACTGGTTTGGTGATTTAAACATCAGCAAAGATCAAGAGCAATTGCATAATACATTTTAGTTTGACCAACTAATATAAAGTTTTTCAAGTAAAATACACTTTACTCCATTTTATTTAATGAAAGTTTAAAAAAGTGAAAAAATGAATTACTGACTTTTTCTGAATTCTCTTCATCCACTATTTCAAAGTGGCCATCTTGCATCTGCTTGTATGTAGCAGGCTGGTACAGTTCTACACAAAGTCACAATTCAAACACACATAATATTGTTTCATTTTAGGGGTGAGATAAAAAAAATAATACTACCAGGACACAAAGCTATCGTCTAATCCTTTTTTTTAGGGCAACAATAATAATGAAAATGTTGCCTTGCCATATGGTATAAAGGGTCGATCGGTGGGAGGGAGTAGAATAAACGTCTTCTCTCCAGAGATGACACAGTAAAGGTTCTCATAGTGGTCTTTGTGCACTGCAAGATAAAAGATTTAAATCCCAATTCTGAAATTAAATCCGAACTTTAAGTTGGAAATTTACTAATTGTACCCACTAGATGTGACTGCATGCTTTTCTCCCAACCAGAAATTCACAGCATCTGGCCTTTTTCCTAAAAAACATAAAATGTATAAAATGTGTAACATTAAATGGATTCATTGGATTGGATGGATGGAAGCAAAATCCATGAATGTTAAACACAATCTACTTTTATTTCACGATTTTTATAAGTGTCTGTCAATCAAACTGTAGACATTTTAGCTTTCATCCAACAAAATATTCTGTTGGATCACAAGTATCTGTTACGCACCCAGCGCCTCGCTCATCCAGGGGATATGAGTCTGAACGTCTCCTGTAAGCTCTGGCAGCTCCTCGGTCAGATTTGAGCACTGTTTCTGGACATAAAACACACCACTGCTCTTTTCTCTGCCCTCTATAATGTCCAGCAGGTCTGAGAAAGTCATCTGGCGCTCTTCTGGCATCACAAAGCGATCTCCATTAACGGCGTCTGCATAACCGTTTGGTGTAACAGCAACACTGATGATCTTTGAGCCAACAACCTGCCTGAATATAAATACAATAGCACTTCCAAAATGAATGTTGCAGGAAACAGAACCTGACTGTTATGATAAGAGGAGTTACATCAATGCCAGATGATTATCTAAAGTGTGCTTTAGCTCTATCTTGAATATACTCTCTTCTGGTAAGGTAGGATTCTAACTTTGTATATATATTTAACTCAGTTAATCCTAGAGTGTTAGTCTGTGATTATTAGTTTGGTCAAGTGATTAATCAAGGGTAGTTTCAGTCTTACTTGAGGTGTGAATTGTGGGCAGGGCTTACTCGCTTATATTGACGGTGTAACCAGCTCAATCTTCAGTGTGCTTTAGCTCTATCTTGAATCTACTCTCTTCTGGTAAAGTAGGATTTTAACTTTGTATATCTATTTAACTCAGTTGATTCTAGAGTGTTGGTCTGTGCTTATCAGTTTGGTCAGGTGATTAATCAAGGGTAGTTTCGGTCTTACTTGAGGTGTGAATTGTGGGCAGGGCTTACTCGCTTATATTGAAGGTGCTCCGCTACAGACTATGTTGTAAGTAGACCCCCTTAAGCCAGTAACGCTTAGTGTTTATTTAGAAATTCTTATTTGTACTTTTTCTTTTTAAAACACATTGATTTCAAATTGGGAGATCAGTCATGTGACTCAAACCCATCTCTGTAGTAATCTCTTACAGACACAGACGTTCCCATCCACAGAACAGATGTCACATTGCCAGTAACCTCATCTACCCTCCCCTGTTGTCTAAATCTCAAACAGTGGTGGTAAGTGGGCTCTGGAATTGCCAGTCTGCTGTAAGGAAAGCTGACTTTATCACAGGCTTGGCTTCCCACTACACCTTCGATTTTCTGGCACTTACTGAGACCTGGATATCCCCACAGAACACTGCTACACCAGCTGCTTTGTCTTCTGCCTATGCTTTCTCTCACTCACCAAGAGAAACCGGTAGAGGTGGTGGTACAGGTCTACTTTTATCACGGAGATGGTGTTTCACACCTCTCCCATTGTCTCATCTAACCATGTCTTCTTTTGTATTTCATGCAGTTTCAGTTACCTCTCCAATCAACCTTTTCATCATTGTCATCTACCGCCCTCCTGGTAACCTAGGAGACTTCCTAAAAGAGATGGACACACTTCTCAGTACTTTCCCCTCTGACAGCATCTGACAAACTTCAGTCATCTTGCATCTTGCCTTCTCTGAATACCTTCTCCTTGACATTTAACAGCTGCCCTCCAACACACAAGGGAGGAAATGTCCTGGACCTGGTTTTCACCCACCCTACTCCAGCTACAGACATGACTGCCACTCCACTTCCAATCTCTGATCATCACCTGGTTTCCTTTTTAATCACTCTTCCTATTCAACCTAAAAATTATTTACATGTCTCTCTTATCCATCCTAACCTTCACTCTATCTCTCCCTCCTCTGTAGCTTCCTGTACTCTTTCATCTCTTCCTGACCCAGACTCCTTTTCCTCTCTACCCTAAGACGTTGCTACGGACTCCTTCCTCTCATCTCTTTCCTCAACCATGGACCTCCTTTGCCCCTTGACTACAAAACCCAAGAAGACTTCTTGTCCCACACCGTGGCTGTCAGAAGTTTTGCGCAACAATCAACGAGAACTCAGATTAGCAGAGAGGAAGTGGAAAAAAATCACAACTCGATGTAGACCTCGCATCTTACCGCACAAAACCTGACCAAATCTTCTTTGGAGGTGACTTCTGCCAAAACTGCCTTCTACAAAGGAAAGCTTGAGGCCTCTGCACAAGATCCTCGTAAGCTTCACAACATCATCTCTTCACTACTGAACCCCCCTGCTGCACCTGCTCCATCCTCCCTGACTGTTAATGACTTTGCCTCCTTCTATGATGAGAAGATTAAGAAAATCTGCCAGACCTTCACTTCCTTCCCAACAATGACTACACAACACAGCCGACAATCCAAGTCAAGTCAAGAGGCTTTTATTGTCATTTATACTATACACAGTGGTACACAGTACCCTGGTGCTACACTAAACAACAACAAACAAAACAACATAGAGCTACAACACAAGTTACATAAAGTGCATCGAGTGCAACCTAGTGCAAACAGTGCAGACAGACAGTGCAGACAGACGACACAAGAAAGACACAAAACCCTATATAGCGCCGAAAACTGTAAAAACTATACAAACTAAAAAACTATATCCCAGAAGTGAGTATAAACAGAACAATGTAGTGCAAAAAATACAGCAGCAGTCGAAGGTGCAAAAAACAGCATGTAAACAGTATAATACAATAATAATGATAAATGTGCAAAAAACAGCAGTTGAGAGTGTAGTACAGTTGAGAATAATAAATAATAAATAAATGAATGGTGGTGGAATGGATTGAGATGAGTGACAAGTGTGTGTTAAGTCCAGAAAATTTTTTTTTTTTTTACAGTTCGTTACACACATTTGAGTGCGTGTGTGTGTGTGTGTGTGAGAGTTCCGTTTCATTTCTGTGTATTAAGTAGCCTAATGGCTTGTGAAAAGAAACTGTTGCATAGTCTAGTTGTGGCGGCCCGAATGCTTCGGAACCGTTTTCCTGATGGTAGGAGTGTAAAAAGTGTGTGTGAGGGGTGTGTGTGATCGTCCACAATGCTGTGTGCTTTGCGGATGCAGCGTGTATTGTAAATGTCCATGATAGAGGGGAGAGAGATTCCGATGATCTTCTCAGCTGTCCTCACTATACTCTGTAGGGTCTTGCGATCCGAGACGGTGCAGTTCCCAAACCAGGCAGTGATGCAGCTGCTCAAGATGCTCTCAATGGTCCCTCTGTAGAACATGGACAGGATGGGGGGAGGGAGGTGGGTTTTTCTTAGCCTTCTCAGAAAGTAGAGACGCTGCTGGGCTTTCTTGGTGATGGAGCTGGTGTTAAGTGACCAGGTGAGGTTGTCTGCCAGATGTCCACTACGTCTCTGTCAAGCTTCTCAACCTTATCAGAAAACGAGATACTGCAAGTCGTCCAATCTTGCAATCCCACCACCTGTCCTCTGGATCCAATCCCTTCAACTATGCTTCAGACCATCACACTTGATCTCCTGCCCTTCATCTCCACAATTATCAATGGGTCATTAACATCTGGCTATGTACCAACTACCTTCAAGCAAGCAAGGGTCATTCCCATCTTGAAAGAAACCTGCTCTGGATCCTCCTTTCTTTCTAAATCTCTGGAACGCACTGTTTTTAACCAACTGTCTGTTTATCTCTCACAGAACAACCTCCATGATCCTAACCAGTCTGGGTTCAAATCGGCACATTCCACAGAGACGGCCCTTTTAGCTGTTTCTGAGAAACTGCATGCTGCTCGGTCAGCCAAGCTCCCATCTGTACTTCTCTTCCTGGACCTTTCAGCAGCATTTGACACAGTCAACCACAAGACACTTTTGTCAACCCTCAAGAGCCTCAGTATCTGCGGAACAGCATGGGTATGGTTTGCTTCCTACCTGGAAGGTCGCTCATACCAGGTAACATGGAGGGTATTCACATCTGCCCTGTGCAGACTCACCACTGGTATCCCACAAGGCTCGGTACTTGGTCCCCTCCTTTTCTCCCTCTATACCCACTCCATTGGTGAAGTCATATCCTCACATATGACTTTTTTTTATCACTGCTATGCAGATGACACTCCACTAATCTTTTCTCTCCCGCCATCAGATACCACAGCTTCCGCTCGGATATCAGCATGCTTGACAGACATATCTTCATGGATGATTGCTCATCAACTAAAACTCAACCCCAGCAAAACAGAACTGCTGGTCATCCCAGGTGATTCATCTCCAGGTCAAGAGCTCCAAATAACACTTCACGACTCTCTGCTTTCTCCTTCAGCCACTGCTTGTAACGTTGCGGTAACTATGGACAATGAACTGTCCTTCTTCCCACATGTCGCTAATGTTGCTCATTCTTGTCGATTTCTTCTTTATAACATCCGAAGCATTCGAGCATTTCTGTCCATACAGGCTGCCCAGGTGCTTGTTCAGTCTCTTGTCATTTCAAGACTTGACTACTGCAACTCTCTGCTGGCAGGTCTTCCCATGAATGCTATTCAAACGGAGATACGAGCAAACTCGCTCGCAAAATTTGACCCTGTTTTACGAGCAAATTTCGAAGAGCAAACCCACGCTACCGGTTCCCCGTTTTCGGCGGAGGGTCGCATCAGTTGCCTAGTTGATGACGTATCACTCAGTTGCTCTCATTGTTCAGTGCAGCAAAAACGTAACTGTGGCAGGGGGGGGCGTGGCCGAGCGGCGGTTTGTGAATGGAGGGCGGGTCCGGGAGCAGATAGGCAGGGGATTGCCTCACCTGAACTTAATGTGACCTAATGATTGTTTTCTCTTTTCAAGTGATCGGAGGGTGCATTTAAGGAGGAGTGTGTGTGTGTGTGTGTGTGTGTGTGTGTGTGTGTGTGTGTGTGTGTGTGTGTGTGTGTGTGTGTGCGCGCCAGAGACATCAAGTCAAGTTTATTTGTATAGCGCTTTTCACAACAGACATTGTCTCAAAGCAGCTTTACACAAATCAACAGTTAAGGTGAATGGTGTGAATTTGTCCCTGATGAGCAGCCGTGGCGACTGTGGCAAGGAAAATCTCCCTTAGATGTTATGAGGAAGAAACCTTGAGAGGAACCAGACTCAAAAGGGGAACCCATCCTCATTTGGGTGCTGCGTGGGGCACTAAGTAGACCGACACAAAAAAAACCAAATAAAAGTGGCCCCCGTATTCATACGCTCTCCCACAGTAACTTTTTTTAGTTTTATATTTTTATTTCACTAGATATCTTGAAAAATGTCTCCCAAGAAAATCAGTGATGGTGCTGTGAAAACGAAAGTAAATAGAATTACCATGGAAACCGAGGAGTTTACGGGCGTGGTGCGCGTCTCACACTCGCAATCAACCACTATCACATGAGTAAATTATGTTTATATTACGGTAATTTGCGGTGTATTTGTTTTTAAAAATAGGCTACAAATACTTTTTAAGTGCGGAAATAAGCGATCGAATGACATCTCGGAACGGATTAAATCACTTTTACATTCATTCCTATGGGGAAAATTAGTTTGAACATACGAGCAAATAGACACACGAGCAATTTTAAAGAACGAATTATGCTCGTACAACAGGGTTCCACTGTAACACCTTCTCTTAGAATGAGAGGTAAGTACACTTCAAGGCTCCTCTCTGTTCTGGCACCGAGGTGGTGGAATGAACTTTCCCTAGATGTCCGTACATTAGAGTCCCTGACTGTCTTCAAGCGACGACTGAAGACCTACCTCTTCCTGAAATACTTAAATTAGCACTTTCCATGTTTGTAGAATTCAAGGGTTATATTTACAGTAGGTACGGAAAGTATTCAGACCCCCTTAAATTTTTCACTCTTTTTTATTTTGCAGCCATTTGCTAAAATCATTTAAGTTCATTTCTTTTCCTCATGAATGTACACATAGCACCCTATATTGACAGAAAAACACAGAATTGTTGACACTGTTGCAGATTTAATAAAAAAGAAAATCTGAAATATCACATGGTCCTAAGTATTCAGACCCTTTGCTCAGTATTTAGTAGAAGCCCCCTTTTGATCTAATACAGCCATGAGTCTTTTTGGGAAAGATGCAACAAGTCTTTCACACCTGGATTCAGGGATCCTCTGCCATTCCTCCTTGCAGGTCCTCTCCAGTTCTGTCAGGTTGGACGGTAAACGTTGGTGGACAGCTATTTTTAGGTCTCTCCAGAGATGCTCAATTGGGTTTAAGTCATTGCTCTGGCTGGGCCATTCAAGAACAGTCACAGAGTTGTTGTGAAGCCACTCCATCGTTATTTTAGCTGTGTGCTTAGGGTCATTGTCTTGTTGGAAGGTAAACCTTCAGCCCAGTCTGAGGTCCAAAGCACTCTGGAGAAGGTTTTCGTCCAGGATATCCCTGTGCTTGGCCGCATTCATCTTTCCCTTGATTGCAACCAGTCGTCCTGTCCCTGCAGCTGAAAAACACCCCCACAGCATGATGCTGCCACCACCATGCTTCATTGTTGAGACTGTACTGGACAGGTGATGAGCATTGCCTGGTTTTCTCCACACATACCGCTTAGAATTAAGGCCAAAAAGTTCTATTTTGGTCTCATTAGACCAGAGAATCTTATTTCTCACCATCTTGGAGAACTCCATGCGGGTTTTCATGTGTCCTGCACTGAGGAGAGGCTTCCGTCGGGCCACTCTGCTATAAAGCCCCACTGGTGAAGGGCTGCAGTGATGGTTGACTTTCTACAACTTTCTCCCATCTCCCGACTGCATCTCTGGAGCTCAGCCACAGTGATCTTTGGGTTCTTCTTTACCTCTCTCACCAAGGCTCTTCTCCCCCGATAGCTCAGTTTGGCCGGTCGGCCAGCTCTAGGAATGGTTCTGGTCGTCCCAAACGTCTTCCATTTGAGGATTATGGAGGCCACTGTGCTCTTAGGAACCTTAAGTGCAGCAAAAATTTTTTTGGAACCTTGGCCAGATCTGTGCCTTGCCACAATTCTGTCTCTGAGCTCTTCAGGCAATTCCTTTGACCTTAATGATTCTCATTTGCTCTGACATGCATTGTGATCTGTAAGGTCTAATATAAACAGGTGTGTGGCTTTCCTAATCAAGTCCAATCAGTATAATCAAAAATTTCTGGACTCAAATGAAGGTGTAGAACCATCTCAAGGATGATCAGAAGAAATGGAGAGCACCTGAGTTAAATATATGAGTGTCACAGCAAAGGGTCTGAATACTTAGGACCATGTGATATTTCAGTTTTTCTTTTTTAATAAATCTGCAAAAAGGTCAACAATTCTGTGTTTTTCTGTCAATATGGGGAGCTGTGTGTACATTCATGAGGAAAAGAAATGAACCTAAATGATTTTAGCAAATGGCTGCAATATAACAAAAAGTGAAAAATTTAAGGGGGTCTGAATACTTTCCGTACCCACTGTATATTAAGTTTGTAATCTTGTGTACCAGTGTAGATTTATTCATTACTAGAGACTCAAAGCACTTTTGTACGTCGCTCTGAAAAAGGGCGTCTGCTAAATGCCGTAAATGTAAATGTTATCTGACCTGAGATAGGTTGGGCTCCATTTAGACAAAGCCGGCCAGTCATTGAAAGCATTGCGGATAATACAGGGCTTATTAGTGCCGATCCAGTCTCGATAGAACTGTAAAGGGGAGAGCGGTCCATCCAGATATGGTACTGACTCATTCAAGTAAAGCTCTGGAAGACATGATAAAGTATAAGACACAATAATCTGAACCATTGATGGGGAAAAAAGTAGGGATGCACCGAATATTCGGCCACCGAAAATCTTCAGCCGAAAATGGCCCAAAGGTGCATTTTCGGTTTTCGGCCGAAAGACTTTGATCACCGAAAAAACACAGCCGAAACAGTTTTTTGTGATGAGGCAAACAGAAACCGCGGCCTGCACGTGTATGTCTAAAACAACATGTCTGCGGTGTGGACGTATTTCAGTATATCTGAGAAAGACCCACGATTTGGTTTGCGGTTTCGGCCAAGAATTTTCATTTCGGTGCATCCCTAGAAAAAGCATCTCCAGTTTATTTCTATTTTTTTATTTATTTATTTATTTATTGTCACTTGCACGATCAATAATTAAAAAAAGATCAAGAAATCTATGCAAAATAATTCTTACAGTTAAAATCATTTTAAACAACCAAATGATCAATCACATGATTTAATGAATGACATCAGATATACAGTGTACTGCCATTAGGAGATATAAAATTGAACAGATAATTGAGGCAAATGGTTACAGGACACAATGTGAACATGCTTTAAGCTGTTGTCAATTTATGATTTTACATTATACACTCACCTCGAGCTTCTTCTGGGAAGTCTCTTAAACAATTTCTTACTTCTTCCATAGCCTTAATTCATATCATGCTGCCCAAAGCTAACATCAAATATTACCGTCAAAGCAGACAACTCATAATAAACAGAACCATGCACAGGCAAAAAAATAATAGGAACTCACTGTAACAACCATAATAATATTTTTATTAATGCCTTTCTACTGTTACATGCACAATACATATGCAATGATCTTATCACCGTCCGTGATAGGAGCTTCTTCTAGTTCAGTTTGTAATGGCAAATTAGACTTTTGTTCTCGTTACCGCCACCTAGTGGACATAATTGTGTTTTGCATTAGGGATGAATGGTACCACCTATTCGTTTATTTATTTATTTATTTTTTTCGATTCAACAGCAAGTAATACTAATAAAGTATCAACCAGATATCTCAGGTCTCTGTTGTTAATTCCAAACCGTCATTCTGGGACTATTAATATAAGCTTGAGCCAATGCAATAAATTTTTTTGCACTATATTTATACTTTTTTATGCCATTAAGTTTGTTGTTGCGTTGAGTTTGTTGAGATCTGTGTGTTGTGGTGGACAGTGGGCTAAATTTTCCATTATTTCAGTTACCTTGAAGGATTCAAACTGAACCGGTCCAGTCAAGACCTGCCTGGAACTACTTTAGCTGTGCATTAACTAAAAAATAATTACACTTCTTAGACCTTCTGTCAACCAAACTTAACAAAGTATCGCTCAGCGATGCGGTATAAACTTTGTTAAACAACAAGAAGTTTTTAAACCCTTTAGATTTAGTCATATATTATTTGGCGCATTAGCCACAAAACCTCCTCTGTGTGAGCTGTTATTATAAAAAAAAAGAATGTATTCGTTTTGCGCATTGATATTTGTTTGTTATATTACAGCAGAAACTACTTTGTTATTTAGAAATAATGAAGATTTTATGACGAATCAGATTAGAGCAGGGGTGTCAAACTCAGGGCCAAATCTGGCCCGCACATACACCGCTAATACCACAAATCCCAGAATGCTTTGTTAGTGCACGTCAGTCGAGACCGCTAAAAAACTTCAGGTTACTTACGTAACCCCGGTTCTCTGATAACAGGAGTGAGGTATCTCACTATGGGAATCGCCTCGGGCGTGACCAATTCTGGAAGCATCAATCACACCACGTCTGTCGGCTGACAGACCAATCACGACAGTGATGCTGGAGTCCCGCCTCCCTATAGACACCGCTGCTGGCGGTCCCTGCCTCATTCTCACATATCTCTTCTCCGTGCACTGCAAGAAGGAAGGTGTGGTGAGATACCTCACTCCTGTTATCAGAGAACCGGGGTTACGTAAGTAACCTAAAGTTCTCTTTCAAACATTCGTTTGGTATCTCACTATGGGATATAGACAACTCCCGTATTGCAGATATGCTGTCCAAAGCAGGTGTCAACCAACTCAGTGATGTGATAAAAAGAGATAATCCCTCTCACCGAAGAGAGTGGAAACGTGAGAGAAAAGACAAACATCCGATCCACGATGTTTCCATCATCCGTTGTCATTCCCTTTCATATACACGTATACATGTCCAAATAGGTATCTATATATTTATATATACACACACACACACACACACACACACATATATATTACACACTCAGGACGGAATGAGCCAGCGAAGGCTCCGTGACATCCAGCCTATAAAAACGGACAAAGGTGTGCGGCGAAGCCCAGCATGCTGCCGCACAAATGTCCTGAATCAAAACACCCTTAAAAAGCGCCAACGAAGTGGCCAAGCCTCGGGTACTATGAGCCCTCAGTCCTTCCGGAGGGTTAAGACCCACGCTATTATAATTTATTATAATAGCCTCCACGAGCCAATGGGACAGGCGCTGCCGGGAAACAGGACTTCCCTCACGGGAATCAGCCCAAGAAACAAACAGCTGATTACTCCGTCTCAATCCCTTCGTCCTGTCAACATAGTGACCTAACGCACGGACAGGACACAGAGAGTAAAGTCGCTCCTCCTCCGCTGAAAAAGGAGGGGGATGAAAAGCAATTAAATCTACCTGTCTACAGGCGAAGGCTCACCCTTAGGGATAAATGCCGGATTAGTCTTGAGAGTCACACGTGAGAAATCCAAACCAAACGGCATACAGGAGTTATGAACTGACAAAGCATAAGTTTCACTAACCCACTTCGCGGTAGAAAGAGCCAACAACAAAGCAACCTTCAGCGACAGGTGCTTTAAGTCAATACTCTCTACCGGCTCAAAAGAAGGCTGAGAGTGCGCGCTCAGGAAGACAAACAGATCCCATGGCGGAACCAGCGGCTTTGAGAACGTGCTCAGGCGCCGCACCCCCTTCATAAACCTGCACACGAGCGGGTGATGACCGATAGTATTACCGTCAATCCCTACGTGGCATGCAGAAACAGCGGCGAGATAAACCTTAACGGTTGAAAACGCCCTGCCCTTATCCAAAAGTTCTTGCAAAAGGCACAACACATCTGCCACAGAACAGTGAAAAATGATGATATGTCTCTGAGCACACCATAGTTCAAACACCCTCCATTTCCTATCATATACAGAGCGCGTCGAAGCTGCTCTCGCATTCTGAATCGTCTCAATCACCCTAGGAGGCAAACCAGCGACGCTGAGATTCATCCTCTCACGGGCCAGGCCCAGTCTGGTGCCGGGTGAAAAATCTCTCAGCGCGCTTGCGAGAGGAGATCCCTGTGCAATGGGGCGCAAAAGAGGCCAGGGTCGATCGTGCAGGAGTTGGAATATCTCCATCAGCCACACTCTCCCTGGCCAGTTTGGAGCGATTAGTATAACAGAGTGACCTCCTTCTCTTACTATTTTTAGAGTCGGCACGATCAAACTTAGTGGAGGGAATGCGTAAAGCAGAACGTTTGGCCACGGGTGGGCTAACGCGTCCACACCCATAGGTGCACCGTTTCTCGCCAGAGAAAAGAACAGAGGGCAATGAGTGTTTTCGTGCGAGGCGAAAAGAGCTACGGCGGCCCGGCCGAATCTCTCCCATAACAGGTTCACCACCTGAGGATGGAGAGACCACTCCCCGTACAGGGGATTTCCCCTGGACAAGAGATCCGCCCCCGCATTCAACACTCCCGGCACATGAGTCGCTCGCAGCGACAGGAAATGCTCCATGCCCCACACCATGAGATCTCGCGCTAGACGGTAAAGTCGAGGAGAGCGCGTTCCGCCCTGGCGATTTATGTACGCCACCGCCGTTGTGTTGTCTTATCTGTCCAATACGTGGTGACTCCAAAGAAACTGCACGAAATGTTTCAAAGCTAGAAACACCGTTAACATCTCCAGAAAGTTTATGTGCATGCCCCAAAGCGAAACGGGCCATTTCCCTTTCGCCATCCTGCTTTCGCACACCGCACCCCAACCTGTGAGCGACGCATCCGTCGTCACTACTTTTCTCAGGAAAACAGCCCCCGACTCGTGAAAATCGCAATTTCTCCAGTGATGGAGAGTGCGTAAGCACAGTGACGTCACCATCACCTTGCGATTGAGGTGGCGCTTCGGACATAAGCGCTGCACCGTAACCCAGCACTGAAATTCTCATTCGCAACAGTCCCAACGGTTTGACAGACGGTATGACATCTGTGCCCTCGGCCCACTGCTCATCGAACATAGCGTTTGAAACGCTCCCCAACGCTTTTTCGCTGGAGGGGGAGGACAAGACTCCTGAGATGAGTTGAGGGGTGCTACAGAAACTCAGAGAGTGCTGCCACCTCTATTTTGACCCAAAATCAGACCACAGGTTAGGTTGCCCGCCTTTTCTTCCCTCCCTGAGGGTCCGCTGGGCGATGCCTAGCAGCTGCCGCTGCAAAAGAGGTCCTGTTCCTGGGCTAGGGCTATTTCTGGCAAGTCTTCCCGTGCATTGACTGCTGGGGTGGGGGTTGCCTAGGGGCCCTGAAACCAGGCTGTCTCTCTCTGGACGCAGGGGCGAAATATGAACGTGTGGGTTTGGGAGGGCGAGCAGGAGGCTTTCTTGGAAGGCATGCCTCAAACGCTTCACCATCTTTTTTGCGGAGGTCGCATTGCTGGCGCATGTTCCCCACTGCAGCCCCGAAAAGGGCTTTCGGCTCTATCGGGGCATCAAGGAACTCCACCTTCTCCCTCTCCGATAAGCCCGTCAACCCCAACCACAGGGCTCTTTCGCCCACCTCAGCGAGGCCCATGCTGCGGCCGCAGCTCTGGACCGCTCCTCTAGAAGAACGTAGGTTGAGATCCGCAATGACGCAGATTTCCTCCCACAAGGTTGAATCTGGTGACCCAGCTCCGCCTGGTAAGCTGTGAGCCTTTCTGTACGTCCTGGCAGAGAAGGGGAGGAGAAGGATAGAGCAGCTCGTCGATTTGGTTGGAGGTGGAGGAACCACCGACAGCTCCACCGGGGGGGTTTGTACATCCCCAAAGCCTCCATATCATGCACCTCCAGTCTAGAGAAAACCTTAACGGGCACTCTATGCGAGAAGGGTTTGTTCCAAAAGCGACGCATTTCTGTGACACGCCGGTACAGCAGGAATCAGTTGCTTAACTGGGGAAGTGCGTGATGGCAGCCTTTTCCCATCATATAAATCCCTCTCAGCATTGTGATGCACCTGCTAAGATGGCCATTCGATGGAGAGTTTTTTGGCTGCTCTCCTACACACCTCGATGAGGTCCAGCTCACCTGGCATGGGGGAAGGGCCCGTAGCACTTTCAGGCCTGGAGAGAAGATCAGGAGGGAGGATAGCATCCTCCTCGTCGTCCTCCAAATGTTCCTCCAAAAAATGAGCGACCTCATCATCTTCCTCTTCCTCATCTTTGTTCTCCAGTAGAAAGTCTGATTCGAAGAGTGAAGGAAGGACAGGAGAAACCTCGTCCATCAACTCTCCCCAGCTGCACTGTGCTTGTGAAGCAGCCTCGTCCCTCTCTGCGGGCAGCTGAGAGAGACATGAGTCCCCTTTATTCGCGGCCGCGACTTGCAGGCGGTGCTCCCGAACCCTTGACGGGAAAAGAGCGCAGTGCGGGCAGCACTCGGGGTTAGCGAGCACGGTTTGAGCGTGCCGAACTTCTAAGCACACGATGCACAGGGGATGAGAGTCTTTTGCTGAGATCGTAGACCCGCATGCACACGGTCGGGATTGAACTGTCGTGCACCCGGATGAACTCGCAGTCGCCATAACGAAGGTGCAATCACTGGAAAAAAGGAAACAACGAGATCACCACGACGTGCTTCTCAAAACGGGTCCCGAACGATATTTTACTCCTTGCTCGACGCGATGTGAAAAGAGAGAAAGAAAATACGGGAAGAAACGGCAGAAGGGAATATCCGCTTTGACAGTGGATATTCTCCTCAAGAAGCAGCCACGCTCGGAGACGTACCTTAACGGCCTGTCTGTGAACAGTTAAGTGACCGCCCCCAGACGATCTGCTGAGGATAGCTTCCTAAAAGGATCTTCACGGGGAAGAGAGCGAGAATGAGGCAGGAACCGCCAGCAGCGGTGTATATAGGGAGGCGGGACTCCCGCATCACTGTCATGATTGGTCTGTCAGCCGACAGACATGGTGTGATTGATGCTTCCAGGATTGGTCACGCCCGAGGCGATTCCCATAGTGAGATACCGAACGAATGTTTGAAAGAGAACTCCGCGCTGAAAAACTCTGCATACTCAGCGCTGAATTTACCCGGCGATTTACCGATTTTGAATCCCAGAAATGCAGATTTGAACTGCTCAGTAATCCGTTTGTGGCTGACGTGGAAAGCGCACCAACCAACCTCCAAATGGAGCCAATTGAATACAGTGTAGAGACACACTCAAGTCAAAGTACGACTCTGTGTGTGCTGAACAGTTTCCATGTTTCCTCCCCGACACACTGCTCCAACTCCATGCCCAAGCTGCTCAAACGCTCTCTATGTTCACCAGTATATATCTGTGTGAGAAACTGTTCTCTTGAATGAAGATGAACAAAACACCACTCAGGAGTCTCACTGATGAACATCTTCACTCCATCCTGAGGATTTCCTCAGCTCAGAGACTAACTCCAGACATGATGCACTTGTATCTAAGAAGAGATGCAGGAATCTGTCTTCAACCAATCAGAGTAAATCAGAGTGTAAAAACTGAGCTCGAATGAATGTTGTCTTTATGCACTTTTTCTACTCTAAGGCATGAACTGTTAATGGTTGAATGATTGCTTTTTTGAATTGAAGGATTTTATTATTATTTTTGGTTGTTTTGTTGTTGCCCTGTGACAAAAGGAATTAGAAAGTCTAGAAAGAGAGAGAGAGCGAGAGAGAGAGACATAATAAGAAACGAAAACCACTGATGTGTGTTTTATGTCAAATAAAATTTCTCATGTGTTTATAATATTAAACTTTGGTTGTTCCAGATTTAATGTTTATGCAAAACTAAAGTTTGTTTCCATATGAAAAGGTTCAACATTACAGATCTGGAGAGACAGAAAACATGCACAATTGCAGTCAATTTTTCAATAATTATTGAGTTTGGCCCGCAACTTCGTCCCAGTTGAAAATTTTGGCCCACTGTGAATTTGAGTTTGACACCCCTGGATTACAGCATTAACCTGTGCACGAAATATTGTTTTGAAAGCAAACAGAAGTGTTTCTGGTCTGTTACAATTGAACGCTTTTAGTTTATTGCAATAGAAATGTCAATTCATAAGTCTTTTCTGTCTTTTCCTGCTGATCAAAATGGTTATTATTGCTGGTGAAGTGATAAACAGTTGTGTTGTGCGAGGTGACCCTGTCCGGGATACACGTGGGGACATGAATAACTTTAATAATAATGATTAGCCGATCACTTCCGGTCAGGCACAAAAGACTTTTAAAGAAAGATTTCAGTTATAATAAATAAAACGTCTCTCTCTTCTGGACGGAGAAAAATTGTGAGGAACCAACCGGTTATTTTTATTTTTTTTACTCCAGATGATTCACTAAGCGTTTGGTTGTCGCATTAAATTTATTAGTCAAAATAAAGTTATCAACTTAAAAACAATCCAGCTTTGTTTGAGATAGTTTCCAATTTGAACAGCGCGGCTATCTGCTTCACTTTTTTGGGTTCAATCACAATCCCTAATGGGTCTGGAGAGAAATGGATGAAGATGCATTGCTTGAGACCTACTTTGACCAGTCAATTGCTGTATGTTAAGCTCTTGTGGTGCATAAAGAAATGGTTTGCATCTTCTTGAAAAAATACATACTCTAAATAGTTACCCACTTTTACCAGGGTTCTTCTGAGTACATGTTTGGAGGGGATTTGGAAGGCCCACCACAGCTTCAGGATTCCTCTTTCCTCTCCTCTTCCATCTCCAACCAACAGAAAGATGAGGATGATGATCTGGACCTGAGCTTTCTACCTAATGCGCTAAACGTTCAGGATGAAGGGGGTGAGAACACAGGAGTGGGTCTTACAGAGGCCAGTGGTGTTTATCTGGACTGTTTAACTGCAAGACCTCCTGAAGCAGACACTGAGGTTAATATGAGGCAGCCTGCAGCCTCCCCCTTCTGCTTCCTCTCCATGATCCCCATGACACCCATGACCCCAGTGGCTCCTGTGGCAGAAAGTTCAGGAATTATCCCACAATTACAGTAAGATATTTTTTGGAATAACAGATATCTGTTCAACAGTTTTAAAACTATGAAATGATGCTTCTACTTCACTGCAACAAAGATATTGCATTGTTGTAGTACTTGTGGTAATGCTGTATTTGTCTTTTACCTTAAAAAATAAATGCAGTGATATTTAATACTCACTTCAGGTACATACCAAGAACAGAACAGAACAGTAAATATATGTTAAGGTGCACAGCTTTGCTACATGCACTTCTGCATGTAAAATGACAGCAAATTTGATATCACATCAGTTTATCAGTTTTATAGTATGTCAATTCCCCAGTCTTTATATTAAAGTCTACAGTACATGAGGACAAAATGATTACTGGTCAAGAGAGGAAAAAAATTGTTTGTGTCCCTTTGCTGTTGTTGCTCACTCCAAAAATTCTAGAAAATTAATTAATATTCAGGTCTGTTGGGTCAGAATTGGAAAGAATACATCAAAAGTCTACACAATAATTATATATATATTTTTTATATATTTTTAATCTGATGTTCAGAACTCAAATAATATCCCAAAGACGGCAGGTTATTTAGGTCCCTCAGTCATAAATACCTTCCAGGTCCCCTGGTGGTCTAGTGGTTAAGATGCAGTGCTCCCACCGCTGCGACCCGGGTTCGATTCCCGGTCAGGGAACCATCCCCAGCCACTCTTAGTGCCGGTCCCAAGCCCGGATAAATTGGGGAGGGTTGCGTTAGGAAGGGCATCCAGCGTAAAACATGTGCCAAATCAAACGTGCGGAGGATCCGCTGTGGCGACCCCTAACGGGAGAAGCCGAAAAGAAAGTTAGTCCTTCCAAACCCCATACTTCTATATTCAATAGTATATCAGTACACCTTTGTTATCCTTGGTATTAAGTCATCCTCTTACTGTGCATTAACACTATATTATCTGTGATGTACCTGTAAATTATGACTGAATTTAAATTTGATTTAGAGTTATGAAGTTAATTGGTCAACGAAGCACAATCCATTTTACAAAATGTTCTTCCATAATTCGCTTGTAGTAGCTTTTTCCACCAGAGTAAGTAAAATTTCAAGATCTTACATTCAGCAGCTTTAAATATGGAGGAATGTTCTATATTTGGCTGTAAAAAAAAAGCAAATGGCTTGTGGTCTGTAAGGGTAAACAGGAGAATACAGGGTGTGCTTTGCACTGGTATAGGACAGCAATGCATTTTTTTTGTTGTTGCATTTTTCTAACTGTATTTTTAACTTTGTCATGTTTCTGACGTCTAGTTTTCTGGGATTTGAACATGTATCAGTAGGCTGTGTGCAATCTCCTCTGTTTTGACTGTTAACTGGGTTATTTTACTTAATTTTTAATAGAATAAGATTAGTTTTCAAGGGGAACCCACTGCTAGATTTTGTTCACATATTAATCTGTATTTGGTTGTGTACAGGAATATAGTGTCCACAGTAAACCTGGCATGTCCAATAAACCTGAAAGCCATTCCCCTTAAAGCTCGAAATGCTGAGTACAATCCAAAGGTATGTCTGATTAAAATTTGTGACAGAGGGGCTACATGTCATTAGATTTCTTTTGTAGTGCCTTCAGCTTTTATTCCTTGATGAATCTGAGATTAAAGAAAGGAAAAAACGTGTTTCATTGGCAAGAATATTTTGCAATAGCAAAATGTAAATGTAATAAACACATTAAAGACGCCGCCTTCAGTATTGCCAGCTCTTCCAATCATGCTCTTCTATAGCGCTTTGCTGCTGTAATTATGCGGATCCCTGAACCCAGGACCACTGCCCTTATCTTCAGCTTAGGAAAACTGGTCTGCACTGGCGCAAAGAGGTTAGCAAGTTTTATCTTTAAAATCATGTATATTAAATGCAGTAATTGGCTGTGTGACATTATGGTGCAGTGTAGTTAGTTGTTTATGGTGAGCCTGATACTGAATGCTCTGTTTCAATGCACTATTTGTTGTTTGATTAAGGTTTATCTTCTTTCCCACCAGTGAGGAGCAGTCTCGCCTTGCTGCAAGGAAGTATGCCCGGGCGATACAGAAGCTTGGCTTCCCAGCCAAATTTCTTGACTTCAAGATCCAGTACATGGTCGGCAGTTGTGATGTGTGTTTCCCCATACGGTTGGTTCTGACTCACCAACAGTTCAGCAGGTTTGTCCAAATAACTGGTCATGTTTTAAATCTTAATGCAATTTCATTTTTGTATGGTAACTATGATATGTTATTGTTCAAGCTATGAACCTGAATTGTTTCCTGGTTTGATCTACCGAATGGCGAAGCCACAGATTGTCCAAGATATTTGAGTCTGGAAAGGTTGTTCTTACAGGTACAGTGTGGTCCTCTATTTATAATCATGTTTAGCTTTGATCATTCTATTTATCCTTTAAATAAAATTGTAGAGCACATTTCCCAAATAGACCTCAACATTTCATTGCAAAAGCATCAATCAAAAAGTTTTTTGTTTGTTTGTTTTCTCTTTGTAGATCTAGGTGCAAAAGATCGCTCTGAAATATATGAAGCTTTTGAGAATATCTACCCAAATCTGAAAGGATTCAGGAAACAGTGAAAGACGAGCACTTCTACTTTTTATTGAGTTCTGATGTCAATATATAAGGTGACTGTTTAGAAATCTAATTTTATTGAAAGTGATTCTTTAGGTTTTAGCTTGAAACAAACCTTTGTTAATGGATATTTAATTTGCAAACATTGTGCATGCTATTTAGATGTGTTTCTGTCACTGTGATTACTATTTGAGTGGTGAGAGGTAAATGTTTTGTTAATATATTTTTCTACATAGTAAACTGAACTCTAAAGGTCTGATTTTCTAAGAACTGGTTCTGATTTTCATACTGGAAAAATGTTACAATAATTCATGTTGTTTCAGAGCCTCTGCGCATGTCGTGTTTGTTCGTCTAATGTTGCCTTGTTTTTCACAGCTTGTTCTCTAGGCCCACCAACGCCCAGTTCTATGAAAGAATGCTCCTTTAGCATTTTCTCCCAAGTTAGCAATATGAAAACAGTTTTTCTTTTTCATGCATCACTTAAAAAAATCCCAAAACAATAAATTTTTGCTAGATTTACTAATCGTGGTCATGCCACGTGGTCTAATTGAGACATTTTAACACACTTGAAAACTTGATGATAGTTCTACACAATATGGCACAAAATGATAACAATCAGATTAAAATTTGAGCCGCAGCATAACCGTTTCACAAAGTTGGAAATTATAATTCTATAAATGCACAAGTTTATATTGAGATTTTGGACACTTTTCTTATTCCATCAATTGAAAGGATGTTTGGTGATGGTAGCATCATTTTTCAGGATGATAATGCATCGTGCCATAGGGCAAAATCTGTGAAAACATTCCTTCAGGAAAGACATATAATGTCAATGGCATGGCCTGCAAATAGTCCGGACCTCAATCAAATTGAAAATCTGTGGTGGAAATTAAAGAAAATGGTCCAGGACAAGGCTCCAACCTGCAAGGCTGATCTGGCAACTGCAATAAGACAAAGCTGGAGACAGATTGATGAAGTATACTGTTTGTCATTATTTAAATCCATGCCTCAGAGAATTCAAGCTGTTATAATAGCCAGAGGTGGTGCAACAAAGTACTAGTAGTGTTTTTATTTGGTGATTTTTATATCATTTTCCTCAGATTTGTGTGATTCCATATTTTTTTCCTCTGTTTGATCTGTAAAAACAGTTGTAATTGACTATAGTTCTTTATTTGTTTTTTTAAGTGTTTTATACAGCCAGAAGTTTGGATTGTTGAGTGAAAATTGTTTTGTGGCATATATGTGCTTGTTTTTTTTCTACAGTGTAGAAAAAAAAAAACAAGCACATATATGCCACAAAACAATTTTCACTTAACAATCCACACATCTACACAATTAAACATTTGAATGAACATCTTCTGAGAGGGGTGATTCCATACTTTTTGCCAGGAGTTGTATAATCCCTTGAGTGGAACCAGGAGGCCCAAACCTGTTGGCATAACTGCACACTTGTTTTTCATGGAAAATATAAGAAAGGCAAGACCAATAAATTTATTTGCTATCCACTGAAATAAATTAAGGATTGAGAGTAAAAAGTTAATATGAGGCAATCATTTAAATATAGATGTGTTAAACAACTTAGAACATGGCACCTCACATGGGGATACCCAGGGCTCAAAGAAAGAGTAGCCAGTCAAAGCTTTTAATTGGATAATCAAGGTAACAGGGTAATTAAAAAATGCCAGTCACATGCTCCAATAATTGTAATCATTTAAAAATAGGGTTTAAATGCTCTAAAACGTAAATGTGATGTAAAGAAAGCTAAAATTCATCTTTTGAACTTTAAAACAATTTTTTTTGTTGTTCCAATTTGCCTGCTCTCCAGTCCATATTCTCTGCTGTGTTTCATATTGTGACTTTATTGTTTACATTCTCTATTCTGTGAGAGTCCCGGCCAGGTTTTGAGCGGGGTCGCGGCTAAACTTGTGCGCACGCGCGCTGACTGCAGGGCTAGGGGAGAAGCGCAGCAGCTCCTGGAGTTGAGTTGTTGTGTTGCTGTGACGTGTTGCGTTGAGTAACACTAGTAGACCAACTAGTGTTTTGTGTAGTTCTGTTGAGGCAGCCATAAGTTTGCCTCAACAACGTCTTTAGCTGAGAATAAATCGAAGACGACGTGAACCGCGCTTTCACATCACGATAGTACGGCACTGCAGATATGGTACTAACTCATTCAAGTAAAGCTCTGGAAGACACGATAAAATATAAGACACAAACATAATCTGAACCGTTGATGAAAAAAAAAAAATCTCTGTTTATTTCTATTTATTGTCACATGCACGATCAATAATTACAGTTAACATCGTTTTGAACAACCAAATGATCAATCACATGATTTAATGTATGACATCAGATATACAGTGTACTGCCATTAGGAGATATAAAATTGAACAGATAATTGAGGCAAATGGTTACAGGACACAATCTGAAAATTCTTTAAGCTGTTGTTAATTCATGTTTTAACATTACACACTCACCTCGAGCTTCTTCTGGGAAGTCTCTCAAACAATTTCTTACTTCTTCCATAGCCTTAATTCATATCATGCTGCCCAAAGCTAATATCAAATATTATCGTCAAAGCAGACAACTCATAATAAACAGAACCATGCACAGGCTAAAAAATAATAGAAACTCACTGTAATAACCATAATACTATTTTTATTAATGCCTTTTTACTGTTACATGCACAATACATGTGCAATGATCTTATCACCGTCCATGATAGGAGCTTCTTCTAGTTCAGTTTGTAATAGCAAATTAGACTTTTGTTCTCGTTACCGCCACCTAGTGGACATAATTGTGTTTTACATGGTACCACCTATTCGTTTATTTATGTATTTATTTATTTTTCGATTCAATAGCAAGTAATACTAATAAAATATCAACCAGATATCTCAGGTCTCTGTTGCTAATTCCAAACCGCCATTCTGGGACTATTAATATAAGCTTGAGCCAATGCAATTCATTTTTTGCATTATATTTATATTTTTTATGCCATTGAGTTTGTTGTTGCGTTGACTTTGTTGAGATCTGTGTGTTGTGGTGGACAGTGGGCTAAATTTTCCTTTATTTCAGTTACTTTGAAGGATTCAATCTTAACCGGTCCAGTCAAACCCTGCCTGGAACTACTTTAGCTGTGCATTAACTAAAAAATAATTACAGTTCTTAGACCTTCTGTCAACCAAACTCAACAAATTATTGCTCAGCGATGCGGTATAAACTTTGTTAATCAACAAGAAGTTTTTAAACCCTTTAGATTTAGTCATATATTATTTGGTGCATCAGCCACAAAAACCTCCTCTGTGTGAGCTGTTATTATAGAAAACAATAATGTATTCGTTATGCGCATTGATATTTGTTTGTTATATTACAGCCGAAACTACTTTGTTATATGGAAAATTGAAGATTTTATGACGGATCAGATTAGAGCAGGGGTGTCAAACTCAGGCCCGGAGTAATTATTTTTGGCCCGCGAGATCATATCAAGTGTGTATTAGAGCTGGCCCGCCAGTGTATAGCGCATACACCGCTAATACTACAAATTCCAGAATGCTTTGTTAGTGCGCGGGCGCGTCAGTCGAGACCGCTGAAAAACTCCGCGCTGAAACACTCCGGCTACTCAGCGCTTAATTTACCCGGCGATTTACCGATTTTGAATCCCAGAAATGCAGATTTGAACTGCTCAGTAATCCGTTTGTGGTTGACGTGGAAATCGCACCAACCAACCTCCAGATGGAGCCTATTAAATACAGTGTAGAGACACGCTCAATTCAAAGTACGACTCTGTGTGTGCTGAACAGTTTCCATGTTTCCTCCCCGACACACTGCTCCAACTCCATGCCCAAGCTGCTCAAACGCTCTCTATGTTCACCAGTATATATCTGTGTGAGAAACGGTTCTCTTGAATGAAGATGAACAAAACACCACTCAGGAGTCTCACTGATGAACATCTTCACTCCATCCTGAGGATTTCCTCAGCTCAGAGACTAACTCCAGACATGATGCACTTGTATCTAAGAAGAGATGCAGGAATCTGTCTTCAACCAATCAGAGTAAATCAGAGTGTAAAAACTGGGCTCGAATGAATGTTGTCTTTGTGCACTTTTTCTACTCTAAGGCATGAACTGTTAATGGTTGAATAATTGCTTTTTTTAACTGTAGGATATTATTAATATTATTATTGGTTGTTTTGTTGTTGCCCTGTGAAAAAAGGAATTAGAAAGTCTAGAAAGAGAGCGAGAGAGAGAGAGACATAATAACAAACGAATACCACTGATGTGTGTTTTATTTCAAATTAAATTTCTCATGTGTTTATAATATTAAACTTTGGTTGTTCCAGATTTAATGTTTATGCAAAACTAAAGTTTGTTTCCATATGAAAAGGTTCAACATTACAGATCTGGAGAGACAGAAAACATGCACAATTGCAGTCAAATTTTCAATAAATATTGAGTTTGGCCCGCAACTTAGTCCCAGTTTTTTATTTTGGCCCACTGTGAATTTGAGTTTGACACCCCTGGATTAGAGCATTAACCTGTGCACGAAATATTGTTTTGAAAGCAAACAGAAGTGTTTCTGGTCTTTTACAGTTGAACGCTTTTAGTTTATTGCAATAGAAATGTAAATTCATGCGTCTTTTCTGTCTTTTCCTGCTGATCAAAACGGTTATTATTGCTGGTGAAGTGATAAACAGTTTTGTTGTGCGAGGTGACCCTGTCCGGGATACACGTGGGGACATGAATAACTTTAATAATATCTGCTTCACTTTTTTAGCTATCTGCTTCACTTTTTTGTGTTCATTCACAATCCTTAATGGGTCTGGAGAGAAATGGATGAAGATGCATTGCTTGAGACCTACTTTGACCAGTCAATTGCTGTATGTTAAGATCTAGTGGTGCATAAAGAAATGGTTTGCATCTTCTTAAAAAAAATGCATACTCTAAATGTTTGCCCACTTCCACCAGGGTTCTTCTGAGTACATGTTTAGAGGGGATTTGGAAGGCCCACCACATCTTCAGGTTCCCTCTTTCCTCTCCTCTTCCATCTCCAACCAACAGAAAGATGAGGATGATGATCTGGACCTGAGCTTTCTACCTGATAAGCTACACGTTCAGGATGAAGGGGGAGAGAACACAGGAGTGGGTCTTACAGAGGACAGTGGTGTTTATCTGGACTGTTCAACTGCAAGACCTCCTGAAGCAGACACTGAGGTTAATACAAGGCATCCTGCAGCCTCCCCCTTCTGCAACCTCCCCATGGCCCCCATGACACCCATGACCCTAGTGGCTCCTGTGGCAGAAAGTTCAGGAATCATCCCACAATTACAGTAAGATATTTTTTTGGAAAAAAAACTATGAAATGATGCTTCTACTTCACTGCAGTAAACAGTCTGAAACAAAGATATTGCATTGTTGTAGTACTTGTGGTAATGCTGTATTTGTCTTTTACCTTAAAAAAATAAATGCAGTGATATTTAATACTCACTTCAGGTACATACCAAAAACATAATAAAACAGAAAATATATGTTAAGGTGCACAGCTTTGCTACATGCACTTCTGCATGTAAAATTACAGCAGATTTGATATCACATCAGTTTATCAGTTTTATAGTTTGTCAGTTGCCCAGTCTTTATATTAAAGTCTACAGTACATGAGGACAACATGATTACTGGTCAAGAGAGGAAATAAATTGTTTGTGTCCCTTTGCTGTTGTTGCTCACTCCAAAAATTCTAGGAAATTCATTCATATTCAGGTCTGTTGGGTCCGAATTAGAAAGAATACATCAAAAGTCTACACAATAATTTTATATATATTTTTAATCTGACGTGTATAACACAAATAATATCCCAAAGGTCCTCAGTCATAAATACCTTCCAAACCCCATACTTCTATATTCAATAGTATATCAGTACACCTTTGCCATCCTTAGTATCAAGTCATCCTCTTACTGTGCATTAACACTATATTATCTGTGATGTAGCTGTAAATTATGACTGAATTTAAATTTGATTTAGAGTTATGAAATTAATTGGTCAACGAAGCACAATCCATGTTACAAAATGTTCTTCCATAATTCGCTTGTAGTAGCTTTTTCCACCAAAGTAAATAAAATTTCAAGATCTTACATTCAGCAGCTTTAAATATAGAGGAATGTTCTATATTTGGCTGTAAAAAAAAAAAAGCAAATGGCTTGTGGTCTGTAAGGGTAAACAGGAGAATACAGGGTGTGCTTTGCACTGGTATAGGACAGCAATGCATTTTTTTTTTTTTTTTTGCATTTTTCAAACTGTATTTTAAACGTTGTCATGTTTCTGACGTGCCCTTCTAGATTCCTGGTATTTGAACATGTATCAGTAGGCTGTGTGCAATCTGATCTGTTTTGACTGTTAATTGGGTTATTTTACTTAAATTAAATTTAATGTTTTTAAATTTAATTTAAATTTTACTTAAATTTAAATAGAATGCTGGATTTTGTTCACATATTAATCTGTATTTGGTTGTGTACAGGAATATAGTGTCCACAGTAAACCTGGCATGTCCTCTAAACCTGAAAGCCATTGCCCTTCAAGGTCGAAATGCTGAGTACAATCCAAAGGTATGTCTAATTTTAATTTGTGACACAGGGGCTACATGTCATTAGATTTCTTTTGTAGTGCCTTTAGCTTTCATTCCCTGATGAATCTGAGATCAAAGAGAGGAAAATAAACATGTTTCATAGGCAAGAATATTTTGCAATAGCAAAATGTAAATGTTATAAACACATTGAAGATGCCACCTTCAGTATTGACAGCTCTTCCAATCATGCTCTTCTATAGAGCTTTGCTGCTGTAATTATGCGGATCCGTGAACCCAGGACCACTGCCCTTATCTTCAGCTCAGGAAAAATGGTCTGCACTGGCGCAAAGAGGTTAGCAAGTTTTATCTTCAAAATCATGTACCGTCTTGTTAGATTTTTATCATGCCCAAAACGAAATGACTGGAGAAGTTTTCCAAACGACCTGCGAGACCCGTAATGTCTTTTCTGATCAGGGAAGAATCACACCGCACACAGAATGTGGCAAAATGTTTCTCTTCGTTTATTGCAGGTGGCAGACACGTATTTATACACACAGGATGATACAGTCCACACACACACGAACACACAAAAGGCTGACCTAAAGTGTTTTCCTGTTTAGACAAGAGGATATACCAGGGGGAGATGTGTGAGCCCAGATAAGACTCTCTGTTTACCTTACCGACTAACATCGTAAATATCCTATAGACACTGAACGGACAAGGAATGTGTGTGAAACAGTTTTAACACTAATACGTATTTTTCGGACTATAAGCTGCTACTTTTTTCCCACATTTTGAACCCCATGGCTTAAACAACGAAGCGGCTTATTTATGAATTTTTCCTGGATTTTTCCCAGTTTTACAAACTTCAAGGCAAAAAACTGAACCCCATAACATTAGACCAATGACATTTCCGAACGGAAATGAAAAAACGCAACTCACCTGTGTTCTGAGCTGTTTTTTTTTAAACGCACGGCGATGCCAAAAGATAAACTCCCGAGAGAAATAGTTTTGAAAGGAAGGAAGGAAGACCGTGAACAATGACTTTCTTGGTAGGTTACTGTTTAGATACAAGCCGTTGTAACGCGTTGAGTCTGGGTCAAGGGAGCGCTCACTAACTCCAGTTGCAACAGAAATCATATAAGCACAGACAGGTTTCCAAAACTCGTGCTTTTTTATTTTTCTTGGCAGCGTTACGGGTTAGTCGAAGAAACTTAGAAATGAGCATCAGAAAATAATAAGGACATAATCCTTAGTCTTGCACACACGCAGTAATACCGGGAAAATGCAGTGTCAGGCTATTCCCAAAATTCCGCTATGCTACTAAAGGAAGCGCAACATATTTCACACGTTACACCGTGTGTAACGTGTCTTTCGTTAAAGCCTTTGTAAAGTTCATTAGTTTTACCTGCGGCTTATAGACAGGTGCGGCTTATTTATGTTTAAAATAAAAATATTTGTAAAATTCAGTTTTATATATGGGTGCGCTTTATAGTCCGGAAATTACGGTATATTAAATGCAGTAATTGGCTGTGTGACATTATAGTGCAGTGTAGTTAGTTGTTTATAGGGAGCCTGATAATAAATGCTCTGTTCCAATGCACTATTTGTTTTCATGTCAATATCACATTCTCTCGCTTCCCTGTCTATTCTACTAGTGTCTTATTTGATTAAGGTTTATCTTCTCTCCCACCAGTGAGGAGCAGTCTCACCTTGCTGCAAGGAAGTATTTCCGGGTGGTACAGAAGCTTGGCTTCCCAGCCAAATTTCTTGACTTCAAGATTGTGAACATCGTCGGCAGTTGTGATGTGTGTTTCCACATACGGTTGGAGTGCCTGGAACTGGCTCACAAACAGTTCAGCAGGTTTGTCCAAACAACTGGTCATGTTTTAAATCTTAATGCAATTTCATTTTTGTATGGTAACTATGATATGTTATTGTTTAAGATATGAACCTGAATTGTTTCCTGGTTTGATCTACCAAATGGTGAAACCACGGATTGTCCTCCTGATATTTGTGTCTGGAAAGGTTGTTCTTACAGGTGCAGTGTGGTCCTCTATTTATAATCATGTTTAGCTTTGATCATTCTATTTATCCTTTAAATAAATTTGTAGAGCACATTTCCAAATAGACCTCAACATTTAATTGCAAAAGCATCAATCAAAAAGTTTTTTGTTTGTTTGTTTTCTCTTTGTAAATCTAGGTGCAAAAGATCGCTCTGAAATATATGAAGCTTTTGAGAATATCTACCCAATTCTGAAAGGATTCAGGAAACAGTGAAAACCGAGCACTTCTACTTTTTATTGAGTTCTGATATGTCAATATATAAGGTGACTGTTTAGAAATTTAATTTTATTGAAAGTGATTCTTTAGGTTTTAGCTTGAATCAAACCTTTGTTAATGGATATTTAATTTGCAAACATTGTGCATGCTATTTAGATGTGTTTCTGTCACTGTGATTACTATTTGAGTGGTGAGAGGAAAATGTTTTGTTAATATATATTTTTTTTACATAGTAAACTGAACTCTAAAGGTATGATTTTCATACTGGAAAAATGTTACAATAATTCATGTTGTTTCAGAGCCTCTGCGCATGTCGCGTTTGTTCGTCTAATGTTGCCTTGTTTTTCACAGCTTGTTCTCTAGGCCCACCAACGCCCAGTTCTATGAAAGAATGCTCCTCTAGCATTTTCTCCCAAGTTAGCAATATGAAAACAGTTTTTCTTCTTCATGCATCACTTAAAAAAAATCCCAAAACAATACATTTTTGCTAGATTTACTAATCGTGGTCATGCCACGTGGTCTAATTGAGACATTTTAACACAATCGAAAACTTGATGATAGTTCTACACAATATGGCACATGATAACAATCAGATTAAAATTTGACAAAGTTGGTAATACAAAGTTTCACAAAGTTGGAAGCACATAATTGTGTCGGAGGTCTCTGTATGATAAAGAAAACATGCAAATTTCCACAGTCATTAATGATATGGGGTTGTATGTCAGGTAAAGGTATAGGAGAGATGACAGTCATTACATCTTCTATAAATGCACAAGTTTATATTGAGATATTGGACACTTCTTATTCCATCAATTGAAAGGATGTTTGGTGATGGTGGCATCATTTTCAGGATGATAATGCATCTTGCCATAGGGCAAAATCTGTGAAAACATTCCCACAGGAAAGACATATAATGTCAATGGCATGGCCTGCAAATAGTCCGGACCGCAATACAATTGAAAATCTGTGGTGGAAATTAAAGAAAATGGTCCACGACAAGGCTCCAACCTGCAAGGCTGATCTGGCAACTGCAATAAGACAAAGCTGGAGACAGATTGATGAAGTATACTGTTTGTTATTAGTTAAATCCATGCCTCAGAGAATTCAAACTGTTATAATAGCCAGAGGTGGTGCAACAAAGTACTAGTAGTGTTTTTATTTGGTGATTCCATATAATTTTCCTCAGATTTGTGATTCCATATTTTTTTCCTCTGTTTGATCTGTAAAAACAGTTGTAATTGACTATAGTTACCTTACTTTGTTTTTTTTTTGGTGTTTTATACAGCCAGAAGTTTGGATTGTTATGTGAAAATTGTTTTGTGGCATATATGTGCTTGTTTTTTTTCTACACAATTAAACATTTGAAGGAACATCTTCTGAGAGGGGTGATTCCATACTTTTTGCCAGGAGTTGTATAATCCCTTGAGTGGAACCAGGAGGCCCAAACCTGTTCTAACAAGTCAATACTCCTGTTTACGCAGCGAGATCCATGTTGATGTTTGCCAAGGTTGGAGTGGGAAAACCTGAGTGTCCTGCACACAGCTCTGACCCTGAGCCCGGAGGCACTTGAGCACTGACTACCCTCAGGGTGAACTGGAATGCTGTATGCACCCTAGTGCCTGATGTCCCTGATTCCTTCAGAAACACTACCTTTCAGAGGAGTTGTGTTAATTATAACAGCAAAATAAAAGACTCTCTAAATCTTGAATGGGATTCTCAAAAAGCATTTACATGGGGTCAATGTACAGGTTTTTACCATAGTGAAATTTAGCCATATAGTGTATTATTATTGAGCTTAACTTTTGGAATAACTGCACACTTGTTTTTCATGGAAAATATAAAAAAAAAGGCAAGACCAATGAATTTCTTTGCTATCCACTGAAATAAATTAAGGTTTGAGAGTAAAAAGTAAATATGAGGCAATCAATCATTTATATATAGATGTGTTAAACAACTTAGAACATGGCACCCGACATGGGGATACCCAGGGCTCAAAGAAAGAGTAGCCAGTCAAAGCTTTTAATTGGATAATCAAGGTAAAAGGGTACATCTGAGTAAAGAAATAAATCATATAAAATGGCAGTCACATTTTTTCGTTTTTTTTTTGGCAGTCAAATAAAAAAAAATTTTTTTTGTTGTTCCAAGTTGCCTGCTCCCTAGTCCATATTCTCTGCTGTGTTTTATATTGTGACTTTATTGTTTACGTTCTCTATTTTGTCGGCCTGGTTTTAAGGGGGGTCACGGCTAAACTTGTGCGCACACGCGCTGACTGCAGGGCCTGTACACACGTGACTTGTACATAAACAAAGTGAGTCACGTGGTAAGGGCTGGAGGAGAAGCGCAGCAGCTCCTGGGTTGAGTTGTTGCGTTGCTGTGACGTGTTGCATTGCTGTGACGTGTTGCGTTGAGTAGCATAGACCAACTAGTGTTTTGTGTAGTTTTGTTAAAGCAGCCATAAGTTCCAGCTTCAGCGTCTGTAGCACAGAATAAATCAAAGACGACGTGAACCGCGTTTTCACATCACGATAGTACGGCACTGCAGATATGGTATTAACTCATTCAAGTAAAGCTCTGGAAGACACGATAAAGTATAAGACACATACATAATCTAAACCGTTTATGAAAAAAAAGCATCTCAGTTTATTTCTATTTATTGTCACATGCACGATCAATAATTAAAAAAAAGATTAATAAATCTATGCAAAATAATTCTTACAGTTAAAATTATTTTGAACAACCAAATGATCAATCACATGATTTAATGGATGACATCAGACATACAGTGTACTGCCATTAGGAGATATAAAATTGAACAGATAATTGAGGCAAATAGTTACAGGACACAATCTGAACATGCTTTAAGCTGTTGTTAATTCATGTTTTAACATTACACACTCACCTCGAGCTTCTTCTGGGAAGTCTCTCAAACTATTTCTAACTTCTTCCATAGCCTTAATTCATATCATGCTGCCCAAAGCTAACATCAAATATTATCGTCAAAGCAGACAACTCATAATAAACAGAACCATGCACATGCTAAAAAATAATAGAAACTCACTGTAATAACCATAATATTATTTTTATTAATGCCTTTCTACTGTTACATGCATCCAGTGTTGGGGGTAACGTGCTACAAGTAACGTGCGTTACGTAATAATATTACTTTTCTGGAGTAACTAGTAAAGTAGCGCGTTACTTTATATCCATCCATCCATCCATCTTCTCCCGCTTATCCGATGCCGGGTCGCGGGGGCAGCAGTCTAAGCAAAGATGCCCAGACTTCCCTCTCCCTAGACACTTCTTCCAGCTCTTCCGGGGGGACACCAAGGCGTTCCCAGGCCAGCCGGGAGACATAGTCTCTCCAGCGTGTCCTAGGTCTTCCCCGGGGTCTCCTCCCAGTGGGACGCGCCCGGAACACCTTCCCAGGAAGGCGTCCAGGAGGCATCCGGAACAGATGCCCGAGCCACCTCAGCTGACCCCTCTCGATGTGGAGGAGCAGCGGATCTACTCCGAGCTCCTCCCGAGTGACTAAGCTTCTCACCCTATCTCTAAGGGATCGCCCAGCCACCCTGCGGAGGAAGCACATTTCGGCCGCCTGTATCCGGGATCTTGTCCTTTCGGTCATGACCCAGAGCTCATGACCATAGGTGAGAGTAGGAACGTAGATTGACCGGTAAATCGAAAGTTTCGCCTTGCGGCTCAGCTCCTTCTTCACCACGACAGACCGGTACATCGACCGCATTACTGCAGAAGCTGCACCGATCCGTCTGTCAATCTCCCGTTCCACCCTTCCCTCACTCGTGAACAAAACCCCAAGATACTTAAACTCCTCCACTTGCGGCAGGAACTCCCCACCAACCTGAAGTGGGCAAGCCACCCTTTTCCGACTGAGGACCATGGCCTCGGATTTGGAGGTGCTGATTCTCATCCCAGCCGCTTCACACTCGGCTGCAAACCGTCCCAGTGCATGCTGAAGGTCCTGGTCTGATGAAGCCAACACGACAACATCATCTGCAAAGAGCAAAGACGAAATCGTGTCGTCACCAAACCGGACACCCTCCGACCCCTGGCTGCGCCTAGAAATTCTGTCCATAAAAATTATGAACAGAACCGGTGACAAAGGGCAGCCCTGCCGGAGTCCAACATGCACCGGGAACAAGTCTGACTTACTGCCGGCAATGCGAACCAAGCTCCTGCTTCGGTCATACAGGGACCGGACAGCCCTTAGTAAAGGGCCCCTGACCCCATACTCCCGGAGCACCCTCCACAGGCCGCCGCGAGGGACACAGTCGAATGCCTTTTCCAAATCCACAAAGCACATGTGGACTGGTTGGGCAAACTCCCATGAACCCTCCAGCACCCTGTAGAGGGTATAGAGCTGGTCCAGTGTTCCACGGCCTGGACGAAAACCACATTGTTCCTCCTGAATCCGAGGTTCTACTATCGGCCGTATTCTCCTCTCCAGTACCCTGGCATAGACTTTCCCAGGTAGGCTGAGAAGTGTGATCCCCCTATAGTTGGAACACACCCTCCGGTCCCCCTTCTTAAAAAGAGGGACCACCACCCCGGTCTGCCATTCCAGAGGCACTGTCCCCGACCGCCACGCGATGCTGCAGAGGCGTGTCAGCCAAGACAGCCCCACAACATCCAGAGACTTGAGGTACTCAGGGCGGATCTCATCCACCCCCGGTGCCCTGCCACCGAGGAGTTTCTTTACTACCTCGGTGACTTCAGCTTGGGTGATGGACGAGTCCGCCTCTGAGCCCTCAGCCTCTGCTTCCTCAATGGAAGACGTGACGGCGGGATTGAGGAGATCCTCGAAGTATTCCTTCCACCGTCCAACGAGATCCCCAGTTGAGGTCAACAGCTCCCCACCTCTACTGTAAACAGCATTGGTGGGGCACTGCTTTCCCCTCCTGAGGCGCCGGACGGTTTGCCAGAATCTCTTCGAGGCCAGCCGATAGTCCTTCTCCATGGCCTCACCGAGCTCCTCCCAGGCCCGAGTTTTTGCCTCGATAACCACCCGGGCTGCAGTTCGCTTGGCCTGCCGGTACCCGTCAGCTGCCTCAGGAGTCCCACAAGCCAACCAGGCCAGGTAGGACTCCTTCTTCAGCTTGACGGCATCCCTTACTTCCGGTTTCCACCACCGGGTTCGGGGATTGCCGCCTCGACAGGCACCGGAGACCTTACTGCCACAGCTCCGAGCGGCCGCTTCGACAATGGAGGTGGAGAACATGGTCCACTCGGACTCAATATCTCCGGCCTCCCTCGGGATCTGGTCAAAGCTCTGCCGGAGGTGGGAGTTGAAGATCTCTCTGACAGGAGGCTCGGCCAAACGTTCCCAGCAGACCCTCACAGTACGCTTGGGTCTGCCGAGTCTGTCCAGCTTCCTCCCCCGCCATCGGATCCAACTCACCACCAGGTGGTGATCAGTTGACAGCTCCGCCCCTCTCTTTACCCGAGTGTCCAAGACATACGGCCGCAGGTCAGATGAAACGACCACAAAGTCGATCATCGACCTGCGGCCTAGGGTGTCCTGGTGCCACGTGTACTGATGGACACCCTTATGCTTGAACATGGTGTTCGTTATGGACAAACTGTAACTAGCACAGAAGTCCAATAACTGAACACCGCTCGGGTTCAGATCAGGGGGGCCGTTCCTCCCAATCACGCCCCTCCAGGTGTCACTGTCGCTGCCCACGTGTGCATTGAAGTCTCCTAGTAGAACGACGGAGTCCCCAGTCGGAGCACTGTCCAGCACCCCTCCCAGAGACCCCAAGAAGGCCGGGTACTCTATACTGCCGTTTGGCCCGTAGGCACACACGACAGTGAGAGACCTATCCCCGACCCGTAGGCGCAGGGAAACGACCCTCTCGTTCACCGGGGTAAACTCCAACACATGGCGGCTGAGCTGGGGGGCTATAAGCAAACCCACACCAGCCCGACGCCTTTCACCATGGGCAGCTCCAGAGTTGTAAAGAGTCCATCCTCTCTCGAGGAGTGTGGTTCCAGAGCCCAGGCCGTGCGTAGAGGTGATCCCGACTATCTCTAGTCGGAACCTCTCAACCTCACGCACAATCTCAGGCTCCTTCCCCGCCAGCGAGGTGACATTCCACGTCCCTAGAGCTAGCTTCCGTGTCCAGGGATCGGGTTGTCGAGGCCTCCACCTTCGACTGCTGCCCGATCCTCTTAGCACCGGCCCCTTACGGTCCCTCCTGCAGGTGGTGAGCCCACTGGAAGGCGGCCCCACGTCGCTCCTTCGGGCTGAGCCTGGCCGGACCCTGTGGGGGAAGGCCCGGCCACCAGGCGCTCGCATACGAGCCCCAACCCCGGGCCTGGCTCCAGGGTGGGGCCCCGGCTGCGCCATACCGGGCGACGTCACGGTCCCTGATGTAGTATCTCTCATAAGGGGTTTTGAACCGCTCTTAGTCTGACCCGTCGCCCAGGACCTGTTTGCCTTGGGAGACCCTACCAGGGGCATATAGCCCCGGACAACATAGCTCCTAGGGTCATTCGAGTACTCAAACCCCTCCACCACGTTAAGGTGGCAGTTCAAGGAGAGGACTTACTTTATAAATTTACCTATTAATATCTGAGTTACTTTTTTATTTTGCATTAAAATGAACGTAATCTCGTAAAATCGCGCACCCCTAGGTGCGAGCCGTGGGAACAGAAGCTGGTCAGAAGCGGAGATGGCAGGCCAGAGCATTACATTACTGCGATGGAAGTATTCACAATATTTTAAAATAGTCGAGGAAAAGGAGAAGGGAATAATCGTTAAGTGTAAATTATGTGTTGGTGGAAAGGTTTTGTCAACGGCAAGAAATACCACTTCAAATTTATAAAAACATCTGCAAGCAAAGCACAGCACTACAGATTTGGAAGAGAGAGAGCCGAATGAAACCTGCACCCTGCCTCAAGCTAAACAACAAAGGCTTGATTTCAGTAAATTAATATTTAGTAAATAGATTTTCAGATACTAACCCTAACCCGAGCCACATCATACACATGGGCACACATGAACATCACCCATCCCCTCCTCTCTCTCACACTCACACACACACAACTCTGCTCAGCCAGATTTATTGTAAATGTCACATACCAACATAATGACAGAAAACACAGACTTTGTTTGTGTTGTTGTTTTTTTTTATGTGCGTGTTCGCTTGAGTTCAAAACGGTATTTTCGTCAAATGCGCATGTGCGTGAGATGAATATACCACAAAGTTTCCCAGTAGGGGCGAGATCATTTAAGTCTTAAAAACACCGCATTGAACTCAAGCAAAGCGAACACGCACATTAAAAACAAACAAACACAAACTTCGATATGAACCTAAGAGCCGCATGAAACCAGCCATAAAATGCCGCATGCGGCTCGCGAGCCTCGGGTTGGCCACCCGTGCATTACTGCATTAAACACTAGTACAAGAACTTCTCACCTGTTACACCTGTAAGGCCCGAAAGAGATCAAGCCTTAGCCAGGTAAGAAAAAGTAACGCAAAAGTAATATAACGCATTACTTTCCATAAAAAGTAACTAAGTAACGCAATTAGTTACTTTTTTGGGGAGTAACTCAATATTGTAACACCGTCCATGATAAGAGCTTCTTCTAGTTCAGTTTGTAATGACAAATTAGACTTTTGTTCTCGTTACCGCCACCTAGTGGACATAATTGTGTTTTGCATTAGGGATGAATGGTACCACCTATTCGTTTATTTATTAGTAGTGCTTACAACCCAGCCATTGTGGATGCACAAGCCAGTGCACTCTTAGTGCCGGTCCCAAGCCCGGGTAAATGGGGAGGGTTGCGTTAGGAAGGGCATACAGCGTAAAACATGTGCCAAATCAAATATGCGGATCACAAATGAGAATTTCATACCGGATCGGTCGAGGCCGGGGTTAACAACGACCGCCACAGGTATCGTTAGCCGACAGGGTACCGGTGGAAATTGGGCTACTGTTGGCGGAAGAAGAAGGAGGAGAGAAGGAAGCCGTCTACGGAGACGGCAGGGAAAGGAGCAGTGTAGGAGAGTGGAGGTTTGGGTTGGTACTTTAAATGTTGGTACTATGACGGGTAAAGGGAGAGAGGTAGCTGACATGATGGAGAGGAGAAAGGTAGATATATTGTGTGTTCAGGAGACCAAGTGGAAAGGGAGTAAGGCCAGGAACATTGGAGGTGGGTTTAAACTGTTTTATCATGGTGTGGATGGAAAGAGAAATGGTGTAGGGGTGATTCTGAAGGAAGAGTACAGTAAGAGTGTCGTGGAGGTGAAGAGAGTTTCTGATAGGGTGATGATCGTGAAAGTGGAAGTTGAAGGAATGATGATAAATGTCATCAGTGCCTATGCTCCACAAGTGGGCTGTGAGATGGAGGAGAAGGAAAGATTCTGGAGTAAGTTAGATGAAGTGGTAGATGGTGTACCTAGGAAAGAACGATTGGTGATTGGGGCAGACTTTAATGGGCATGTAGGTGAAGGGAACAGAGGTGATGAGGAGGTGATGGGTAGGTATGGTTTTAAGGAGAGGAATGTGGAAGGGCAAATGGTGGTAGATTTTGCTAAAAGGATGGAAATGGCAGTGGTGAAAACTTATTTTAAGAAGAAGGAGGATCATAGGGTGACGTATAAGAGTGGAGGAAGGTGCACACAGGTGGACTATGTGCTATGCAGGAGATGCAACCTGAAGGAGATTGGAGACTGTAAGGTGTTGGCAGGGGACAGTGTAGCTAGACAGCATCAGATGGTGGTCTGTAGGATGGTTTTGGAGGCGGAGAAGAAGAGGAGGAGAGTGAGGACTGAAAGAAGAATAAGATGGTGGAAACTTAAGGAGGAAGAGTGTAGTGTGAGGTTCAGGGAAGAGGTCAGACAGAGGCTCGGTGGTGTTGAAGAGGTGTTGGATGATTGGGCAACTACTGCAGGAGTGATGAGGGAGGCAGCTAAAAAAAAAGTACTTGGTGTGACATCTGGAAATAAAAAGCAAGACAAGGAGACGTGGTGGTGGAATGAGGAAGTGCAGGAAAGCATAACGAGAAAGAGATTGGCAAAACAGAAGTGGGATAGACGGAGTGATGAGCAAAGTAGGCAGGAGTACAAGGAGATGCAGCAGCAGGTAAAGAGGGATGTGGCGAAAGCCAAGGAAAAGGCATATGAGGAGCTGTATGAGAGGTTGGACACTAAGGAAGGAGAAAAGGATTTATACCGATTGGCCAGGCAGAGGGACCGAGCGGGGAAGGATGTACTGCAAGTTAGAGCAGTAAAGGATGGAGAGGGAAATGTCTTGACTAGTGAGGAGAGTGTGTTGAGAAGGTGGAGGGAGTATTTTAAGCAGCTGAAGAATGAGGAAATTTAGAGAGAGATAAGGTTGGACGATGTGGAGTTGGTGAAGCAGGATATAGATAGGATTAGTAAGGAGGAAGTGAGAGCAGCGATTAAGAAGATGAAGAGTGGAAAGTCGGTTGGACCAGATGACATACCGGTAGAAGCGTGGAGATGTTTAGGAGAGATGGCAGTGGAGTTTTTGACCAGGTTGTTTAACAGGATTTTGGAAGGTGAGAAGATGCCTGAGGAATGGAGAAGAAGTGTGCTGGTACCTTTCTTTAAGCATAAAGGAGATGTGCAGTCTTGCAGTAACTACAGGGAAATTAAGTTGATCAGTCACACCATGAAGTTATGGGAAAGAGTAGTGGAAGCCAGGCTGAGAGAAGAGGTGACAATCTGTAAGCAACAGTATGATTTCATGCCAAGGAAGAGCACCACAGATGCCTTATTTGCTTTGAGGATGTTGATGGAGAAGTATAGAGAAGGACAGAAGGAATTGCATTGTGTATTTGTGGATTTAGAGAAAGCGTACGACAGAGTGCCAAGAGAGGAGTTGTGGTATTGTATGAGGAAGTCAGGTGTGTCAGAGAAGTATGTGAGGGTGGTGCAGGGCATGTATGAGGACAGTGTGACGGCAGTGAAGTGTGCAGTAGGTACGACAGACTGGTTCAGGGTGAAGGTTGGACTGCATCAAGGATCGGCCCTGAGCCCTTTCCTGTTTGCAGTGGTGATGGACAGGTTGACGGACGAGGTCAGACAGGAGTCTCCCTAGACTATGATGTTTGCGGATTATATTGTCATTTGTGGTGAGAGTAGGGAGCAGGTTGAGAAGAGCCTGGAGAGGTGGAGATATGCGTTGGAGAGAAAGGGGAATGAGAGTCAGTAGGAGTAAGACAGAGTACATGTGTGTGAATGAGAGGGAGGGCAGTGGAGTGATGCGGTTGCAGGGAGAAGAGCTGGAAAAGGTGGAGGAGTTCAGGTACCTGGGGTCAACAGTGCAAAGTAATGGAGAGTGTGTTAGAGAAGTAAAGAAAAGAGTGCAGGCAGGGTGGAGTGGGTGGAGAAGAGTGACAGGAGTGATTTGTGATAGTAGGGTATCTGCAAGAATGAAAGGAAAAGTTTATAGGACTGTGGTGAGACCTGCGATGTTGTATGGATTAGAGACAGTGGCATTGAGTAAAAGACAGGAGATGGAGCTGGAGGTGGCAGAGCTGAAGATGTTAAGGTTTTCGTTGGGAGTGACGAGGATGGACAAGATTAGAAATTAGTTTATTAGAGGGACAGCGCATGTAGGATGTTTTGGTGACAAGGTGAGGGAGGCGAGATTAAGATGGTTTGGACATCTGCAAAGGAGGGACATGAATTATATTGGTAGAAGAATGCTGAGGATGGAGCCACCAGGTAGGAGGAAAAGAGGAAGGCCAAGGAGGAGGTTCATGGATGTGGTGAGGGAAGACATGCAGGTAGTTGGTGTGAAAGAGGCAGATGTAGAGGACAGGGTGGTATGGAGACGGAGGATCCGCTGTGGCGACCCCTAATGGGAGCAGCCGAAAGAAGAAGAAGTGCTTACTAAGGACTACTCTTACAATGCTGTCGGTTTATTATTATACTTCTTTATGATAATTCCTCTTACTTCTTCCACCGATTTTTGGCGCACAACTAGTCCCGCAGTTTTCGTCCAAGCACCACGGGTGATACCTCAAAACGTGCGTTCGTGTGAAGGGTGCTATTACTTTTATAAGCATTCGCCCTGCACGTTTTCGCTCACGTGACCAAAACATGCATTTTTTTCCCCATAGAAAATGAATGGCGAAGATTTCGGCGCCTCATATCGCAGCCCCCGAGGCTCCGACATGCACATATGGCATATCAACTCATAGGTATATGGTCCCGGAATTCCGGATCCGCTTGGAATTCCAGGAATTCCGGTTTAAACAGGCCCCTTAGAAAATAAATGGGGAAAACGGTCCTCTGCTGTTCGGCCGGTGTTTCCCTGACTCACGTTTCGATGTATCCACTCGTCCGGGGTGCGGGGCCGATCGCAACGATGCCACCCGCCTCGTTAAATACCCCCGGCAAGGAAGGGCAAAAACCCTCAAAATTTCTAGGTCACAACTAATCAATTCCGTTTTTTGGCTTTTTCAGGCCCCCTGTTCACCCGACACGCAAATACGGCATATTCCCTCGTCCTTGCTGGCCTCCCGGACGTGCCAATAATTTTTCCAAACATTTTGACCCTAGGGGGCAATAAGTGCCCCATAGAAAATGAATGGGGAATTAAAATATTGAGCCACGGCTCGGCCCTCGATCGTCCGACACGCACATACGGCATATCCACTCGTCTCGTGACATCACTGGCCCCGCCCCTTTAAAAAAAAGGCAAAAACAGGTATCGAAACGCTCGTCTCTCCGAGTACGGTCGCATCAGGTTGGCACTAAAAACAATCGGCACTAAAGACTCACACCCGGGGTGTGGATTTGTGCGCCGGCAAGCACTACTAACATTTTCATCAGGAAATGTCACATGCTAGTTTTATTTTTTTTTTTTCGATTCAATAGCAAGTAATACTAATAAAATATCAACCAGATAGCTCAGGTCTCTGTTGCTAATTCCAAACCACCATTCTGGGACTATTAATATAAGATTCAGTCAATTTAATAAATTTGTTTTGCATTAAATTTATATTTTTTTATGCCATTGATTTTGTTGTTGCGTTGAGTTTGTTGAGATCTGTGTGTTTGGTGGACAGTGGGCTAAATTTTCCATTATTTCAGTTACCTTGAAGGATTCAATCTTAACCGGTCCAGTCAAGACCTGCCTGGAACTACTTTAGCTGTGCATTAACTAAAAAATAATTACACTTCTTAGACCTTCTGTCAACCAAACTTAACAAAGTATTGCTCAGCGATGCGGTATAAACTTTGTTAATCAACAAGACGTTTTTAAACCCTTTAGATTTAGTCATATATTATTTGGCGCATCAGCCACAAAACCTCCTCTGTGTGAGCTGTTATTATAGAAAACAATAATGTATTTGTTATGCGCATTGATATTTGTTTGTTATATTACAGCCGAAACTACTTTGTTATTTGGAAATAATTAAGATTTTATGACGGATCAGTTTAGAGCATTAACCTGTGCATGAAATATTGTTTTGAAAGCAAACAAAAGTGTTTCTGGTCTGTTACAATTGAACGCTTTTAGTTTATTGCAAAAGAAATGTCAATTTATGCGTCTTTTCTGTGAGTGTGCTGATCAAATATGGTTATTATTGCTGGTGAAGTGATAAACAGTTTTGTTGTGCGAGGTGACTCTGTCCGGGATACATGTGGGGACATGAATAACTAATAATAATGATTAGCGGATCACTTCCGGTCATGCGCAAAAGACTTTTAAAAAAGGATTTCAGTTATAATAAATAAAACATCTCTCTCTTCTGGACGGAAAAAAAATCGCGAGGAACCAAACGTTTTTGTTTTTTTTTTTACTCCAGATGATTCAGTAAGCGTTTGGTTGTCGCGTTAAATGTATTAATCACAATTAAGTTTAGACCCAATTAGTGAATCTGCGCAAGTGCTGTTCATTTATTAACTTAAAAACAATCCAGCTTTGTTTTAGATAGTTTCCAATTTGCACAACGCGACTATCTGCTTCACTTTTTTGGGTTCATTCACAATCCCTAATGGGTCTGGAGAGAAATGGATGAAGATGCATCGCTTGAGACCTACTTTGACCAGTCAATTGCTGTATGTTAAGATCTTCTGGTGCATACAGAAATGGTTTGCATCTTCTTAATAAAAAATGCTTACTCTAATTGGTTGCCCACTTCCACCAGGGTTCTTCTGAGTACATGTTTGGAGGGGATTTGGAAGGCCCACCACAGCTTCAGAATCCCTCTTTCCTCTCCTCTTCCATCTCCAACCAACAGAAAGATGAGGATGATGATCTGGACCTGAGCTTTCTACCTGATGAGCTAAACGTTCAGGATGAAGGGGGAGAGAACACAGGAGTGGGTCTTACAGAGGACAGTGGTGTTTTTCTGGACTGTTCAACTGCAAGACCTCCTGAAGCAGACACTGAGGTTAATACGAGGCAGCCTGCAGCCTCCCCCTTCTGCAACCTCCCCATGACCCCCATGACACCCATGACCCCAGTGGCTCCTGTGGCAGAAAGTTCAGGAATCATCCCACAATTACAGTAAGATATTTTTTTGGAATAACAGATATCCGTTCAACAGTTTTAAAACTATGAAATGATGCTTCTACTTCACTGCAGTAAACAGTCTGAAACAAAGATATTGCATTGTTGTAGTACTTGTGGTAATGCTGTTTTTTTCTTTTACCTTAGAAAAAAAATGCAGTGATATATTTACTGTTCTGTTCTGTTCTTGGTATGTACCTGAAGTGAGTATTAAATATGTTAAGGTGCACAGCTTTGCTACATGCACTTCTGCATGTAAAATGACAGCAGATTTGATATCACATCAGTTTATCAGTTTTATAGTATGTCAATTGCCCAGTCTTTATATTAAAGTCTACAGTACATGAGGACAACATGATTACTGGTCAAGAGAGGAAAAAAATTTTTGTGTCCCTTTGCTGTTGTTGCTCACTTAACACAAAATGTTCTTCCATAATTCGCTTGTAGTAGCTTTTTCCAAGTAAAATTTCAAGATCTTACATTCAGCAGCTTTAAATATGGAGGAATGTTCTATATTTGGCTGTAAAGAAGCAAATGGCTTGTGGTTTGTAAGGGTAAACAGGAGAATACAGGGTGTGCTTGGCACTGGTATAGTACAGCGATGCATTTTTCTAACTGTATTTTAAACTTTGTCATGTTTCTGATGTGCCCTTCTATTTTCCTGGTATTTGAACATGTATCAGTAGGCTGGGTGCAATCTGCTGTTATTTTACTTAAAATTTTTTGAATGTAATTAAAATTTTACTTAAATTTAAATAGAATGCTAGATTTTGTTCACATATTAATCTGTATTTGGTTGTGTACAGGAATATAGTGTCCACAGTAAACCTGGCATGTCCTCTAGACCTGAAAGCCATTGCCCTTCAAGCTCGAAATGCTGAGTACAATCCAAAGGTATGTCTAATTTAAATTTGTGACACAGGGGCTGCATGTCATTAGATTTCTTTTGTAGTGCCTTTAGCTTTCATTCGCTGATGAATCTGAGATTAAAGAGAGGAAAATAAATGTGTTTCATTGGCAAAAATATTTTGCAATGGCAAAATGTAAATGCTATAAACACATTGAAGATGCCGCCTTCAGTATTGCCAGCTCTTCCAATCATGCTCTTCTATAGCGCTTTGCTGCTGTAATTATGCGGATCCGTGAACCCAGGACCACTGCCCTTATCTTCAGCTCAGGAAAAATGGTCTGCACTGGCGCAAAGAGGTTAGCAAGTTTTATCTTCAAAATCATGTAAATTAAATGCAGTAATTGGCTGTGTGACATTATGGTGCAGTGTAGTTAGTTGTTTATGGTGAGCCTGATCCTGAATGCTCTGTTCCAATGCACTATTTGTTGTTTGATTAAGGTTTATCTTCTTTCCCACCAGTGAGGAGCAGTCTCGCCTTGCTGCAAGGAAGTATGGCGATACAGAAGCTTGGCTTCCCAGCCAAATTTCTTGACTTCAAGATCCAGAACATGGTCGGCAGTTGTGATGTGTGTTTCCCCATACGGTTGGAAGACCTGGTTTTGACTCACCAACAGTTCAGCAGGTTTGTCCAAATAACTGGTCATGTTTTAAATCTTAATGCAATTTAATTTTTGTATGGTAACTATGATATGTTATTGTTCAAGCTCTGAACCTGAATTGTTTCCTGGTTTGATCTACCGAATGGTTAAGCCACGGATTGTCCACCTGATATTTGTGTCTGGAAAGGTTGTTCTTACAGGTGCAGTGTGGTCCTCTATTTATAATCATGTTTAGCTTTGATCATTCTATTTATCCTTTAAATAAAATTGTAGAGCACAGTTCCCAAATAGACCTCAACATTTAATTGCAAAAGCATCAATCAAAAAGTTTTTTGTTTGTTTGTTTTCTCTTTGTAGATCTAGGTGCAAAAGATCGCTCTGAAATATATGAAGCTTTTGAGAATATCTACCCAATTCTGAAAGGATTCAAGAAACAGTGAAAAACGAGCACTTCTACTTTTTATTGAGTTCTGATATGTCAATATATAAGGTGACTGTTTAGAAATCTAATTTTATTGAAAGTGATTCTTTAGGTTTTAGCTTGAATCAAACCTTTGTTAATGGATATTTAATTTGCAAACATTGTGCATGCTATTTAGATGTGTTTCTGTCACTGTGATTACTATTTGAGTGGTGAGAGGAAAATGTTTTGTTAATATATTTTTCTACATAGTAAACTGAACTCTAAAGGTCTCATTTTCTGAGAACTGGTTCTATCATTATTATTGTAGCATGGAGACTGCGTCAATTACAATGGTAATTCAAACTGCTTTACATAAATAAAGTAAAACTATCACAAAAATTAATTATCACAACAATACAAACAAGGAATTAAAAAATGTATAACATTTTATTTAAAATTTAATAAAGACACTTAAGAACAGAATAGAAATTGATCATGCAAAAAACCACAGTGAGGTCAGTTCGGACATAGCACAGTGCTCATTTAGTAAATGCACAGATAAACAATATGCTAATTGTGTGTTGATGTTAAGATAACATAATACCAAAGTCGTCCCAAATAAAACACTGCATAGGAAACGGCTTTGGTGTGTTAGTGTCCGTGCACTATGCTACAAGCTATTGTAAACAAGCTAACGTTCACTAGATAAGTCAGGGGCCAAATCTGGCCCGCGGTGTAATTATATTTGGCCCGCGAGATCATATCAAATGTGCAGAGGAGGGAAGTAACAGAGTACAAATACTTCGTTACTGTACTTAAGTAGATTTTTCTGGTATCAGTACTTTACTCCACTATTTGTTTTTCAGACAACTTTTTACTTTTACTCATTACATTTTTACACAAATATCTGTACTTTTTACTTCTTACATTTTCAAAACCGGCTCGTTACTTTAGTTTTAATCCACTGATTTGATGAAATATTATTTTTTTCTTTTCACTGCGCCGATTTCAGCCGAACAACTGATTTCCTGTTACTGCGCGTCTTTTTCAATCAGCTGGTGTATAAAGTCCTGACTCTCACTCTTTACGAAGATAAGAATCAGCAGGCAGAAGGCAGTAAGAAGTTTGGGGTTAATGTGGATGAGACAGAGGGAGTCAGTGATGTAAATATGACTGAGAACAGACGCATTCATGATCATCATCATCTTTTCTCTGCTTGTGTTCGATATGTGGATCTTCAGGCTGGACACATTCATTAGGTAACAACATTTTTTATATATATATATATATATATATATATATATATATATATATATATATATATATATATATATATATATATATATATATATATTTGGCTGTCAAAATTAAAATTATTTTACACTGCACTAAATGTTATTAACGCGCTATCAATTCAGCACACATTTCTGTTTTTACCATTTTTATTAAAAAAAAAATGTAAATACATAAATAAATAAATATGAAAAAAGGCGAAAATAAAACCTCCAGCAAAACATACACTTATTCACGACGTCCCTTCTTTACTTAGATATAAAATAAATAAATAAACTCCACCGAATAATAATTTTAATCAGTAAACTTTTGCTTTATTTTTGCACAAAGTCTCAAATCAAACACCAAATCCGCCATGTTTTACACAATTTACCCTCTGGGTGGCGTTTTGTGGGTTTTTCCCTCATAATGGCGACACTAACATAAATTACTGTCTTTATTGAGTGTACAGATAAAAACAAATCATTCAAACCTGTAAAATGTCTATGATTTATATATATATATATATATATATATATATATATATATATATATATATATATATATATATATATATATATATATATATATATATATATATATATATATATATATATATATATATATATATATATATATATATATATAAGCTTCTTGACTGGAAGAGGTACAGTTTCTCCGGTATCACCTCATTAACTGTCCGTGTGAAAACATAGCAAAGGCTTCTGCCCTATTTGCACGATTGCTACTTTTTGCACTTCTGGTAGATGCCAAACTGCATTTCGTTGCTGTGAACCTGTATTGTGCAATAACAAAGATCGATCGATCGATCTATCGATCTATCTATCTATCTATCTATCTATCTATCTATCTATCTATCTATCTATCTATCTATCTAATATTAATATGATGTGAGGTCCAGTTAACAGCTAAAACAGGTAGAAGTAATAACTACTTTTTACTTAAGTACATGTCAGAGCCAAGACTTCTTTACTTTCACTTAAGTAAAAAGGTATAGTCAGTACTTCAACTTTTACCCGAGTATTTCAAAACATGAGTATCTGTACTTCTACTTAAGTAAAGGATGTGTGTACTTTTGCAACCTCTGATGTTCACCAGCACATATCTGTGTGAGAAACTGTTCTCTTTAATGAAAATGAACAAAACACCACTCAGGAGTCTCACTAATGAACATCTTCACTCTATCCTGATTTCCTCAGCTCAAAGCCTAAACCCAGACATGATGCACTTGTATCTAAAAAGAGATGCAGGAATCTGTCTTCAACCAATGAATGAATGTTGTCTTTATGCACTTTTCTTACTCCAAGGCATGGACTGTTAATGGTTGAAAGATTGCTTTTTTTAATTGAAGGAAATTATTATGTTTGGTTTTGTTGTTGGCCTGTGAAAAATTATTTTCATTATAAAGGAATTCGAAAGTCTATAGATAGAGAGAGACATAATAAGAAACGAATACCACTGATGTGTGTTTTATTTCAAATTTCATTTCTCATGAGTTTCTAATATTAAACTTTGGTTGTTCCAGATTTAACCCAGCCATTAGGGGGGCACAAGCCAGTGCACTCTTAGTGCCGGTCCCAAGCCCGGGTAAATGGGGAGGGTTGCGTTAGGAAGGGCATCCAGCGTAAAACATGTGCCAAATCAAATATGCGGATCACAAATGAGAATTTCATGCCGGATCGGTCGAGGCCCGGGTTAACAACGACCGCCACAGGTATCGTTAGCCGACAGGGTCCTGGTGGAAATTGGGCTACTGTTGGCCGAAGGAGAAGAAGAGGAGGAAGATGTCTACAGAGACGGCAGGAAAAGGAGCAGTGTAGGAGAGTAGAGGTCCGGGTTGGTACTTTAAATGTTGGTACTATGACGGGTAAAGGGAGAGAGGTAGCTGATATGATGGAGAGGAGAAAGGTAGATATGCTGTGTGTTCAGGAGACCAAGTGGAAAGGGAGTAAGGCCAGGAACATTGGAGGTGGGTTTAAACTGTTTTATCATGGTGTGGATGGAAAGAGAAATGGTGTAGGGGTGATTCTGAAGGAAGAGTACAGTAAGAGTGTAGTGGAGGTGAAAAGAGTTTCTGATAGGGTGATGATCATGAAGGTGGAGGTTGAAGGGATGATGATAAATGTCATCAGTGCCTATGCTCCACAAGTTGGCTGTGAGATGGAGGAGAAGGAAAGATTCTGGAGTGAATTAGATGAAGTGGTAGATGGTGTACCTAGGAAAGAACGATTGGTGATTGGGGCTGACTTTAATGGGCATGTAGGTAAAGGGAAAAGAGGTGATGAGGAGGTGATGGGTGGGTATGGTTTTAAGGAGAGGAATGTGGAAGGGCAGATGGTGGTAGATTTTGCTAAAAGGATGGAAATGGCAGTGGTGAACATATTTTAAGAAGAAGGAGGATCATAGGGTGACGTATAACAGTGGAGGAAGGTGCACACAGGTGGATTATGCCGATTGGCCAGGCAGAGGGATCGAGCTGGGAAGGATGTACTGCAAGTTAGAGCAATAAAGGATGGAGAGGGAAATGTGTTGACTAATGAGGAGAGTGTGTTGAGAAGATGGAGGGAGTATTTTGAGCAGCTGATGAATGAGGAAAATCAGAGAGAGAGAAGGTTGGAGGATGTGGAGTTGGTGAAGCAGGATGTAGATAGGATTAGTAAGGAGGAAGTGAGAGCAGCGATTAAGAGGATGAAGAATGGAAAGTCGGTTGGACCAGATGACATACCGGTAGAAGCGTGGAGATGTTTAGGAGAGATGGCAGTGGAGTTTTTAACCAGATTGTTTAACAGGATTCTGGAAGGGGAGAGGATGCCTGAGGAATGGAGAAGGAGTGTGCTGGTACCGATCTTTAAACATAAGGGAGATGTGCAGTAACTACAGGGGAATTAAGTTGATCAGTAACACCATGAAGTTATGGGAAAGAGTAGTGGAAGCCAGGCTGAGAGAAGAGGTGACCATCTGTGAGCAACAGTATGGTTTCATGCCGAGGAAGAGCACCACAGATGCCTTATTTGCTTTGAGGATGTTGATGGAGAAGTATAGAGAAGGACAGAAGGAGCTGCATTGTGTATTTGTGGATTTAGAGAAAGCGTACGACAGGGTGCCGAGAGAGGAGTTGTGGTATTGTATGAGGAAGTCAGGTGTGTCAGAGAAGTATGTGAGGGTGGTGCAGGACATGTATGAGGACAGTGTGACGGCAGTGAAGTGTGCAGTAGGTACGACAGACTGGTTCAGGGTGAAGGTTGGACTGCATCAAGGATCGGCCCTGAGCCCTTTCCTGTTTGCAGTGGTGATGGACAGGTTGACGGACGAGGTCAGACAGGAGTCTCCCTGGACTATGATGTTTGCAGATGATATTGTGACTTGTGGTGAAAGTAGAGAGCAGGTTGAGAAGAGCCTGGAGAGGTGGAGATATGCGCTTGAGAGAAGGGGAATGAAAGTCAGTAGGAGTAAGACAGAGTACATGTGTGTAAATGAGAGGGAGGGCAGTGGAGTGATGCGGTTGCAGGGAAAAGAGATGGAGAAGGTGGAGGAGTTCAGGTACCTGGGGTCAACAGTGCAAAGTAATGGAGAGTGTGTTAGAGAAGTAAAGAAAAGAGTGCAGGCAGGGTGGAGTGGGTGGAGAAGAGTGACAGGAGTGATTTGTGATAGTAGGGTATCTGCAAGAATGAAAGGGAAAGTTTATAGGACTGTGGTGAGACCTGCGATGTTGTATGGATTAGAGACAGTGGCATTGAGTAAAAGACAGGAGGTGGAGCTGGAGGTAGCAGAGCTGAAGATGTTAAGGTTTTCGTTGGGAGTGACGAGGATGGACAAGATTAGAAATGAGTTTATTAGAGGGACAGCACATGTAGGATGTTTTGGTGACAAGGTGAGGGAGGCGAGATTGAGATGGTTTGGACATGTGCAGAGAAGGGACATGAATTATATTGGTAGAAAAATGCTGAAGATGGAGCCACCAGGTAGGAGGAAAAGAGGAAGGCCAAGGAGGAGGTTCATGGATGTGGTGAGGGAAGACATGGGAGCAGCCAAAAGAAGAAGAAGAAGGTTGTTCCAGATTTAATGTTTATGCAAAACTAAAGTTTGTTTCCACATGAAAAGGTTCAACATTACATAGAGAGAAGGGCAAACATGCTCAATTACAGTCGTTTTTTAAAATAATTATTGAGTTTGGCCCGCGACTTCGTCCCAGTTTTTAATTTTGGCCCACTGTGAATTTGAGTTTGACACGACTGAGTCATCGCTAATATAGCAAATTCATGGAAAATTACATCGGCAATCAGCATTTTTGGCGCAACTAATTTATGAATGAGTCTGCATCAACTACATTAAAGAGAATCGCTTTATTTAAAGTGAATATAATACCCTAATTAATGGAGTTAAACATTAATTAAGCCGCAGCCACACACCTGACTTGTGTGTGTAGAGTAGGTGAGATGAACCGGGAAAGCAGGCAGTGGGTCAAACCACTGTGGGGAAGGGGAGGGGGAACTGTTTTCAAATGCTTTTTTGCGTTTTTTGTTTTTTCTACTTACACAATTATTGTAGGTATACATACATATTTTTCATATAATACAGAATACATAAAATAGAGAGTGCGATTAAAAAAAATATATATATATTTTTAAAATATATATATTTTTTTTTGAGGGATTTACACCCGGGATTTACACCCATGGTTGTTTCAGAGCCTCTGATGCCTTGTTTTTCACAGCTTGTTCTCTAGGCCCACCAACGCCCAGTTCTATGAAAGAATGCTCCTCTAGCATTTTCTCCCAAGTTAGCAATATGAAAACAGTTTTTCTTTTTCATGCATCACTTAAAAAAAATCCCAAAACAATACATTTTTGCTAGATTTACTAATCGTGGTCATTCCGCATCAGGTTGGCAATAAAAACAATCGGCACTAAAGACTCACACCCGGGGTGTGGATTTGTGCACCGGCAAGCACTACTCACATTTTCTTCAGGAAATGTTACATTCTAGTTTTTTTTTTTTCGATTCAATAGCAAGTAATACTAATAAGATATCAACCAGATATCTCAGGTCTCTGTTGCTAATTCCAAACCGCCATTCTGGAACTATTAATATAATCTTGAGCCAATTCAATTCTTTTTTTTGCATTATATTAAAATTTTTTCCTTTATTTCAGTTACCTTAAAGGATTAAATCTTAACCGATCCAGTCAAGACCTGCCTGGAACTACTTTAGCTGTGCATTAACTAAAAAATAATTACACTTCTTAGACCTTCTGTCAACCAAACTTAACAAAGTATTGCTCAGCAATGCGGTATAAACTTTGTTAATCAACAAGAAGTTTTTAAACCCTTTAGATTTAGTCAAATTATTTGGCGCATCAGCCACAAAACCTCCTCTGTGTGAGCTGTTATTATAGAAAACAATAATGTATTCGTTATGCGCATTGATATTTGTTTGTTATATTACAGCCAAAACTACTTTGTTATTTGGAAATAATGAAGATTTTATGACGGATCAGATTAGAGCATTAACCTGTGCACGTAATATTGTTTTGAAAGCAAACAGAAGTGTTTCCGGTCTGTTACAATTGAACGCTTTTAGTTTATTGCAGTAGAAATGTCAATTCATGCGTCTTTCCTGAGCCTGCTGATCAAATACAGTTATTATTGCTGGTGAAGAGATAAACAGTTTTGTTGTGCGAGGTGACCCTGTCCGGGATACACGTGGGGACATGAATAACTTTAATTATAATGATTAGCGGATCACTTCCGGTCATGCGCAAAAGACTTTAAAAAAAAAAAAAAAAAGATTTCATTTATCATTAATAAAACGTCTCCCTCTTCTGGACGGAGAAAAATCGTGAGGAACGTCTTTTTTTTTGTTTTGTTTTTTACTCCAGATGATTCACTAAGCGTTTGGTTGTCGCGTTAAATGTATTAATCACAATTAATTTTAGACCCAATTAGTGAATCTGCGCAGTGCTGTTCATTTATTAACTTAAAAACAATCCAGCTTTGTTTTAGATAGTTTCCAATTTGCACAACGCGGCTATCTGCTTCACTTTTTTGGGTTCATTCACAATCCCTAATGGGTCTGGAGAGAAATGGATGAAGATGCATCGCTTGAGACCTACTTTGACCAGTCAATTGCTGTATGTCAAGATCTTGTGGTGCATAAAGAAATGGTTTGCATCTTCTTAAAAAAAAATGCTTACTCTAAATGATTGCCCACTTCCACCAGGGTTCTTCAGAGTACATGTTTGGAGGGGATTTGGAAGGCCCACCACAGCTTCAGGATGCCTCTTTCCTCTCCTCTTCCATCTCCAACCAACAGAAAGATGAGGATGATGATCTGGACCTGAGCTTTCTACCTGATGAGCTAAACGTTCAGGATGAAGGGGGAGAGAACACAGGAGTGGGTCTTACAGAGGACAGTGGTGTTTATCTGGACTGTTCAACTGCAAGACCTCCTGAAGCAGACACTGAGGTTAATATGAGGCAGCCTGCAGCCTCCCCCTTCTGCAACCTCCCCATGACCCCCATGACACCCATGACCCCAGTGGCTCCTGTGGCAGAAAGTTCAGGAATCATCCCACAATTACAGTAAGATATTTTTTTGGAACAACAGATATCCGTTCAACAGTTTTAAAACTATGAAATGATGCTTCTACTTCACTGCAGTAAACAGTCTGAAACAAAGATATTGCATTGTTGTAGTACTTGTGGTAATGCTGTATTTGTCTTTTACCTTAGAAAATAAATGCAGTGATATTTAATACTTCAGGTACATACCAAAAACAGAACAGAACAGTAAATATAAGGTTAAGGTGCACAGCTTTGCTACATGCACTTCTGCATGTAAAATGACAGCAGATTTGATATCACATCAGTTTATCAGTTTTATAGTATGTCAGTTGCCCAGTCTTTATATTAAAGTCTACAGTACATGAGGACAACATGATTACTGGTCAAGAGAGGAAACACATTTTGTGTCCCTTTGCTGTTGTTGCTCACTCAACACAAAATGTTCTTTCATAATTCGCTTGTAGTAGCTTTTTCCACCAGAGTAAGTAAAATTTCAAGATCTTACATTCAGCAGCTTTAAATATGGAGGAATGTTCTATATTTGGCTGTAAAGAAGCAAATGGCTTGTGGTCTGTAAGGGTAAACAGGAGAATGCAGGGTGTGCTTGGCACTGGTATGGGACAGCGATGCTTTTTCTTTTTGCATTTTTTTTTGCAATTTTTTTTTTCATTTTTCTAACTGTATTTTAAACTTTGTCATGTTTCTGACGTGCCCTTCTAGTTTCCTGGTATTTGAACATGTATCAGTGGGCTGTGTGCTTAAATTTAAATAGAATGCTAGATTTTGTTCACACATTAATCTGTATTTGGTTGTGTACAGGAATATAGTGTCCACAGTAAACCTGGCATGTCCTCTAGACCTGAAAGCCATTGCCCTTCAAGCTCGAAATGCTGAGTACAATCCAAAGGTATGTCTAATTTAAATTTGTGACACAGGGGCTGCATGTCATTAGATTTCTTTTGTGGTGCCTTCAGCTTTCATTCCCTGATGAATCTGAGATTAAAGAGAGGAAAAAACGTGTTTCATAGGCAAGAATATTTTGCAATAGCGAAATGTAAATGTTATAAACACATTGAAGATGCTGCCTTCAGTATTGCCAGCTCTTCCAATCATGCTCTTCTATAGCGCTTTGCTGCTGTAATTATGCGGATCCGTGAACCCAGGACCACTGCCCTTATCTTCAGCTCAGGAAAAATGGTCTGCACTGGCGCAAAGAGGTTAGCAAGTTTTATCTCCAAAATCATGTATATTAAATGCAGTATTTGGCTGTGTGAAATTATGGTGCAGTTTAGTTAGTTGTTTATGTGGAGTCTGATACTTAATGCTCTGTTCCAATGCACTATTTATTGTTTGATTAAGGTTTATCTTCTTTCCCACCAGTGAGGAGCAGTCTCGCCTTGCTGCAAGGAAGTATGCCCGGGTGGTACAGAAGCTTGGCTTCCCAGCCAAATTTCTTGACTTCAAGATCCAGAACATGGTCGGCAGTTGTGATGTGTGTTTCCCCATACGGTTGGAAGGCCTGGTTCTGACTCACCAACAGTTCAGCAGGTTTGTCCAAATAACTGGTCATGTTTTAAATCTTAATGCAATTTCATTTTTGTATGGTAACTATAATATGTTATTGTTCAAGCTATGAACCTGAATTGTTTCCTGGTTTGATCTACCGAATGGTGAAGCCACGGATTGTCCTCCTGATATTTGTGTCTGGAAAGGTTGTTCTTACAGGTACAGTGTGGTCCTCTATTTATAATCATGTTTAGCTTTGATCATTCTATTTATCCTTTAAATAAATTTGTAGAGCACATTTCCCAAATAGACCTCAACATTTAATTGCAAAAGCATCAATCAAAAAGTTTTTTGTTTGTTTGTTTTCTCTTTGTAAATCTAGGTGCAAAAGATCGCTCTGAAATATATGAAGCTTTTGAGAATATCTACCCAATTCTGAAAGGATTCAGGAAACAGTGAAAAACGAGCACTTCTACTTTTTATTGAGTTCTGATATGTCAATATATAAGGTGACTGTTTAGAAATCTAATTTTATTAAAAGTGATTCTTTAGGTTTTAGCTTGAAACAAACCTTTGTTAATGGATATTTAATTTGCAAACATTGTGCATGCTATTTAGATGTGTTTGTCACTGTGATTACTATTTGAGTGGTGAGAGGTAAATGTTTTGTTAATATATTTTTCTACATAGTAAACTGAACTCTAAAGGCCTTATTTTTTGAGAACTGGTTCTGATTTTCATACTGGAAAAATGTTACAATAATTCATGTTGTTTCAGAGCCTCTGCGCATGTCGTGTTTGTTCGTCTAATGTTGCCTTGTTTTTCACAGCTTGTTCTCTAAGCCCACCGACGCCCAGTTCAATGAAAGAATGCTCCTCTAGCATTTTCTCCCAAGTTAGCAATATGAAAACAGTTTCTTTTTCATGCATCATTTAAAAAAAATCCCAAAACAATAATTTTTGCTAGATTTACTAATCGTGTTCATTCCACGTGGTCTAATTGAGACATTTTAACACACTTGAAAACTTGATGATAGTTCTACACAATATGGCACAAAATGATAATCAGATTAAAATTTGAGCCGCCGCTTAACCGTTTTACAAAGTTGGAAGCAAATAATTGTGTCGGAGGTCTCTGTATGATGTAGCATTACAAATATAATCCCTTAAGTGGAACCAGGAGACCCAAGCCTGTTCCAACAAGACAATACTCCTGTTTACGCAGCAAGATTCATGTTGATGTTTGCCAAGGTTGGAGTGGGAAAACCTGAGTGTCCTGCACACAGCCCTGACCCTGAACCCGGAGGCACTTGAGCACTGACTACCCTCAGGGTGAACTGGAATGCTGTATGCACCCTAGTGCCTGATGTCTCTGATTCCTTCAGAAACACTACCTTTCAGAAGAGTTGTGTTAATTATAACAGCAAAATAAAAGACTCTCTAAATCTTGAATGGGATTCTCAAAAAACATTTACATGGGGTCAATGTACAGGTTTTTACCATGGTGAAATTTAGCCATATAGTGCATTATTATTGACCTTGACTTTTGGCATAACTGCACACTTGTTTTTCATGGAAAATATAAGAAAGGCAAAACTAATGAATTTCTTTGCTATCCACTGAAATAAATTAAAGTTTGAAAGTGATAAGTAAAAAAGAGGTAATCGATCATTTAAATATAGATGTGTTAAACAACTTAGAACATGGCACCTCACATGGGGATACCCAGGGCTCAAAGAAAGAGTAGCCAGTCAAAGCTTTTAATTGGATAATCAAGGTACCAGGGAACATCTGGGTAAAGAAATAAATAATTAAAAAATGCCAGTCACATGCTCCAATATTTGTAATCATTTAAAAATAGGGTTTAAATGCTCTAAAACGTAAATGTGATGTAAAGAAAGCTAAACTTCATCTTTTGAATGTTAAAACAATTTTTTTTTTGTTCCAAGTTGCCTGCTCTCCAGTCCATATTCTCTGCTGTGTTTCATATTGTGACTTTATTGTTTACATTCTCTATTCTGTCAGAGTCCCGGCCAGGTTTTGAGCGGGGTCGCGGCTAAACTTGTGCGCACGCGCGCTGACTGCAGGGCTTGTACACACGTGACTTGTACATAAACAAAGTGAGTCACGTGGTAAGGGCAAGGTGTACTGTCCTCTATATACGTCCTCTGTATATTTTGACAGCAAGCTAAACTCCACCCTCATCAAATCACAGACACGATATGCCTCTTTTCAAGCTTTAATAAGGATAGGTAAAACTGGGAGATAAAGAAAGAAAACAATAAATAATAAAATCCACTTTCAATATACACACAAACACTTACAATATCCTATGCGATATCCCTCTATATCGATTTACCAGGTATATAATAGTAAACAAAGGAACATTGCAACTCTCTTTCCCATGTAAAAAGGCAGCTGATATAAAGAAACCTATGAAAGAATGACAAATCCAACAAATAATCAAATATTATGAATGCTACATGAATAAGAAACAATAAACATACCGACGAAGCTACCAAAGGCCATGGAGGAATGCAGATTGTCGCCGATTCAGAACCTAGAGAAGCGCTGTGATCCCAGTTTCTTGCTCAATATAGATGTACTCATACTAGAAACGTCTGGTCGCACCTCAACATCACTTGTAGGATTTATGAGCTCAAAAATGTCCTTTTCTGGGGGCTAGAGGAATCCGTCAGAAATGTGGGTCCCAATAACCATGGGCTGCTCGCGAGATGTGCTGCAGGAAAGGGCCTTGTGGCTATGTCTGCGGGATTTTGGTCAGTTCGTAAATAACACAATTGTTCAGGCCGACTGGATCTTCTTATCCTCAAGACTCTGTTGTTGACAAAGACATAGACGCGTCTATGTCTATGTCAACAACAGAGTCTTGACATAGACATAGACGTGTCTGGTCTGGTTGTTTATGTACCCTAATAGCAAGAGCGTTCTGTGTTCGCTTTAGCAAACATACTGCTGCTTCTACACTAGGAAAAGACTTTAACTGATTGTCGACATAGAAATCACGCTGCACAAACTGTTACACTTCAGGATCATGATCGTGTCCTTCTAAGTGGACAGATTTTCTCAGTCCATAAATAGCTACGGCTGGTGACAGGCTATTTCCAAAGACATGTACCTTCATGCGGTAATCCACAATATTCTTGGTGAAGTTATTGTCTTGGAATCATAAAAATCTCAGAAAGTTCCTGTCTTCCTCTTTGACAAGAAAACATAAAACATCTGTTGGATGTCTGCAGATATGGCAACTGACTCTCTGCGAAATCGCATGAGTACACCCAGGAGAGAATTGTTGAGGTCTGGTCCTGTTAACAGCACAACATTGAGGGAGATGCCTCCATATTGGGCACTAAAATCAAATACCACCCTGATCTGTCCAGGTTTCTTTGGATGGTAAACACCAAAAAGTGGAAGATACCACCGTTCTTCTTCTTCTCCAAGAGGAGGAGCTACCTCTGCATGTCCGTTCTCGAAGATCTTTTCCATTAAGGAAATAAAGTGTTCTCTCATCTGTGGTTTTCTCTCAAAATTGCGCAAAAGTGATGCGAGGCGTTTCATTGCTTGTGGCTTATTGTCAGGAAGATGTTGTCGTGGATTTTTAAATGGCAGTGGTGCTACCCAACTGTTGTTCTCAATTTTCTTAAACCCTTTCTCCATAATGTTCAAAAACAGTTAGTCTTCAATAGACAGAGCCACTTTGTCATCATCTTTCATAAGCTCGAACACTGTGTCGCCCAAACAGTTTATTTTATGTGCTGAAACAAGTTTAAATGAATCATTGTATCTGTCTTTCACCTGTATGATGTTAGGACATGGCTCAAAAAGTGAAGGTCGTCCATTATCCAATGTCTTGGTATAAAGTGTGCTAACTGTGAGTGGCTTATGGATATTTCCAAGGCAGACATTGCCTACAATGACCCATCCTAAATCAAGTTTTTGAGCATATGGCAGGTCATGTGGGCCATTGATTAGTTTACGCACCTTATGCAGACTGAGAACATCCCGTCCAAGGAGAAGAATGATGTGAGCATCTGGATCGATTTCTGGGATAAGGGGTGCTACTGATCTAAGATGTGGATAGTAGAGTGCAGCAGAAGCTGAAGGGATCTCAGATCGGTTATTAGGAATCTCATTACATTCGATCAGATCTGGAAGTGGGAGGCTAATCTGTCCATCCATGGATTCAATATGAAAGCCACTGGCTCATCTTCCTGTTGTTTCCGTAACGCCAGCACAGGTTCTTAGTGAATATGGTGAACTAGAGCTTTGGATGTCAAACATATCAAACAACTCCGAACGAGCCAATGATCTGTTACTTTGGTCATCAATTATTGCAAAGTTTAACTGCTTTATCACGGCACCCACCAGGATAGATCTTGGCAAGGCAGATTTTAGAACATGACCTGTTAGTTAAGGCGCCACCACAGACTTGAGTGCAATGAGCTGAGATGTCGAGATCTCTCTCCCCGCCATACTCTGGATGGGGGCTTGTGTCCTTATTTGAAAGTGAGGGATCATGATGAAGAGCGGTATGATGTTTTTCGCTACCACATTCTGTGAATTTGACATTTGCAGTTTCTAGCAATGTGTGATAAAGACATGCAACATCTGAAGCAAATTCCATTCTCTTTTAAGAATGCTCTACGTTCTTCAAGAGGCTTTTCCTTGAAGATATGGCACTTGCAAAGAGGATGTGTCTTTCTGTGTATGGGACAAAACTTATCACAATCATTGCCTTTGTTGAAGGGTCTGTCTACATCAGAGGTGACAACAGGTAACACATCAGTTTTATGTACTGAAATCTCCATCTGTTATTGTTGTTTCCATGAGGTTAGCCCAGGAAGAGCATCTGCATGTACGGTGAATTTGAAACTTGGGTCACTCCTGATCCTAGCCTGTCGACTAATAAAATCCACAAACACTTCAAATGGAGGAAATGGAACAACGTGTTTTAGTTTATAGTCAGAGCCAACAGATAACCACCTATTTTGAAGTCCATAAGGAAGTTTTTCAACTACAGGGTTTATGCTACGAGCAGTGTCGAGTACTGAAAGTCCAGGCAGGTCTCCATCATCCTTGGCTGGCTGTTACTCCATAAGCAAGTCACTTAAGTCTCTTAGTTTAGCATAGTCTTTGTTATTTTGGGAAACCTCTAAAGGCGTTTGAATAGTAAATTCTAAATCACCTCAGTTGAGCCATAACATTCCTCCAGTCTAGCCCAAATCAAATTCAACCCTCTCTCCGGTTTATTCGTATTCACAGTTCGAATTCAAATGGCATGTTCTGCAGACTCCCTCCCAAGCCACTTGACAAGAAGGTCAATTTCTTCACTGAATGCAAAGTCTAAATCTCGGATAGCGTTCTTAAAAGAACTGCGCCATGACCTGTAGCTTTCCGGTTGATCATTGAATTTTAGTAGCCCTGTTGAGATAAGTTTACTGCGTGCTAGGTAACGCACAAAGTCATTCATATTAGAATTATTATGTACATAAGCAGCAGCAGTTGCATATGCGGAGGGAGTGTTGCCTGCTGGATAAAGTACTGATGCGTTAGGTGATAATGGCCGGTTGGTGTGACCTGTTTGGTCGTCTGAAAACGGTTCTACCCCAGGCATTGAAATAGATGGGCTATTTGATTTTGCTTGTTGCTTGACATAATCATTAGTGCATTGTGCTGCATCCATTTGAGTATGATCTTGCAAGAGTCTACAGCGTTATCTTTTACTTTAATTTTCAACAGCAGCTTCAAGTGCATCAGCCTTTGCTACAGCTGCAGCAGCTTCTTTCTCTTGCTTTAACATGTCTATAGAAGCTTCTAGACGAGCCTTTTCTATTTTTATCTTTATTTCTTTTTCAGCAAACGATAGACGTGCCTTTGCAGCTTCTGCCTCTGCACGTGCTAACGCTGCAGCAGAATGTTGCGTGGTGGCACAAGACCTGGTCTTCCAGGTTGGTTAACGTTTCTCTGACATAGTTTGGCGAAAATAAGATTACTTGTGTAGAATCCGTTCGAACTGCGATGTCCTGCCCGACAGAGCCGTCGTTTTACTGTACTGTCCTCTATATACGTCCTCTGTATATTTCGACAGCAAGCTAAACCCCACCTTCATCAAATCACAGACACGATATTCCTCTTTTCAAGCTTTAATAAGGATGGGTAAAACTGGGAGATAAAGAAAGAAAACAATAAATAATAAAATCCACTTTCAAAAAACACACAAATAAACACTTATAAATGCTATATCCCTCCATATCGATTTACCAGGCATATAATAGTAAGCAAATACTAATAATACTATTTTTATTAATGCCTTTCTACTGTAACATGCACAATACATGTGCAATGATCTTATCACCGTCCATGATAGGAGCTTCTTCTAGTTCAGTTTGTAATGGCAAATTAGACTTTTGTTCTCGTTACCGCCACCTAGTGGACATAATTGTGTTTTGCATTAGGGATGTATGGTACCACCTATTCGTTTATTTATTTTATTTATTTTTTTCGATTCAATAGCAAGTAATACTAATAAAGAATCAACCAGATATCTCAGGTCTTTGTTGCTAATTTCAAACCCGCCAATCTGGGACTATTAATATAAGATTGAGCCAATGCAATTCATTTTTTTGCATTATATTTATATTTTTTTATGCCAATGAGTTTGTTGTTGCGTTAAGTTTGTTGAGATCTGTGTGTTGTGGTGGACAGTGGGCTACATTTTCCATTATTTCAGTTACCTTGAAGGATTCAATCTTAACCAGTCCAGTCAAGACCTGCCTGGAACTACTTTAGCTGTGCATTAACGAAAAAATAATTACACTTCTTAGACCTTCTGTCAACCAAACTTAACAAAGTATTGCTCAGCGACGCGGTATAAACTTTGTTAAACAACAAGAAGTTTTTAAACCCTTTACATTTAGTCATATATTATTTGACGCATCAGCCACAAAACCTCCTCCATGTAAGCTGCGTCTTTTCTGTGAGCCTGCTGATCAAATACGGTTATTATTGCTGGTAAAGTGATAAACAGTTGTGTTGTGCGAGGTGACCCTGTCCATGATACACGAGGAACAAAAATAACTTTAATAATAATGATTAGCCGATCACTTCCGGTCATGCGCAAAAGACTTTTAAAAAAAGATTTCAGTTGTAATAAATAAAACGTCTCTCTGTTCTGGACGGAGAAAAATCGTGAGGAACCAACCTTTTTTTTTGTTTACTCCAGATGATTCACTAAGCGTTTGGTTGTCGCGTTAAATGTATTAAATGTAATTGCTGGTCAAAGTAGGTCTCTTCTAATTGCTGTTAAGATCTTGTGGTGCATAAAAAAATGGTTTGCATCTTCTTAAAAAAAAATGCATACTCTAAATCAGACCTGGGCAAACTACGGCCCGTGGGCCACATCCGTCCCTTTGTACGTCCCTGTCCGGCCCGCGTGAGGCCCCCAATCATAATTTACAGGGATGCACCGAAAATTCGACCACCCGAAATTTTCGCCCGCAATGCCTAAATCACCGAAACAACACGGCAGAAAAACAATTGTAATGACGCAATAAAAAAGCGCAGCCAGCACACGGTTATCTGGATAAGAGCCAACATGTCTGCGGTGTGCGGAGAGCGATTTGCAAAACATGCAATGCTAAAATTTCAAGAGGGGGTGTATCTGCAAATAGTTTCTCCAAGTCGGGTTTAATTTATCACCTGAAATCCAAACATCCCGATTGCCATTCTAAATATGAGAAGAACGCGGCAAAGAAAAGTAGTCAATCCGAGTCTGTAGTGGACGTTTTTGAAAAGGCAGGAAAGTTTTCCAGTGATGGTGCCAAGGCAAAAGGCATACCACAAAAATTGATGCAATTCATTGCCTTAGATCAGTGGTCTCTAGTGGCTCGACGGGTTGATCTTTGAAACATTCCCCGTGGATCCCGAAAATAATAATTATTATAATATAATATTATGTATTACACGGTTTTTCTTAATGCTGTAGATTAGAACCTTCCATTCACTTGAATGGGCTTCCAAAGGTTCGGCGGTCAATTATTTTTGTTTAACAGACCCGTTGCTAATAATAATTGACCGCTGCCTGTCTGTCAATACTATGAATGGTAACAAATTAATAACAATAATTTATAATAAATAAAACACTTTTGTAATTGATTTATTCTTTGAATTGCAATGCATTGATTTTAGTGAGGTTAGTACTCATTTATAGCCATAAATGCAATGGTTCTAAAAATTGACAATCTTTTCTTTTGGTGTTTCGGTTTTGGCCTTGGTTTCCTCATTTTTGGTTTTTGGTTTCAGCCAAGAATTTTCATTTCGGTGCATCCCTAAAATATTATCGTTCGTGTGGCCCTCTTACACAATTCAGGTTTCTCATGTGGCCCCTTGTAAAAATTATTTGCCCACCCCTGCTCTAAATGGTTGCCCACTTCCACCAGGGTTCTTCTGAGTACATGTTTGGAGGGGATTTGGAAGGCCCACCACATCTTCAGGATCCCTCTTTGTTGTGTTTTATGCAATTCCTTGCGCTACCGCTAGAGACGCTGGATAGAAAAAGCATAGAAGAAGAACTGTGAGCTAGGCGGGAATTCGTGAAGTTGCTGTTTAAAATAAAATGTAAAGTTTGGAATACTTGCCGTCTTGCTTTTGCCTACGGATCTTACACTCTTTCCTCTCCTCTTCCATCTCCAACCAACAGAAAGATGAGGATGATGATCTGGGCCTGAGCTTTCTACCTGATGAGCTAGACGTTCAGGATGAAGGGGAAGAGAACACAGTAATGGGTCTTACAGAGGACAGTAGTGTTTATCTGGACTGTTCAACTGCAAGACCTCCTGAAGCAGACACTGAGGTTAATAGCCTGCAGCCTCCCCCTTCTGCTTCCTCCCCATGACACCCATGACCCCAGTGGCTCCTGTGGCAGAAAGTTCAGGAATCATCCCACAATTACAATAAGATATTTTTTTGGAATAACAGATATCTGTTCAACAGTTTTAAAACTATGAAATGATGCTTCTACTTCACTGCAGTAAGCAGTCTGAAACAAAGATATTACATTCAGCATCTTTAAATATGGAGGAATGTTCTATATTTGGCTGTAAAGAAGAAAATGGCTTGTGGTCTGTAAGGGTAAACAGGAGAATACAGGATGTGCTTGGCACTGGTATGGGACAGCGATGCATTTATTTATTTATTTTTTGCATTTTTCTAACTGTATTTTAAACTTTGTCATGTTTCTGACGTGCCCTTCTAGTTTCCTGGTATTTGAACATGTATCGGTAGGCTGTGTGCAATCTGCTCTGTTTTGACTGTTAATTGGGTTATCTTCTTTCCCACCAGTGAGGAGCAGTCTCGCCTTGCTGCAAGGAAGTATGTACGGGCAATACAGCCAAATTTCTTGACTTCAAGATCCAGAACATGGTCGGCAGTTGTGATGTGTCATGGTGTGGGCATGTATGGCTGCCAATGGAACTGGTTCTCTTGTATTTATTGATGATGTGACTGCTGACAAAAGCAGCAGAATGAATTTAGAAATGTTTTGGGCAATATTATCTGCTCATATTCAGCCAAATGCTTCAGAACTCATTGGACAGCACTTCACAGTGCAGATGGACAATGACCCAAAGCATACTGCAAAAGCAACCAAAGAGTTTTTTAAGGGATAAAAGTGGAATGTTATGCAATGGCCAAGTCAATTACCTGACCTGAATCCGATTGAGCATGCATTTTACTTGCTGAAAACAAAACTGAAGGGAAAATGCCCCAAGAACAAGCAGGAACTGAAGAAAGTTGCAGTAGAGGCCTGGCAGAGCATCACCAGGGATGAAACCCAGCGTCTGGTGATGTCTATGCGTTCCAGACTTCAGGCTGTAATTGACTGTAAAGGATTTGCAACCAAGTATTAAAAAAGTGAAAGTTTGATTTATGATTATTATTCTGTCCCATTACTTTTGGTCCCTTAAAAAGTGGGAGGCACATATGCAAACTGTTGTAATTCCTACACCGTTCCCCGGCTTTGGATGTAAATGCCCTCAAATTAAAGCTGACAGTCTGTAGTCAAAGCACAACTTGTGCTTCTTTTCATTTCAAATCCATTGTGGTGGTGTATGGAGCCAAAAATGTTAGAATTGTGTCGATGTCCCAATATTTATGACTGTATGTGCTTGGTTTTTTTTTTCTACACAATTAAACATTTGAATGAACATCTTCTGAGAGGGGTGATTCCATACTTTTTGCCAGGGGTTGTATAATCCCTTGAGTGTAACCAGGAGGCCCAAACCTGTTCCAACGAGACAATACTCCTGTTTACGCAGCGAGATCCATGTTGATGTTTGCCAAGGTTGGAGTGGGAAAACCTGAGTGTCCTGCACACAGCCCTGACCCTGAGCCCGGAGGCACTTGAGCACTGACTACCCTCAGGGTGAACTGGAATGCTGTATGCACCCTAGTGCCTGATGTCCCTGATTCCTTAAGCAACACTACCTTTAAAAAGAGTTGTGTTAATTATAACAGCAAAATAAAAGACTCTCTAAATCTTGAATGGGATTCTCAAAAAGCATTTACATGGGGTCAATGTACAGGTTTTTACCAAAGTGAAATTTAGCCATATAGTGTATTATTATTGAGCTTAACTTTTGGCATAACTGCACACTTGTTTTTTATGGAAAATATAAAAAAAGGCAAGATCAATGAATTTCTTTGCTATTCACTAAAATAAATTAAGGTTTGAGAGTAAAAAGTAAATATAAGGCAAACAATCATTTAAATATAGATGTGTTAAACAACTTAGAACATGGCACCTCACATGGGGATACCCAGGGCTCAAAGAAAGAGTAGCCAGTCAAAGCTTTTAATTGGATAATCAAGGTAACAGGGAACATCCGAGTAAAGAAATAAATCATATAAAATGCCAGTCACATGCTCCAATATTTGTAATCATTTAAAAATAGGGTTTAAATGCTCTAAAACGTAAATGTGATGTAAAGAAAGCTAAAATTCATATTTTGAACTAAAAAAATTTTTTTATTTTTTTGTTCCAAGTTGCCTGCTCTCTAGTCCATATTCTCTGCTGTGTTTCATATTGTAAATTTATTGTTTACATTCTCCATTTTGGTCGGCCACATTTTGAGCGGGGTCGCGGCTAAACTTGTGCGCACGCGCGCTGACTGCAGGGCTAGTACACAAGTGACTTGTACGTAAACAAAGTGAGTCACGTGGTAAGGGCTAGGGGAGAACCGCAGCAGCTCCTGGGTTGACTGTTGTGCTGCTGTGACGTGTTGCGTTGAGTAGCGTAGACCAACTAGTGTTTTGTGTAGTTCTGTTGAGGCAGCCATAAGTTCCAGCTTCAGCGTCTGTAGCAGAGAATAAATCGAAGACGACGTGAACCGCGCTTTCACGGCACTGCAGATATGGTACTAACTCATTCAAGTAAAGCTGTGGAAGACATGATAAAGTATAAGACACATACATAATCTGAACGGTTGATGAAAAAAAGCATCTCAGTTTATTTCTATTTATTGTCACATGCACGATCAATAATTTAAAAAAGATTAATAAATCTATGCAAAATAATTCTTACAGTTAAAATCATTTGGAACAACCAAATGATCAATCACATGATTTAATGGATGACATCAGACATACAGTGTACTGCCATTAGGAGATATAAATTTAACAGATAATTGAGGCAAATGGTTACAGGACACAATCTGAACATGCTTTAAGCTGTTGTTAATTCATGTTTTAACATTACACACTCACCTCGAGCTTCTTCTGGGAAGTCTCTCAAACTATTTCTTACTTCTTCCATAGCCTTAATTCATATCATGCTGCCCAAAGCTAACATCAAATATTATCGTCAAAGCAGACAACTCATAATAAACAGAACCATGCACAGGCTAAAAAAAAAAATAATAGAAACTCACTGTAATAACCATAATACTATTTTTATTATTGCCTTTCTACTGTTACATGCACAATACATATGCAATGATCTTATCACCGTCCATGATAGGAGCTTCTTCTAGTTCAGTTTGTAATGGCAAATTAGACTTTTGTTCTCGTTACCTCCACCTAGTGGACATAATTGTGTTTTGCATTAGGGATGAATGGTACCACCTATTCGTTTATTTATTTTATTATTCTTTTCGATTCAATAGCAAGTAATACTAATAAAGTATCAACTAGATATCTCAGGTCTTTGTTGCTAATTCCAAAGCGCCATTCTGGGACTATTAATATAAGATGGAGCCAATGCAATTCATTTTTTTGCATTATATTTATATTTTTTATGCCATTGAGTTTGTTGTTGCGTTGAGTTTGTTGAGATCTGTGTGTTGTGGTGGACAGTGGGCTACATTTTCCTTTATTTCAGTTACCTTAAAGGATTCAATCTTAACCGGTCCAGTCAAGACCTGCCTGGAACTACTTTAGCTGTGCATTAACGAAAAAATAATTACAGTTCTTAGACCTTCTGTCAACCAAACTTAACAAAGTATTGCTCAGCGATGCGGTATAAACTTTGTTAAACAACAAGAAGTTTTTAAACCCTTTAGATTTAGTCATATATTAAATTGGCGCATCAGCCACAAAACCTCTGTGAGCTGTTATTATAGAAAACATTAATATTTGTTTGTTATATTACAGCCAAAACTACTTTGTTATTTGGAAATAATGAAGATTTTATGACGAATCAGATTAGAGCATTAACTTATGCACGAAATATTGTTTTGAAAGCAAACAGAAGTGTTTCTGGTCTGTTACAATTGAACGCTTTTAGTTTATTGCAATAGAAATGTCAATCCATGCGTCTTTTCTGTGAGCCTGCTGATCAAATATGGTTATTATTGCTGGTGAAGTGATAAACAGTTGTGTTGTGCGAGGTGACCCTGTCCGGGATACACGTGGGGACATGAATAACTTTAATAATAATGATTAGCCGATCACTTCTGGTCATGCGCAAAAGACTTTTAAAAAAAGATTTCAGTTATAATTAATAAAACGTCTCTCTGTTCTGGACAGAGGAAAATCGTGAGGAACCAACCGGTTATTTTTATTTTTTTTACTCCAGATGATTCACTAAGAGTTTGGTTGTCGCGTTAAATGTATTAGTAGAAATAAAGTTTTAGTGAATTAGTGAATCTGCGCAAGTGCTGTTCATTTATCAACTTAAAAACAATCCAGCTTTGTTTTAGATAGTTTCCAATTTGCACAACGCGACTATCTGCTTCACTTTTTTGGGTTCATTCACAATCCCTAATGGGTCTGGAGAGAAATAGATGAAGATGCATTGCTTGAGACCTACTTTGACCAGTCAATTGCTGTATGTTAAGATCTAGTGGTGCATAAAGAAATGGTTTGCATCTTCTTTAAAAAAAATACATTCTCTAAATGATTGCCCACTTCCACCAGGGTTCTTCTGAGTACATGTTTAGAGGGGATTTGGAAGGCCCACCACATCTTCAGGTTCCCTCTTTCCTCTCCTCTTCCATCTCCAACCAACAGAAAGATGAGGATGATGATCTGGACCTGAGCTTTCTACCTAATGAGCTAAACGTTCAGGATGAAGGGGGAGAGAACACAGGAGTGGGTCTTACAGAGGACAGTGGTGTTTATCTGGACTGTTTAACTGCAAGACCTCCTGAAGCAGACACTGAGGTTAATAAGAGGCAGCCTGCAGCCTCCCCCTTCTGCAACCTCCCCATGACCCCCATGACAGCCATTACCCCAGTGGCTCCTGTGGCAGAAAGTTCAGAAATCATCCCACAATTACAGTAAGATATTTTTTTGGAACAACAGATATCCGTTCAACAGTTTTAAAACTATGAAATGATGCTTCTACTTCACTGCAGTAAACAGTCTGAAACAAAGATATTGCATTGTTGTAGTACTTGTGGTAATGCTGTATTTGTTTTTTACCTTAGAAAATAAATGCAGTGATATTTAATACTTACTTCAGGTACATACCAAGAACATGACAGAACAGTAAATATATGTTAAGGTGCACAGCTTTGCCACATGCACTTCTGCATGTAAAATGACAGCAGATTTGATATCACATCAGTTTATCAGTTTTATAGTTTGTCAGTTGCCCAGTCTTTATATTAAAGTCTACAGTACATGAGGACAACATGATTACTGGTCAAGAGAGGAAATAAATTGTTTGTGTCCCTTTGCTGTTGTTGCTCACTCCAAAAATTCTAGGAAATTCATTCATATTCAGGTCTGTTGGGTCAGAATTAGAAAGAATACATCAAAAGTCTACACAATAATTTTATATATATTTTTAATCTGACGTGTATAACACAAATAATATCCCAAAGGTCCTCAGTCATAAATACCTTCCAAACCCCATACTTCTATATTCAATAGTATATCAGTACACCTTTGCCAGCCTATTAAGTCATCCTTTTACTGTGCATTAACATTATATTTTATCTGTGTTGTAGCTGTAAATTATGACTGAATTTAAATTTGATTTAGAGTTATGAAGTTAATTGGTCAACGAAGCACAATCCATTTTACAAAATGTTCTTCCATAATTCGCTTGTAGTAGCTTTTTCCACCAGGGTGTGCTTGGCACTGGTATAGGACAGCGATGCATTTTTTGTATTTTTGTATTTTTTGCATTTTTCTAACTGTATTTTAAACTTTGTCATGTTTCTGACGTGCCCTTCTAGATTCCTGGTATTTGAACATGTATCAGTAGGCTGTGTGCAATCTGCTCTGTTTTGACTGTTAATTGGGTTATTTTACCTAAATTAAATTAAAAATCTTTTAATTAAATTTAAATTTTACTTAAATTTAAATAGAATGCTAGATTTTGTTCACATATTAATCTGTATTTGGTTGTGTACAGGAATATAGTGTCCACAGTAAACCTGGCATGTCCTCTAAACCTGAAAGCCATTGCCCTTCAAGGTCGAAATGCTGAGTACAATCCAAAGGTATGTCTAATTTAAATTTGTGACAGAGGGGCTACATGTCATTAGATTTCTTTTGTAGTGCCTTTAGCTTTCATTCCCTGATGAATCTGAGATCAAAGAGAGAAAAATAAACGTGTTTCATAGGCAAGAATATTTTGCAATAGCAAAATGTAAATGTAATAAACACATTAAAGATGCCGCCTTCAGTATTGCCAGCTCTTCCAATCATGCTCTTCTATAGCGCTTTGCTGCTGTAATTATGCGGATCCGTGAACCCAGGACCACTGCCCTTATCTTCAGCTCAGGAAAAATGGTCTGCACTGGCGCAAAGAGGTTAGCAAGTTTTATCTCCAAAATCATGTATATTAAATGCAGTAATTGGCTGTGTGAAATTATGGTGCAGTTTAGTTAGTTGTTTATGTGGAGTCTGATACTGAATGCTCTGTTCCAATGCACTATTTATTGTTTGATTAAGGTTTATCTTATTTCCCACCAGTGAGGAGCAGTCTCGACTTGCTGCAAGGAAGTATGCCCGGGCGATACAGAAGCTTGGCTTCCCAGCCAAATTTCTTGACTTCAAGATCCAGAACATGGTCGGCAGTTGTGATGTGTGTTTCCCCATACGGTTGGAAGACCTGGTTCTGACTCACCAACAGTTCAGCAGGTTTGTCCAAATAACTGGTCATGTTTTAAATCTTAATGCAATTTCATTTTTGTATGGTAACTATGATATGTTCAAGCTATGAACCTGAATTGTTTCCTGGTTTGATATACCGAATGGCGAAGCCACGGATTGTCCTCAAGATATTTGAGTCTGGAAAGGTTGTTCTTACAGGTACAGTGTGGTCCTCTATTTATAATCATGTTTAGCTTTGATCATTCTATTTATCCTTTAAATAAAATTGTAGAGCACATTTCCCAAATAGACCTCAACATTTAATTGCAAAAGCATCAATCAAAAAGTTTTTTGTTTGTTTGTTTTCTCTTTGTAAATCTAGGTGCAAAAGATCGCTCTGAAATATATGAAGCTTTTGAAAATATCTACCCAATTCTGAAAGGATTCAGGAAACAGTGAAAGACAAGCACTTCTACTTTTTATTGAGTTCTGATATGTCAATATATAAGGTGACTGTTTAGAAATCTGATTTTATTGAAAGTGATTCTTTAGGCTTTAGCTTGAATCAAACCTTTGGTAATGGATATTTAATTTGCAAACATTGTGCATGCTATTTAGATGTGTTTCTGTCACTGTGATTACTATTTGAGTGGTAAGAGGTAAATGTTTTGTTAATATATTTTTCTACATAGTAAACTGAACTCTAAAGGTCGGATTTTCTGAGAACTGGTTTTGATTTTCATACTGGAAAAATGTTACAATAATTCATGTTGTTTCAGAGCCTCTGCGCATGTCGTCTAATGTTGCCTTGTTTTTCACAGCTTGTTCTCTAGGCCCACCAACGTCCAGTTCTATGAAAGAATGCTCCTCTAGCATTTTCTCTCAAGTTAGCAATATGAAAACAGTTTTTCTTTTTCATGCATCATTTAAAAAAATCCCAAAACAATACATTTTTGCTAGATTTACTAATCGTGGTCATACCATGTGGTCTAATTGAGACATTTTAACACACTTGATGATAGTTCTACACAAAATGGCACAAAATGGTAACAATGGTACCAAACACATAATTGTGTCGGACGTCTCTGTATGATGTAGCATTACAAATATAATCCCTTAAGTGGAACCAGGAGGCCCAAACCTGTTCCAACAAGACAATACTCCTGTTTACGCAGCGAGATCCATGTTGATGTTTGCCAAGGTTGGAGTGGGAAAAGCTGAGTGTCCTGCACACAGCTCTGACCCTGAGCCGAGAGGCACTTGAGAACTGACTAACCTTTAGGGTGAACTGGAATGCTGTATGCACCCTAGTGCCTGATGTCCCTGATTCCTTCAGCAACACTACCTTTAAGAAGAGTTGTGTTAATTATAACAGCATAATAAAAGACTCTCTAAATCTTGAATATGATTCTCAAAAAGCATTTACATGGGGTCAATGTACAGGTTTTTACCAAAGTGAAATTTAGCCATATAGTGTATTATTATTGAGCTTGACTTTTGGCATAACTGCACACTTGTTTTTCATGGAAAATATAAGAAAGGCAAGACCAATGAATTTCTTTGCTATTCACTAAAATAAATTAAGGTTTGAGAGTAAAAAGTAAATATGAGGCAATCGATCATTTATATATAGATAGGGATACCCAGGGCTCAAAGAAAGAGTAGCCATTTAGAGCTTTTAATTGGATAATCAAGGTAACAGGGAACATCTGAGTAAAGAAATAAATAATTAAAAAATGCCAGTCACATGCTCCAATATTTGTAATCATTTAAAAATAGGGTTTAAATGCTCTAAAACGTAAATGTGATGTAAAGAAAGCTAAACTTCATCTTTTGAACTTTAAAACAATTTTTTGTTGTTCCAAGTTGCCTGCTCTCCAGTCCATATTCTCTGCTGTGTTTCATATTGTGACTTTATTGTTTACATTCTCCATTCTGTGAGAGTCCCGGCCAGGTTTTGAGAGGGGTCGCGGCTAAACTTGTGCGCACGCGCGCTGACTGCAGGGCCTGTACACACGTGACTTGTACATAAACAAAGTGAGTCACGTGGTAACGGCTAGGGGAGAAGCGCAGCAGCTCCTGGGTTTAGTTGTTGTGTTGCTGTGACGTGTTGCGTTGAGTAGCGTAGACCAACTAGTGTTTCGTTAAGGCAGCCATGAGTTCCAGCTTCAGCGTCTGTAGCTGAGAATGAAGTCGAAGACGACGTGAACCGCGCTTTCACATCACGGTAGCACGGCACTGCAGCGTGGAAGCACCGGCGCTATGGCATGTCCCCCGGAGAGCGAAGTGCGGGTGGTCGGGCCCTGTGAGTCGGCCACTGAGGGGGCGAGAGCGCAGGCCCGAGCAACAAGACGACCGGATCAGCCTCTTCAGCCGGGGGCCGTGATCGTCTCTCCGGCCACAATGATGGTGGAGTCGGTGGACGATGCGGAGGGACTGTACGTAGCTGTGGAGAGATGTCCTCTGTGTAACACTGCGAGACGCAGGCTGACCTGTGCCCGGTGTATCCGAGCTGGAGACTTTGTCCACTTCGACGGCAAAAATCCTGAAAGGTGTGTTCTGGTGTATTCCTTCACCTTTGAAACAAACAGACAGCCAAAAATAGCTGTTTTTTTTATTATTGTATCACCAGGACCCGGTTATCAGGAGCTTAGCTTTACAGTGTTATTTGCTAGCTCATGCTAACGACGAAGCGAAACAACAATGACGTTTCTGGCTGCCCCTCGGTTTATTAGGCTTTAACAATGCACTTAATACAATAATGAATTCTTATTACCTGTCTGAAATGTAAAAATGAACTTTATACTGTATTGTCAGGCTGCATTATCTTGACTCAGTTACTACCTAACCAGGTTAGCTGAGTCATAAAGTTAGCCGAGGATTTCATGTTGAAATATTTTCTTGTTTGACTGCCCACGTCTGCCTTTCGTGCATTAATTTAACTGAATGCTTAATATAAACTATAGAATAGAAATAAAAGTATAATATTAAGTCCTGGTCTTAGTTCATGCACGAATAAACAATAGGGAGACAGATTTGATTAATCCGCAAAGGAAATTGTAATGTTCATAGACGTAAATCTGATTACAAGCAAAATATTGAAGACTGTACAGGTTGGTTTTAATAAAAAGATTACAATGAGAAAGAGGGTAAAATTATAAAAAATAAAAAAAAATATGCACTGTTTATTATAGTGCAGTCAGGTGGGAATCTAAGAACTGCACATTAATGTGCATTAAGAAAGTAAAAAATTATGCATAATAATAATAATTCGACACAAAGTTTGTTTCTGTGGTTGAGCAGGCATATTTTCTATCTTTGTGTCTTAACTCTTATGATTCAGTTTTTAATCATTAATGGAGAATAAAAGCAGATCAAATTAAAACTTGTGTTTTCAGATACACAGAGAAACTGGAACGCCTTCAGAAAATAAAAAAGGAAAATGAGATTATTCAGCAAAGGTAATGTTTCTGAGTCTCCTTGAGCCCATATGTTGTTTATTATACATTACATGTTTCAGGGGTGGTGTTGATGCATGTTGGACAATTTATGGTGTGTAAGTTCTGTTTTTTGTTTGTTTGTTTTTTTATACATGCAGAGTAATTAAAACCATGGACAAGAAGGTTCAAGCAGACCAGCTTGTACGTTTCACCAGAAATGTTTTTCTTTTTTTATACATATTTACAGATAATATTTATATATGTTTTTTAAACCTCACTCAACCAGTTGTGATTTTGTTCATGGCAGAAGTGGAAGATTATGTCATGTAAGATGAAGATTGAGCAACTAAAAGAGGCAATCTGCAGTGGGAATGAAGAAGTGAAGAGTGGTGAGTGATTTATTTTCCCTTCCAAATATTCTTGGTGTTGAATATTTTATATATATATATATATATATATATATATATATATATATATATATATATATATATATATATATATATATATATATACAGTGGGTACGGAAAGTATTCAGACCCCCTTAAATTTTTCACTTTTTGTTATATTGCAGCCATTTGCTAAAATCATTTAAGTTCATTTATTTTCCTCATGAATGTACACATAGCACCCCATACTGACAGAAAAACACAGAATTGTTGACCTTTTTGCAGATTTATTAAAAAAGAAAAACTGAAATATCACATGGTCCTAAGTATTCAGACCCTTTGCTGTGACACTCGTATATTTAACTCAGGTGCTCTCCATTTCTTCTGATCATCCTTGAGATGGTTCTACACCTTCATTTGAGTCCAGAAATTTTTGATTATACTGATTGGATTCGATTAGGAAAGCCACACACCTGTTTATATAAGACCTTACAGATCACAATGCATGTCAGAGCAAATGAGAATCATTAAGGTCAAAGGAACTGCCTGAAGAGCTCAGAGACAGAATTGTGGCAAGGCACAGATCTTGCCAAGGTTCCAAAAAAATTTTTGCTGCACTTAAGGTTCCTAAGAGCACAGTGGCCTCCATAATCCTCAAATGGAAGACGTTTGGGACGATCAGAACCATTCCTAGAGGCCAAACTGAGCTATCGGGGGAGAAGAGCCTTGGTGAGAGAGGTAAAGAAGAACCCAAAGATCACTGTGGCTGAGCTCCAGAGATGCAGTCGGGAGATGGGAGAAAGTTGTAGAAAGTCAACCATCACTGCAGCCCTCCACTAGTCGGGGCTTTATGGCAGAGTGGCCTGACGGAAGCCTCTCCTCAGTGTAAGACACATGAAAGCCCGCATGGAGTTCTCCAAGATGGTGAGAAATAAGATTCTCTGGTCTGATGAGACCAAGATAGAACTTTTTGGCCTTAATTCTAAGCGGTATGTGTGGAGAAAACCAGGCACTTCTCATCACCTGTCCAGTACAGTCTCAACAATGAAGCATGGTGGTGGCAGCATCATGCTGTAGGGGTGTTTTTCAGCTGCAGGGACAGGACGACTGGTTGCAATCAAGGGAAAGATGAATGCGGCCAAGCACAGGGATATCCTGGACGAAAACCTTCTCCAGAGTGCTTTGGACCTCAGACTGGGCTGAAGGTTTACCTTCCAACAAGACAATGACCCTAAGCACACAGCTAAAATAACGATGGAGTGGCTTCACAACAACTCTGTGACTGTTCTTAAATGGCCCAGCCAGAGCCCTGACTTAAACCCAATTGAGCATCTCTGGAGAGACCTAAAAATAGCTGTCCACCAACGTTTATCGTCCAACCTGACAGAACTGGAGAGGACCTGCAAGGAGGAATGGCAGAGGATCCCCAAATTCAGGTGTGAAAGACTTGTTGCATCTTTCCCAAAAAGACTCCTGGCTGTATTAGATCAAAAGGGGGCTTCTACTAAATACTGAGCAAAGGGTCTGAATACTTAGGACCATGTGATATTTTAGTTTTTCTTTTTTAATTAATCTGCAACAGTGTCAACAATTCTGTGTTTTTCTGTCAATATAGGGTGCTATGTGTACATTAATGAGGAAAATAAATGAACTTAAATGATTTTAGCAAATGGCTGCAAAATAAAAAAGATTGAAAAATTTAAGGGGGTCTGAATACTTTCCGTACCCACTGTGTGTGTATATATATATATATATATCGCCAATCAGAACCATAAATTCCACCCAGCTTAGAAGTCTTGTGTTGATCAGGGTGTTGTTGTTTTTTTTTTTTTTTTTTTGGCAGGCACCACAATGACTTATTTTTTCCCCCCTGTCTCTCTTTCTTAAGGTAAAGATGTGTTACTTCGCTCTCAGGAAGAAGGTCAAAGACTGCAGCGTCGTGCGAGTCGCCACCAAGAGAAGAGGGATAAGATCGAGCGTCATAACCGTCGCCTGAGTGAACTGTTAGAGAAAAGAAATAAAGAGCTGCAGAGCAGACTGGAGGCTCTGGCTGAGGTACGACGGGGTCACATCTGGGAACTCACCACCTACATCTTCCCCACACAGGAGGAGAAGCAGGGCAGCAGGTTTGAGTAATGAACTTTATTCTAATTCTTTGTCTGTGTTTTTTTATTTTTTTATTTTGACCGACTATAAAAGCTCCACTGCTGGCACAAAATTAGCTTAGGCGTTTACCTTGCAGTAGAGGAATGCGATACTTCTCCACCCAAAAAAGTTGTGCCTGAAGTGGATCGTTATGTTTTCAGTGTCCTGGCAGTAGCAAGCATCGACTTTATGCTTAGGAGACTTTTTAACTGGAGTTTCTGCTTTCCAGAGACCCGGCAGAAACTGCTGTAGCGGAGTACGACTTTGCTCTCACGTCCAGCACTGTAAGCGAGTTAGCTGAGGCCCGACGAACAACCTACATGTCTGGTCGTTGGATCTGGGACGATCAGAATGGAGAAACAAGCATCAGCATCACAGGGCCCCATGTCACACTACCCAGTAATGGAGACTGCTCAGCCTACTATAACTGGGTTGAAGAGAAAAGCACTAATCCTGGCCCAGGTATATTTTCTACTTACTGCTCTCATTACAATTCCAGAACCAGCTCTTGCTGCTGTAACTCAGATTGTTTAGCCATGTTTGTTTGCAATGGTTAGCAGATGATAATTGTGTTTTGATGCACAAAATAATCTTACATTTATCCAGTGTCTTCTAGTTGAGGCTCAACGTTTATATAATGTCCATAATTTATAAATGTATATTTGTGATGTTATTGGCTGAAATTTCTTTTTGTATATAATATATAGAGCTAGACCACATCACTCCGGCACACACGATTAGCGCAGCCCTCTGCTATGCTACTCAACTTGTTAACATTCTTTCCCATATTTTGGATGTCAATCTGCCCAAGAAGTTGTGTAACAGGTAACATCATTTCCAGAGTTCAGCTTGATCACTAAAATTTTGAATGCTTGTTATACAGATTGTTGTCTTTTTTTTATGAGAAGTAATTTTCTTATGCCTAAAGATCACTTCCAGAAAGTTGCTGATGAATTTCCTGGTCTCTTTTTACAGTGAATTCTGTGGTGATAATTTGAGTCGCTACAGATTTACTCGTGCTGTTAACAAACTCAACACCAACATCTTGCATCTCTGCTTTTCCCAGGTGAAGCATGCACAATTATACTCTGAAAACGCTAACAATTGCTTTGACATTCTTATGATACCTGTTTTCTGTATCAATCTGTCCTCACAGCATGTAGACAGCGAGCTACTCCATCCACACCACACACTGAGGAATATCATGTTTCTGGTCTCGCCTGAGAACAAGAACCTTGGCAGGTAAGAATGAATATTTTGACTAGGGGAAAAGTCTTAATGCAGTCACAACGCCACAGTTATACCACCACAAACTCTGAACACACGCTACCATGTGTGATTGATGTGCTGATCCATCACCCAATTATCATCTGCCCACTGGTGGTCCAGTGTCGGTTCATTTATGTTGTTTGTTTGTGTACGACTGGACTCATCATACGATGTACCAGATCTGAGTTTTCTGTGGTCCTAAACCATTGACCAACACATTATACAGACACATGAACATGATTTAAAACATTCTAAAAGGGTCAAGTACTGTATATTTCAATTCCAGGGCAAACTTTTGCTACATCAAGCACTGGGGAAAATGGTAGTGAAATACTGATGTCTTTTTCAGCACCTTCAGTTCAAGCCATCTCAGGTTTATTGTGAGCCTTGATAAGCAGTGTTTAGTTTTAAAATGAAATGTAAAATTAATACTTGTTTATACCTTCTGCATGCAGAACGTTAGTGTTTTTATTATTACAAATTTAAATGTCATGAATGGATCCCTGAATGTCTAAACCTTTTTGAAATGCCTTTGCCATTAGCATTACTAATCTGTGTATGATGCACAATGTGTTTCATGCCCTTTGCACAGGACTGGACCTTTTGAAGTAAGTGCAGACTTGGAGGACTCTATGGAATTTCTGGAGCCTGAGTTATCGTGTGCTGCAGAGGAGAGTGGAGATGAAGCAGTAACAGATGATGAGACAGATTTGGGCACAGACTGGGAAACTGTCCCTAGCCCCCGATTTTGTGACATCCCTTCTCAGCCTATGGAGCTGTCTCAGAGCACAGCCATGCAGGTCTCACAGCCAGCAGGAAACGCAGGAGGCATGATCTCCTCTGCTGCTGCCTCAGTCACCTCTTGGTTTCGTGCCTACACCGGCCAGCGCTGAGGCCAGGCTCGAATGTTTAGACTGCTGTAGCTATGCAAACAAACTATTTGTCTCTCAATCTTTTCTCAAATCTTATTAGCAAAAGTGGTTTTGTGACCGTCACTTGATTGCATGTCAAGAAGGAGTCTGTGAAAGGGAGGAAAATAATGGCATTTGTAATGTTTAAAAAAAGTAGAAATAGAATCTGGTGAAATGTTTTGTTCTAAAGAAAACGCCTGACCTTTTGTAGCTCATGCACACTGTAGGATGCCCACCCTATCCATTCAGCAACGTTTCCTTTTAACTTGGATATATTAGGGTGAAATAACAATAATCCTTTAGGAAGAAGGTTCTTTATGAATTAATAGCATGATGCACTGTTTCACTTTAATGGGCTTGAAGGAAACATTTTGTTTATTGACGATTACACCAATCCAGAATACCGTTTTAAAACAATCAGACTCAGTACTGGTGTTCTACAGAGTAAATGCTGCTTCAGGTTGCTCAAAGTGCACCTTTTCACCAGCTATTTAAAACCCCTGTTTCTATCTTGGAAATGTGTTGTGTTTCAGTTTATGAATAAACAACTGATTTGTACTTAATTTTTTTGATTGTCTTCAGGTCAAACACTAGCATTATATACATTACATCAATACTACTATGTGCTCTTCCTTATCACCCTGAGTGGTGATCCGTTTATAGGAGAGAAACATTTGGCTCCTGATTTCTTGCTGAGGGGTAAAAATAAAAAACAAAAGTGTAACATTATATTGGTTTTGATGAAACCCAGCATTGCTGTGAAGTTATTTGCCAAGTGTCTAAATAGGAATTGAGTTCTCCAGACCCAGAAATATAGGAAACAAGTGTGATTATTTTCATGCATTTTATTGCCCATTGAATTTATGTATTCATCCACTCAATTTACTGTGCACTTCAAGGCAACCATTTATGTATCTACAGTCAGGGTGGGGGAGGACGGGGAAGTGAAAAGGTCAACCATACTAGAATACATTTGGCTACTGACAATATATTTCTCTGCCCAAACATTCACGTATTTACATATAACTTCTATACAGGTCAAAAGCAAGACTAGTTAAAGCTTAAGTTATGGACAGATCAGTGAGCAGAAAATATTTTCACATTGCAACTCATCTCTAAACACTTCTGATCAGTTCTTCTTTATAGCAACTAAGCCACTCAAAGTATAGCTGTGACCAAATCTACTGATATTTCAGTCTTGCACACAAAATCTTGCCACAGTGTCCTATAGTTGAAACCTTGCGACTTCTAATTTTATTCTACACTTACACAATATTTACATTACATATTTGCGAATGATATTTGTTTTAAGGGTATGACAGCAAACAAATGCAGCTTACAAATCTTCCAGGAATACACTTTATTGAAGTAAAATGCCTTATAAGGCAGAAACAGCACAAGTATTATAATAATAATGCTTTTTAAAACTCTGAAACGCACGGTTTGGAGCCCATTCTCTTTATACTGCAATGAACATGGTTTTTTTCCCCTTTTTTTAAAATCAGAACGCCATCCAGATGGTTATGGGAAAAATGATGCTGTTGACCAGCCTCCCTCTGTTCAAAAGGTTTCCCTGTGAGAAACACTGCATCATACCAGGGAGGGGGCATCTTAAGTTAAAGACACTGATTTTTCTTGATTTACAGTGTTTACTTAAACTGTAAAGTGGCAATGTGGAATACAGAGAACCATGAAAAGGTGTTCCACCCAAAGTTAGAGAAACTGTTCACCGTATTATATAAGTCTCTGCTATGTACAGTGTAAACAACTGGTATGACTTCTCAGTCTAGCCAGAAACAATGCTAATTCGACCCCAGGACATTTATAGCTATTTTAATTATATAATGGGCAAAGGAGCAGATAATCTATATAAATCTCTATAAGCAAATCAAATAAATTTCACTGTAATGAAATGCATGCTAAAATAATGACAGGTTTTTTGTATCTATATTAAAGGACAATGAGAAGGAAATGTTTTTGAAGGAAATGTTAGTGCGACACAAATTAATGCATATTAAGAGTAAAAACTGAAAGTACCCTGGACAATTTACAAGAATTAAGCAATTAAAGGTTAAAGTGCAGATTAACTTTAAGCACCTGAGTAGGCTCTAGAGACATGGTGGTGGTTGGTAGTCAGCGGGGGGCAAAATACAGCAATTAATTTTGGTTAGTTTCAGCAGTGTGGATGCAAGCTGATTCAACGTTTTAAAAAAGAAAAAAAAAAGAAAAAAGAAAAAAAAAATGCTCCTATGGTGGTAGAGGCACAAGAACCAGTATTTACCTACAACAGTTACAGCCACATTGATGCATCTCTTGGCCCAAAACAAGGAAGGGGGGAAAAAAAAAAAACGAAAACAATGCTCACAGAACATTGCACTCTAGCACATTACACATCATTTTCACTGTCCCTGCTTTTTTTATAAATTGGCATATTGATACTATGAAAGGCAGGGACCCACCGGTTGTCATGGAGTCCCACATTGCAACCAGGTGTGTCTTTATGGGCCCCCCTGCAGCACATCCAGTAGCCAGGCCCATAGGGCAATGCCTGGCAGTAGGGCTTATGGTGCCAGCGACAAAGTGACACGTCTCCCCGCCCATAGCGCTTTTTACACTGCTTGCAGGGATCGTCTTTATAGCGTGGATCACTGACCCAACGGGAGTCAGCTGGGCGTACACCATAACTCTCAATTATAAACTTGAAGAAATGACAGGTGCACTTGAGGGCAGCTAGGCTTTCAGTAGGCAGTAAACCAAATATTTTGACAATGATGTGGTGGGGCATAAATGCCATATACTGTTGGGGCTCGAGGAGGAGTTGAATCTTAAAGCGGGTCTCCAAGAAATCATGAGACACTAGGCGACGCAAAGGCACAGGATCACGATTATTTACATTACACTCTTCTTCCGTTTCCTCCGAATTATGATCATCCTCCCATTTATTTGCCAATTTATCATCTCTGATAGAAACATCAGTAGGAGAAACTTCCAGTGCCTGTTTTTGCGGTGGTTCCCCCGTTTGTTCCTTCTTTGGTTCATTAGAGGAGTCCTTTGTATTTTGTGATATGGAGATATTGTTAGAAATAAAATAACATCTCTGCTCCTGAGGAGCCTGCGGAGGAGTATGAGCAAAGAACAGCATGCCTGGAAGAGGCTCCACAGTACACTCATGGGGTTCAGAGCTGGACTGATTGGCCAGAATGCACAGACTATTTATTGTGTCTACTTTAACACACGTCTCCTGTTCGACCACCTTCTGACCTCCGAGTGCAAATTGCACCGAGTGCACAGGAACACAGGCTTCTGCTGGGGATCTAGGTTTATCTACATCACTAGTAACTTGCTCTGGGTGAGAGTCATTTCTATTGTCCTGTTGGAGGCCAAATAGTGCTGCAGAGTATGGTTCAGACCCAGCCAGCAAAACACGTCCCACCCTCCTCCGTAGACTGTTGTTGCGCGAGAGGTCGCCTCCCTCTCTTGCACTTTGTCTGCTGAGGCACTGAGATTCCAACTTGGCAACCATATCCAGCACACGCACAGATTCCTCTTCCTCCTGGACTTCTGACAGCTGTGGACCTTTAGCTAGCTGTTCAGCTGGTGGAAGCAGGGATAGGGCTTTGGACAGAGTAATTGTGCTGGAGCTTCGCAATGATGGACGTTTTGGGGCTACATGTTGATCACTAGCCCTCTGTTCCAAGTATGCCACCATTTCAACTACAGAGATGGTTTTTCCACCCTCTTCTTCATCCGTCTTTACAATCTCTCCAGAAGGATTTGAGTTTTTGGTGGAGGTTAAGAGAGCTGTGCAGAATTCAGGCTTTTGTGCAGTAGGAGTTATGCATGTTGACTTCGCTAGATTTCCAGACCGCTTTCGTCGCTTTGCTAAAGACCAGTCCCCATCCCAGCAACCTTTGCTTTTCATTGATACTGTCCGCAATTCTGTTGAAATCTCCTCTTTTTCAAAAGCTTCGTCATTGCTACTTGCTGCAACATGACTACATTTCTGGGCAGTAAATATTGCAATTTTTTCTTTGGTGTTCCCAGGCTTAATAACAGCCCAAATGTCTAACGATCCCTCTCCATCCTCTTCTTGATATATTCCTACCGAGCCTTCATTCTCCATGCCAGCTGAGGAGGAGAGTAGCATTAATGAATTGGTGAATGCAGAAACAGAGGAGGAGGAGGTCCTGCTCTTGTGGCACCATGATTGAGAGAATCTCCCACTTGCTCTTGAGGGGGGGGTACTGCCATTGGTGGTATAACGGAGAGTATTGGTGGAGATGACACTGAGGGGGCACCGGTTGACTGTACCGTTGCCAGGAGAGACCATAAGACTGCATGCTTGGCGAACACCCCACTCAGATCGGAGTACACCCCGTTGACCCACAAGATTTCCTGTGTCATCCTGTCCCCTGTCCTGGTTAACTTCTTTATTCTGTGGCTTAGGGTATGATTTGAGGTGCATGTCTGAAACCCTAAAAACAGAGAGAAAGAAATTATGGTTTCCAACAATTGTCACAAGTAATAAAAAGAGTAATACTTGAGCAGTACTTTACACATGCGAACTATTTTCGTAGTAAAAAAAAAATTAATAAAAAATAAAATATTTTAAAATATATATTTTAGAGTAGTCAATGTGCAGCTTGTATAGCAGTATAGATTAACTGTCCTCAACATGCAGCAATTATTGTTAAAATAGTTGGCAACAAACATGAGTTCACCCTAAGTGATAACAGCTGTACGTTGTGTAACCATGCAAAAGCCACATGACCTATTTATTATGTTCATGTTTTTGTCTGCTTGACAGAACCATAAAAATCGGTGTATTTTGTATTAGAGCAGTTTAAATTTAGTACCTCGAGTACAATTTTCTCATTCTGACCACTGGATATTCAACATGGCACCTCATGGCAAAGACTCTCTGAGGAGTTGAGAATCATCGTCCCAGAAGGAAGACTCTTTTGAAGCTGGCTCACAAGAAAGCCAGCAAACAGTTTGCCGAAGAACCTGTCCAAGAGCATGAATTATGAACTGTGGTCTGATGAGACTAAGAAACTTTTTTGGCTCAAATGGTGTCCAGCATGTGTGGAGACACCCAGGTGAGGAGTACCAAGAAAATTATGTCTTGCCTACAGTCAAGCATGGTGGTGGTAGCATCATGGTCTGGGGTTGCATGAGTGCTGCTGATACTGGGGAGCTGTGGTTCATTGAGGGAAACCTTGATTCCAACATGTACATTCTGAAGCTAAACATAATGCCCTCCCTTTAGAAACTAGGCCGAACGGCAGTTTTCCAACATAATAACGACCGCAAACACACCGCCAAGATGTCCTTGCTACATTGCTGAGAAAGCTGATGGTGAAGGTGATTGAGTAGCCAAAGATGTATCCAGACCCAAAACTTATTGAGCACCTGAGGGGCATCCTTAAGCGGAAGGTGGAGAAGCACCAAGTGTCTAAAATCCAGCAGCTCGTGATGTCATTATGGAGGTGTGGAAGAGGATCCCAGCAACAATCTGTGCAGCTCTGGTGAATTCCATGCCCAGAAGGATTAAGGCAGTGTTAGATAACAATGGAGCTCAGACAAGAACACAGTTTTGACATGTTAACCTCACATTTGTTGCCAGCTATTTTGACAATAATGGCTGTATGCAGAGTTATTTTTAGAGGACAGTAAATCTGTACTGCTATACAAGCTGCACATTGACTACTGTATAATATATTCAAGTTTCATTTCTATTGTATTGTTCCTTGAGAACATATAAAAAATTAAAAAAAAGGTTGCTAAAATGTGAGTGTACTCAGTTATATTTATTCATATATACAGTATCTCTTGACTGATTAAGAGATCCTCCGGCAGAGCACAGGACCAGATAATTCTGTTTGTGTCAGTGTCAATGCAACAAACACTATTTGTTCTCTTTGGCACTTGGACTAATACTAGGACCAGAACCACTCAGAGACAGACACAGCTGGGGTATTACACAAGCAGTCAAATGACCAACACCCAGCTGCTCCAAAAAGCCTGAGAGAACAACCATGAGCAGCTGAGTGGGATGCCTCTCAGACAAGTGCTTATAAGGCATTCCCCCTCAGTGTGGACACACTAATGGGAATGATAAGTATGGCACGGGTTTTCCTAATCTGGAGTGACATTTGAAGTGGGTAGATAGTTGTCACTAATCATCAGTGTCACAATTAGTTTGTTAAAATATTAAGCAAATAATAAGTAACCTCATCTCATGTAACAAGTTCATAGCGGCATATCCCTTCATGCACAAATATTCTAATACTGCTAGTTCTATGAGAAAGCATTTCATTTTCTAAATTTTTAACACATAACCCCACCTCTAAACACAAATCTCAAAATAAATCGGTGAAAAAAATTCAGGGGCCATTATCTATCATTGATGTCAAGGTACAGCTCTATTGACTACTACCTCCCATATGCACATGAGCACTTGTTAGGTGGGACTTGTATTATACTGGAAAGTAGTCTGCTCATATCTAGCCTCCAAGACAGATTTTTTATCCATTACACAATCTGGCAAAAACATAGAATTGGCCCTGGGCTTTGCCTGCCCACAGAACTCAGACTTTCCTTTACAACCCTGTGCCAAAACACATGTAAGCTGATAATTATTATTTTTTTTTTTTTTTAACTGAAAAATCGAAAAAGAAATAGAAGCGCATTTCAGGATAAGAAAACAGACCAGTGTTTTATTATTTTTTTTAAATATAAAGCAAAACCAAAGAATGAGTCATGTTAAATGATTAGGTGAGCTCATGTTGAATTCAGCAATGTGTCTTGTAAAGGTCCATGACTTCCCCTTCATGGGGCCTACCAAGGAAACTGTCCAACCCAGGAAAAAACAAGGATGAAGTCACAATTGTGGAGCCTGTTTTATGCCAATTAAACTGTAACAGCATTTCACACAGGCAAATGCAGAGCATCTGGGTTTTCAAGAATCTGTACACATTTATTTGGTCTTTTGCTTATGCAATGCATTTGAAATTGATAAATGTGTGTTGGAAAATTTAGGTTGCTGAGTGATAGTGATGCATTTCGAACAATTTCCGCTTACGCTACTTCACAAGATCTAAATTCAGTTTACAGATTTTTACGATTCTGTTAAATCAGATTTCTAAAACCTTACCTCCAGAATTTCTGTGGATGGGAGGATTGTTTCCTTGGATCCCTGTAAGGGATGGGACTATAGTAACTGATAGTTTCACATCTCTGAGGCATTAGGCTCCTCCCTTCAGTGTAGAGTGGTGTTTCTTTTCCAGTCTCAGCCCTTCAGCCACACTGCAAGAGTAAACATGCAAAAGATTTATTTTTTTTTTTAAAAAAGGGGGAAATAGAAATGGAGAATTTTTCTGCACAAATGTTCACCAACAACAATGTACAGATGCGTCAAATGTATACACTGCATTGTCAGCCATAGTCCATTGAGGCAACCACAAGGCAAGCCCAAGAGTCATTAGATGGCACACTAAAGGAAGTAAACTTCCAATTTAGTAAACTTCCAATTTTTTTAACGAATATTTAATACTGAATAATCTAGCACACTGCAAAACCCTCAGTTAATATTGAGCGAATACTTTAGGTAGGATAACTGAATCAGTGAACCAAAGAAAAAAGAAAAGTAATTTCACAAAAACTATTCTGGTCTCAACATTTAAGGTCACTGAGATAATTCTGAAAACTAGGCCATAATGTTCTAGCTGCACAGTTTCTAGGTTTCATGTCCACAGTAAATCACAAATTCAGACATTTTATACAAGAATGTGTTGCAATTTGATACTATACAATTTCATATGTTCAATATTGCATTTAAATAAGCAAGCACTGGTGTATACTAATCTGATTGCAGTTTTCTTACAGGCTAATACAATTTTTATGTGCTAATCTAAGGCAAAAAGCAGTTATACTCCCTCAACTGCAAAAAAGATCAAATATGCCTAAGAAGCATTTGAACCTAAACTTAGATTACACATGCAAGACAGTTTTTACTGAGCATTTTCCATCAAACTTTGTAGAATTTCTTATGCAACCTATTTTTAAGAATAAACCTGATCAAATCAGTGTTCAAAACTGAGAAAGTTGTTAACCATACAAAAATAACTAAACAAATAAAAACATAGAATGAGCTGCTCATCTACCTGCTGTTTACATTGTTGCTCTAAGTGGTTACTCCACAGCCAACCACACCATTTGAATTAGATGCTGTTTTGAAAGCCTGCTCACTGACGTCACGTCTGCACAGCTCAAACATCCTTCCCCACCCATGTGATGTCAATGGCTTGGTGTACAGCTTTGCCAGGACCATAGAGGCAACAGTGCAAATGAGAGGCACTTTCAGACTCAGGGTGGCTAGATGATCTTAAAATTAATCTACTTTGTAAATACTAACCAATTTTGTATACATTTGATATTATAGGTTCTACTACAAATTGCTATTCAATATCTATTTGAAACATTCAAATTAGTTTAGTCTGGGTGTGGGCAGCAAAGTGAACACTGTAAGGCCTGGCTTATACCTCAGGGTTCAAATATTTGTAAATCGGAGAAACATCATACGTATACAAAAAAAAATGAAATCTTGAGGGCAGAAAATGAACTAAATCTTGTTTCACTGCAAACTGAATGGATAAGTGTCTGATCAATGCTCTTCTGTGCTCTGAATTGTGGATATAAATTATATATCATATATACATATATTATAAAATGCACAATGTATACTGTCTAGACAGAGTGAAGAATTATCCTCAGAAAGAATTACAGATACACTGCCTTGCCACAACAATGCTGTGCATTAACCAGCCTGCAAGTTTGTGGTTTACACAGCACAATAAGTCATAAATCCCTTCCATGCACTAAGGAATCACTGCACAAAAGCATGCAAATGTATAAAAATATGAAACACAACTAGCTGAATGGCTGGTGCCATGATGAACAGCTCTGCTTAAAGATGAAATAAGTAGATCTAATGAAGATCCAATGTCTATTCAAAATTCTCACGTCTATATAAGGCTATAATAATCAATATGTTTAGAACATCATGACAAGAGACACAGAGGCCAGATCATACAATCACCAACAATGCACTGCACAAAGACGCACGCAGACGTGCACACACAGGCCTCTATGTAATGAAAATACATACCACACAGAACTGTGAGAAAAATGATGTGCTGGGAAACTACTTCTAGAAGTCACATTCCTTTATAAGCTTTTTAAAAGCACACTTCAAGTACCTGAACTATCTGGATAATAAGGGCATTTATTCAACGGTGAAGACAACTAGATTATTCAATGCAGTTTCCAAAACAGTTCAGCTGCTACAAACTGATCCCAGCAAGTGTAAAGATCTGTATTTAAAAAAAAAAAAAAAAAAAAAATCACACAAACAAGAAAATTCTTTTGTGCATAATCAGTAATAAATATATTAAATGAAGCATTGAACAACAGTTCCAGTTTCCCTGTACATACTAAGCTGCTATGCCTACGGATATTTTTTTTACCACTACTGTTGTCAAGAGTTCTGCAACTAAAACTGAAAATTCTTCTTCCCCACACTGTGGTCTTGCCATTTCAACACACTTGGCAAACACTGTGGACCTGTTATCGACATTTATCCATTCTCTTTCATGACATACAAACGCTTTTTAAAATGTAGTACACTTTTAGGGCTATTGTGCAACAACTTTTGTAAAACATAATACCTATGTAGTCATGTCTCTCAAACAAACTCAAAAGGTTGTTTTTTCATTTGCAAATGCAAAATACTTTTTGGCACGGTATTCTAATGTGAGCAACTTCGTCATGATGCAAAAGGTTAGGTCAGAAGTTCAGTCTCTTTGCTGACACTTCCCAAACCACCCCCCCAACATGTAAGAACTTAAAACTTATTAATGCAAACTCTTAAATGTCACCCACTGTGTGCTAATTGTGTTAAGGGAGACATTTTAGCTTCATTATAACATGATCAACAACAACAAATAATTTTCATTACTGTTGAGCCAGGGTATATTTCAAGTGAACATGTGAATTCTTGTTTCGTCTTGTTGCCTGCCTTCCCAGTATTAGAGCAATAAATCAATCATAGTTCTGATAAAAGTGAGCAACTCTGCTGTTCTTTGAGCCACAAGGAGCCGTTTCGAAATGAAATCACAAAACTCTAATGATAGTAGGTTTTTCAGCAGTTCAGGCTCTGAATTTCACATCTCCTTAGAGTACTTCGCACTGGCATTGCAAGAGTGTCTAAAAGAATGAGAGCCAAAAAGGGGTTGTTGACACGACAAAAATCATACAATGGCAAAATAATTCCAGATTACACAATATGAACTACACACTTTTAAATAGCTTCAATTGTATTTTTACTTAATGTCTATAAAAATAATTGATTCACAATGAAAAGAAGGAAGTTCACACTACTCTAAAGCTTTAATACAAATATAACATCTAAATCAGGGGCTCAGAATAAATAAATTAATTAATATTGACAATAGCTATCAGATCTTTGAATACACAATAGCAATCGTTACATAAGCAAATATCATTATAAATTCAACATAAACATACCTACATCTCAATGCTTTTTGCAGGCACTGTGCATGAAACAAGAAAACATTAACATGGGTTAGTTTGTTGTTTTGACCAAAGTTTTGATCATCAGTGAATGGTTTCATCACGGTGTAGTCCCTAACCAGATTCCTCTCTGTAAAAGGGCTGTTTTGTGTGTGCACATATAAACACTGCTGCACTGTACTACATATTTAGACAGTACAGTTAATATTGGATAAATGTCTAAACCAATACAAAATTCATGAATATTTTAAGAAAATGCATCCAGCCTACACTGGTATGGCAGTTTCTATAGAGACTAGTGTTTCTAGCATGTCTGTAAATGGAAAGATCAGTCTTACTGGAATGCTTTGCAATGTAACAGCTCTGAACACACCCATGGACAAAGAGCACGAGGATGTGAGCTCAATTGTCTGCTCAAAAAATATACACACTGGTGCAAGTAACGACGGCATTTTGAATGAATTTAGAAGGCATTATGTATCTGCTCAGACTCTATATTTCACAATTTGCTTAATGAAAGGTCTTAATTTATGTAAAGATGTCATATATGAACACATTCTAATAAAATAATACTACCTGCCACTAACTACTTACATCTTTTCAAAAAAGAAGACAGTGGTCTTATTAAAAGGAAACAAGCACATCATACAAATCAGCCAACAGAGAACTTCTCTGATCTACAAGACAAAAGCTTGTCACAACCTGCTGTATGAAACTTGCCTCACCCAGAATAAGGTCTTTAAAGCAGCTCTCGCAGGTTTGTCAAGCAATTTTAGACCCACCTACTTGCACACAGACCTCTGCTACATGACTCCAGGCAAAGCAGGCAGACAGGTTTTCTCTAGTTAAACAACCACACCAATCATTAGATGATCCCTTATAAGAGCTGGAGTGCCTAGGACACTAAAACAGGCCTTATACTGCTTTAGGCTATAGACTTTCATTTTTTGCACACAAGATTACTTCTGCAATCAGAGTCCAACAACTTTCAGTTCAACCTAACTGCTATTTAGAGCACAAAAAAGGTCAAACATGCATAATTTGGATCTGGTTATAATGCTTAACAACCTGTGACTACACAAATGAAAAACCTGTTGTTGAAATGGACAGGTTGCACATTTTAGTAACTCGCTCTTGCCTTAGTAACTTATTTTGTATTATTGCCATTGTGCCATGTTCAGGCACTGTTCATACAGACTAGAATCAGACATTAACCCCAAGTGGTTTGCATATAACCTAAATAAATCAAACAGATGACTTCAGTGCAAGAAGAGAGATTTCAGAGCCTGTTAAATGCTACTGCATTCACTCACCCTGCCAAGTGATAGGGAGACAAAGCATACAGCAAAAGCATATAATTTTTAGACACCAAGTTGTGAGTTTAAAACTGACTAGGCAGAGACAAAACCCACTCTTCTCTCTAGTGGTCTACAATTAAAGCAACCAAAAGGTTCCAAAATGCTCGTCCCACTTCCCTGATTACCCCCCAAAAAAAGGTCCTCTTGTAGAGTCTACTGTTGTTAAATGCAGACCTGTTAATCACAAACCAGACTTGAGTTCAAAGTTTGGCTGGAAGCCTGAATTGAAGACTGTGAGTAACAGTGTCCTATATTTTAGGTGACATCTTGAGTTAAAGCAGATGAACTGAGTGGCATGTGGCGGTCATACCAAGGATATACAATAAATAGGTATAAGACTGAAGCTCTATAGTACTATATTATACGGACACTGTAATGGTTATTAGATGGTAACTCCAAACATTGAAGCAAAAAAAGAAAAAAGAAAAACAACAACCCATTAAAAACTGTAGAGTTTTTGGGGGGGCAGGTGTCACAAAAACAAGGGGGAAAAAAAAAGGGGGGGGGGCATTGTTATAGTTATATTATAGATGGTTAACATAGAGCGATTATTACAACCGAAACTTCTTTTCCCTAGCGTGTTTATACGTGAGCCAGCTATCTTTTTAGGTACAGTTGGTCTAAAAATGTGTCTAAATAATAAGCGCATTGAGTCTAATAAAATTTATAAATATACCATTTGACAGAAGCTCGTTAGGGCACCATGGCTCTAGTACTCTCTTGGTAGTTTCGTTAACTCACAAGATGCGTCATTAGCTAAAATATGAAAATGATGCCAACAGTTGTAGAAGGTTCACGAGTTTATCAGCTTATGAAAAGCCAACAAGTTATAGATTTGTAAAAAATATTTTAATAGCTTATGAACCTCCTCCACAACTACATGGCTGTCCAAATAGCTCCTGGAAGCAGTCCCCTAGGTGTCTAGTCCAGTCTAGCATGCTAATTATACACAGAGGAAGCAGTGGAGCGTTAGCCTAGCTTAGCTATCTGACAAACCACAACTTGGCCAGCTAGCTGGTTTCACTCGAGAGCTCAAGAAGCCTCGAACACTCAGCAACAGCCAGGAAATCAGCGACAGTTACACAGAACACTGTCACAGGTCTACCTTTTACTTTTTAAAAGGTCTTGAAAAATACAACGAATGTTTTGGAAAGAAGAGGTACAAGCGAGTCAAGCTGACCTGAGCAAAATATATAAGAAGCCGGAAATAAGACGCTGACTTGTTGGGAAATCTCCACACCGCCTTTATCTTCACCATCCAGGCGCATTCATGGACTTGTTCTAGCCACTTTTAAAGCGTTAAATGTAATGTTAATTCCGACGCCTCCGCGTCCCGACATCAGAGCAGCACAGAGGTAGCCGAGCTGCACAGCCTCATATAGTTGCGCACCGACGTGACGTACACGCTCTCGGGCACGCGCACGTACAAACCCGCGGAGGAGAGCACAGGGGCCACATTCCCACACTGCACCAGGGGAAAAGTTCACACCTAATACTATTTACTTAATAGTATTTATTAATACTATTTACTTAATAGTATTTACTTTAAATTACAACAAATAAAACTTATTTGAGTTTTTCAATGTTTTATATATTTATATATTTAAGGCCCTGGCTAAGGCACTGCTAAACTAACATCGTTGGGCCCTTGAGCAAGGCCCTTAACCGTCTCTGCTCCTGGTGTCAAGGGACAATATAATAGAAATGAAACTTGGTTGGATGCATTTTGGATTAGTCAATGTGCAGCTTGTATATCAGTACAGATTTACTGTCCTCTAAAAACAACTCAACATACAGACATTATTGTCAAAATAACTGGCAATATAAATTAGTACACCCTAATTGAACTTGTCAAAACTGTTTCCAAACTGTCAATATCTTGTGTGACCTCCATTGTTATCCAGCACTGCCTCAATCCTCTTGGTCATGGAATTCACCAGAGCTGCACAGAATGTTGCTGGGAAACTCTTCCAATCCTCTATAATGACATTACAGCTGCTGGATGTTAGACAAATGGTGCTTCTCCACCTTCCGCTTAAGGATGCCCCATAGGTGCTCAATAAGGTTCAGGTCTGGAGACATTCTTGTTCACACCATCACCTTGCTGAAGGTGAAGGTAAAGGAGTGGCCAAGTATATCTCCTGACCTGAACCCTATTGAGCACCTGTGAGGCAGCTGTCGTCTTGGCTTTGTGTTTGAAGTTGTTATTATGGTGGATATCTGCTGTTTGACCCAGTTTCTGAAAGAAGGGCCTCATGATCTGCTTCAGAATGTCACAGTACATGTTGGAATCTATGTTTCCATCAATTAACTGCAGCTTCCCAGTACCAGCAGCACTCATGCAGCCCCAGACCATGATGCTACCACCACCATGCTTGACTGTAGGGAGGACACAATTTTCTTGGTACTCCTCACAAGGGCGTTGCCACACATGCTGGACACCATCTCAGCCAAACAAGTTTGTCTTTGTCTCATCAGACCACAGGACATAGTTCCAGGAATACATGCTCTTGGACAGGTTGTCTTCAGCAAACTGTTTGCGGGCTTTCTTGTGAGTCAGCTTCAGAATAAACTTCCTTCTGCGATGACGGCCATGCAAACTGTCTTATTGCAGTGTGCGGCGTACGGTCTGAGCAATGACAAGCGGACCTTCCACTTCTGCAACGTCTAAAGCAATGCTGGCAGCACTCATGCGTCTTTTTTGGAAGTCAGCTTCTGCACCTTACACATAGCCCTTCTTTGATTGTCTCTTGCGAGGCCTGTTTCAAATGGAACCCATCTTGGAAAACCTCTGTATGACCCTGTCCACTGTACTGTAACTCAGTTTCAGGCTTTTACCGATCTTCTTATAGCCTAGGCCATCTTTGTAAAGAGCAACAATTCTAATTCTCAAATCCTCAGAGAGTCTTTATATTGAGGTCCCATATTGAACATCCAGTGGTCAGTATGAGAGGAAATTGTACTCAAAGAACCAAATTTTACTTCTCTAATACAAGATATACACATTTATATGGTCCTGTCAAGCATACACAAACATGAACATGATGAATAGAACATGTGGTTTTACATGAATAATAACCAATAATGGCTGTATGTTGAGTTATTTTCAGATGACAGTAAATCTGTACAGTTATACTACTACTACTACTACTTTAAAATATATCCAAGTTTAGTTTCTATAGTATGGTCCCTTGAGAAGATACACTAAAATTGCTGAAATGTGAGGGGTGCACTCACTTTTGCGAGATACTGTGTCTATATATATATATATATATATATATATATATATATATATATATATATATATATATATATATATTCACAAACCTCTAATCACTTATTAGTGGCATACAAATCATGTATATGTGTATATATGTAGTTACCCTGACCTTAAAATCTTAAAACTAAAAACAGATGTTAAGAAAGTGCTTCTGTTTATTTTAAACACAAGGGAATAAAGCACTGTCCTAAGCAAACTTTCACCACATACGCTGGAAAATAATAGGGAATACTGAATGAAATCAAGTTCCACGTTTATTTATAATTATTATTCCAGGGACAGTAACCATTCAGGCACATGAGCAAGGAAGCAAGTAGTGCTCTTGAAATGATCAAGGAACACAAATAAATACCTCTCAAATATCCCAGGTATTTAAAGCACTAAAAACAAGGATTGTGAATAATTCATGTTGTGCCATATTATACTTGGGCTTTTGCAACAAATGTTTCCATCATTAAAAATACATCAGTGGCCTGACTAAAGCACTCTGAGACAGTCTTAGTCTTACTCTGAGTTTTAATAGAGAAAAAAAAGACTAACCCTTACCCTAACCCAAAGACATTACATTCATTGAAGAAATTGTTTCTCAAGAGGCTTTTGAATGGCTAATTGTTTAAAACTTTAAAGAGTTCTGCCTGAAGCCTTATGAAAAGAAAACTTTCTGTTATAGAACCTCTGAAGGTTTCTCCAGAGGGATAACTGTTTATGGTGTTGGATTAAAACATTTACCTGGTAGTAAACCACTACTGTATGGTGTGTTCATATTAAACACACTCAACATTCCTTAGTAATTATCAAACAAATGTCATGTCAGCTAATCTGTGTCAAATATGTGGGTGTAGTAATCACGAAAAAGCTGAGGTGGTGTGTGCATGAGAGAGAGAAAGAGAGAGAGAGAGAAAAAGAGAGAGAGAGATTGAGAGAGAGAGAGAGAGAGAGAGAGAGAGAGAGAGAGAGAGAGAAAAAGAAAGAAAGAAAGAAAGAAAGAAAGAAAGAAAGAAAGAAAGAAAGAAAGAAAGAAAGAAAGAAAGAAAGAAAGAAGGTTGCATTGAAAAGTAGTGAACTGTGTATTTATAGGATGCTAATTCCCTGAATTGATAAAAGTTCTCCTGAATGTTATAAATGTGAACTGCAATCCTTCTAGATTGGACATCTGGTATGTGTAAAATAAGTAATGTAAATGCAGACCAGGAAAACATTTTATTTTTTGGAGCAAACATATCATGACTAATATATTGGATGTTATTAGTTATCAAGACAAAGATGTATAAAGATAGCTTGTGGGTCATTTTTGTCTCTGACTGTAATCATTTAATTATAGTCATACAAGAATGTTTTTTGCCCAAATGGGCAGAAACTGGAAACAAGGCCATGTATTAAGAATATGCATGTAAGAAAAAATGAACCACATATTTCCTACACGGCCAACATAATATTTAAAATGGGAGGGTCTCTAAATTTACAGCTGTAAGTTTGACATCTTGTAAGATAGTGAGATGGTTAATCTGGTCAAGCTCAAGAAAACGATGTTTGTACTCAAACATGTGTGCACCGTTTACAGCCACTTTATATTCAGTCTGGGTACACAAGATCTTTACCTACAAAAAAACAAAACAATGTAACAACATAAGAAAAGGTTATATAAAATGTAAGCAAAGAACAGAACTATGCCAAAAAAAGAAATAAGGTGCCAAAAGTTCACCTGTTTTACTTCACCTAAACCAAAGTAAATTAGCATATTCAAATATTATACTAACCTCAAAAGGCTGTCCTGGAACGAAAGGGAATGAAGGTGCTGTTCTTTCCTCTGCACCCCACACATCGTTTATCATGGTGTTTCTAACTAGCACCGCAATCCCATCTTCATTAAAGCGGGGGTTAAAGTGAAAGGCAATGTCTTCATTTCTGGCCAGATTTATTGAAAACCTGAGTGTAGAGAAAAATAGAATAGAATGTTAAACAATAAAATGATCCCAAACTAAAAGTACACAGTCTTCTCTATGTCTACTTTTTCTGGGCAACAGTATTCCATTTTACTAGAAGAGAGAATTGTTCACTGGATTAATTTTTTTTTTTTACCTTTCAGCATTTGGGCTGACCTCCCCCTGGATGATAATAAGCAGCTTGTCATATATTCCACGAGGCAGAGGCATGTCAAATGGGACAGCCTAGTAAAAACAGACATTTAGAAACGGTGAGTTTTACTTTTTTATGCTGCTACATAATTCTTCTGGTGACATTTTAGATAAACATTAAAGATAATTGTAAATAATAGGATTGATAAAAAAGAACAATCAATATTTACTATAGCTCTCACCAAATTCACATTTTGAGAGGCAAACCCTGGTGCATTGGGTTGTTCAGGCCAGGATGGCATGTTTGGCTGTTGCCCAGGCCAGGGCTGGAATGGTTGTCCAGGCCAAGAGGGATTTTGAGGCTGGCCAGGCCACGCTGGTCCTCCAGCCTGCTGATCGCTCAAATTGGTTTGTGCAGCATCACTATCAAGAGCCTCTTCTAGCTGAGAAATTACAATAAACAACAGTAGATTGTCTAATTAACAAAATATCTGTTGGACCTTCAATCAAATTAAAACCTGGTTACTTAAAGTTGCTGTAAAGTTTTAATGGTTTGGCCCAGGCATATAAAATTCAGCTTTAATAGAATATTAAATCTATAATAGAATTTGTACAATTAAGGTTTGAGGACTACTAGTGATAGCTAGAATAATTAAGCTCAGCATACAAACTATTCTATATTTTAACTTTTTTGAAAGTAGGAATAAGATACAAGCAGGTGAACTTGGAGATGAGCTGTTAAAGTCAGTTATGCTTTTAGTCTTTGTTCCAGTCTTTTGTTATTATGTGGCCTATGTATGAACAAGGTGCACTTACATCCATGGTATCTGAAGAAAAAAAAGTAAAAAAGAAGATTAGTTTTGAAATACCCAAAGACATTAATGTTGGCTTTAGCATTTAGATTGATATTTAAAAATTGGGTTAATATTCATATCAATGATTATTTAGCAATTATTTTATCTTAGAATTTACTTTATCTCAACCTAGACATAGAGTATATATTAAAAACATTTCATAAGGAAAACATTAAATCAAAAAGGTAATCTAGATTTTCTGGACCCTTAAGCTGTGTAATACAAAGAACTTTGAAGTCACAATGCAGAAGCCACTGTGATGACTCAGATGTAAACATATCCTGACCATGCCCAGTTTTTTTTAGGAAAAATACAAAGAAGTACAAAAATATTATCTGATCTTATCATGATTTGATCAAATACATTACCATTATTAGAATGTTAAATGAGAAATAATCTTTTTAAAGTAAATATCATAGCCTTATTGATCAGGTTGGCGTGTCAGGGTAGTGTTATGACTGTGAAATCAGAAATGTAACCTGTATCCTGATAATTTCAATATTTTATTTTAATTTATACAATCTAAGTTGCAAAAAATGTACACAAATGCTAACCCCTACCCCATCTCTAACTTTAATCTTTAGACCTGCAACATGCATTATAGCAATATTTGGTTCATAGCAACATCAAAAGATCAAGCCAAGTAGCTTATAAAGATGTGTGTGTGACACTAGTAATGCTCTTTACCTTGACTGCAAACACAAAACATAGTGAAATTATCTATGCACTGAAATATGGACAATTCTTCTAAAATCCAAACTACACCTGTATTATCTCTTCAGCAAAACTGCAAGTTGGCATTAATTAGAAAAGATCAAAAGTCTTTAGAAAATGTAAGACAAAATACATTACATGCATATAATCTTTAACCTAGATTTGTGTTAGTGCCTATTTATTTACCTGGCCATCTGCACATGACTAAACATAGGCAAGGTCACCTATTTGCAAAAGAAATTAGTAGCACAGGAAGCTCAAACTGCCACGGTAGCGTGTTTCTATCCACCGATATTTTAAAAGTTGAATCTGTATTCATTCTAATAATGAACGTATTATGAGACAAAAAGACAAAGTAGAATCTTACAGTACACAAAATAGACAAAGTTACCTGTATAATGGTGTGCTCTGGTTGAAGTTCTCAGGTGACAAGGAAGGACTTACATAGGTTTCTATAGTCCCTCCCCATTCGCTCACTGTTTTTAAATAACACTACCCCACCCAATTCTAACACTGTACAACAAACATAAACACACATCAGTCATTTAGCTGCAATAGCACAAATATATGTGAGTTTCGCAACATTTATGTCAGTTTCTAAAGATTTTTGCTGATTTTGATAAATAAACATTGCAGAAAAAATTATTTTTTAACTTCATAGTTTTTAAGCAAGAGGGATTATTTCTCAGATACATAGATCAATATAATTAAAATGACTAACACAATGAAGGTGTTCTTCATGGAGATATATTATTATATTTCAGTATATAACTTACCAAGACATTGAACCAGCTTAACTTATATGGCCCCAAGTGTCTTCTTCTTCTTCTCCTTTCGGCTTCTCCCATTAGGGGTTGCCACAGCGGATCATCTATCGCCATACCCCCCTTTCCTCTACATCTGCCTCTTTTAATAAAAATACCTTCATGTCTTCCCTCATGACTTCCATACACTGCCTCCTTGGCCTTCCTTTCTTCCTCCTTCCTGGTGGCTCCATCCATATACCCCATGTCCCTCCTCTGCACATGTCCAAACCATCTCAATCTCACCTCCCTCACCTTGTCTCCAAAACGTCATACATAAGATGTCCCGCTAATAAACTAATTTCTAATCTTGTCCATCATTGTCACTCCCAATGAAAACCTCAACATCTTCATCTCTGCTACCTCTAGCTCCACCTCCTGTCTTTTATTTGTGCCACTGTCTCTAAACTATACAACATCGCAGGTCTCACCACAGTCCTATAAACTTTTCCTTTCACTCTTGCAGATACCCTTCTATCACAAATCACTCCTGCCACTCTTCTCCACCCACTCCACCCTGCCTGCACTCTTTTCTTTTCTTCTCTAACACACTCTCCATTACTTTGCACTGTTGACCCCAGGTACCTGGACTCCTCCACCTTCTCCACCTCTTTTCCCTGCAACCACAACACTCCACTGCCCTCCCTCTCATTCACACACATGTACTCTGTCTACTCCAACTGACTTTAATTCCCCTTCTCTCCAGCATCTACCTCCACCTCTCCAGGCTTTTCTCAACCTGCTCCCTACTCTCACCACAAATAACAATGTCATCCACAAAAATTATAGTCCAGGGAGGCTCCTGTTTGACCTCGTCAGTCAAACTGTCCACCACCACTGCAAACAGGAAAGGGCTCAGAGCCGATCCTTGATGCACTAAAACCTCCACCTTGAACCAGTCTGTCGTTCCTACTGCACACTTAGCTGCTGTCACACTGTCCTCATACATGTCCTGCACCACCCTCACATACTTCTCTGGCACACCTGACTTCCTCATATAATACCACAACTCCTCTCTCGGCACCCTTTCATACGCTTTCTCTAAATCCACAAACGCACAATGCAACTCTTTCTGACCTTTTCTATACTTCTTCATCAACATTCTCAAAGCAAATAATGCGTCCGTGGTGCTCTTCCTCGGCATGAAACCATACTGTTGCTCACAGATGGTTACCTCTTCTCTCGGCCTGGCTTCCACTACTTTTTCCCATAACTTCATGGTATATGGTATAAGTGTGATTGATGTTAATCTTCATGTATGTATATTTCTGATGTGAATATATGCATTTCACTAAAACTCTTTCCTATTTGTTTAATTTGTCTTAATTTGTTTAATATGTTTTATGTCCTGTTTAAATTGATGAGTTCTATTTTGGCGGAAGTGTTTTTCCTTTTGATTAAGCTGTGCTACATAATGAGGTCATCAGGGAAACCTGCACTGGCTCAGTTTACTGAGGTAAACTGTTAGGGCGGTTTTCCGGGATAACTTGCAAAAAAAAAAGTTTTGAACATTTAAGTTTAATTCATAACGTGTTCAAATATTATTGTTAAAAGTGTCATTAATGTAATTTGTGATTTGTAAAGTGATTTGTGGATGGATGGATGGATGGATGGATGGAGAGGATTAAGCGTTTTATTTGCTGAGTACAGGGAGCAGAATAAGCGTGTGCTTTGGTTAGGCGTAGTGATGCTAACGAGTTAATGGCTCCAATTTGAGTTGTGCAGGTGGTAAAGCTGGTGAAGCAGCCAGGTTTATTTTACATTTTTCTATATTCTATAAAGAATTGTTTGAGTGTTGGCGACAATAAACTCTCCAGTACTGCTGCAATCCTGTTGTAACAACTCGTCATTTCACAATACAATGCAGGGAACACGAGAACTGGTCAGAACTGGATGCAACCTGTTTATCGTTTAACCTTTTGATCTATTAAACCTCAGTCCATCCCAATCAGTGTAATATAAGATTACTAAGATTGATTTAAAACTTAGTTATGCTTAGTTATTTCATAGTCTAAAGTATTCAGCATTATTCAAGTATTTACTCATTAGTATATAATTAGATACAGTAGTGTGTCCTGATTTCTTATTTTTTTGCATGTTTGTCACTTTAATGTTTCAGATCGTCAAACAAATTTAAATATTAGTACAAGATAACACAAGTGAACACAACATGCAGTTTTTAAATGAGTTTTTAAAATCCAAAACTACATGGCCCTGTGTGAAAATGTGGTTGCCCCTAAACCTAATAACTGGCTGGGCCACCCTTAGCAGCAACAACTGCAATCAAGTGGTTGCGATAATTTGCAGTAAGTCTGTTACAGTGCTGTGGAGTAATTTTGCTCCACTCATCTATGCAGAATTGTTGTAATTTGGCCACATTGCAGGGTCCACTCCAAAGTTTTGTTTTTTTTCAGCTATTCAGAGGTGGACTTACTGGTGTATTTTGGATCATTGTCCTGTTGCAGAACACAAGTTTGCTTCAGCTTAAGGTCACGAACAGATGGCCGGACATTCTCCTTCAGGATTTTTTGGTGAACAGCAGAATTCATGGTTCCATTTATCACAGCAAGTCTTCAAGGTCCTGAAGCAGCAAAACAGCCCCAGACCATCACACTACCACCACCATATTTTATTGTTGGTATGATGTTCTTTTTCTGAAATGCGGTGTTACTTTTATGCCAGACGTGATGGGACACACAGCTTCCAAAAAGTTTAACTTTTGTCTTGTCAGTTCTCGTCTTTTTCCCAAAAGTCTTGTGGGTCATCGAGATGTTTTCTGGCAAAAATGAGACGAGCCTTTATGTTCTTTTTTGCTCAGCAGCATTTTTCATCTTGGAACTCTGCCATGCAGACCATTTTCCCAGTCTCTTTCTTATGGTGGAGTCCTGAACCCTGACCTTATCTGAGGCAAGTAAGGCCTGCAGTTCTTTGGATGTTGTTGTGGGGTCTTTTGTGACCTCTTGGATGAGTTGTTACTGTGCTCTTGAGGTAATTTTGGTTGGCCGGCCACTTCTGGGAAGGTTCTCCACTGTTCCATGTTTTTGCCATTTGTGAATAATGGCTCCCACTGTGGTTCACTGGAATCCCAAAACTTTAGAAATGGCTTTATAACCTTTCCCAAACTGATAGATCTCAATTACTATCTTTCTCATTTGTTTCTGAATTTCTTTGCATCTCAACATGATGTCTAGCTTTTGAGCATTTTTTGGTCTACTTTACTTTGTCAGGCATGTCAGCTAATCTGTGTCAAATATGTGGGTGTAGTAATCATGAAAAAGCAGAGGTGGTGCTTGCATGAGAGAGTGTGAGAGAGAGAGAGAGAGAGAGAGAGAGAGAGAGAGAGAGAGAGAGAGAGAGAGAGAGAGAGAGAGAGAGAGAGAGAGAGAGAGAGAGAAAGAAAGAAGGTCTTGCATTGAAAAGAAGTGAACTGTGTATTTATAGTATGCTAATTCTCTGAACTGATGAAAGTTTTCCTGAATGTTATAAATGTTAACAGCAATCCTTCTAGTTTGGACATCTGGTATGTGTAAAATAAGTAATAAGTGCAGACCAGGAAAACATAGAAATGTGAATTTTAATTTTACTTTTTATTTGTTGGCGCTTCCTTCCAAACATATCATGACTAATACCATGTGTGTTGTTAGTTAAACTCAAGACAAATATGTATAATAATAGCTTGTGGGCCATTTTTGTCTCACCTGACACATTTTCACAATACATAAATTGTCTTTAATATTTAATGTTTGTTTTGTTCTTTGACTTGCCACAGGTCATTGCTCACTATTAGCAGCAAGGTTACACAATTTTATATAGTGGTGTTAGTCAGAGGAATGACAAATACATTTTCTGTCAGGTTATTATTAAACCTATATGTCTTTTGGTGATCCCCATAAATGCCAACTAATATTGATATGCAGCAATAAAAATCTCCACTGTCTAACAAATGTCATACAGTGTCATTGTGGCTGGTCATCTGAAATGAATCTGCACAGATCTATTTAGTTACTATTCTAAAAGTTCAGAAATCAAATATAAAATGTCTGCCTTTATATAGTCAAAATACAAAATAATAGTTGCTGCTGACTGTAATCATTACAAGAATGATTTTGTCCAATACAAATAGGCAGAAAACAGAAAAAAGGCCAGGTATTAAGGATGTGCATGTTAAAAAAGAGAACCATATATTTCCTACATGGCCAGCATAATTTTTAGAATGGGAGGGTCTCTAATTTTACATCAGTAAGTTTGACATCTTTTAAGATAGTGAGATGGTTAATCTGGTCAAGCTCACGAAAACGATGTTTGTACTCAAACATGTGTGCACCGTTCACAGCCACTTTATATTCAGTCTGGGTACACAAGATCTTTACCTACAAAAAAGTAACAAGAAAGACAATTCATCCCAGTTTACAGAAAAGGTTATATAAAATGTCAGCAAACAACAGAACTATGTCAACAACAACAAAAGGTGCCAAAAGGTCACCTGTTTTACTTCACCTAAACCAAAGTAAATCAGCATATTCAAATATTATACTCACCTCAAAAGGCTTTCCTGAAACGAAAGGGAATGAAGGTGCTGTTCTTTCCTCTGTACCCCACACATCGTTTATCATGGTGTTTCTAACTAGCACCTTAATCCCATTTTCATTAAAGCGGGGGTTAAAGTGAAAGGCAATGTCTTTATTTCTGGCCAGATTTATGGAAAACCTGAGTGTAGAGAAAAATAGAATAGAATGTTAAACAATAAAATTATCCCAAAATAAAAGTACACAGTCTTCTCTATGTCTACTTTTTCTGGGCAACAAAATTCCATTTTACTAGAAGAGAGAATTGTTCACTGGATTCAGTTTTATTTTACCTTTCAGCATTTGGGTTGACCTCCCCCTGGATGATAATAAGCAGCTTTTCAAATACTCCACGAGGCAGAGGCATGTCAAATGGGACAGCCTAGTAAAAACAGACATTTAGAAACGGTGAGTTTTACTTTTTTATGCTGCTACATAATTCTTCTGGTAACATTTTAGATAAAAATTAAATATAATTTTAAATAATAGGATTGATATAAAGAATAATCGATGTTTACTATAGCTCTCACCAAATTCACATTTTGAGGGACAGTTGCTGGAAACTGTCCTGGCCACACTGGTGCATTGGGTTGACTGGGTTGGCCAGGCCATGATGGCTGACCAGGCCAGGATGGCATGTTTGGCTGTTGCCCAGGCCAGGGCTGGAATGGTTGCCCACTTGGTTGGCCAGGCCAAGAGGGATTTTGAGGCTGGCCAGGCCATGCTGGTCCTCCAGCCTGCTGATTGCTCAAATTGGTTTGTGCAGCATCACTATCAAGAGCATCTGAGAGCTGAGAAATTACAATAAACAATAGTAGATTGTCTAATTAACAAAATGTCTGTTGGACCTTCGATCAAATTAAAACCTGGTTGATAAAATCTATAATAAAATGTTTACAATTAAGGTTTGAGGACTACTAGTGATAGCTAGAATAATTAAGCTCAGCATACAAACTATTCTATATTTTAGCATTTTTGAAAGTAGGAATAATATACAAGCAGGTGAACTTTGAGATGAGCTGTTAAATGATGCTGTCAATTATGCTTTTAGTGTACACATTTTCAGGTGTGGTCTTTGTTCCAGTCTTTTGTTATTATGTGGCCTATGTATGAACAAGGTGCACTTACATCCATGGTATCTGAAAAGAAAATAGTAAAAAAGATCAGTTTTGAAATACCCGTAGACATTAATGTTGGCTTTAGCATTTAGATTGATATTTGAAAATTGGGTTGATATTTATATCAATGAACAATTCTTTGCATTTATTTTATCTCAGAATTTACTTTATCTCAACCTAGACATACAGTATAGTAATAGCATTTCATAAAGAAAACATTAAATCAAATAGGAAAACTAGATTTTCTGGATCCTTAAGCTGTATAATACAAAAAGATTAGAAGTCACAATGCAGAAGCCACTGTGATGACTCAGATATACAATAAGTTTACTGGTCGGCACTATCTTGGGTTTTGTGTCTTGTCTTGTGTTGTGTTGTCGGTCTGTACTGTTTTTCGTCTGCACTGTTTGCACTAGGTTACACTCAATGCACTTTTACGTAGCTTGCGTTGTGTTGTAGCTCTATGTTGTTGTTTAGTGTGGCACCGTTTTCTCGTTTATAATGTGTACTGTGTACAGCTGTGTATATAAGAAATGACAATAAAAGCCTCTTAACTTGTCTTGACTTGAGATAAACATACCCTGACCACACCCAGTTTTTTTTTAGGCAAAGTACAAAGAAGTAAAAAAAATTATCTGATCTTATAAAAATACATATTAAACAATGTATAGTAAAAATATTATTGGAATGTTAAATGAGAAATAATCTTTTTCAAGTAAATGCCATAGCCTTATTGATCAGGTTGGAGTAAAAGGGAGTGTCATGACTGTGAAATCAGAAATGTAACCTGTATCCTGATAATTTCAATGATTTATTTCAATTTATACAATCTAAGTTTTAAAAAAGTCTACTAGTAATGCTCTTCACCTTGACTGCAAACACATATCTATGAACTGAATTTTGGACAATCCAAATCCATCTGTATTATTTCTTAAACAACACTGCAAGTCAAAACATGTCAAAAGTTATACTCTTCACAGACAAGTTGGCATTAATTAGAAAACATCAAAAGTCATCAGAAAATGTGAGACAAAATACTTTACATGCATATAATCTTTAACCTAGATTTCTGTGAGTGCCTATTTATTTACCTGGCCATCTGCTACTAAACATAGGGCAAAGAAAATGAGTAGCACCGGAAGCTCAAACTGCCAAGGTGGCGTGTTTCTAAAATATCCACCAATATTTTAAAACTTGAATCTAATTTCATTCCAATAATGAATGTATTGTGAGACAAAAAGACAAAGTAGAATCTTACAGTACACAAAATAGACAAAGTTACCTGTCTAATGGTGTGCTCTGGTTGCAGTTTTCAGTTGACAAGGCAGGAAGAATTTTGGGTGGGGTTTTTTTTATGGACTTACATAAGTTTCTAGAGTCCCTCCCTATTCGCTCACTGTTTTCAGAGAGCACTACCCCACCCAATTCTAACACTGTACAACAGAAAAGTCATTCAGCTGCTAAAGCACACATATCTGTAAGGGTGTTTTCACACCTAGTTCGTTTGAGCCCTCCTAACGCTCTCGGAGCGGTTCGGTGTGTATATGTGAACAAACCAAGTGATCTCAGACCCCTTAAAAGGAGCCAGAAGCGAACCGTACTCAGACCACCTCCGGAGGTGGTCTGAGTACGGTTCGTTTGTGGGTCCGTTTGTGGTTCGATTTGTTGGTGACATGTGAAAGCAATGAGGTCCCGGTCCGCTTTGCGTTTCGTTTCGCCAAATGTCCCTCGAGGCTTGCCATACCTGCAGCCGTGTTCCGTCACTGCTGAAACATAAAACTTTTCGACATGGCAGGTCGCGAAATGGTGTGGTCTTATGAAGAAAGCTGTGCACCTATTGATATTTGGAAAGAGGATGGCATTAAACGCCAACTATTTTCAACACATAAAAACATAAAAGTATTTCTTCTGTTTTCTCAAAAACTGAGGGAAAGGGGCTACAATGTCGCGTAAAAAGGTGAAAAAACTACGACAGAAGTACATGAGCACACGTGATAAAATTTCACAGAATTCTGGGTTCTGAGTTCTTATGAGGTTGAGGTGTAAACACAAAAGGGTCTGAGATCAATTCAACACTAAAGAGGACCTTTTATATTGTAAACACAAAAGGGACTGAGGTCACATTTGCTTAGATCACTTTCTGGTTCACTTTAAGTGAACTGGGTTTGGTTCTTCTATATGTGAAAACACCCTAAGTTTCGCAACATTTCTACGGATTATGCTGATTTTGATAAATAAACATTGCAGAATTTTTTTTTTGTCTTTATAGTTTTCAAGATAGAGGAATTATTTCCCAGATACATAGATCAATACAATTAAAATGACTATATACATCTATGAAGAACACCTTCTTTGTGTTAATCACATTTGAGTATTTTACTTACCAGGACAGTGAACCAGCTTATTTCATATGGCAAGTTTTACTGCAGGACCTTTTAAACTGCAGTCCTTCCCAGTCAGTGTAATATAAGATAAATAAAATTGATTTTAAACTTAGTTATGCTTAGTTATTTCATAGTCTAAAGTATTCCGCATTATTTAAGAATTTACTCATTATTATATAATTTGATACGTACTTTAACAGCAGCACACCAAAATTAGTAGGAATTTATTATTATTATTTTTTTTGCTAGTTTCCACAATTAAAATCCTCTAAAAAGTAATCTGTCTAATAAAAAATAATCATAGTTATGAAGATGAATGGATAGATTGATGTCCCATCTAGGGTGTATTTTCACCTCACATCCAATGTTATTTGAAGATCCAAGATGGATGAATGAATTATGCTCGACAGTGACTGTAAAGGTAAGTCACTAGTCAATTATTAACCTTTTCTTGGCTTTGTTGCCAAATCTTTTGAAAGATTGAAAACCTTACCCTTTAATAGCCCACATAAAATCATTAAAATCAATATATTATCTAATGTTACAGAGATTACAAGTTTCTATTAGCCTTTAGAAAGTAAAATCACATAGGTAGACCTAGGCAGCAGAACAATTAATGATAATGATTATTCAAGAATAAGCCAAAACTGCCTAAAAATCTTCACTTGCTGTTTTTAATATTGTTAAAATTAGATAAAAACTAAATGAAAAACAATGTATTTTACATCCTTGTTTTGGTCAATATGATTTATTCATAATTAAAAACTTAAATAAGCACAATGTATTGTGTACAGTACACTGTACAATAGACTGTATTGTATGCAGTGTATTTTACAGGAATTACTGCAAAGTCTGTTAACCTTTGCTGACACATTTGAGGTCTACCTGTGCATATTTTGCCCCAGCCCACGGGCGTGTTCGCATTCACATTCTTGCTTTTGTGTTGAGACTGAATATTTGTCTAATTATGTATTTTCTCCAGTGACCTTCTTTACATCAACATAGTACATTTGTTGTTTATAATAATCACCTTACCAGTAATAAAAACGAGATGACAGTAGAATGCCTGATTTAGCCTAAAGGAGTTTTTTTGTGGTTGGATACATGTTGTTACATGTTACATCGATATTTTTTAAATGGTTGTTTTCACCTTCTGTATGCATTCTGATACATGCATAATAAACTTTAGCTATTATCTTATTTACATATCACGATGTTTAAAGGCTGAAAATGCATTTTAAATTATACACACAAATCCATCCAGCTTATAAAACATACTTTTATAACAGATTTTTCAGTCTTTTAAGACAAAAGTATTTATATAAGGTTAATGTTTTTTAAACAGTTTTAAATTCAAAACTCAAACCTACATTTTAGACAAAGTTTTAGTACATATAATAAAAAAAGAACATTTGACCAATTAAACTAGTAAATATAACGTATCTCAATGCAAATGTCAATATTCATAAAGAATAAACCTCATCTTATAATTATTTACCAAAATTAACTGTTGCTACTAACCATTAACACCTTAAAAAGTTCCATCCAGAAGTTGCACTTTTGTGAAAAAAATGCATTTCCATCCACATTCACCAACATTAATATTGACAAAACTATGCTTCTGTGAGCCCACACACAAACCAAACACCTGACTGTGAAACACAAAGAAGGTTAACCAAATAAATCCTATATTTTTTTGTGGTTTTGTAAATACTTGCAATATAATATTACATTTTAACCCAGTTTGGTCCAAGAATGTAAAATATGCACTTCAGGTTTTACCCAAATATTTACAAGCAATAAACCAATTTTAAAACTTTATCCTTGATTTTAATCATCTACATTACATATATGAGGGCTACAATGATATGTTTTACATCAGCAGGCAGAAGTATATAAGTAAATAACAATCTGTCAGCAGTTACCTTGTCAACAAAACCCTTTTACTCACACTGGCGGTTTGTTTCATCATAGCAACATATTGTGTCAACATAAACCTATATGTCATAATACCACACCCTTGCTTAAAGCACAGAATGTTGCTACTGTATAAGCTACAGTTCTAATAAATATTACCATTGATATTACTGTAAAAATGTATTACCTATTAGCTACAAAATAGGACATTTTATAGGTAGAACATAAATATGCTCACAGCAAACCAGTTTACTAAAGTATGAGAATGCACCCATATACAGATACCCACCTACTGCACACACACACACACACACACACACACACACACACACACACACACACACACACACACACATATATATACAGTGAGGAAAATAAGTATTTGAACACCCTGCTATTTTGCAAGTTCTCCCACTTAGAAATCATGGAGGGGTCTGAAATTGTCATCGTATGTGCATGTCCACTGTGAGAGACATAATCTAAAAAAAAAATCCAGAAATCACAATGTATGATTTTTTACCTATTTATTTGTATGATACAGCTGCAAACAAGTATTTGAACACCTGAGAAAGTCAATGTTAATATTTGGTACAGTAGCCTTTGTTTGCAATTACAGAGGTCAAACGTTTCCTGTAGTTTTTCACCAGGTTTGCACACACTGCAGGAGGGATTTTGGCCACTCCTCCACACAGATCTTCTCTAGATCAGTCAGGTTTCTGGCCTGTTGCTGAGAAACACAAAGTTTGAGCTCCCTCCAAAGATTCTCTATTGGGTTTAGGTCTGGAGACTGGCTAGGCCATGCCAGAACCTTGATATGCTTCTTACAGAGCCACTCCTTGGTTATCCTGGCTGTGTGCTTCGGGTCATTGTCATGTTGGAAGACCCAGCCTTGACCCATCTTCAATGCTCTAACTGAGAAAAGGAGGTTGTTCCCCAAAATCTCGCAATACATGGCCCCGGTCATCCTCTCCTTAATACAGTGCAGTCGCCCTGTCCCATGTGCAGAAAAACACCCCCAAAGCATGATGCTACCACCCCCATGCTTCACAGTAGGAATGGTGTTCTTGGGATAGTACTCATCATTGTTTTTTCTCCAAACATTTTTAGTGGAATTATGACCCAAAAGTTCTATTTTAGTCTCATCTGACCACATGACTTTCTCCCATGACTCCTCTGGATCATCCATATGGTCATTGGCAAACTTAAGACATGCCTGGACATGTGCTGGTTTAAGCAGGGGAACCTTCCGTGCCATGCATGATTTCAAACCATGACGTCTTAGTGTATTACCAACAGTAACCTTGGAAACGGTGGTCCAAGCTCTGTTCAGGTCATTGACCAGCTCCTTCTGTGTAGTTCTGGTCTGATTTCTCACCTTAATTAGGATCATTGAGACCCCACGAGGTGGGATCTTGCGTGGAGCCCCAGTCCGAGGGAGATTGACAGTCATGTTTAGCTTCTTCCATTTTCTAACGATTGCTCCAACAGTGGACGTTTTTTTACCAAGCTGCTTGGCAATTTCCCCGTAGCCCTTTCCAGCCTTGTGGTGGTGTATAATTTTGTCTCTAGTGTCTTTGGACAGCTCTTTGGTCTTGGCCATGTTAGTAGTTGGATTCTTACTGATTGTATGGGGTGGACAGGTGTCTTTATGCAGCTAACGACCTCAAACAGGTGCATCTAATTTAGGATAATAAATGTAGTGGAGGTGGACATTTTAAAGGCAGACTAACAGGTCTTTGAGGGTCAGAATTCTAGCTGATAGACAGATAGACTTATTTGCAGCTGTATCATACAAATAAATAGTTTAAAAATCATATATTGTGATTTCTGGATTTGTTTTTTTAGATTATGTCTCTCACAGTGGACATGCACCTACGATGACAATTTCAGACCCCTCCATGATTTCTAAGTGGGAGAACTTGCAAAATAGCAGGGTGTTCAAATACTTATTTTCCTCACTGTATATATATATATATATATATATATATATATATATATATATATATGTGTGTGTGTGTGTGTGTGTGTGTGTGTGTGTGTGTGTGTGTGTGTGTGTGTGTGTGAGCAGTTATGTACACATTTAAATAACACATTACTAGAAAAGAATAAAAGAATAGCCTAGAAACACTTTGTTGAGACATTGATGAGTCACTGCTATTCTCCATTCTTTTACAAGCCCTTACATTGATGAAGTGTACATTGACATGCAATTCATGACAAGAAAATCATGTTGAATAAACTCAAAAACATTCATGTTTCTAAGTGTATCTAATGGGTAGAGTTGTTATGGTTTTACAACCCAGTTCCAAAAAAGTTTGGACGTTGTGTAAAATGCAAATAAAACCAGAACCAGAAAATTCCATAAACCCATATTTTATTTTACAATGGAACATAGAAACAATATTAAATGTTAAAACTGAGGAAATGTACCATTTTAAAGAAAGAAATAAGGTAATTTTAAATTTGACAGCTGCAACATGTCTCAAAAAGGTTGGGACAGGGCTATGTTTACAACTGTGCAGCAGTATAGATATCCAGTTTGTTGTCCCATTTGTGTCTGATAAAGGATTCTAGACGCTCAAAAGTCCTAAGTCTTTTTTGTCGTATTTTCTCTTTTAAGATGTGCCAGATGTTTGCGAATGGTGAAAGGTTTGGAATGCAGGCAGGCCTATTTAGCACATAGACTCTTCTGCTATGAAGCCATGCTGGTGAAATAGATGCAGTATGCGGTTTAGAATTTGCTGTAATATACAAAAAAGATATTGTCTGGATTGAAGCATATGCTGCTCTAAAACTTGTATATTCCTTTTAACATTGATGGCGTCTTTCAAGATGTGCAAGCTGCCCATTCCATAGGGACTAATGCACCTTCATACAATCGGAGATGCAGGATTTTGTACTGAGAATTAAAAACAAGCCGGATGATCCCCATTCTCTTTAGTCTGGAAATCCATGATTACCAAAAATAATTAAAAATTTCTATTCTTTTGACCAGTTTTCCCTTTTGCCTCTGTCCATTTTAAATAAGATCTTACCCCAAAGTGGATAACAGTGTTTTTGGATTATGGCTACACGGCTTCTTCTTTGCATGATAGAGCTTTAACCAGCATATGTGGATGAGTCAGTGAATTGTGTTCACATACAATGATTTCTGAAGGTTGTTCTGAGCCCATGCAGTGAATTAAAAACATTGCCTGTTTTTAATTTAGTGCCACTTTAAGGTGCAAAAATTACAGGCATATTGATTGATACCCTTGTCCCTTATGCATGGGTATTACTCCAGATTCTTGGAATCATTTGAATATATTATGTAGTATAGATCAAGTCAAGTCAAGTCAAGAGGCTTTTATTGTAATTTTTACTATACACAGTGGGACACAGTACACAGTACTGGAGATATTTAAAAATAATTATTTATAATTTCCTAGTTTACCGTAGTCTCACTGTCTCAGCTTTAAAATACACATTTTTACTACGTATACCTAATCATAAATTTAATGTAACTCATAGATTATAGACAGTTGATCATGATTAGCTGAAGCTCACTGCATAAACAACTATTGAACTACTGAACCACCAGATGGCATTACTGCTCTATCTATTTAAGCCTTAAATTTTAAGGTGTTGCGTGGGCTTATATATAAACTGTGCTTCTAAATGGTTTTGTTCTGTTTTGGTGTTACATGCTCCTAGACAAATTGTGAAAGCGTTATTCACTGAGCTTCTAAAAAAAGATTCTTTATAACATTTCATAAAAAACATTAACTAAATATTAATTAAATAAAAATCAACATCAATAATGGCTTAACGTCAGTGTCTGCTTGTGGAATAAAATAATTGGAACAGATTGTATGCTGTGACTCATAATAGCCCAAACCAGCAACAAAAGATTGATTTTCTCATAATATTGGCCCTGGTAGGCTTTGACTTAATTCACACAATAACCTGCACACAGAAGCCACTAAGGTCAGAGAGACCAATCACTGAGCTTTAATCTGACTATTTGATCATTAGGGTCAACCCAAATGCGACCTATAGAGTGTAATAGGCCATCTTATACAAACCTAATAACGAGAAGAAATGATTTAGAGGTCAAATTGAAGGAGAGAATTGTGGCTGTGATTAGCCTTATGGACACCAGGGGTCAATCTAGGACTTTCATTCGTGTCCACACAGCAGCGTGACTAGCATAATACACGCTATACAGGCAAACCATAAACAAGACCAACTTTACCAACACGGATTTGTTAAAAAAAAAAAAAAAAAAAACTCCTGATGCTTTCAAGTTGTCATGGCTGAAATAAAATCATGGTAATTAGTGTCTAACTGTCTTTGGGCAGATTTACCTTATCTCAGAGGACCAACTAAAACGATTTCTGCTACCACTGTACTCTGTGTACATCTGCATTACTTTGAATCTTTTTGCATACATATGGATAGCTTTTCTCAAAGACAATGATCACAGTATTTGTCCTTCTTAATATTCCATCTTTCTCTCTGCTGGAGCCTGGAATTCTTTTGTTTTACTTGGAAGTTATTCAAGAGAGTCATGTATCTTTGCTGTTATCCCATTTTGCCTCTGCAATCCGCCTAAGCAAGAAAGGATCTCAACCTTGCACTTAAACTTTCTTTTGTGAATCCTAAGATGCAGCCAGTGAAATGATAAGCTCATATAATGCAATCAGAACCAAATAATTAAACCAAAAATATCTGACACAAGTGTGAATAATAGTAAACATCTATATTTGTCTCTATATATAGATGTGTAGCATGGTTGGGAACTGATGTTTCGATTAAAACACGTCCTCCTTTACAACAAGAAAAGAGGCTTCTACTGTGTTTTGTTATTGTTGTCTTTCAGACATTCCACTTACATTAATATACAAAAATGGACAGAATTCGGGTGGTATTTAGGATCAACTGCAGGTCTTGACCCTTTCTTAGATGGCATGATATTTACAAGGCTCATTTCTTGGTCTGGTTTAGGGGTTAACTAAACACAGATTTTAAACTGATGCTTGGCTAGGTCCATTTCCTGTTGGCAAAACAATGTATAATGATAAAAGCAGACCCTCTGTTTCTGCAGCGAGAAACCCACATGATAAAGTCCAATGATCACTGGAACTGAGAAACCAACCCATATGCTAACAAATACCAAGGTCAGACGGTACACTCATCATCTCCAGAAATTAGGCTTACTGTGGGCTGGAACTCACTATAAACTGTATTATTAATTTACTGAGTAGTCACCTAAACCACTCTGCCACACATATTCAACCCAATGCATGGTCAGCAATCATATTTTAAACAATGCTGAATAGTGAGGATGAGAAGAAATAGATTAGGCTAAACTGTGATGCTTGATACTTATTTTCAGGAAACTGAAGAAGAGTAAAACTATAGTTTTACACGTGTGACAACAAGGAATGTAAAGAATCATTGGGAAGCAATAAAAAATAAATTGGACTAGACTTTCTTTGTATGCAGTTGAGTCAGTTGGGTGGGTTGAGAGAGAGACAGTGTGAGAGAGAGTATTTTGGAATGATAAAGTGTGCCATTAGTATGTGTGGGAGACACCAATGTTTTGACAGCCGTGGTGTTTCTGTGACTAACTGCTTATCTGTCTGCAGAAGCTCAAGGCCTCTCAAGTGCAATGTAAGCAGAAACATGTGTTAATATGCATTTTTTATAAGTGTCTGAAAGCATGCATTTTTCAATAATCCAACAAGTATATGAACAATTAACTGATTGAAACAATTTAGTAATCTCGGTATAATTCGAATGAAAAACATTTTCTGAGAAGGTAATCAACATTGGTGTTTTCTCTGAAAAGTGACACAACATGCAGTTTCTTTAATTTTGGGGTTGTGCTGGTCTAGGCATACATTCTATCTTTAATGTTTAAAATGTATAATGTTATTACTGCGAAATAAAATAATGCTGGCTTGAAAATGACAAAGATTTCCTAGTAAAATACTATATGGAAAAAAACGGCTATGCATAGCTATCAAGATGTCACATCATCGTGGCAAGTCCTGTATGCACAGTCCGTGGCCACGAAATTAATATAGACGTGAATAAAAAAAAAAAAAAACATGGTCTACCCCGTTCCGTTCTACACACTATAATTATCACTATTTTAATACAACGAAAGGACTAGAATTAAGATGTCATTTTCCGGCTTTCTTTGCAGCCTGGGCCTCAGCAACGATTCTCAGCCAACCGAAACATTAGCTGAGTCGAGCAAATCAGACTGAAGGTTCAGCAATGAAAAGCTGCTGCTCTCTCTCTCTTTCTTTTTTTTTTGTCTCTCTCTCTCTCTTTCTCTCTCTGTTTCACAAAAGTACACACACATACACAAAGCAGGTTCTCTACCTTGCACGCATGCTGATCTTCAAAATAGATAAAGCAGACAGACTGACTCATGACACTGACACTGAATGGAGTGTCAATCACAAGCCTAAGGTTTTCATTATTCATTCAGGTCATTATTTGGTTTTCACATCAAAACGATGTCTCCACCCTACCATCTCAAGCGCATTTTAGCACAGAAAACACAAAATTTTTGCTTTACATTTTAACCAGTTATGTGTAATAGTATTGATTTTCTTTAAAAAACAAACAAACAAACAAACAAAACGAACAAATGGCAATTTAAAAAAGAGCACTTTTTAAAGAATTATATTCTTTTATGATTATATTTTTTTGCGGTGGATAGAAACATCCTTGAATTGTAAGCTATAACACTAAAGACAAGAAATAGGCTATTAAATATTTTGATTATCAAGTATTCCCTTGTATAATTTGTAAACACAATGTACAGTATTTAACATAAATATTGATTCTTTAAACATTGGTAACTGCTGAACACCAGTTAACTGATTTAGTGTACAAGATTCATAACAGTGGAACAGGGAGTGTGGGCCTGACTTAAAATGCCCCCCAATATGTTGATAAAGACAAAGGCAGGGGACCCTGTGAGCTGTAACCATTGTTTTGCTCTGAGGTGTGTGTGTGTGTGTATGCGTGTGTGTGTGTGTGTGTGTGTGTGTGTGTGTGTGTGTGTTTGCTTGCTTCAGTGTCAACCCTTTTTTCCCTCAGGCAAAGACCACATGGAAAATATTTAACCTAGAACTGATGATTCATCTATAGTTATTAATAACACCTCCACCTGATCTCCAATCTCTAAGGACCAATGCCCAGGGGGATGTGTGCATGCATGCATGTATATTTAATATTTTTATATATGTAGTAACTGTGTGACCCATGGCATTTCAATGGTTATACTGTCGATTCACTGATGTGCGTGTGTGTGTGTGTGTGTGTGTGTGTGTGTGTGTGTGTGTGTGTGTGTGTGTGTGTGTGTGTGTGTGTTTGCGCATTCTCAAATATAAAAATGTTGCTTTAATTGGAGATTCATATGTTCTTATGTTCTGAACACATAATGTCATGAATGCTCTGCACAGTCTTCCATCACACCACTTATTCACAGAGCACTGACAGATCACCCCAACCTAGTCCGCCCCTTCATATTGACCATTAGAGATTTCTCAATAGATATACAGGACACAAAATCCACAACTTATCAAGCTTTATCCAATGATATCAGAAAGGGTCTGCTGCATTGCCATAGCAACCCACTCCATGAATGTTTGCAGCAAAGTGAATGCAGTGAGAAAGGCTTCTCGCAGGTTACAGAACTGCTAAAGACATGCATGTCTGTAGCCAAGTGCACATCTCACATTATTATGGTGAATTTTTCTTCCAAATGGCATTTTAAATGTTATTAACAACTAAAGATTCGTTTTTATTAAAAGAACAATAAAAACATTTTTGTATTATTATATAACAACCAAACAAATTAATGTGTAATTGATGTGGAGTTTCATTGCATGCATTTTAGTAACTTTAACAATTAATATTAATTACAATCTTATATTGTAATTAATATTACAATCTTATATTGTCACAATCATAAAAAAATGGGAATATGAATCAAATAATATTTCATAAGAACTACTCTAATATTTGAACACTGAATTGCATAAGGTCAATCTAGTCTCGAATGTAAAAACATTATACGTCCCCCTCTTGAGATTATTAAATAGTTTCCCACCAAAGTAGAGAAGAAATACTATAGATGCCTTACAGGCATTGTTCTAAAAGAAAAAATACTCCATTACACATGATTTTTTTCTTCCCTTTTATAGCTTTATTTTTCAATCTTTCATGCCTGTTTTTTGGCTCTCTCACTTACTCTCTCCTGATTGCATGCCAACTTTTGTCTGTCACTGTGGAATTCTTTCATGGCTAATGCTGGGGACATGGTGATGTTTGACATATCAGGCACATGACTCATGCATACAAATGTCCTCCTAATAGCGGCCTGGCACCCCTTTCACACTGCTGACTGTGCATTACATGATTGTCAATACAGCTAACAGCAGCTATCATGTTAATGTTTTGGTTTTAGATATGCTCATTAGAACAATTATTTAAATTATGCAAATATTACATAAAATAGAAATATCACAAAATATCATGGTGATAATATTACTTAGTTAGAAATCAAATGTTTGCACACTTCATTTATTTTAAAGCAAGCATTTTGGTTTAAAACTTTTCTATTCTCTTGGCTGCTCCAATTAGGGGTCCCCATAGCAAGTCATCTTTCTCTATATCACTCATTTTGGATTAAAACAATGGTTGTTTAATATTAAAGCAATTTCATTTAGCCACATGTCTTTACTTCCAAGTCCACCGCTAACTCTTGGACATGATGACAAGTCTGACTTCATATGGCACAGTAAATTTATATAGAGAACCAGCTTCTGAAATCAGCACCATAACACACTGTGAATCTCTCCGCGGTTTAGCAAGAGAACTATACCATCTAAGGAACTGAAGTGGCTGACTGGCCAATAAATGTCCTTGAACATGAAAAAACATTTAACATAGCAAAATGCAGACAGACAGGGATGTCATTCTGACTTTCTATTTCATGTTGTGTTCTTTTCCTGGCTGGGAGCACAGTGGTGAGATGCTTTTGGCCATGTCAGCTAAAATCTGCATCATTTTACAGATAGAAATGAATTTATTATATTAGAACTGAAGGAAAATCATTTTAATAGCATATTACACAGTGGTTACTTCAACACAAAAAAAAAGAACTTTCCATATGAGCAAATCAACTGACATCAGTAGAACAGTCCTCACTTTGCCACTGAGGAAAGAATATGGAAAACATATTATGGAATTTCAAATTTTTTTTTATTGCTGGCCTGTTTCTGGACAATAAACCTCCTCTTCTAATTTAATTAGACCAGAACTTACCTAGTCAATGATATTTGTGTTGCTCTTAAGAATCTTCAAATACAATCAAATCAACACTTGGTAATGTTGAAATATGCTAAAGGAGGAACAGGAGAGAGCCCATAAAACATGTCCTTCTAATTGAAGATATAAATCTTTTCCAACTGCAAGTCAAGAAAAAGCAACATCACTGGCTAAGACCAGTCACGTTTGTTTCATTGTGTTCTCACTTGTTGTGAAGGAGACTAAAGTCATCTTGAGCGTAGTGTCATGCACAGTTAGCACATCTAAGCTTTAACTTTAGTCCACATCAAATCACTAACAATACAACCACAACAGCAATAAAATGGCCCACAATGAAAAGTGCTGTTTTGACATTGTTAAGTTTGTATCTGAGAGGACATGGCTAGTGCAGAGTTTAATTACGGCCTAATCAACAGACTGATCTAATAGATAGCCTTTCTAAACCATTTAGGTAATTATCAAGTATGTGTGAATTACCGCAAATTAGTCTAAATTGACCACACACCCCCCAAAATGGGTTTAGCTCCTAATTCATTTAGCTATGACTCACCAAATGGGGAAAAGTTTTTCTGATTACTTCTACTAAATTTAGTTTTATTTGGACAGATGTTGTCTAACATGACATTCTTTTGTTTTAGAGATGTCTACACATAGATTTGAATAATTCTTTTGACAATGATTGCAGCCTTTCTTTGTCTCTTTCAAGGACCCATTTAAGTCGCCTTTAAAATCAACAGCTTTTATAGCCAATGTTAACAATACAATAAAAGTCTCAGACAGGCTTAAAATAACCCTTCTGGAACAATCTCCTTGTGCCAGTCATTTGAAGTGCTGTGGAATACACAACCAGATCCCTCCCTTACCCCCCACCTCCCCAAAAACCTTTTCCTATCTCGTTTTTTTTTTTTTATCAATGTTAAGTAAAGACCACAGGTCATTGACAAATACCGAACTATAACAAGTTAACTACAAAATGACACCAATGCACCTAAATAGATAAATAGCAGGTTCGTTCCAGTGTCTTTAGCTTAATTAAGTAGTGACCATCTGGTTGCGATATCTTTAAATTCTCAGTAAAAGAGATCCGCTGGTTAAAAGTCAAGTGATTGACAATCATATTGAATTTGCCACCCTTTTACACAAACAAAAGCTTTCAGCTGGACACAAAGAATCATTTGTCTAAAGTTCAATGCCATCAGCAATCTCCTGCTGCTGTCTTGTTTGTGGGTGGAATGGGGTGCTGTCTGCTTTTCTTTGGTAAAAACCACTCAGCTCTGCTTTGACAAAGTGGATGTCACTCTTTTCAAATGTGTCTATGCCGTTCTTAGAAAACAAGCAGCCGGCTTGTTATGGAGGTCACAGCAGGAATATAATGCTGAATCTTCTTCTTCTTCTTTCAGCTGCTCCCATTAGGGGTCGCCACAGCGGATCATCCGTCTCCATACCACCCTGTCATCTATATCTGCCTCTTTTACACCAACTACCTGCATGTCTTCCCTCACCACATCCATGAACCTCCTCCTTGGCCTTCCTCTTTTCCTCCTACCTGGTGGCTCCATCTTCAGCATTTTTCTACCAATATAATTCATGTCCCTTCTCTGCACATGTCCAAACCATCTCAATCTCGCCTCCCTCACCTTGTCACCAAAACATCCTACATGTGCTGTCCCTCTAATAAACTCATTTCTAATCTTGTCCATCCTCGTCACTCCCAACGAAAACCTCAACATCTTCAGCTCTGCTACCTCCAGCTCCACCTCCTGTCTTTTACTCAATGCCACTGTCTCTAATCCATACAACATTGCAGGTCTCACCACAGTCCTATAAACTTTCCCTTTCATTCTTGCAGATACTCTTCTATCACAAATCACTCCTGTCACTCTTCTCCACCCACTCCACCCTGCCTGCACTCTTTTCTTTACTTCCCTAACACACTCTCCATTACTTTGCACTGTTGACCCCAGGTACCTGAACTCCTCCACCTTCTCCACCTCTTCTCCCTGCAACCGCATCACTCCACTGCCCTCCCTCTCATTCACACACATGTACTCTGTCTTACTCCTACTGACTTTCATTCCCCTTCTCTCCAGCGCATATCTCCACCTCTCCAGGCTCTTCTCAACCTGCTCTCTACTCTTACCACAAATCACAATATCATCTGCAAACATCATAGTCCAGGGAGACTCCTGTCTGACCTCGTCCGTCAACCTGTCCATCACCACTGCAAACAGGAAAGGGCTCAGGGCCGATCCTTGATGCAGTCCAACCTTCACCCTGAACCAGTCTGTCGTACCTACTGCACACTTTACTGCCGTCACACTGTCCTCATACATGTCCTGCACCACCCTCACATACTTCTCTGACACACCTGACTTCCTCATACAATACCACAACTCCTCTCTCGGCACCCTGTCGTACGCTTTCTCTAAATCCACAAATACACAATGCAGCTCCTTCTGTCCTTCTCTATACTTCTCCATCAACATCCTCAAAGCAAATAAGGCATCTGTGGTGCTCTTCCTCGGCATGAAACCATACTGTTGCTCACAGATGGTCACCTCTTCTCTCAGCCTGGCTTCCACTACTCTTTCCCATAACTTCATGGTGTGACTGATCAACTTAATTCCCCTGTAGTTACTGCACATCTCCCTTATGTTTAAAGATCGGTACCAGCACACTCCTTCTCCATTCCTCAGGCATCCTCTCCCCTTCCAGAATCCTGTTAAACAATCTGGTTAAAAACTCCACTGCCATCTCTCCTAAACATCTCCACGTTTCTACCGGTATGTCATCTGGTCCAACCGACTTTCCATTCTTCATCCTCTTAATCGCTGCTCTTCCTCCTTACTAATCCTATCTACATCCTGCTTCACCAACTCCACATCCTCCAACCTTCTCTCTCTCTGATTTTCCTCATTCATCAGCTGCTCAAAATACTCCCTCCATCTTCTCAACACACTCTCCTCACTAGTCAACACATTTCCCTCTCCATCCTTTATTGCTCTAACTTGCAGTACATCCTTCCCAGCTCGGTCCCTCTGCTTGGCCAATCGGTATAAATCCTTTTCTCCTTCCTTAGTGTCCAACCTCTTATACAGTTCCTCATATGCCTTTTCCTTGGCTTTCGCCACATCCCTTTTAACCTGCTGCCGCATCTCCTTGTACTCCTGCCTACTTTTTCATCACTCTGTCGATCCCACTTCTGTTTTGCCAACCTCTTTCCCCTAATGCTCTTCTGCACTTCCTCATTCCACCACCACGTCTCCTTGTCTTGCTTTCTATTTCCAGATGTCACACCAAGTACTTTTCTAGCTGCCTCCCTCATCACTCCTGCAGTAGTTGCCCAATCATCCGGCACCTCTTCACCACCACCAAGCCCCTGTCTGACCTCTTCCCTGAACCTCACACTACACTCTTCCTCCTTCAGTTTCCACCATCTTATTCTTCTTTCAAACCTTACTTTCCTCCTCTTCTTCTTCGCCTCCAAAACCATCCTACAGACCACCATCCGATGCTGTCTAGCTACACTGTCCCCTGCCATCACCTTACAGTCTCCAATCTCCTTCAGGTTGCATCTCCTACACAGAAGATAATCCACCTGTGTGCACCTTCCTCCACTCTTATACGTCACCCTATGATCCTCCTTCTTCTTAAAATACGTGTTCACCACTGCCATTTCCATCCTTTTAGCAAAATCTACCACCATCTGCCCTTCCACATTCCTCTCCTTAATACCATACCTACCCATCACCTCCTCATCACCTCTGTTCCCTTCACCTACATGCCCATTAAAGTCTGCCTTAATCACCAATCGTTCTTTCCTAGGTACACCATCTACCACTTCATCTAATTCACTCCAGAATCTTTCTTTCTCCTCCATCTCACAGCCAACTTGTGGAGCATAGGCACTGATGACATTTATCATCATCCCTTCAACTTCCACCTTCACGATCATCACCCTATCAGAAACTCTCTTCACCTCCACTACACTCTTACTGTACGCTTCCTTCAGAATCACCCCTACACCATTTCTCTTCCCATCCACACCATGATAAAACAGTTTAAACCCACCTCCAATGTTCCTGGCCTTACTCCCTTTCCACTTGGTCTCCTGAACACACAACACATCTACCTTTCTCCTCTCCATCATATCAGCTATCTCTCTCCCTTTACCCGTCATAGTACCAACATTTAAAGTACCAACCCGAACCTCTACTCTCCTACACTGCTCCTTTTCCTGCCGTCTCTGTAGACGCCTTCCTCCTCTCCTTCTCCTCCTTCGGCCAACAGTAGCCCAATTTCCACCGGTACCCTGTCGGCTAACGATACCTGTGGCGGTCGTTGTTAACCCGGGCCTCGACCGATCCGGTATGAAATTCTCATTTGTGATCCGCATATTTGATTTGGCACATGTTTTACGTTGGATGCCCTTCCTAACGCAACCCTCCCCATTTACCCGGGCTTGGGACCGGCACTAAGAGTACACTGGCTTGTGCCCCCCTAATGGCTGGGTTAATATAATGCTGAATAAAAGGATTAAAAACTATTTTAAGCAAAGATGCAAAACATTTAGTATAAACTGACTATTTGGAAAAGCTTATATAGGCATTTCCCTTTAGCATTCACTCTTAAAAAATTAAAATAAAATTTTCAGTGTGTGAAATGTATATGACAAAGTGTAAATGGCCATTCTAAAATCCAGCCCAAAAGATCATTTTTGTGCACAACCAGTTATAGCCTCTAAAAGAACTCAGCATGTTTTGGTAAAGCCATGTGCTTTGATGCATACTCTAGTTAGGGAAAATTCTTACAGCTGTGATGAATGCTAAAATAAACACCTCTACTGATAACATCATCACAGATGAACTTAGATCATACCATATTGGTCCAGGTGGAAAGCATAAGCACTGTCTGTGGAATCTTGGCACAAGTGAGCTTTCACTGCCATTTCACCTTTAAAGTGCACAGAGTTAATAGAGCTAAACCAGAGAGAGTAAGATAGGGTAGATAGTTTAAAATGTTTTTTTATTTAAATTTTGTTTTATGCACATAGAAAACAACCGTTCTGCTAGGTTTTTATTTTGTAAATTCTAAGGAGTTAAATATTTCAAACTGAAGGTTTGGTGAACTCAGTATCATTTTCATATTGTCTTGTGAAAGGACAGAAGGGCAGGCAGTGGAGGAATGAGACTGGAGTCACTGGACAATGAAGAGACCTAAAGTTCCAGCTCATTTGGCTGTATAATGCTCTTGTCTGCTTCCATACATTTTCAAGGTTAACTAGCAGTCTGGTGCCAGACAGTCTGCTGTCCATGATTACCTGGTTCTCAAGGAAAGTCAAAGCGAGAAAGAAACACGCATGAGCCCACACTTATCACACATACACACCTTTCTCTACACCTGTACTAATATATCTAGTACAAATTAAGAAAAATTAAACATATAGACTATTTCCAGAGAAACAGGGGACATATTGTCTGGACATGAGCTGTATAAGCACAGTGATTCTAAGGCTGCACATATAACTAGATTATTGTAACTTTAGGGAAAGTTGAGAATATCTTAATAATGTTTGGTTGATGTTTCTAAAACAGCCATTTGATAGCATAGACAATCTCATGGCTGTAAACAAAAGAACCCCAAGCTTTTTTTTGCCCCAGTATTCCTTGTGTGCTTTTCCTAAGAAACTCAATATCTACATCCAGTGCTCTTCTTTATACGACAGATGGCACAGTTGCCATGACAACAAACAACACCACGAAAAAAAACAATTCTCAAAGCATTAAAGTTGTGCCAGATACGCTAATAGTCTGTTGATCACATTTATGTGACAGAATATGGTTTGCTTGATCAAAGTAAAAGGTGTTTTCATTTCTACAAGAAAGGAATGGGAGGAATTTTGGTATAATGTAATTGCAAATGGAAAAGTGGAGAATGGAGGCCCACAGGGTGCAGAAAGTGATCCAAGAACAGAAGGATAGACATAGGGGCATTTTTTTTTAAATGCCCAAAAACAGATGCATAAAACTATGTCAACAGTGTTCTCTCTGATTCCTATCACTGTCATAACAAACATCAAATCAGAATCAAGATTTCTGCAGTGAAGGTCTATATGCATTTTATGTGCACTGCAGAAGTACAACAAACATCGCCTCACTGAAAAGCACACAGACATACATGTTTTCTATTTTTTATGTTTTACAATTGCTCATATATCACATATCCTCTTTTTCTTAGCTTCATGTTTTGTTTGTATACATGGTTAGATATCATGCTGTGAGTAGAAAAAAAAGATGCCAGAGACTTTATGTAAAATGTAGCGTGCCTACATGAATATTTTATTGTGGGAAATGCGTTTTGAGTACATCGCAAGCCTGTACATGAACTTTATGATAGAGATCAGGTTTGGTTTTAGGTGTGTCCACATGCAGAGTAGGAATAAAACACGTTTATAAGGATTTTTCGAAAACCAAATGAGAAGAATGCCAAAAACCTTTAAGCCACAAAAATATATCTTTCATCAGCAAGTTTTCGTGATCTCCTGAATTTTGCCTCTAATAAATCCAGTACTTAAAAAGGAACATTAATTACATTATAGCTAGATATAGTATTACAAGAGATGACCTGCCACTTCTTGATTCCAGCCACACCCGATTCTGTTTTGACCCAACATCATGTTCCTTATAAAGAGCCTGAATCAAGAGCATGTCTGAAACAGATAGCAGAACATAATCCTCATGTGAACTCACAAGCAAGCTGGGACCATGATTGAATTTCCAAAAAGTACACATAAACTGAGAAACCTGTACCTCTCATGTGATGAATATTAAATATTAATTTGCCTCCATTTTTACAGTAGTGAGACTACTACAGCAGTCTCACGCTAAGGGTTTTATTGTATGTATCTAAATCAATCATTTATATTGTTACTATGAGAAAGGTCAAAGGTGCATTCGGCTTTCAGTAAACATTATTTTACACACAGCACTCGTTCAATGCTTGCTTTACACTTGTGAAAATAAGCAAATGAACACTTGCATGCTTTCATATGTAGGTTTACCCACATAAACAGACAGCTTCTGGAAAGGGTCAGTGAGTTGTGACTGCATGACTGTGTGTGTTCCACAGGAGATATTGAGTGTGGTATATATTCTACTGTGAGATTTTGCCTGCTCCCCATCAGCTGCAGTTATTTGTCTTCCAGGCACCGTATCCCAAAGCTCAGTCTAGATTTATGCTCTGACCAGCAGCAGCTGCTGACTGGACACCAGTAAAGAATTAATGATCCTGTACACACATTTATCTTATTTAAACATAAGCCATGCCAGAGTTTAAAGTAATAATTTCCATTGTAACTACATTGAGATGTATATATATATATATATATATATATATATATATATATATATATATATATATATATATATATATATATATATATATATATAATATTACTTTAGCCTTTTTTTTAATATGTATATTGATGTTGAAAATATATATTAAAATTACAGTTAATATTAAATAAGAATTAAAAAAATTGGTATTCATTTTTTCTATCAAGTCATGAACTAGGCAGCCTATTTGACAGCGTATACTCAAGTATCTCACACAGAATACATATATAGTTATGCACGTTTAGTATTATATAGGTTAATTAAATTAACTATACACCACCATTTAGGTGATATTCTAAGATGACGAGTGATTTAAAAGATTTAATCAAAGTATTGATAAATACAATACCATTATATATGACCTTTTGTAGGAAATCTATATCAGTAGGTTGGTGAAAATGTACTTGGCTTGATTTATGAGATGGCTCTCCTGCAAATAAAGAAGGTCACTGAAGCTATCGGCATTCCTCTCTCGGAACAAAAATGGTAGGCTTGCCACAGCACCTAGTTCTATCTTTGCATTGCATTACTTTCAATACACCGTCCTTATGAGACCTTATGGGAAGTAAAAAATCAGGACCACCCAGTAGAAGAACTGTAAAATATATAATTGCACTGTTTTTCACATTTTCTATGACTCATTAAGGGATCTCAGAACACTGCTGATATATTGGTGATACGTGTGGTGGCTTGCATGCATCTTTAAAGCTAGAAAAGTAAAAGAGTAGAAATGTATTACCAGTATGTGGAAAAGAAACATTATGAGTGAGAAAATAAAGTCACTTCTCTTATCAGATATTCCAAACGCTCTGTTAGAAATAGGCATTATAAGACAGAGAGGACCCAGACCCTGATAAGTAAGCTAAGATGACTGGAGGCCTGGAGCCAGACATATCAACAACTGCTTTATGTAACCCTGGGACACTGGTCATGTTATGTGTGAATAAGAGTAACATATACATTTCTCACATTTTTTAATATGTAATATAATATGTCTGTAAAGATTCTTTGTGACTTATTCCAACGTGAATTGAATAATATATGCAAACAGAAAAACCTTAAAGAATGCCTCTTTCTTATTATCATAAAAATAATTCAAAATGTTTTGTTTGGTCTCTCTTCCTCCATCAGTGTACTAAAAACATTTATTATAATAACAATATAGCAATGTCCCAGGAATGTCTATAGATGCAAAACAACTAAAATGTGACATTTCTTAAAGTCAAAAGTTCCTGTTTGTATCTGGGTAGTTAACAAACCCAAGATTTATCATATAATACAACAAATATAAATCATACTATGATGTGACTATGATGCATGTGCTTGTGATAAGTGAAAGCTAGAAATAGAAGTTTTGCTGTTGGTGCTACTTCAGGTTGCTATGTGTGTCCCTTAGAATACAATTTCCACAATTCTACAAATTGTTTTAATTGACAACCACCTATTTATTTGAGGCTTGTCCCACTTCAGCTTAAGCAATCCAACAAAACAGATTTTTCTTGCCTGAACGTTGTATATAACCCATAGTATCCTGATTCTTTAGCACTCATGATCTGCTCATCATCACTGGAACAGTGGGGTTTCCCATCTAAGTGCCAGAGAGGGGCCAGAACAGGGTGGAGTGACAGGCCACCCTGAGGAGCAACAAACAGACCCTGGAGAGAGCACTGTTTTGATTATCTACATGATTAGCTCAGGTGCTGGTCTCTGGCCTGGTTTGACTAGAGAGCTGTCGGGGGCTGGGTGTGTTTCCTTCTCTGGCAAACAGGGAACACACAGCTGCTCCTACTGAGCCAGATTTCCTCATGCACAACTGTTTAAACCAGGCATTACCACTTCCACTATAAAACAATTGATTAGTTCAGGAAGTACCACCATTAATAGAGATCAATTACAAACAATATCATATGAATAAGTCAATGAACAAGTAACATAGTTTGTACAAAATATCCCTATGATATAGAGGTACAAAATAATTAAAGTTTTAATGGCATGTGAAAAAAGACCAGGCAAAAACATGATTGGAACTACACATAGTCCATTAGAGAGAAAGAAAAAGAAAGAGAGAGAAAGAGAGAGAGAGAGAGAGAGAGAGAGAGAGAGAGAAAGAGAAAGAAAGAGATAAGCCCTTTTAAAAGGTGAGTTTGCACCCACAGGCCAGCTGTGTAAATCTCTCAGTGTCGTCCTCAGGTCCTCTACAGACGGGCTATTGAACTATTGACTTAGCGCATTTTTAGATACACTGGTATTCCAGCACTTTAAGAATGTGCTTTAGGGGATGTAACGTTGGAGAAGAGGGCTTTCAAATCCCTTTTCAGCACAGACATATGCCCCTGAGCTGCCAAAATAGGTTTGCAGAGCCAAAGAGGTCATTAAAATAGTAAAGCAGCTACAATACACAAATATCAAAAGTTGCATGTTGTCTATACCACCAAAATTACAAAAAAAAAAATCAATGACATTGACTTGCACTACATTACAGTGAGCTTACCAGCCCCCATGACCTGCCAGATATATCTGATTAAACACATAATCAACATACACTGCAAAAATAAATAATCTACACAAACCACCATAGTCTTTGATATAAGAATAGATATCAAGACAAAGGAATCACCCCTGTGATAATCAGTGTTATCCATCCATGGACGGCATAAGGGACATGCCACGGGCAGCATGTGAAGCCCCCAGCCTGATGGAACTCTAGTGTGTGAGGGACAATTGAACAGCCATTAGCATGGCAAAGGTCTACACATTCTAGTGCATCATTAGAGCTCCTCTGTGATGAAAGGTTTACCAGAGTTCACATCAAGAGGTGTCCATTTTTAATTGGCTTTAACATATACAGGGAGGCTCATCACAACATGCAACAACCCAGCATACAGACAGACACAAAAGCAGTCTCTCTTACACACACACACACACACACACACACGCACACACTTTGTTCTTCATCTTCCTCCAAAAGATGCAAAGTCATTATCCAGGATTTACTTATAGGCTCCCTGCTCCCATGGGACACTGGGGTGAGTGTGGCTAGTGGGGGAGGTGGTGGAGCTTGGCGAGGTTCTAAATCAGGGCCAAAGAGTGTATGCGGTGATACAAAATGATGAAGGAGGCTTTGAAGAGCTGGAGATGGAGGGATAACAACCCTTTGAGGTCCGCCTGTGCACTGAGGAGGCCTTTGTGCTAGAAACTCTTGCAAGAACTGTTCACATTACCACCGCACAATGCACAGTTAAACTGCACAGAAAGAAAGGTTAATCCACAAAGAATAGGCCAGCGGCCACTATAGAAAGTGAGACAAGGCCTGCAGAAAGGCATTAGTCAATAAAGTGCTAATTAAGGCATTTGTTTCTGGAGCCTTGCACCAAGCGATCAAAGCCTTACGTACTAAGCCGTCTTGTCACTAATAATAAGGGTGCTTCAGGGGACTTTAGGAGTAGATCAGGGACAACAACAAGCACACACACACACACACACACACACATATACACACAAAGAGTATTTCACAGTAGTAGAAATCATCTAAACACAAGCATACCAATACACCTCACACCCAGCATTTAAGCAAATAGAAGCAAATGAAAAGAAGCTTTAAAGCCAGGTATTTGCATTTAATTAAGTGCCACAGATTGCTTAAGGCAAATCAATACAAAGCAATACAGACCTCAGTTATTAGGTTGACAGCAGCACAAACGCTTTCATTTCTTTTAAGAAAAAAGGATACAATGTGCATCGATGTATTTCATTTTTTCATGCACTCTAGCTTATTCACTGAACACATGATGGCCAACAAAACCAAACTTCTCATCCTTTTTATTATGTTTTTTTCCTAGGGAAGAAATATCTCCTTTCAGCCTTAATACATTCAGGCAGGTTCTGGCTTATGACAGTACTTCACGGCTGGTGATTATAAGAAACATGACAGGTGAGAAGCCTGCCATGCAGGAGTGGAAGCATCACTGTGCCTTCATAAGTGACAGACTGTCTATAGATGATCTTCACACCTTCCACTCTGCAGAGCCTGTGTTTTTCTCAGTTCACCAACCCTCTATCACCATGGCACCAGTAGAGACATAAACCTGCAGAAACCATGGTTACAAGTTGATTAGTGTTTTAGAATATAGTAAAGGCAGTGAAGCACTGTCTGCTGCCTTGATGTAATTCAGAATGTAATGAAATTAAAAGAGATTCTATATTTGTTTTTATTTATTTTCATCATGATTGCATTTCCTGAATGTTTCTTGCAGATAGATAAATAGAAAATTTTTAGATAAATATTATACATATATATATATATATATATATATATATATATATATATATATATATATATATATATATATATATATATATATATATATGTATAATATTTATCTACAAATAATCTATTTATCTATCTGCAAGAATATATATATATATATATATATATATATATATATATATATATATATATATATATATATGTATATATATATATATATATATATATATATATATATATATATATATATATATATATATATAATGTTTCTTATTAGTAGCCTGTTCATCAGGCAGTCATGTGGATGTTGGAGTCAATGGAGTTGACTGACGTCATTATAGTCAATACCTCTTGCCTAAAATCCCTCATAAGTACTCCGCTTTGTCACATTAATCTGAAACAGAATGTCTAGTACTTCATACCATGACCACTCAGAAAAGCTCACTACATTACATCATTTGGTCTAAACCACAACTCAAGTTGTAACTTGATCATGCCTCCACCTTTCTAACCCCTATTTGGCACCTCTTCTGGCTCAAATCCAGTCTTAATCCTCTGTTGTTAATCAGTACAGTGGGCAACCCTGATGTGTGGACACCCTTTTTGGTAAGTGGGGCTGGGGATGACCAATAAAATCTCACTTCCCTTTGGCTGTGTGGTGCTGAACAGCAGGTCAGGCACAGCTTTTCTCACCCCACAGTGACATCAGACAACAAATACACAAACTGATGCCTTTTATGCGCCTACTCCTCTCTGCCTTCAGCACCTCCAGCCTCCTCTCCCACAAAGAGTTCAGGAAGCTCCAGGTGTCAAGATAAATATTATGGTAGTGCAGTTTCATTTGCTCAAGGAAACTCACCCCCTAAAAAAAATGAACTGACACTGAAGAGTGAGCACTGAGGTGATGAGCATGCAGGACACCATCTGTCCAGTGGACAGCACCTCTTTTGGTGTCTCATTAACCCAAATGTCTGTAAGATTTTAATGGAGAATTACGATTTCATTAGTTACATCAATTAATCTTTGGACACACAACTGACAGCTTTATTATATATAAATCATATTCTTTATGTTCATGTTATTTACTAAACAAAATAATAATCTTTTTTTAAGTATAAAGCATAGCTCAGATATTTTATAATAATTTATGCAAATATACTTACGCTGTTCAATTGTCAGAGGCTAAGTTACTATGAACACATCTGCACTGAAGTCCAAACTAATTTAAACGTATGGCCTTGTGTAGTTTAATACTTTATCAGCAAACTAGAGCATTTAATCTTTACACAGACTGGTCAGAAAATTGGACCAGCAATATATTAATAACTTAGGTCTGCATTACTTTCTTTCCATCTTCCCCCACAGTCTCCCATGAGACTTTACAAGGTCTAGTCAGTCTTTTAAAACCATACCACAGTAATTAGCATTCAGTCTGTCTAATAGAGTAAAAAAAAATGTAGGGCTCTGCTCATGAAGTTCTATTTAGGCACAGGAAATAGGTTTGCATCAAGCAGAGGGAAGTCAGCATATATGACTTTTAACATGCACACATGGTATTTCCTTCATCTCCCTCACCTTCCCCACAGCAATAATTATCTTTATCATTTACCATCGTTACATCTACACTCCCTCATCCACTGCCTCCTTCCTGTTTCATTACTGGAAACCACTTTAGTGTTCTCACAGTCTGAGCTTCTGTGACAGGCTAATACAAGGGCTACTTTTAGGATGATTTAAAAGGCCACATATCTTGGCATGTATTTTAAAACTACTGAGTATATTTGATATTACTGCTAGAACTCCAACTTGCATAAGCCCCTGGTTTGAACCCCTCCACCACAGACTAGATGATGAAGTCAGAGAACAGACATGCTGACTGAGCCTAACTGTAGCCACTAAGTCTATGATTCATTTTTCAGTGTGGCTTCTCAATATACATGATCTTTTTCAATACCAGAAATCCATGGGCCAAGAGAAAGAGGCACATCAAGCTAAAGTTGAACAGCAGGGTTCAAAGTTTGAGGGATTAGCTGCTAATAACATACCATGCTCGCACTCCCTGAGCCCCTTCCAAATCCCAGAAGTGTGGGAGAGCATGTTAAATCACTTGAATTACTCTAATAACCTTAATTGAAGAGTGTTTAGTCTGTTCAGGGTATAAAGAAGACAGGCTTGACTTGCAGCGAAAGATGGCAGAGTGGAAGCATTAAGTATTAAAAGTCAGATCCCCACCCAGTCAACCCGCTGACCAACCCCCAAATCTGCCTGCTGGCCTCCACCTTCTTCAAATAACAAAAAGAAAAAATACTTAAAAGCAAACAGGACATGGCAGCATAAACACAAACCCAACTCAACTGCTGAAGTTCATCATCATTTACATTTGCAGAGGATCTCTCTACCCTCTTACCTCATCTCAACAAATATTTTCAATAATCCTGCTTTGTATTTGATTCCTAGAAAATCAGGAAAAGCCTGCATGCCCGCAGCAGTCTCTTTTTTCTTTAATCAGATGATGTAATAAGATCTTAGGTCACCTTGTCTTTAAACCATATGCTGTGTTGCTTTGATTGCTGATGGCTGGTGCATGCTTAACAGTCGTTGGCAGAAGCCACTGCTTATTGACAGTGATACAAACACTGAAGGGTATTCAGGGACACACTAATGAAAAATTTAGTGTTTCAATCTCTGTCGCTCAATATGAAATAACCGTGAGATTTAGGCTGTCATAAAAGGTCCCTTTTAGAAAGTTATAAACATATTGCAGCACCCATGTCGGAGACTTTTTTCTTTTTTTATTTATATCCAAATGCATCTGATATCCCAACGGTGCATCTGGGCATGTCATAGCTTGCCGCAGGCAGCAAAGCAAAGCTCACATCCCTAATTAACTTACAGGGAATGGAAGATGAAAGTTTCTAGGTGCTTTGTGTTGGCAGAGTGGGCAGAACATAGTGTCCCAATGAGATGGAGTAAATTGGCCCGGGTATTGCTATATTACTTGTGCAGACAGGTAGGTCAGCACTGCCATCTGGTCTGCTGCAGTGAGAAAGGTCTGTAGGGACCATGTCTTTTAACTATACCTACTATAACTGTCTAATTTGACACCTTCATAGGGAATAACAGATGCAATTGACATTTAAACACAGAGAAAAGACAAGACCTATACCAAATTTAAGATATACTTTAATGTTGGAAAAGTATATACGTATAACATTTTAACAATCGAACAGGCTGTGCTTTATGTTTATATAGCCTGTTTGATTGTTAACATTTTAAAATGTTAACATCACACCATTCAAAGAGGGTAAAGGTTATTGGTTGTTATGCTAATTAATGTTCCTGTTCAGTCAACCCAGTTAAGCAATATTCCTCTGGGTCTATTAGCATAGCTCCAACACAAACAGATCTTGTTCCAGATTTGATCAAATATTAGTGCTTGAGCGTGTATCATTAAAATTTAAAATGGTTAAAAATATAGGCTTGACCTAAATCCATATAAAATTACATAAATTATATTATAACCATAAAGCTATATCTGTGTGATTATTCATATATATATAAAGAGAATGAAACACTCAAATGTGTCAGTTACTTTGCCCTCTACATAACCCCTGAATCAGACCCTAGGAGATCACTCTAAATAAAGAGTGTGTGTGTATGTGTGTGTGTGTGTGTGTGTGTGTGTGTGTGTGTGTGCGTGCGTGCGTGCGTGCGTGCGTGCGTGCGTGTGTGTGTGTGTGTGCGTGTGTGTGTGTGTGCCTCTCTCTCTTTGTCTGTCCTGATTGAAAACCTCATCCATCAAGTTCTGTCAAAAACTGAGTAGTAAATCCACTACTGTAACCCAACAATTATTGGACATGCAATAAGTCTTTTTTAGCTATTATACATCTACCAGCTACACTCACTAACAATAGCTATTCACAGTCAAGATGCTGCATAACAAAGTGTATGCTATTTAATCTCAGATAGTTCCCAGTAGGAAAAGCTGAGTCACCACCTGCTGACGAGAGAGATAGGGAGAGTCAGTCTCAGATGGTTCAGATCATGGCCCAGGTGAACTGATAACCTCAGGGATTAGCATAGAGAAACTGAAGGTTCTCCACTAGTGAGATCTCATGACCACACTAATGAGCCTTTATCTCTACATCCCAAGAGGCCCAGAGGCACTGAGCCAACCAGGACCCACGGTCATAAAAAGGGATTTGTTGTGACCATTTCATGGTGTATTGAAAAATGGAATTCTGTCAATGTGAAAATCTCTCTTCAGTCATGATTCCAAACTTAAGCTCAATGCCCTAGGGTGATATAATATTTTAATCCTGTTGGCTGAGGAGTTTGGGAGCTTGGGAGATGCAGCTTGAATTTCAGCAACATTTCATTTTGGGGGATAGCCTTTCATATGGAATGAATTCTCTAATAAAAACAAAACCATCAAAAAAAAAATTCTTAAACCTATAATTGCTCTCTATACCATAGTTAGGTCTCTAGTAGCATGTAGAGGGTATAAACCTTTACAATAAAACTTATAACAATAGGAGTTGCAGATTTTTTTTTTTTAAAAATACATATACTGGTAAGATTAAATGCAATAATATGAACTTACAAGTGATGAGCATTTTTTTTTGTCTGGTCACAACCACAGCAATGACAAAATCAACAAGCCAGAAAATCAATTATTCACCACCAGAACAATCACTCCAAACAGTTTAATAGACAAACTGTTTAATAGACAAAAGGTTGTGGAGTTCAATTACTACAAGTTTTATATTTACTTTTCTGTTTCATTACTTTACTTATGAAAATTGCTAAATTTAATTGCTACAATTAGCTCTGAAAAGCATGTGGTTCCTATGCATACAATTGAATAATGTTTATGCAAAACTGATCCAGTCTCTGTTATAATGAGAAGATAAATGGGCAACACTGTGGTCTGAAGTAAATATGAACAGTCAGAAAGATAAAGCATTGATGTGGCTTGTAAAAATTTTGCCCAATCTTAAAAGAAATGGCTGATAAAGTTTTGGGGGCAATGCACATTTTATAGATTTGCTACCACTCCAAACCTTAAGAAGATCTGAAGAAAATGGTCTGGATTCTTATTCCAAGTCTGGCTCCAAATTTGTTATTTTTTTGTAGTCTTGGAAACTCCTTAGAAACCATTTTATTCTGGGTGTATTGCAAACTATTACATTGTTTCTAAAAAAAGCAACTGACATTATACAGTGGAACACATAAAGATCAAGCTCTAAAGTTCATATATGAATGAGTGGTATGTGGTTGTCTTATTGTTTCAGTTTTACAAAATTTGAATTGTCTCTTTGCTCAGAGAAAGACATCCAAATCAAAGAAGAATTCAACTGAGTGCTTCCTCTCTCCATCACAGCAGTGTCTTCCTGCCATCCTCCTTCCCACAGTACTTCTTTCTAATCCTCACCTCTCCACACACAATAATTCAGGACTCCCATAGTGAAATCCCCCTCTAACCAACTTACTGGAACAAATAAACACACAAATGAATCAGCGGAATGAATCTGATCTGAAGTACAGTATGTTAACTGAAATGTTTACTTACACAAATTTGGATGTTTCTTTAGCACTTTCAAAGTTAAACTGTATGTATTCTTTCCCTATTTCAAGTTAAACGAGTGCCATTTAATTTCTATGTACGTATTAAACAATAGAGCCACATTTCAAGTGAATAGTATATGTCAAATCGATATTCAGTTCAGACTATGGGCAATACCACTTATCTTTCTTTACATCTGTTACCACTTACTCAAAACCAGTATCATCAATATCAAAACCTATACCAATACTTCTGAAATCCATTATTATTCATTCATTCATTCATCTTCTCCCGCTTATCCGTAATTCGGGTCGCGGGGGCAGCAGTCTAAGCAGATTCCCCAGACACTTCTCCGTGTCCAGGGATCGGGCTGTCAAGGCCCCCGCCTTCGACTGCTGCCCAATCCTCTCAGCACCGGTCCCTTACGGTCCCTCCTGCAGGTGGTGAGCCGACGGGAAGGCGGCCCCACGTCGCTCCAACGTCACGGTCCTTGATTTTCTCGTAAGGGTCCCCTGGAGCATAGAGGGTTAAGGGCCTTGCTCAAGGGCCCAAGAGTGGCAGCTTGGCGATACCGGGGCTTGAACCCCCGACCTTCCGATCGGCAACCCAGCGCCTTAACCGCTGGAGCCACCTCTCCCCCCCGCCATTATTATTATTATTATTATTATTATTATTATTACTACTACTACTACTACTACTATAAAAAATATTCAACACAAGTATCGAAAATTTCACCCATCCCTAGTTCAGATTTATTAAGGGACCCAAGTAGCACAGGTTACTTCCAGCCTTTTGGTAACAAATATCTCCATCAAAGCCTCTACATACTGAATGTTCCTCTGTGTTTGCTTAAACAATATTTTTCCTTTCACCTTGTTGCAAAAACTTCTTTTTGAAAGCACTGAAAGCTGAATGCTTGCCACCTTTCAGCGGTCTTGCCCTTGAAGCTGCTGTATAAACTGAATCTCCACACTGCTGCTTTGTTCTGCACAGCGACTGAGGCTTCTAAAGTAATTCATTTCATTTTTAGTGAGTGGAGAAAACCTTGAACTACTGCTCAGGTACACATTCAGCAGTCAAGTCCTTCACAGTTTGACACAATGAAAAATTAATAATTGAAAACAGTAGTTTTTAATGAAAACATCCAGAAATGTGTGTAGTGGAGAAAATAATTATTTTGTGTATGGGAAACGTATAGGTAGGTCAATGTCAAAGAAAAGTATATACAGTATATTATATATAATTTTAGCCATGTTGGGCAAAAGCTGCAGTAAGAAAAATAAATAATTTTAAAAGTGTTGAAATGTATAGCACAGAATGAATATGGGTTTGATATGGTTAACATTTCATATAATGAGGTGATTATAAATATAAATATAAGATTATAGACTGTAGTTTTTTACATTTAGATTTGGATTAGATTTACATATATATCTTATATTTGGCATATTGCTATCTAGAAAAATTTACATATATATATATATATATATATATATATATATATATATATATATATATATATATATATATATATATATATAAGGTATACTTGCTAGAATGATATTTTCTGAAGTGAGTGCTTGGTATAGAAGGAGCTATTAACCTTTAGTTGGGAGCCAAATCTGGTAGCAACCAAGATAAAGCTAGTCCATTAAACATATAATTAGTATTGTGTTATTTAAAACAAACTCGAAATTGAGATATTGTGCTAAATAGTAACCAAAATTGCAAGCAACATTAGCTACTAGCTGTTATATTATGTAAGCCATTAATCAAGGTCTCTAGCAAGTTAATTAGGCTAGACGTTTTAATTATAATTTACTTACATTTTAATTATGTAATTAAAACTAGTAGTAGGTTTGTTAGCGAGTGCTCAGTCTCACACTTCCAAACTGGTGGCTTATTGCATGAGAAAGACAGACTGGGCTGCAGGAAAGGAATTGGAAAGGAAATTAGCTGGCTTCCATCTTTCAAATTTTTTCTATTGGCAAATAGCCAGATCTTTTAATTTATATAATACCATTTCATATACAGGCTAACACCATCTAACAATTCTGCTGGGGCTGTCAAAGGAATTTTTTGTACTACTGCCCTTAGTTTCAGGCTGCATTAGCCATAAGCAGGTCATAATTTGAAAAACATTCAAATTACCTGCAGATTTTAGGTCAAGTAATGTTTAAACACATTTCTGGCACTCATTTGACTGTCACTTTATAAATAACAACAAGAACAAGAACAGGAATAAAAACAGACCTTCGCTTGGCTAGGCAGGCCTGAACACTGAAGATGTCACAACCATTTGTCTTTTTCACAGCATGCACATTGCTAGCTTGGTTGAATACTAAGTTGCATGAATGCCTGAGAGCTGGGGAGAGTGAAACTGCAGGACGTATGAGCTGCAAATCCACATCCCAAACCCTCCATATGACTGCATTTTGGGGAACTTCCAGAACACTGAACTGAACCAGCTAGTCTACTTTAGTCCCCAACCCTCCAGGTAATTTAGTACAATGGGAGCGTATTAGACGCATCTATGATTTTTTATTTTTTATTTTTATGTGAGGGAGCACAAATGTTAAAAGAATCATTAATGGCAAAAGTACCTTCTGGAAATGCTCAGAAATATAATCATTCTAATTAGCAAGCAGTGATTAAGGAAATTCCCTGTTCTGTCCTGCCCCTGTTAGAGTGGAAGAAGATAATTCATAGAATGTGACTCTAACTTTGCATTAGGCTCATAAATCAGCAGCACTTGAGGGATTTATTCCTTTCAGCATGCTGTATAGTGCAGTGCTGTAATTTGTCCAGGTGTTAATGAAAAATACACATGCAGACAAGCAAACACTCACCAGGCGTCTCTGAACCACTCAAATTGAGATTTTTTTGCAGAAGCTACAAATAAATCGGACAGATGGAATTTTCCATATGTGGTTGCGTACTGCAGGGCTGCAGAAGGGGGTCTGAGAAGCTGGCCCTGGATGCTGAGTAACAATGCTCTCTGCTCCTCAACCTACAACCATGTGAATGTGAAGGTAAATATACAGTACAGAGAAATTCTATCCACTTATCTTTTTTGTTTTTGAAGTTTTCAAAGGTATATAAGTTAAAGATGAGATACATTTTCATTTTATCTTCAAGAACATCTAAAACAAATATCAATCGCACATTCCTTGTGATCATATGTGCGTGTTCAACATGTGTAGGTGATCCTTGTTGCAATGTTTGGAACGCTACTAGGAAATTCCAAATCCCACCTGCTACACCCACATGCAGTTAATCAACACATCAACACAAGTTTGACATATCCACCAGTGATGTCTTACTTAAATTGTATTTTGGTATCATGTCCACAACTTGCAATGTACTTCTAATAGTCATATTAAAATGCATTGCACCATTTCAGTCTCTTGTTAATGCCACGCAGAATTACTGTACTGCACTGTACAATGTACTCCTCTAATTAAGATCCTAATCACCAGTACACTTCATGTTAAAATAGCATTTAAAAATAAAATGTAACAAAAGAGAAAGCAACAAAGATGGGCATTATGACACCCTTAATGTATATATGGATGGTTAATATAAAAAAAGCAACCACTGTTAATTTTAAATGCAACCCCTCTATACAGTCTTCCTTTGAATTCTATTTTTTGTTATGCAGAATAATTACATAATGACAACAGGAAATAAGATGAATGTGTTTGTTAGTTGTTCTGTATTTGTCATCCCATACTGTCTCGTTATCATATTGAGCAGCAAAGGCTGCACTGGGGCAGATAAGGACTGACCTACCTGCAGTCTGCGTGTATAATAGAGAAAAGGAAAATGAGAGTGAACTTGCATGTGTGTGTTGCGCCTAAAGCAAACATGCTTCACATACCCATACACTTTCAGACGCCAAACTGTTAAATGTTAACTGCTGCTGCTGTCAACTGCCAGGTAAACTGAATGTTAGACATCCATATCAAAGATGCTCAAGACAGTGAAGTTTATTATTTAACTGTCTGTGTCAAAAGTGCTCACTCAGACTCATAGCCTGTCATGGAAGGAGATTTATGTGGAGGTGCCATGACTCCAGTCTGCACAATGTGTGCACAGGAGAGGAGCGAGGTCTCAGCAAAGCTTTTCACTCCTCCCCTGCAGTATCATTCTGTTGCTTTGGCTCTGCTTTACCTACTTACACACACAGCTCGTTTCATGGCTCATAAAATACATTACTTAATCTGGCCTTTGAATAAAATCTGGACTATTTAAAAATGTAACATTAAAGACTGCTTAAATTAGGTTTCCTCATTTTAAAGAACAACTGGTGCATATAAGTAGGTTAATTGCTGCTATACAATTATTCCCAAGAGTACTCTAAATGATTGTCATAATGATACCTAAACTAAAAGTCAACTGGTTTGAGAAAATCTTTTTCCTGTACTGAGATGCTCTTAAAGATCAGGCCGGAAGCTTAATGACTCTATTTAGTGTTATCAAAAAAGTCATCAGTACTTTTAAGTTCTACTGTGCACTTAACACCACTCCTCAGGGCAAGCTAAGGAATATAAAAATAGCCTTCGAAATAAGAAATCTGTTTTTGGATTATGATGAAATCCTCTACAACTGTTAACCTCTGACTTTTTCAGAGTAATATTAATGACTTATTTCCTTTTTTTATTCTCTTTGATTTATAGTGTCAAGATTTGATCTGCAACCTTTATTACGAAAGAATAATTAGGCAGAGCACTCCATCAACCCAACTGCCTAGCCGCCCACTCACCACTTAGAGCCAAAATCAAATACAGCTCTGCACAAGAGCATCCATTGACTCGCTCAAACTTGTTTTCTATAGCTCTGATTACATGTAAATGAAACGAAGGGTCCTGTTGAGACCACCAGCTTCTCATGGCCCTCCCCTACCCACAGGCTCTGGTGACCTCTCTGAGGCCCTCTCCTCCAACCCCAGGGTGCAGACAACCCCTTCCTGGCCGGTCGCAGCAGGACAACGGGTATGATGACACACCGGGGATAGGCTAGGGGGGGGGGGGGTGAGTCTGTTAACGAGACAATGGATTTCACAATAATCACCTTATCTACCTCCCTTCCCCCACGCTTGGCCTGCCATCCCGCTGCTCTCTAGCAGAGGTCAGCCAGAGAGCTCATTTAAATATAGATGCGTTTATCCATTTGTTAGAGTTATGGCCTGTCAGATTTAGGTGCTGTTGTTGGAATAAATGCTTTCCACTGGTTCCCGATATTCAAGATAGGTGGAGATTACAGCATTTTATTGATCTCAGAGAACGAGAGCAGCCCTGTGCCTGAGGACACAAAATAATGATAGTACTGCCTCCTACTCAGTGCCAGCACCAGCTTTGTGTGCCAGTGTAAACAACCATGTGTGTTAAATTAGTTACATTTGATATTAAGTCTTTATGAACTAATTGAATCTCACAAAAGAGACACATACTATCAACTTAAACTATTTAACCAATATCTAGATCTGTTTATAGAGATGCGGAAGTGAAGGGACAAGACACAAGGCAGTCTGGACCTGCCCCTTTTGATTTACACACCCCATTTCTCCATATCTTTCCTCCATTTCCTCTCATTAAGTTTATGGCTCCTGGTGTCTTGTTTGAAGATCAATGATGGAGCGCAGACTGCTAGAGGAAGAAGGGAGACAAAACCCCACAAATACGTCTGTCTCTCGAACTATTTTTCTGTCTGTCTCTTAGACACATAAGCACAAACACACCCATACACAAACACTTTGTGACAAAAGTAAGTCTAGAAGGTCTAGTGGTGTACTGAACAGGGATCTTACATGATATTGAGCAAACACAGAGCTATATGATCTCCAAAGGGCATGTGTGCTAAGGACAGCCACAATAGTAGAGCAAATAGTAAGCAAAATTTAAGCCCACTAGGGCCCACAAGATGTCTTAGAACATATTAAAATAATGATATAGTGTAGAAAACAGAAAATCAGTTAATTAGTATATGCTACAGTATATGTGTTAAAGGAAAGACGGTGGAGTGGAGTGTGTACTCCATGACTTTTTTCAGCACTTACTAATTCACTGGAAATGACTAACATGGGCTTTTCCCAGATGTTCAAATGTTTGAATAAAACTGTATATATTCAACACAAACAAATGAACCGCTACTATTGCTGTAATAAATATGTAGCAGAATGGTAGCTCTTATTTGTTAGTGACTAACATGTCCAGGCAGCATAATTGACAAACATTTAATGATGTTTTAGTTGGAGGATGTTTACTGGAATTCATGTGTAATTAACAGTGAATATAATGTAGGTTTTCTTGCCCAAGCTGTTTGTATTCCCAGAATTAAGAAGATCAAGATGATTAAAATTAAGATGTCATGCCTTGTACATGAGACTGGATATGTGAATTTGTTTACAACTATTTAGGTAGGAATAAAGTACGTAATTCATAATAAATATCGTGGGACGAGTCTGGTATTAAATACAGCACCACTGCTTTCACTTCTGCTGTCCATTCTTGTGACAGGTCTATAAGTTAACACCCACAAACACACATTGCTTTCACCAATCAATACAAGACAAAGGCATGCAAGGCAGAGCTAAAGACAGAACGAAAAGACATGACATTTACTCCAGATGGCTGAAGCATGTTTTATGCACTGGGCAATATTGAACGGCAAATGCCTCCTATATAATCAGCCCCAGCCCCCTATATAATCAACTCCTGAAGTACTCTTCACATAGAGAGCAATAGAGGTAAAGTCTGACTAGTGCAGGATATCTAAAAACATTTGTAGGGATTAATGTCCAGTTGCCCTTGTAATAAGTTGACAATTTGGTTCAAATTTAGTTTATATTTGTGTTTTTTCTCAGAGATATTGCTTTCAAGAGTAGCTCAGAAAAAGAGCTAAATCAAACCAGGCTGTCTACATCTCATAGACTTCTATCTATACCCATCCTCCCAGTCTTGTCCTGTCAGAGAGTGCTGACCTTGGGTGAAATGCACATCAGTCCTGCTCTCAGCACAAGTTTAAGCTATAACTCAGCAGGCATGGAGTTTCTTTTGCTCCCATTACATGCCCCTTCAAGGGTCACCAGTCATCTGGGTATGCAAAATGTATGTAAAAGTCTGTTGTGTCTAAGTATCCAAATTGTCCTGTTTTCAATAATCCGCAATAACAAATCACAAAGTTTTTTTTAACCTAATGGCTTTGCAATTACAACTCCCTTGAATGCTGGTATCAAAGCAGCAAATGTGATCTACAACCCATTTTAACATTATCACTAAGATGTAAGTAGGTTATTATTTCTGAGTAAACGCCCTATCGAGGAGCACCTCTCACAGAACGATAGAATGGACTTTTCCTAGTCAGCATTTCTGTGCTACTGTAAAAACATGTAATAAGAGTGCAATTATGGTTGAAGCCACAAAATAAAACCCACTTCGGGTCAGCATTTTTGTTGACATTTGAGCTTTTCTTGACCCCATTAAGGAAAGCTTGCAGATTAATATATACAACCGCTTGCACTGAACATTGACGCATTTATCTGACCAATAAATTCAGCAAATCAAACTTTATCATGTAATTTTTGCCATTTCCTGTGAATAGAGCATAATTAAAGCAACAAAATTCATCCTGGAAGACTTTCTTCTATATTAGTTCTCCTTCACATGCCCTTTGACATACAGGCTGTTAGTAGTTGTTTTAAATAAACCTTATCGTTGATCAAGTTCTACAATGGAGAGTTTGTGTTTAGCTCATGAGGCCTCTTGTTTAGTTGAAATACTTTAGATTGCGAAGGAAAATAGGCCATAAACATGCTAAGTGTGTAAGAGGAGACAACTCTTGCCTGCTCTTTTGCTCATCTGCACAAATCCAAACAGACCCATTCCTCTATACAAAGTCAGACACTTTCCAGAGCAGCTCTTCTCCAGTCAAAACACAGTAGGAAAATTCCTTCTGCAGTTTGTCTGTTGTAGAACCAGCCCAATGGGAGAAAGGTCAGAAACTCATGTAAGGACAATGCTTATGCACAACATACCCAGTAATCCGTAATAAGAGATCAGTAATAATAGTTCAGAAAAAGCATTCTTACACAATGCATTGCTTCTCTACAAGTGCAGTAGTATGTATGTATGTATGTGTGTGTGTGTGTGTGTGTGTGTATATATATATATATATATATATATATATATATATATATATATATGAATGTATATTTCGATACATACATAGAATAAAAGGTCATTGCTGCAAAAGGAGCAAACAAAGACAGTTAATTAAATACCTCAGTCTACAAAATAATACATATATTATTAGAGTCTAAATGCAAGTTTTTAGCTATGTAAATTAGATATTTTTCTATAAGCAGCCAATCAGACCTTTTCCTTGATTTCTAAATTTTATTTCCTTGATTTCTGTTTGCTTAGCCGATAATAAATAAAATACAAATAAAATAGTGTTCTGTAATTTTAGCACAACTGAGTGAAGTCACTGAATAAGTTGTAACTTTATATTTTCATTACAAATTTAATGGTGAACTTAATTTAAGCCTGAGCAAAATGGCACTCACTCCCTAGCATTCAGTTTTATTTGACATGTAATTTTCCTAAATTTTAGAATGTAAATATTCATTCATTGATGACAATAAGTTGATCAGATGAGTAATAGTACCAAACAGATATGGAGCTGTTATCAAAGGCAGCATTTAATAATACATAAAAAGATAGGACACCAAAAATGAAAAAAAAAAAAAAGGACACAAATTGCAATTTACAGATAATAGGCAAAAACCACAAGGTAAATAATAATGTCAACGCTCATGCATATTTATTGTGCATATAACAAAAGCCCTGTTGTCAGCAGGTGAACTTGCCCAACTGTTGTTTAATTTTGCAGATAGACTTGGTCTACTCCTCATTCTCACTTCTCTAGAAAGCATTTTTCTTAAATCATACTTCCTTTTTTTCATGTGTGACTAACCAAATATATTAAGTTTTAAATATTTTATTTAAAAAATCAACAATGCCTACATAAATGCATCACAGGAAAATCTGAGTGTATAATAAATATGTCTACAGACAATGACATCATGGGGTTAGTCAGATGCTTCTCAATGATTTGAATGTGTGATTTAAAGATGCTGAAAGTGCGTGGGGGGGGGGATGTCAGTCAATAAATCCACGTTCATGAACAATTTCTTCAACATGACTTGTACGGATTTTAAGCAGTGTGATTTGAATTCTGCTTAGGCACTTTATTGGGTGAATACTGAGAGCACCTAATTTGATTGGCTGCATCCCATTTCAAACTTCCCAGTCCCTTAAGTCATTCACACTGTGGTCATAAGTTTTAAAGATCCTGATCGAAAACGTAAGATTCTCTTCTTTAAATTGTGGGATGCTTTAATTTTGACAAAGGCTTTGGCCTGTGATGGAGTCATTTCATGGGATGCTTGACTATACTGAGGCCAGTTGACTCCACTGCTGCTTTCAGAATCAGTGCTAGTCGTGCTTTCTGCAACAAAGTCTGCCTCACTAGCACTCGACTCACTGTCCCCGAAACAGTTGGTTGTGTAATTACTGCGCTCGTCTTCACTTGTGTCCACGATGGTGGAATGAAAGAGAGAAGCACATTCAGCAGAGTACTCAGAGTCACTGCCCACGTAGGCATAGGGGCTGGTGATGTGTGCGTTAGAAGGGAGATACATTCCTGACATGTGGCCAAGCATCTCTCTCTTTTGCCTGCGGTGAACCCTCCTGAAAGCCTCCTCATAAGGCACCTCTGGGATCCCCCGCAACCTACGTTGGTAGTCACTGCGCTTGTATTTGGGTTTAGCCAGCACAGCCTCATGATGTCTGTGGTGGCCATGGTGTCTTTGGGAAGTTGACCTGCCTGTGGAGGTGGTGTGTTTTTCCAGGATCCGCCCCTCAGGGATTGATGCAGGGATCCTTTTGGCTTTACAAGATGCCTTCTTGGAGGCTTTATATGAAACTGTCATGTCTTCCGATGGTCTGGATCGTCTGGATGAACCAGTGCGATGCCTCTCACGGCCTGCCTCTGATACAAGTTCATTGGAATGGGTCCTGTGTTTCATGCTGCTGCTGTTCTTCACCTTGACAATCTTCACGTTCTTACTACCACTTTTGCGAATCTTGACATTCTGCTCTTTGGCAGGGATGTACTGTGCACTGACCATCTGACCTCCCTCATCCTGACTCTGAGAGGAGGATCCAAGGCTGAGCACCTCTGGCAGTGGCTGCTCCATTTTATCAGTGAAGGCCATCGATGCCTGAACATTAGTACTTCTCTTAAGAGTTCCTGCTTTCACCACTGATCCCGATTTAATGTCCTCCACAACAGGGTAATAAGAATCCTTATTAAGTTTTGGAGAAGACACTGCATTAGGGCTACCCAAATCCTGGCACTCGTTACTAACAACGGTCAGTGGTTGGCCTTTATTGGTCCCAGGGACTTTCTTTTTCAATAGGCTGTTAGTGTTTACATCAGTTTTTATTATGAATCCATTTTGGGGTTGACTCTGAGAACAAGAGGCTCCATTATTCCCCAAGTGTTCTCCTTTGGACTCAACAGGCCACTGTCTTTGAGGTGACACTGTAATGGGGACAGTGCAAGGAGCTGATGCAGCACCTGCTTGCAAAGAAGTTTGCCAGTTTGGTGAGAGTTCAGGAGTCCTTTGCTGGGTCTGTCCAGCAACAGCAGGCCTGACACAGAGGCTGCCCTGCCGTAAGACACTCTTACAGGGGTCTGTGTTTATGCTCGTTCGAGGTTTATTGGTCCTCATTGGCTGTGCTCTTCTCTGAAGCAGTCCAAAGATATAACTGTCTAGTCTTTTGTTAAGGGGAGCTTGAGTTTTGGTTAAAAAGGCTTGTTCAGGTTTTTGACCATTGTCAAGAGTTTCTCCAGGTTTGGACAGACCAGAGTCTTCCTTCAGATTGTTGACCATCGATTGGAAAAAAATGGGGCTTTGCACAGCGACAGCATGGAGAGGGCTAGGGTAGCGATATACATCACTTCCATTCTTGGCTATCAGGTCACAGTGAAACTTGGACACGCTGTCACAGTTCCCATCTGGAGAAGGAGAGTATGGAGCAGACAGTGACCTGCGAACTGTACCAGAACACGAGTCTTCACACTGCTCCTCACACTCAGCACAGACACTGAGCTCATCTGCAGAAGGAACAAGGGACAATTAGCAATCAATAACTAGAAAAAATATAAATATAAAAGTACACAAAGGGTCACTCCACCCTAAAACCATACCAAGCTTTTAAAATAGAAATATTGAATTTCTTTGACAGTTTCTGTGAGAACAGTCTCAGGCCTAAGTAAACTGTTGAGCTAAGAAAATGGTTGATTAGCATTGCTATGCAAAATAGCCTTTTTGTCTTTTTTCAGTTTATCAGAGGTGTGGCATTTACAGTGCTGTGAAACTGTTTCTATGTTTGGGTGTCTTCTTACCCTGTTCTTTTCTATTTGCATTCTACCAGATTTAATTGACTTTCAGCTAATGATAACACAACAAGGCAAGCAACAGGGATAAGTGCCTGGTGCTAGAATGCAGACTTCCTATTCATGATAACAGTTTACGGGACAAACAGGAGTACTAATTACAATGTGGTACATGTTTAAAATGTCAGAGAATAGTTTCAGCTAAACACCATCACCCAGATGGTCTGCACTGTGAGGATCGGCATAATACTCTCTTTTTCTAAAGTGGGCTCTCACCTGAAGACTTGGGTCTTCCTTCAGAGGCACAGAGAGAGGTGTCAAGGGGAGCACACAGGCAAGATGTGGAACGACAGCTGGACAAACATTCGCTGAAGACAGAGTTGGAGGAATTAGAGAGGGAGCCCGAAGTACCATCACTTAACTCGTAAAAACCTAGTGAGAGAGATAAAGACAGAAGAATTTAAGCAACGGATTAAAAAAATCTATTAACTAAATACAATATTTCTAACTTGGAAACACATCACTCTCTTGGGTAATATAAATGTACCTTCCATAAAAGTTTTATTACTTTTTAATATAAATCAACTAATACAGAATTAAGGACACAAGTAATCTCCCCAGGTATTAAAAGCAAAAATATTTTAAACAATAGTGACATTCAGCAAGAAGTTACACATGTGCAATCAATTTCTGCTTTATATACACTTCACGAAACAAAAGTGTAGTCTGCTTCAGCACTGAAATGACCTCTCGTATTTGGAATGTAAACCAACTCAGCTGGGAAGGCAGTAAGCACAGGGTGCAGATTGTTCATATTACCAAATTAGTGCCTAAACAGTGTGGCTAAGCAGTCTCCAACTGAGATTAGGCCTGGCCGGCACACAAGCTGCCTCCAGCATTATCGAGTTCACAAAGCAGTTTTATACCAAACTATATAAATTGCTTATGAACTCTGTTTATTACCTTTTGAGGGAATATAAACTGAGAACCAAAGAAACTGCAGTGTAGTGGTCAGATTGAATTGTGTCTGGTATATGTATATCCAATTATCTACATAAATAATTTGCAAATACTTCGAAACCTCAAGTCCTCCATTATTCCTATTCTAGAACCAACCTGAACTGGGTCGGCTATCACTTTCCAGATGCTCATGTAGAGTCTCTGTGTCCAGTCGCAAGTCACTGATCTGTCTGTCCAACTCCTGGAGCTGACTAATCAAACCAGCATCTCGCCTACGCAGGCAGTTCTGCAAGAGAAAAACAATTTAGTGAGGTCACATCCACATCTGCTACATGGGAAAAAAAATCAACACTGGAGTCAGTCAGTGTAGAGAGATAGTTTGACATTGTTTTCAGTGCTGTGGTATTCAGACCAGGGATGAAGTCAGTTGTGGCTCAGCTGTTTTAAGTAATCAGTCCTCTTTGGAATTCAAATCTATTTCTCATAGTTGTCTGAGTGCTGGCTGCCTGAGAGGTATGGATCAGACAAGTGTAATGGACTAAATTAGAGTCAGGCCTGCTGGGGGAGAAGTATTTGGCTTAAACACGCCACTTATGCGGAATTGGCCGCGTCTGACAACACCCGGATCATGTGCTGCATTCCAATTTAAAGTGTGGTGAAACAGCCGACTGAGGGAAAGATCCGTTAAAGCGCACATACATTACTTCAAATGGCTTGTAATCAGTGGCGTGTTATCTACTGCACATTTGAACTGCTGTCTGCTGACAAGAGCAGCAGATTCCAGTGCTATATGAAGCAACAGAATGACACTGGCTCTGCTTGGGACTGGGAGGCAGTAAAAACGTGTGTTCCCGACAGGCAGGCTTGTGGTGATTTATGAGCTCGCAGCTCTCAGAATGTTGGGCTGTGTAGACCATTTTTACACAGAGCGCCATTTGCAGAGCCGAGCAAGAGTTATTTTGAAGTGGTACAAAATTAACCTTGGGCATTTGCGATAACCTAAAGACGAGGATTAGAAACAATGTGTATGTCATGTCTATAGGTTCCTAACCTGTGTTCATTATTTTAGGAGAAAATCTCAGTGGCTGTTTTTATTTTTTGCTATAACATTGCTTTCTAAACAAGGGCAAGAAATAACTGCTGTTCTTGATTCTTGGAATGCATACACTTTCCACCAGTATTTTCCCCTCTGTGGTAAAAGCATGATTGTATCTCTTCTCTGTTACATGAAAACGACGTGTGTGAACAGAGAGTTAAGTTTAATCCAGAGCACATCTTCGCCCTGTTTAAAGCTCAGCAGGGTGTCTGTGGCTGCTGTGCTGCAAAACTTCATTTGGGCCGCTTGGTCTATTGTAACTCGGGGGCGACCCTCAATGAAGCAGCGGAACCCCCTTGAAGCACGGAGCAGCAGACTCACTGCATTCAGGAAGTTCCATTTAAATAACATTACATAGCTTTACATCGTTTTCCTGTCATTTTAATGATGATTTGCGGAAATTAGTTTGGTTTCCTTCATGCATGGTTAAAGATAAGTTGGCGTCCGGTACATTTTGCAACTTTAGTCTTTACAGATTAACATAATTATGCAAACCAAGCACTTAATAGGCCTTAATAATGGTGATATACATAGATTGTTCAGAGACTGGGAAAGTCTAGGTTGTGGACCCATAGATCATAATTCCAGGTTCACCCACAAGAGAACAAATATTTGCCCAAATTTGGTGTTTTATTACAGCCAATGAAAGAGTGGATGCCTTTTTGGCACTAAAGCTAGTTTGTTTGTAGGTTTTCTCAGCCAGATGCATTAATTAACTACTAATTCCTATATATAGAAGATGATTACAGAAAATCCGTTCTAAAAACACAGCCCAATTTAGCGCGACGAGCGCACACACAAGCCCGGTAACGCGCGCACACAAGCCCGGTAACGCGCACACACACGCCCGGTAACGCGCACTCGCACGCCACCCGAGTGGCGCGCACACACAAGCCTAGTAACGCTTACACACACACACTGTAACATGAATAGATGTAAATGCATTTTGTTTGTACCACATACCAACTGCTTTCTCAACAGCAAAATGTTCTCTTCCAACAGTTTCTCCTCGCTGTTGAGGTAACTGTCCTCTACCGCAGAGCACAGCTGATTATCTTCTTCCCCACTTGTGCTGACACTGTCCTGGTTATTCAGGGCGTTATGGACCAGCAGCTCCTGTCTCTGTCTCAGATAGTCCAGTTCTGCCAGACCAGCCAGTGTGGCCTCCATTCTGTCTCTGGCTCTGAGACGCTCCAGCTCCGCGTCTCCTCGCTCTCTGGAGCGGCTCTCATAATCCTTCCTGTCCCGCATCCCGGAGCAGTCTCGAGTGATAAACAGCTCTGCAAGCGCAGCAGTGGTCTGCCTCATCCCAGCTGGGGCTCAGAGCACCGAGCCTACAACATTTACCACTCCTAAAGTCTGCTGATGTTCACACTGCACGTCCTGGTGGATTTCTTACATGCAATTACATTGCAAAATAATTTCCAACAACTTTGAAGTATCCACAGAATGGCCATACAATTAACAGCTCCACTCCTGTTTATTTATTTAATAAACAAAATAAAATAAAAAATATATATATATTTATATAAAAAGGCAGGAAGTGTTTCCAAAATGCTCGAGCAAAAAAAAAAAAAAAGTATCCGAAGTGTGCAGTCCTGCAGAGAGGAAGCACGCGCGCTGTGCGGGATGGCACTGTGTGGGTCAATATAGCGCTCCGAAGCCGCGCGCACTCAGGCTGTGTGCTGCGCCCTGCCGACTCCCAGGCGCGGGGAGGTCCTAGTGTCCGCCCTGTTACAACACCAACGTTATCAGAGGCTAAGCCTTCTCCATCTCCATCTCCTCCTCCTCCTCCTCCTTCTCCCTTCATGCAACCGAAATGAAAATTCAGATTCAGGTCACTGTTCACTGATCACTATGATAATCCATAATAATGCAATAATGCTTTACACAAAATTTCATCATGCAAATTCTCATGCATGTGTGCCAACTTAAAATACAAAATAAACCATAAAGGTACGTATTACACACACTTACACACATGCACACACAAAAGGAATCAGGATGGGTGAAAATGAGGAGGGAGAATGTCTGCCCTCTGCTGTTCTTTGAAAGGTTAAGCTACTCCTATGGCAACATTTAGAGACCAGGAGTATAAGAAACAGAAACACACACTTACATTTATTTATTCATTCATTTACGGATTATAAATATGTAACTTAACAAGCCCTGTTAATTCTCTACACGCAGGAAACAAACCATATGCATGCCTGCACTGGTACATTAATCACACAGCTTCCACTAATACTTCTACCACATGGAGCAGTAAGAGCCTGCAGCCAAACACAGTACCTCAACCAGATAATTACACCAACGCAGAACTGCTGAGCCCCCAAAATTAACTATGGTCAATCTGTGGAATCAATTAAGTAATTTAATGTAACATTTGGCTTAAATGCTTTTTCCCCACTTCTCTGCATTTTAACATGATATTTCCATGGCCAATATGCAGTACCTTAATTTAGCACAAAGAAAGTAAAATCAGTACCAGTAAGTAAATGAAGTTTGTTGGTAATGTTTTTAGATGACATATCTTCTGACAAAAATTACAGTGTGTCCACAAACATATTTGATCATTAATATTTTTATGCAATGTTTTCCACTCTTTGTAGAAGAATTAAATTGCAGAGTGGATGATTGGAATATATACTATTATTTTCCCCCTCAGTATACATGTATACTATATTATCATAAGGAAAATATTTGACTCTATATTCGGTATGCTATTTAACAAAAAAACAAAATATCCACTGTAACACTGTAATAATACAAATTGCATTGATAAATCAACATGATCTAATTTTGCTCAAACGTTTCAATGGTCATTTTGTAATTTTACACTGAATAACGGTTATTTCTCAGATTAGAGAAAGGAGGCTTTCAGAAAGATGAATGTTAAATAGGCAGAACCAGACTCTGGCTTCTGTTGGTATTGTGTCCCCAAATTGGAATAATTTAGTTGCCTCTGATCACTGATAGATGGCTTCATTTTGCAGAAGGGCACTGCAGTTTAGAAGCTAATTAAAACCAAACGCACCTCTAAAGTCTCTGTCCATCAACTCCAGCTAATGGAACTGACAGCTCCGTTTGATATGTAGCTAGACATGCAGCAGAAAAATGGAGAGAAGAGGAGAGCAATATGAGGCAAGCACAAAGCTAATCTCCCTTTTTAAACATGACAGGGATTTAGGAAATTGGATCTATGGGCAGTTCTATGAAGAACAGATGTTTGCAAACCAGCTGCTGACCCTTCACAAACATCCTTAAATGAAACATTAGAGTGGACCTTCTCTCTCTCTCTCTCTCTCTCTCTCTCTCTCTCTCTCTCTCTCTCTCTCTCTCTCTCTCTCTCTCTCTCACACACACACACACACACACACACACACACACACACACACACACACACACACACACACACACACACACACACACACATATACACACACACACACACATGTCCAGACAACAGCAATATTTCGAAGCAGTCATGATAGCTGTGTGCCCCCAGGTGGGGTCGGTGACACCAGGAACAGGAAGTGACCAGAAGTAAACATTCTCTGTAATTGGATCAAAGAAAAGGGGTTTGTGGCTAAATCAAATCTCTGAAACAAACAGGATAAAGCCGATCTATAGTCTATGAACTTCCTCAATGACTCCAGAGAGCAAGTGTCAAGTTTCTAACTAACAACAGGAACATATGCCATGTTTTTATGTCAACGGAACTAAAATAACTGTGAATAAGTAGCAAAGTTTAACACCACAATCGCACACAAAATTATCATTTAAAAACTATTTCCTATGTTGTATTTACACTTTTCTTTCTTTTCACTTTCAGTTCCAGACACTGTGAAGTGTGTAAGAAGATTAAGATTATAGCATGATTTCATTGCCATTGTCTAGTTTGCCAAATTATTATAAATCAATGGATGAATCCCAGACTTTTCTATATATGTTTTATTTATAGGTTATTTATAGCCTATATGGATGTGATGCAATGTGATGTGCTAGGAAGAACTGTATAATGATTGATATTCTGAAGAAGGAGGCTTGGCTCCACAATTGCATCCTATTATTTATCACCATTATTAGATCAGTTTTGCAAGGGCCATTAAATGGAAAAACAAGCATATTAACATTTCAATGGGGAGCCAAAAACCTTCTAGTGTATAATGCTGGTTTATTCATGTATTGATTTTACATATGAAAAAGAAATGTTTTTATGTATAAACATTACCTTTGTAGAAGAATTGTATGCTAGGTCTTGAGTATATGTCTTTGACAATAGTCTAGAACTGAACTCTGGTGCACATTGTGCGTTCATTGCAGAGATCGGCACAGGGGGTGTGAAAGCTGAATCAGTCTCAGCTTTGTGATTGTAATGTGAAAGGCATGGTGATTCTTTTCATCACGCTGTGAGAAAAGCAACTCTGTGTGCTCTCACCAACAGTCAGCAGACAGAATAGAAGACAAGGCCAAACCAATACTCTTAAATGTAAGAATTTAATGAACATGCTTTGTTTATATTGTTATAGTTATAGAATAAGAAGCAAACTATTGTAAACAAACTCAAACGAGTGCCACTTCAGCTTAAACACATCCGAAGACTTTAATGTGCATGTATGAACCCTTTCAAGTTACTCTTTTCTTCATGTTAGCAACAGACAATAGAAAATGTGTGGCGCATAACTAGCACATCCGTTCAACCACCGTTGCTAATTAACAGCTCCCACATGGAACAACATGGAAAATTTGACCAATGTGTTCATTAGATGTTTAACTAATTGGTCATGGTTGTTTTGTTTTCTATTCAGTATCTACAAAATTCCATTTAGATTGCATCCTTGTTCTACTTTTCACTGGCTGGAGAATTAAATGCACAAACCATCTTAATATAGCATAATACAATAAAAGGATTGCAACATTATAAGAGTTAGACAATGTCAAAAAGAAAACATATGCAGTGGTAATAAAGCAGGCTTTGCACTTGCATAAACAGTAGCACTGCACACTATTCTCTTTGTACACAATATCCATGAAGGAATATACAGTGAGGAAAAACTGCTTGTGGTTCCTGGCTGATTGTTAAATTCCATGTTCTTTTCATTTAAGAGATTTAGATTCAAATTTAGCATACAAACAGCCTCTAACTGGATAAATCTATAATACAAAGTTTATGCAACTTAATGAGCTGTGTCCATGAACTTTACCTTCCATGATCAGATCAAAAAGCCAAATGGAAATTTTAGAAATAAAACAAGCAGTGCTTCACTTAAAAAGAACTATGATGAGGTAATGCAGAAGCCATATAATTTCTTTACACAAACACACACACACAGCGCTGGTCTGGCATGCCAGGTAGTTCTCATAAGTAGCTCCTTAATGTCAGAGTTTCGGTCATTAAGAGTTTTAACGGCTGAGTGATGTGGGACCACACTGTGCCTATTAGCTCCTGCCTGATTGCTTTCGTTCAAAAGCCTTTACATACATGCTCAGCCTATGGCCTTAGTCCAGGAGATACACATGCAATCATGCGCATATGCACACACAGATAGTGTAACTTGAAATCTTGTTATCTCACAGTAAACTAGATTCAAACCCTCCATTTTATTCATAACACAACAAAATAGATTTAGTCAGTTCTATCAGGTCTAGAGATCAAGATTGTAGCATGACAGTATTCAAAATTAGATTTTTTCAGGCTGCAATGCTGTTATCTAATATCTAAAAGATATCTAAGATAGTTGATATTAATATTGTGGCATTCGGTTGTGAAAGGCAACACAACAAGCACAAAGGCTGCAGAGCAATATAGTTTCTGTATTTAAAAAGAGGTGTTAGTATCAAAAATTGCAAATATAAGGCCAAGATTGAACTTCTACATCGTGAATCCCCACACTCATCATGTTTTATTTAAAGCTTTTGAGAGGGCATGGCAGTTTTTGTACCACAGTATCCATCATTATGTGTAGGTATAATTCATCATGTAGCACACTCTACTCTCATTCCCACTTTGCACATCATTAGCAGTTTCACTGTACCACCCATATAAGGGTGTGAAAGCCAGGAAGCGCAGACTAAATCCCATTGCATGCTGACCATTCCCTTGTCTCTCGCTCAAACCGTTGCCTGGCAACCAGTGTGTAACGGCATAGCCTTGGGGGGTGGGGTCTCCACTCTTCCTATTCCCGTGAGATAAAGAAATGGAAAATAGTGAAGTGAAAGATTGTTTTGACACAACTACTGATAGTTCCTTGATGAAAAAAACAGTCCCATTGTGTAAACACCTTTTCACAGCCTGATGAAGCCTTCGAGACTAATAATCTCCAGCTAATTTATCCAAAGTTCCAGGGACAGAAGTCTAATCCCTTTTAAATATTATTTTTCACTGATTCAGCCGTGTCCAGGACAGTTTGGACAGTGGGCTGTGACATGTTGATACACTTCCCTGGAAAACAATTGACCAAATCCCAAATGGATCCCTACACATTACATAGGCTTTGGAATAGTGGATTAATAACCTGCTCTATACAGTGCACTTAGAATTATTTGGGATTTAACCCATTTCAGTCAATTCAAAGTGATGGATGTGTGCAAGTCTGATGTTGCTACAGTAATATTTGAATTGTTAGTTAACTTAACCAGCTGTGTCCGAATTATTCATCACAGTGACTTATTTGTGATTAAAATGCAGCCTTTCCAGCAAGCCTCTGGGACGTTACAGCAAAGTGTGGTTGTTGGATTGTATTGTGGTCAAGCTGTGTCTAAATAAAGAGTGAGGGTTTTACTATAAATTTCATATCCCAAAAGAGCAGCTACACAGGAACAGAAGGATCTGCTGAATATGGAAATGTTCAATAACACGAAACCAAACAAAATTATTCTATAACCCATTTATTATTAGATAATTTACAGCCATTTGATTCTTACACATATTTGCACAGACTACAGTGTATGTAAACAGTAATTTGACCTAGCACATTAAAATCCAGTTACATCCAATTTAATAGGAACACATGCACACCTGCTCCTTTGTGGCAGCAGCACAATGCATGCATGCCCTGTTAAGGAGAGAGATGAATGAACGCATTGGTTTGAGGTAACAGGAAGTTTACAGTACCTTCTACAACCGTAGTGAGCAGAACAGAAACATAGAATGCACAACAAGAATTTGAGGCTGGCATTGGCACCAAACTCCAAACTGGGTGATTTTCTTTTTTTATAATCTTCAGTTTTTCAGTTTGGCATGAATTTGTGCCTATGATAGGCTCACAAGTGGTCTTCTGCTGTTGTAATCCATACGTGGAAATGTTTTATTCATGCTGAAATGGTGTTCTGCTCACTACAATTCTAAAGACTAGATATACAAATTACAATATGGGGAAGTAGTAACTTAGAGGTTTAGTCTCTGGGTTACTAATCGGAAGGTCAGGGGTTTAAGCCCCAGTATCTCCAAGCTGCCACTCTTGGGCGCTTACCCCTCTGTGCTCCAGGGGTTCTGATTCATGGCTGACCCTATGCTCTGACCCCAGTTTCCTAACATCGCTGGGATATGCAAAAAAAGAATTAAACTGTGTTGTAATGCATACATTACAAGTAAAAAGCCTTTATACTTTTTCCCTATTTTCTGAAGTTTGATTTGAACATTAACTAAAGCTCTTTCCCTGTTTCTGAATGGGGCTATGCATTATGCTGCAGCGTATGTTTGGTTGAGTAAAGATGTACATAAATAAACAGATGTAGCGTTGTTGATATTAAATTGTGTGCATATAAAATGCATAAATTGCATCGGAAAATTAAAGAAAGGAATAGTTTTATGATATCCAAGTTAGTTGTTTGTCAAAAGCAAGAAAAAAAAAAAATAATAATATATAAGTCTACTTTATAACAGTATAATGACCCAATCTAAGCAGCACTATATGAAATACATCAAGTCAAGTCAAGTCAAGTCAAGAGGCTTTTATTGTCATTTTTACTATACACAGTGGTACACAGTACACAGTAAAAACGAAACAACGTTCCTCCGGAACCCGGGTGCTACACTAAACAACAAAACAACAACAGCATAGAGCTATAACACAAACATAAAGTGCATCGAGTGCAACCTGGTGCAAACAGTGCAAACAAAAGACAGTACAGACAGACAGTGCAGACAGATAACACAAGACAAGACAAAGACAAAAAAACAAGTATAGCGCCGACTAGTAAACTTGCTGTATACTTGATTATACAGTACTGTGTAAGGAGAAATGTAAAAACTATACCCAGGAGAGAATACAAACAGAACAGAACAATGTAGTGCAAAAAAACAGCAGCAAGGATGTGCAAAGACAGCATGTAAACATTATACTGAATACAAAAGGTGCAAAGACAGCATGTTAACATTCTACTGTAATACAAGGTGCGAGTATAAATAATAATAAATAGATAAGTGGTGGTGGAGTGGATCGAGATGAGTGATGATTGTGTTTAGTCCAGGTTGTACAGTTCAGTAACACACATTTGAGTGAGTGTGTGTGTGTGTGTGTGTGTGTGAGTGAGTGAGTGTGTGCGAGTTCTGTTTCAGTTCTGTGTATTAAGAAGCCTGATGGCTTGTGGAAAGAAAATGTAATGTATGGAATCAACAGTCAGAAGATACATACAGTCATACATACATTAAATGATATGCATACAGTAAAATATAGACGTCTATAAAAACCGAACCTGTTTTACTATGATGTATATTTTTTGTTCATCTTGATAGAGTTACTTTGTACAGGCAGACCAATTATCCCTCTTACAACCCAAGGCTGCTCTGCACTTTCAGCACTCTCTCAGTAATTCTTAGCTGCCTTTATTCTGTGTAAAGTTCCTCTTTCACCATTTCATCACTCACTCTCTCAAAACCTTAAATCATTCCAGTGACCACGTTCCCTCGCTTTTCCAGTATCCCTTAATCGCTTTAATTAAATGGCAACGCAGTTCCAAAGATAATTCCAACGTTCCACCAATCTCTGGGCCAGATCAAACAAACATCTGCACAGCGAGAGTGTGTGTGATGATGGGTGGGCACCAGCGTCAGCTCAAAGTCAGGCTCTAAAACCAACCAAGAGTAAAAGATGGGCTCCATTAGAGCTTAACTGTTTAAAGATTTGATGTAAGTTACAAAAACTGTGTGGTTTTCCTGCTTTTTCTCTCCTTGCCCAATGTAATATTAACACAAGACTTTGGTAAAGTCGTGGAGCCTCTTCTGACTGTTGATTCCAGACTATATTATTTAAATAATACAACCCCAAAGATAATACACATGGAGCTTGAAAGAAATCCGTGTTGAACGATAGTATGGTGGTGTACCAAAAGTGTATTTACCACTACAACTTAAATATGAACCATTCATTCATCTTCAGCATTTTGTTCAGACTTTTCAAGGGGAGAGGATAAAAGACACACTGGAAAGGATGCCACTTCACTGCAGGGCACGCACTATATGAATAAAAGTTTGTGGACACCAGAGCATAAGATTTGTATGTGCTTTTAGTACACCCCATTCCACATTTAGTCCACATATGCTGCTATAATAACCTCCAATCTCCTGGGAAAATGTACCACTAGATTTTGGAGTGTGCTTGTGGAAATTTCTACTCATTCAGCCTCAGGAGAATGAATAAAATCAGGTACTGAGGAAGGTGAGGTAAAGGGGCTTAGGGTGCAGTCTGTGTTTTAATTCATCCCAAAGGTTTTCAGGCCACTCAAAATTTTCCACTCCAACCCATGTACCCAATATCTTCGTGGAGCTTGTATGGTGCGGAGGCCATTATCATGCTGCAGGAGGTTTGGGTCTCTTAGTTCAAGTGAAGGGAAAATTTTAGGTTATCACATCCAAAGAAATCCTATACAATTTTATGCCTCCAACTTCATTAGTTCTTGTTGTTTGAAAAATCCTGGCAGGTAGGTTGTTCCAAACATCTTGGAGAACTAAACACAGATTCTGTTTTGTCCTGTTTTGATTGCCGCTTGGTGATATCTACTGAGCACGATCACACAGTTCAGCATCAGTTCAACAGCATGCAGAACATTTAGAGAGTAATAAATAATGGAAGAAACTCCTGACTCTAACTTGCCACAACACCCATGGCCTTATGAGTTTTTTTAGGTAGTTGGAAAGAAGGTTTTGGGCTCATGATCAGTTTATTAGAGATTAATCAGTGTTTGACTCATTAATATCCTTCTATTAATAGATTGTGTGCTAAGAGTAACATTAGATTTTTTTTCACATAAACTGAGCTTATCAAGCAAAAGTCTTGTGACAAAAATAATAATAGAAACATTATAGCTATAATAAATCAAAGTACTTTGAATGTTTGAAGGCAAATACTTTTGTACTTTTAAGTGACAGTTTAAAGGGGGCACTTTTACTTTTACAGGAGTAATAGTTTACCTAGTGTTTTTTTACTCTAAATCAAGTACATGGTTTGTGCACCACTGCTCAAATACTTCTATATCTTTATGTAATCCCAGACAGACTTGATGATGTTGAATTCAGGAGTTACTATGAAGACAGTCCTGTTTGCGGTTGTTGTCCTGCTGCAGAATAAACTTTGGGCAAGTCAGACACCTGCCTGATGGTATTGCATGGGCAACAGGACAGCTTGGTAATACTGGGGCTTGATCCCCCGACCTTTCAATTAGTAATCCAGAACCTTAACCACTGAGCTACCACTTCTACCAAAGGAGCATACTATCTCCAACTCAATTTACAGAACTGCAGCCCCAAACATACAAGAAACCTTCACCAGGCTTCACTTTTGCCTTCAAGCATTCTATTGTACCTCTCTCCAGCCCTTCAGCAAACACCTTGCTTCCTGCTACAGCTAAATAATTTTGACTCCTGCTGCCATTTTTCTGTACCGTAGTTAGTATGTTTTCGTGCATAATTATGTTACTAAGCCTTGTTTCCATTTTAGAGGTATGGCTTTTTCGCCACAATTGTTCCATGAAGACCACTTCTGGCCAGACGTCTCCACACAGTAGATGGTTATTCATGGTCCCACTGATTTCTGACAGTTATTTGCTCATTGCACTGCTGGACATCTTCCAGGAAGATGCGAAGTAAGCATGATGTGACTTTTATTCTCTACATCAGTTTCCTTGGCCACCCACTGTGTCTACCATCCTCTAAATTGCTTGTTTATTTGTGTTTGTTAAAAATAGCTTGAACATCCCTTTTTTTTTTTTTTTTTTACCCCAGTTTGGCTCTAAATCTATGTCTGAGAGAGACCTTGCTGATGCAGTGTAGGTACCTTGTGTATTGTTGTTGTGCAAGAATTGGCAGTTAAAGAGTAAACACATTATTAATATTTCTCATGACTTTGATTTCTTTTCTATTCATTTACTTTCCAATTTGTTAATTAATAAAAAAATCATTGAAAAAAAAAATGTTTGACATCTGCCTAAATCTTGTTATTTCTTCACATACAAACACATTTAAAGGTAAATGAAGTGTAAAGTAGGCTTTCCACAATACATGATGCATATTTCACAGAGATTGGGACTGAATGCATGCTATTTAGAAACAGCAAACGGATTGTCCAAGTTTTAGTGTGTAAATCTGTGTTACACTGCCATTTTTTAATGAGCATGACAGCTGTTACATATTCCATGATAGTTTCAAGACTCTGCTCTCCATAATGATTTTCCAACCATTAATCGAATCACCCAAAAGTACTGCTCTTAAGAGACATGGAAGAAAGGAGGGGTTGAAAAAATATTTCAGATCTACCTAGAGAATATAGAATAGTAGACTTTTATTCTATTTGGACAGTCACTAAAGGAAAGAAGAAGTGAGAGGGGATTATTGACTCTCTAGGGAGCACTTATCTATCACGGACAGGCTTTTTGTTCAAGACCCACTCTGTATTATTCATTACTCCTCTTTTATGCATTTAATGCAGTAAGTCTCCACCTGCAGAATATTTTTTGCAACGTGTCAATACATTTCAAAACATATTTCCGTAACTACAACTCGAAAACAATTATTTGCATGCAGATTCCTGAGGCCTGTCAGATGCAGAAAAAGTGGCTTGGATTAAACAAGTTCTGTCTGACGACAACATTCTTTTAGTTTCAGACCAGAATTTCTTATTGCGTCAACGACAGACCACAAAAGAGATTTTGTTGTTGGATGGTTTATCCTTGTCTTAATTTAACCAAATTTGCTACAGTAAACTGTAAGCACAGAAAACAATGCCAGATAATTAACATCAAGAATTCACAGTCTGAGCTTCGTACTGATTAAAGCTTGTGTCGATTCATTCAGACAAGTCATAAAGCCTGCAGCAAAGCTTAACAACTTTGTCTGATTCGGGTCACTGGAAGAAAAACATTTATTTGACTCCTCTTTTCTGTTCCCCTGCGTTTAAGGATTACTTGAACAGTTTTTCTTCATTCTTGGTGTGGGTGTGTATTCATTCCCATTATTCATGGCTTTGTTCAGTCCTATAAACTTGCCCCACCTGCATATATTGATTCATTTTAATGTTTAATAAGTCCTCTAAATACATCTGCACTGCTACAGGCACATTGTGATGTACACAAAATATCCTGTATATTTAATTTGCCTGAATGGATAAAAATATCTCAGCTATTTCTGGCTATTTGCAGAGGATTATATTTCATGCAGCACATCAATATATAGTTCATTATAGAGCGAGTAAAATTGCTTTATTGTGAAGTGTATGGTGTGCATTACACCTTTTCTTTCCTGTTTAAGCCACTCCATCATCGGGCTTGACGTCGAAGTAAAAGTCCAACTCGGATCATATAAAGGGTCATTGTGTGAGTGGAGGCCACATCCAGCACTTTATTTCTCTCTCTCTGTGTCCAGCTGCTGAAACAGCTGTGTGTCTGTGTTGGTGTGTGCATGGGGTGGAGAATAAAAACGCTCTCACTTCCTCTCTTCTCAGCATGCCTGCCTTTTGACTGAGGAGCTTTCTGAGGGTCACTAAATCCATACAAAATAGACATCTCGAGACAGCTGCTTTTGTCCACCTATGCCAGGAAACAAAACATTGGAAATCCCAAAAAGTGCTGTTGATGCACTTGAGGGAATGCATTAAAGCTGGATTGCTGAATATGTCTTGTAGTTCCAGAAACACTTTAAGGTCATTTTTCTGGAGACCTCTGCATTTTCAAGTCAGCAAGGTGACTCAGAAAATAGGTATCTTTTCTTATGCTTGTGAATCCAGATCAAAACAAAATTCTTTATGTATCAGCTGACCTCCAACTCCCCAAAAGATTAGCAACACTAGTAAGATGTTTGCTGCTTTTAAACCACTGGTGAATAGATAACAGATAAGACATACAGGATGCATGAATCTTATACTAGCAATCATTAAAAGAACATACATTAGAGCAATCTCTCATTTTCTTGACGTTTTTCTTCACTTCAATCCCTGGCCTTATTTTACACCCTGCCCTATCTAAGGTCATGACCATAAAATGAATGCCAGACTGTATAATCTCACTCAATTCCATCCTGCTTTCACATTTTGATAGACGCAGTTGTGGAGCCATGCTAGTCCCTATCACTGTCTATCTATCAGAGGTGAATTGAGAGAAAACCCAGAGTCTAAGCTCCAAACCTCAATTAAGACATGCCAAATGTGTGAACATTTGCTATACAAATGCAGGAAGATACATGTTTAGGTGTAGCATTGCACAAAGAAAGCTGCCGGCCTTGTTAGAAAACAACATTCTTGGGAATCTGGAGTCTTGGTGCAGAACGCAGCACTAAAAATTGACTGGCTCCTGGCCAGTCGATTTCCTCCCCCACTGCTCACATCCCATGCGAGCTTCCCCCTAAAACACTGAGGCAGATAATCAGATGTCTCCCAAGCATCAATTAACAGGCTCAAAACAGCACCATCCATGCATGGCGATCAAATCTGGTGCGTGTATCCAAACAAACGCTCACATCCGACTCTGAAACTTTAATAGTCTCATTAAAGATGTGCTCATATTCCCCCATGGTGCCGAGACTCCTTGAAAGCTATGCACAACTGTTTCTGGATGATTAATTAAAAGAAGCCATTTTATATAAATCTCTAATTGGCATTGGGAACTCATTACTGATGCCCCCTGGTCTTGTGGAATTAAGGATTTGGAGATGAGCCTAGCATGTCAGGGTGTGCTAATAATGATGGAGTTTCCGAGCAGGTGAACATTTCAGGCTTAATAAAAGGAAATTACTTGTAAGGTAGAAGGTTCTGCTAAGTTTCATCGACAAACATGGTCCAAAAAACAATTTTCAAAAGGAAGCCATTTCACTGACATGGCAGATAACCAATCATTGGCCATTTCCCATAAAACTGAGTGTTTCAGTGAAAAATTATTTTATAAAACTTTTAAGAAGAGGACTCTATTATGATCAATTTCTGTAAAACCCATTGACTTTTTACTGCGAAATGTTCATTTTCTCATTGAATTCTAAAGCTCATAAAACTGTCGAGTTCCAATCACATTGAATCCTTCAGGTTTCTCTGGCTAAAAGTGTGTAAAATACACTTTCTTTCTCATGGGCAGAGCATCTGAGTACTTACATCCTGCTTAAAGAGTAACTGCTGTTTCATATATCAGAGCTTTTGTGTCCAGTAGCTGGAACAGATTCAAAGGCATGCACAACTGCCCCAAAATCCTTTAAGAAAGCCATTTGTCTTTTACCACTCCCACAGTGATGTGACAGACATATGTTTTTTTTATCTCCACTCAATGCTTTATTATTCTACTGTATCTCAGCTTCATTATATCCTGCTATATGATTTAAGATTAACTGTCATATATACTGAGAAAAAAGATTTACCTAAAGAAGGTAGGTAAATGCTTCTTTCTGGGGAATGTGAAACCTTCTTGGTGTGGATAATTAAAGATTATTATTTTTTTTTTTTACCAGTTCTAAAGCATCTGTGCATATGGACAATTTATTCATGGAACTGCTGTCATACATATAAATGACATTCAGGCGCTTCAGCATTAATTAAGCATTCAGTCCTCAGACAGACATACAACAGACTCATAGGCGGTTTCTAATGAAGTTGGCCTTCATTTATTTTTCAATATTTATTCAGCAAAATAAGCATATTGGCAAAAAACCTTGGCCAGTGCTCCATGTAGCTCCACTCTGCAAATCTGAAAGCGTAATATATTCAGTAGATGGATGTCCGCCCATTAATTTTGCACTCTCACAGTGCGGTCATTTCAGTGTTGATATAATAATTTAAAAGTGCAAAGATTTGCACAGCCTCTCTAGAACCTTTATTCATTTGCCCTCCCTTTGATTAAATGCAAATCGCCTCAATTTCTTTTTTTTTACGAAATCAAATAAAAAATAAAAAAAGCTTTAGTTGAAGGACATCCCCTTAGGGTATCCCCGTTGCAGCTCACCCTCGGCCTTTATACTGGATGTAGTCTAACGCAGATCTAAAAGACTACACTGAATTCCCTTGAGTTGGAGAGGCCAAGCAGCCTGAGAGCAACAGAGAGGTGAAGTCTTTTTCGTGTTCCATCGTGCAAGAGAAGAGTGGTCAATGTCACGCTTGATTTCCGCCAGCTTCCTGCCTGACACATCTGGCTTTGATAAACAGCTGGCTAACTGGAACTGAAAGGGGTTTTTTGGAGAGAGCTATAGGAGGAGGGGTGGATATGAACTGACTGCTCTCTTGGCTCATAACCTAGTCTTTAGAAAACATTTAAGAGAGTCTGTGTGATATCAGGCCAGCATTGGGGTTTTTAAAAGTGCCTTAGTCTCTTCTATAGACCAGCCTGATCCGACCATCTCTATCAGCACTCGCTCATTATAATCCAATCAAAAATGTTCAAGGCTGGCTTTTCATTAACAGGTTGATGTTTCAGTATTTTGCCTAAAATGCAGTGTTCATCAAATACCAGCTTTTAAAAAACTAGAAAACTATTCAAATAATAGCGAAAATCAAAAAGAGTATAAGCAGAAAAAGAATTAGAGATACAAAAAAAATATCAGATAAAAAAGTTTTTTTTTCTTACTTTAGAGCAACAGCTGCTCACGTCACAATTAATTTCTTTCTTTAAGAATTAAAATGAAAAAGACATCAGTACCACAACCACATTTTATACAACAGATTTTTTTTAATAAAGCATGCTGACACTAAGCAGTTTTGTTGTGGTATGTGGAGAGCTGGTCAATCTCAAAAAACCTCCAGACCTGTCACTTCCTGTTTTACTAGATCTTCTCCTTTTATCAGACCAGAGGCTGTAGTAAAGCTGTAAAAAAGAAAGAAAAAAAAAATGGGAAAAAAAATGGAAAAAAACTATTATTTTTTTAAATGGTCTTTAATTATAGAACAGAGCCGTTAATTCCCTTCCTTAATTTATGGAACCTGAAATAAGGAAGAAAAGATTATTTTGTAATATACACGTGTAGAAATGCTTTGTAGGTTGTCGAATGTCTGACATTATATTAAACATTAACAACATGATCAGATACAATGCACACACCCTGAATATTTTTTTTTTTATGTAAAACTCTACACCTTAAGTAAGAAACTCCACTCAGTTTTGCCTTAATTACCAAAACTGTTGTTCAGTTTGCTGGTGAAGACTTGAGGCCTTCTTTATCTTGGCTGAGCTGCTGGAAAGTAAACAGGATGCTCATTACACGGGCATCATCACTGCAGCCGGGTTGCAAAGCAACATCTGATAAACTGTACTGCATTCTCTGGAGCAATAATAGCCTTGCAGTAATGAAATGAAACCCAGTCACGTAATGCAATGTTCTGCATGGCCATTACCACACGTGAACATGCCATGCAGCCATGTGCTCTACAGCCAACACAAACTTTTGAACTGAAAGAAAAAGAAAAAAAACATTTCTGAAATCTGCAATGACATTAAAATAAGGATGAATGGGAAAAGAAAATAGAACAGAAATAAAACAACCAGCAATGTTTTGATAAAATATTTATTGGTTTGATAGTGCAAAACCATGAATGTTTAACCAATAAGCACATTTGCTTTTTTACAATTAAAACCAAATGAATGGCACACGTTCAGGAAGACCTTGTTATGGCAAAGTTGGTGCCATAAACTATTAAGTATTACACTCTCACACTAACCACAAGACATATCATTTTATTCGTTTTACAAGGCACAGTGATAAATAATTCACCCTGGTCCCAAAGCTGCACTCAGGCTGATAGAGATTTGCTGAGCTCCTGCCCGCTGAGGCCTGCAGGAGACGAGGTACAATGATAGCTCCACAGGTGCTAGAACACGTCGCCGAAAGAGTCTGAATCGTCTTCTACAGTGCTAACAGATTGTGACTGACTGTCCCTTTGGCCAGACAGCAGCTGAAATGACTGAAATGACTCCAGGTCTTCTCCCGCTTGCCAAACGCTTCCAGTTCCTGTGATGGGAAATGGGGAAAAAGTTAATTAATAATGTATCTCAAGGTGCGTACAATGTCAGAGCATTGCAATAGCAGAATTTAAGAGGTGATGACATTATTTGAAATATCGGCATGCAGTGAGAAACCGGTGGCACCATGGTACAGCATTGCTGGCTCACAGCTCCAGGGCTGAGCACAATCCTTAGTTCATTTTATTGTATGTGGAATTTCATATGTCCTCTCTGTGTATGTGTGGGTTTCCTCACATCTCTCATAATAGAAGACTGGCTGCCTGAATTGCTTTAGGTGTAAACGTGTGTATGTGGATGTCACACAGTGATGGACTGGTATTCCGTCAGCGGTTTATTTCTGCCTTACATCCAGTGTTCCTGAGATCCACCATGACCCAAGACAATTACTGAAGATTAATGAATAAATGAATAATTGATGAATAAATAATTAATGAACAATAAGAAAGTTCTTACAGGTTAATTATTAGGTTTGAACAGTTCATCAGATACAATCCTGAATTTTGTATTTTTGTTTTACCATTTACCATGGCTGGTTATGGCACCTGCTCATCTTTCTACCACTGCTATACAAGCTATAAAACAACTCGTTCGAAAGGGGCTAAACAACTAGACATCATTGGCGGGGAGGTGGCAGGACCTGGAGGCCACGCAGGCACTTAGCCTGCTCAGTGAAGCGTATACGGACAGCACAGAGAGTCCAGCAGGAAGACTGCCTGACTGCAGGGAAAGTCCCATGACTGTAGAGAGCATCCAGTGTCTGCAATTATCTCTGATAGCTCAAGCTGTGGTAGACGATGTTACATGGAATTAACTGATGAGTGTTTCACAGGCCAGAAACATCTCCATTAACGTATCAGCATGTTTTTAAAGACTGTTTTGAATTTTGAGAAGTACCGCTCTATCCACAATAGCTACCCAAAAAACCCCACAAAGTGACATGACGTGTATTACTTTATGGCTTGTGGATTAAAGTTTGAGCTTGGTTCATTCTCACTTATTAATACTTTTACACACACCAAATCAAAAAATGTAATCTGATTCAGACTACACAGATTTAGGCAAACCAGAGAAAAAACTGCCAGAGAAGCGAGAAGGTGCGGAGTTAAAACAAAACTTTCAAAAAGAATTTATTCTTTCAAAATGTTCAATAATACATGTGAAGAAACTTTTGATAGCATGTATAGAAATAACAGAGAGCAGGGAACACAGAACCAATAAACTTAAAATATTTTTTGTTAACTGTATTCCACATGAATTTCTGTGTTCCCGAACTCTGATATCTAGAATACGTAAAGTCTCCAACACTTATTTTGCTTGCTTGTAAAAATTCTAACTGCAAACCATAAAACATTCGGTTCGCATTCTGCCAATGGGTCAAATCGGGGTCACTTCTAAAATGACCACCTAGAGTCACTGGATATTAAAACACTGCATGCATAAAAGAGTTGTACATATGAAAATAAAATTCCTCCTGTATATATATAAAAAAATTAAAAAAAATAAATAAAAAAAAATTGCCAACACTGCAACTATATCCAGGCAACACAGCGATGTTTTCAGGGCTTTGTAAAAGCTGAAACCAACAGAATTCCAGATCCATGTCTTCGAAAGTACTCTCAGATAAACAAGAAGGGAGTGTGTGAAATGGTACTGGCAGGAGGTTCAGAGGAGAGCAGGCCCTCGAGGAACCACAGCACAACATCCATAAGCTGCACTCAGTGATGCCTGTTTGTGAGAAGCAGATGGACAAAGTTCAGGCCTGTTTCGTGTATAAAAATGTTCAGGGCTACAAACAATCTAGTATGACTACAGCACCTCAGGGTGGAGGCAAACTTTAGTGTGTGCGCTTACGAGTAAAAAGGATGGAGTGAGTGGGAGTTAGACTGGTGGAAACAAAACATCTTTGAAGCTTGAAATACGTGTAAACAGCCTTCAGCTCTTCAGATCCAAATAGGAACGGTAATGGTGACAAGGAGCACTAAATAACCTTCAGTACAACTGCCATGAATCTGTTATTAAGAGAGGCTCCATTAGAGACTATCATATAAGGTAATGAATGAGGGAGAGGGAGCGTATTGTTTGAAAAGATTTCTCAGTATGACTGCTTCAAAGAGGAGTTTCTTCCCAGGCAGCTGCTCACCTCTTCAGCTAGCTCTGGCCTTTTTGCTGTTCCTCTCGAGACCGCCATGACGCCCAGTGGCCTGCCAAGTGTTTGAAGTCTGAGTGCAAAGGCAATGATTTCACTTTCTATGTGGGCCTTAGCAAATATTCACAGCTGTGCGGAAGGATCCAAACAGCACAGCAAAGCCATCCAGAATAAAGCAAACAGACAGACACCGCTGAGAGGAGGGCGTCCACAGCTGAGGAAGAGACCAGACACTTTAATATTTTTAAGATGGGCTCTGCTTTTCTAATTAGGAATGCGCTTATGAGTGTGTTTTGAAGTCATGTTGAAACTGAGAAACATTTGTTTTAGCTTTGCCTTTGAACTGACAAATAGGAGCATCTATTCTGAATTGGAACAATGGGCCAGATGTTTGATTATTGTACAGTCGCAAGAAAGGTTCATGAACCCTTTGCTGAACCAGGAACGACCTGGTCTGACCATTAACAGCGTATAAAATAAGGTCCGACTGTCCTCCTTTTAAAAGATAAAGCTAAAGGGTCCCTCTCCCTGTTCATTTATTTTAGTTTTCGCAATAATTGTGTTTTGTGTCCTCCAACTTTTTTTAGTTTCAGGCATCAGAATTTTTTTAAATGATTTCAATTCGATGCTTTCTTAAGACTGAAAGCTGTCCAGACCATGAGGCTACAAACAAGTCCTAATCTATGATGTTCCCTATAGCATGCTTCACAGGTGGATGAGACTTGGAGGGAAGAAGAACAGGAACATATCATTTCCCCCAGGTATTGTTCACACAACCTTGTTTAAGAAGTGGTGTGGAATATTCAGGTTATCATATAAAAACCAGAGATGTTTTTTCCCCCCTGTAGAGTTCCTTCATTTCATAACACCAGATTTCCAATAAATATGAATCTAAATAAAGATCAATATACACTACAGTGACAAAAGTTTTGGGACACCTAACTTTTCCTGCCATATATGGTTCTTCCCCAAATTGTTATCCACAGACAATTGCACAGAAAATTACTGGATGGGCCTCCATGAAGATATGGTTTACATGGTTTGAAGTGGAAGATCTTGAGTGGCCTGCTATAAAACTCTGACCTCAACCCTACTGAACAACCTTTGTTGAATAAGAAGTTTGTAACAGCAAATGTCGAATGGGATGTTTGAAAGGCACATGTATAACGTATAGTCGTGTGTCAACATATAGTGTATATTTTATGAGTAATGCATTTAAGTAATTTAAAAGTGATGTTTGTTCATGGAACAATTTTTAAATATGTTTGTTTCATCCACAATATCCACCGAGTGCCAAGTGCATTCTCAGCTCACTCGAAGGAAAAACATTTTACGAACCAAATTCATTAATCCATCAAATGTCTTGTGAAATTACTTTCCAGGAGCAACTATAAAAACTATACCTTTTTTTGATGCCTTACCTTGTAAGAAGCAAAAAGGCTGGGGAATAGGCTCACTGTCTCACATGCTACTCTATTATTATTATAAGCTGCTGACTGGAAATATGAAAGTGCCTCTCCACAGGAAATACACTGTAAGCGCGGTGCTAAATTTGTTCCCATGCCATACAGCCATGAGGGTACACAAGAATGCCTTTGAAGCTGCTACGCAAATAAAGTGTAATGTACGCCAGCACTTCATATGAAATTTGGTAGGAGTGAGATGGAAGATACGACATGCCAGCTATGTTGTGCACCTATTTGGCATCAAACAGCACAGACACACAATAATGAATATGGAAAGAGATGTGCTTCACGCTTGATCAGATTTCAAAAGATCTGAACATTAGATAAAAGTAAATCTGTATTTACAAGGCAGGAAAAGGTAGAATCTGAATTAGCAGCAGCCAGAGCATGCCTGCGTGAATATATTTATTTCATTCTGTCCCTTTGCTGATCACACACCTGTTGACATTAAAGGCACTATTTTTACTCTTTTTACTCATGTCTTAAAGCAAAGTACACACATCTCCTTTTCTCCCGTACTCTATAAACAGACAGACTGATATACGCCAAAATGGACCGAAGAGATGGTGCTGAGATTTCACACAGAAGGCCAGGTGGTGTGAGAATTTCTCGTCTTTCAGCATAACATTTAAATGTCACGCTTTGGATAAAAAGAAACGATAACACGGGTCAAAGTGTCCAACTCCTGGATGACCTTAAGGTGAGAGCGAGGCCAGGTGCAAGAGCAAGAGCAAGAGCAAAGAAAAAACAATACAAAATAAAAAAAAAAAGTAAAAGACATCAGCAACAGTTGGACACGTTCCAAAGTGGTAGAGTGCGAGAAAGGTCTGATTCAAGTCTGCAACTGTGTTTAATATCTGATAAGACACACAAGCTTTCTGTGAAGCCTTCTATAGTCTTCTCTCCAAAGACACCTGCAAACACTTAAGCGTGTTCTCCACCCTGTTCCAAGCTTTCAGTGCTGACAGATGAGTCTACCCCCACTCTCACTCTCATCCATTTACTCTTTCACCCTTTGCTCTTCTTTCTCTCTTCCTCTCTTCTCCAGCTTCTAGGGTGTGTGTGTGTGTGTGTGTGTGTGTGTGCACGTGTATGTGGAGGGGAGGTTGTGGCATGAGACTGTTTCGTGCTCGTTTTAAGTTAAAACCTTTGGAACGTTCTTCTTTCGTGTTCGATGAACCTATTTTTCTTATTTCTTTTTTTTCTTCAACCAGAGCTCTGAGCTGAGAGAACAGTTAAATGACGAGAGGCGCTGTGCTATGCTGAAACAATAAAATAAAAATGAAGTCACTGCCAAAATGACTTCTGCTAGAAAAACATGTGAAAACAATCAGGACATACCAAACTATTTACAGAATACCTTTATCCAAGTCCTCAAAGCAGACAGTGGTGTCATTCAAGCCCCCCTTTTTGGCAGAGCAATTCTGAGAAAAAGATAAACAGGCATGTGATAAACACACACTAACCTGCTGAGTTAAAATATTAAGCGGAACCACAAAGTCTCTTTTGGGGTTTGCCCAAAAAAAGGTATCTCGAGAGGAATCTTCATTTCCTGTTCCAGGCCACAACTTGGAACAGAAACAGTTACAGCACACACACACACACACACACACACACACACACACACACACACACACACACACACACACACACACACACACACACACACACACACACACACACCTCTTTCACCTTCCCTAAAGGCATAACTAGGTATGCGATTTAGAGACACACACATTTAAACTCATCCTACTGCAAGCCAACACCGAAACATTCACGTAAACTCAAGCCAAGCGTAAAGACAAGCGTATACAAGAATCTGGTCTTCAGGTATTCGAACATCCTACAATTGTGGAACACAATGGACTTAGTTGACAAAGGCCATGCTTTGTTTAACTGTAAAACAGTGGCCAAAAAGGAGAAAGAACTTTGCAATTCCTTCTTGTATTGGAGGTATTTGCTTGAGCAAATCCCCGACGAAACACTCTAATAAGGTCTGTTCTGATGCAGAGTGTGTTTAAAAGTGTTTATTCGAGGAAATCAGATTGTGGGAAGCAAAAGAGGTAGTGCAGAGGACAGAGCATAGATCTACAGAGGAGCCGGACAGGCAGCAATACAAATGGATTCGAGTACTGTACAGGAAGTGACCACTGCTGTAGCTGTCTGAATGAATTTGAGCTAGTTCAAATGCATTTAACAGCTCTTTGGCTCAGTGTTTTACCCAGGGAGTACAGCATGGAAAGAAGAGAGAGTGCAAGTTAAAACATGCCTGCATCACCGTTTAAACTGAGGGTGACTGTGTGAGATGGGCCTCAACGATCCATTGTCAAAACATATCTTGAACACATCATTAGTAATCGAAGGTTGATGGGAAAACACTGGGAAACTATTGGGAAAATTCTGAAACAGAGAAATGGTAAAAGCAAATGTATTGCACCTACTTAGTGGACTAGTAGAGAGAGCTCTATGATGTAGCAGAGAGAGCAGGAAGAGGTCACCCCTAGAGTACTGGGAACCCATCAAACTTCCTTTCCCCAAAGACAGATTGAGTCAATCACAGACCTCAATGCGCTTTTAACTAATCCTTTTCTCCTTGCTTGTTTACACCACTGATGGGCAAAACTGTATGGACTGCTTATTGAGGCATTGTGTTGCAAAGTATCCACCCCCTCTTCTTTTTTTAACCAGGTCCTACCTTTGAAACTAGAGGGGACACAATACCAGGAGTGCTAATTGAAAGTCAGGGGTTGTGACCTTTGGATATAGGGCCACACGACCCCACCCAGCTCCCCGGAGAGGAGAGAGGCTGCACTGAGTTAGAGGGAGAGGGGCTTGGGTTCAGTTCAGAGCCAGAATCACGTGGAAAGTCCCTTCTGTCCTGCAGAACTCCCACTGATAAAGAGATTGGGGGGAGGCAGCTGTATGAGTGGAAAACTTCAGAATCAGGAGTAAAGGGGATTTGCATTTAACCAAAGGGAGCTTTCATCCACCCCTTCACTTCTCCTAGCCTACCTCTCATCCATACACGGAGGGCCAGGGAGGGGTGGGAGGATGGGAGAGTGTCCCTCAATGCTCCCTTTATCTGGAGATGGTTAAGGAGGATGTAAGCAGTGTTGGCTTCAGACAGAGCGCACGTCACGCATGAAGGAGCAGAACCACCATGTGGAGGGCTCAGTGGCCGAGGCCATGCCCTCATAAAATGAGGTCAAGGAGTGGAGAGGGGACAGGGTCAGCCAGGCCATTGCTTAGGGTCAGAGACAGTGAAGGGAGAAATCTTATCCATCTTCATCATGAAGAAGGTCCAATGGTGCTTAAGGCTTGTTTAAAAAGGGCCCTCAATAAGACAGGTAGTGTCAGTGTCTCTTGGCAGGGTTCAGGCTATGTCTCAGTACTTCTCTCCAAAGACATGTTTTTGCTGACTGATATTTGAAAAGAAAATGTTAGATGAGACAAAAGAATCTTAGTCTGAGCAGCAGGCCTACATTGTGGCATCAAGTATCTGTTATAACTCTCATACACCTAACTAGTCTATGGAGAAAGAACCTAACTCCGCTGTTAAAGGCTTGTGAGCTATAGGTTTGGCAACACACTGTAACAGGATATTTAAATATACAACCTTCCATCCTTAATGCTCAGCAAGCTTTTTTTTTTTTTTTTTAACACACATCCAATGCATTTAGCAGAAGTGAAATCGATCAGTGCTTATAGAGCAACATGCCAAAATGGGGCCACTCACCGTGCACTGCTGTAACCGACCGCTTTGTACTAATGGTTATTTTTAGAGAAGTGGGTTATATGTGTCCCAAGAGGACCTGAAGGACCTTCAGAGACCAAGCTTCAGAAAAAGATGGAGGGGAAAAAAGACTTCACAAGGAACAGTTTCAATAAGGTCAAACCCAAAGGTGAAATGAGTCCTGAAATTTCTTCAAAGCAACTTTAAAGCGGTACTTTTAATTTTAATACCTTTTTAACAGAAGGTCATAGTCTGTTTAGAAAAACACAACCGAACTTTGAATGGAAAAAACAGTAAACTCAAAAGGTTCCGTAACTAAATCACATCTAAAAATACCAACGCTGTAGACAAAAATCATGGCGTGTGTTTGTTGTGCACTGTTAAGGACTGTATGCTTGAAGGAAGAGGACGAAACCCCCCCAAATTGTTCTGCTTTTGAGTGCTTGCCCCAAACTCCTGGGGAAGAAGGGTTATAGAGAGTACATCATATAAACATAGTTATAACCAGATGGCACAGAAGCCTGGTCTCTTTCAACTACTTTAACTCTATCCAAACACAATTTAATTTCACTTTTATAATCGTTACCAAAAACCTATTTAATTATAATACATTTATCAATGACAATTTCCTCAAATAGACAGTAAGGGTTAAAAAAAAGAACTTCAATAATTAAATGTGCGACACCTTTCTAATGGGTGCGCCATCAACTAGCTCCTAACACTGCAACAAAATGAGCAGCAGACCGAGTGTCATAAAGACAGAAAATTGTGCACACCACTGCAGTAAGTAGCATTTAGCTATTTCAGCTGATTCAATCTGTATCATTCAGTGTCTTGGTCCCGTAATGAGTGTAACTCAGGTATGACTGGAAATGTGTATGAGCTATAATCATGAGAGGGGAGAGGGAAGAGAGAGGATCCATGGGCAGCCCGCCCAGCATCTCAACCATCTGTGAACAGGGGTGCATCTGTCTGAGGAGCTCTAATTATTAACAACGGGGAGGAGTGGGCGGGAGAGAAATATTTAGCACAAAGCAATATGCCACGTATTTGCTTCTGACTTTGATAGATTTTTCTGCATTTGTTCATGTAAAAATAGTGTTGTGTGAAAGGAAGGTGTGAACATAAAGAGTTGGGAAACATTAGCAGGTGTGAGCACAATCCTCAAAACTGCAATACACATGGCTCAGCTAGAAAGCCACTAGTCTCTAAATTTAATCCAGGACACTTTTGTAGCATTAAATAAAACCGCATGGGGAAATGGTTTCCATCTTTTTTTTTAACACAAGAAGCTCTATTTACAATGCTGAAATATATTACAAAAGCGGGCACAAATTCAAATGCTGAGTGCTGCAGCAGATGCATTAGAATGACCCAATCAACTGATGGCTGATTCCACATACAGTAATTTCCTCACTTGTTGGGAGCCATAATTATGAGCCATATGCTGCACTGTATGAACTGTATAAACAAGAACACATTAAACGCACAAAGCTGTTTTATTACCTATAATGAAATTTCACTGAAGTCTATGAGAACTGGAAAATATTTCAGCTTGACAAGAAAGGTGACCATTAAAAACCTCTTGTTTCGTTAATATTTAGGATCAAAATCAAACAAATGTAAAAAAGGAAATGAAAGAGACAGTCGGCAACACTAGTAAAAAGGAGTGCGATAAGGGAGGAGTATAAAAGGAGTCTAGATGTTAAGCGAATTCCTGGCTAAAGAAAAGAATAATATGGTAATATGCTGTGAAGCAAACAAAAAGCTGATGTGATCACAGGTGCAGACAAACCCTTTTTTCCACTTCACCATTTCTGTGATAGATTTCAAACATCTGTAATTACCTTTGAGACAACTTCCATTGAGACAACTTGAGACAAGTATTTGCATTCACCCTACTAGATGTAATGTAAAGATCCAGGAAAACAGAGACAAGTCCAAAGAGTGATGTAGTAAAGAGGGGCAGTTACAGTAGTGCTTCCTCATAGGAGGTTGTGCTATTCTAAAGAACTTGGCATATGTGACAACACTTATAGATTCAAGATGTTAGTGTGAGCTGTGGAGAATTAGAAGAGTGCCAGAATGTTGACATGGGGTTGGAGCCTATTTCGAACCACAAGGAAGACAGTGAGAGATTGAGAAAAAAATTGTGTGTGTGTGTGTGTGTGTGTGTGTGTGCGTGTGTGCGAGTGTGTGTCTCTGTGTGTGTGTGTGTAAGAAAGAAAGAGAGAGAGAGAGTGATATATAGAGAATAATATCTATGAGAGAATGAGTGTGTACGTGTGTATAAGAGAACAAAAATGTGTGCGCAGCGAGGGAGAGAAGAGTGATGGAGAAGGTTGGCTGGCAGTGGGAGCAGGTCTGATAGAAACCAGATGAGGAGGAAAAGAAATGAGAAAAAACAGAACTGTTTGGGACAAAAGAAAAACAGCACTGGTTTTTAGCTGAAAGGAGGCCTCACTCTAACCACATACACACCTCTCTCATCTACACAAACCTTGCATCCTTAACACATTTCTGCACTGGGGTAGAATAGAAAATAAAACCTTTAGACTATCTTGGGGGAGTAGGGTGAGGGTACTAGTCTATTCAATGGCTTATCCAATAATGCTTTCGCTTCTATTTGCACATTTATACTGTGTATAAAGCTGGCAGTCTGTTCCAAAACTACTAGCAACCACAAGAGAATAGCTAGCTTTATATGATTTTCTATACAGGCACAATGATTAATGCTGTGCCATGTTTTTACAATATAGCACATGTATAGTGTATGCTAGGCCATATAGAACTTCAAACTGCATGAATTCTGCAAGTCTTAGAAATGGATGAGACATAAAATCGTGATTTATCGTGAATCATGATTTAGCAAGTCGGCCATTTATTTATGTTTGTATGACAGCATTGTTGAATTCCTATAACTGATTGGTCCGAAAGTCAGGTGCAGATTGTAATTTGTAGTAATGGCTCATTCATGTACGGCAGACATTTTACAAAGTAATAATAAACTGATTGGGATTGTGCAATTTAGCAAAATAATACACGTTGCTGTAACCTCTTGTAGCCTTTTATTAAATAAAGCATCATGCTCCACTATCTTTTATACTGTCCATAGAATATAATAGAGAATAGCTGAAGATGGCTTTTATTACATATCGATGTCTATTCATCGAATTAAATGCCAAATACTTGAAAGAAATTTTTCCCATTAATTCATACTTCCTAAATAATTGCAATGAATTATCAAGCTCTTATCAAGCAAATAATTTCTGAGTATTATTTATATTATGTTGGAGCTTTATGGAGAAATAATACTTTCATATATTCTGTGACTTTCCCAACAAGTCATATGCCAAAACTTAAGAGCGCCCACACACCGTTGTCAGGAAGCAAGATGCACATCTGTCAACATATGTAGGCAGAAGGTCTGTAGTCTCAGTGCAGCTCAACTTCAAACGAATCTCGGGCACAACCTCTCCAACCGTGGGCTGACTGTAACAGGAGATCTTCCATTAAAGCTGCACTTCTCCACCTGGGACAGCAGAGCCAGGACCTTCTGGCGTGTGGCTTAGCAAGACAGCCTGGCTCTGCACATCAAAGGCTGCTGCTCAAAGGATAAATCTCTGTCTCTCTCTGGGTGAAGAGGACTCAGGGTGACAGGGTGAAGGCTATCCAAACCCTCATCCATACTCCAAACACGATATTAGTTTCAGAGGATATTCTTCTCTCTTTCCTCCTTTCAATATGTCATTCTGTGCAGGGGAGAGGGGCTTATCTCTTTATCTAATGAAACAGAGACCTCTCTTTAAACGGGATGCATAAACAGTTAAGGGATGATAAATATAATACATCCCTGCGGTCCGAGCATCCATCCTTGCAATTCTAAGTACTGATTCATAAGTAATTTATGACTTGCTGTTAACATTCGTTCACTTCATCCTGCACAATCTCAAAAAGGAAATGTCACATAAAAATGGAAGCAAATGATTAAACTGTAAAAAAAAAAAAAAAAAAGAAAAAAAAAAAAAAGAAATGAAATAATGTCATGATTCAGCAATTAAATTGACAAGCTTTTCATTTGAAGGAATGTAAACCATTTTTTGTGCTTCTGCCCAAGCCATTAAAAAGTGTGATCACTCGATGCAAGCAAGTGTGGCTGCTATTTGCCTTGAACTCTCTGAGGACCATGCTTATAAACATCAAACGTAAAGAATTCCTAACAGACACAACAAAATATATGTGGTCTGGAAGAGTAATGTTGATGCTTGTGTCTTCATGCTCTTAGGCCTCTGCAGCTGTTCACAAGTAGACGGGGCACTACAGCTGGCGCGGCTGACAACAGCTTCTCACGGATCTTCATCTTACAATAAGCGAATGTGCCGGGATTGTTAAACATGAAGGTTAAAATATAATACATTGACATAAGTAGACATGGAACTTCCTTCAATGAGATGCATGTAAAAACCATGACAGAGATATATTTAGATCTTATATTACTGTATGTATGTACGTATGTATGTATGTATGTATGTGTGTATATATATATATATATATATATATATATATATATATATATATATATATATATATATATATATATATATATATATATACACACACACACACATATATATATATATATATATATATATATATATATATATATATATATATATATATATATATATATATATATAAAAATGTAGTAGCAGAAACAAAACCCTACCATTTTTGTCAACACTGATGGCCTACAGTTATGCGATATAGCTATGAAAATCTATTTTCATTAAACATCTCACAATAATATTCCAGCAGTTTATTGACTTATAGCCCAACAGCTAGCCTTCTGAAGAATCTGAAGTGGCACTGCTCTCCCTGGTGTCCTGCTGCTGACCTGAAAAACTAAAGGGAAGTGTGCAATCACTTTGTAACCATCTGTGACATGCATCTGTGATAATAAACATGAACTTGACCGAGCTTTATTCTATACACATTGCACACAAACACACCTCTCGGTGTACATGGTACTTACCATCCTGTCAAAATAAGCATTTAACAAGATAATAATCCATGAAGGAAGCACTCCTGGTCCACAACAGAGATGGAATGACAAACAAGATTTGAAAGCTCACTCATAGAGTAAGTTAGAGTTAACAGATGTGGGCAAAGACTGGGGCAATTGGGGGGGCTGGATGGATCTTAACCATCTGCCGCTAAATACCTGTTATAGAGTTTATTGTCGTATTCAATCCCTGCGTGCCTTTGGGTGAAGTTGAACAATCGTGTATAGCTGTTTCATCCTATGCCATTGGCTTTGTAAGTCAGCATAAACACACTTTCACAGTGCACTCAGGACAAATACTATTATTATTTCAAACACATTCTTTTTGTTAATGCTAACAAACATTCTCTTGTTATTTTTTTCATGATAATCTTACTGAACCTGTAGTATGTAAGCTTCCTCCAGTACTGCTGCGCTAATCATGATTTCTGCGTATTATATAAAATGTGCAAAATACAAATGGAACTAGACTAACCATTTCCAGTAAATGGGTTTAGAAGCTTTTGTAGGGTAAAATGCAGGTCACGTATACTGTGTACAATTAGACCAGGGAGAGAACATGACATGCAGCCAGAACTAAGAACGGAGTGTTGGACGTTCCCGCCATTTTTTTAATGTCTAAGGATTTTTTCCAAAATGGACCAAAGAAAATATTTTCACTACACACAGCAGTCAGCAGTAATTCCAGATAAGCCTGTGTTTGTTCGCTGTTGTGTTTAGCATGAGAAGACCTTTCTCGCCATTTTCTCTGTTGTTTTAAGCGAATAGCCTCCAGTAGACATGTTCCTCTGGCTTTGAGTGCAAGCAGCAATCTGGAGTCATAACAACTAATGCAGAAAACATTTCATGACGCATGGGTAATAAAAGTTCCATGATGCTTTTGGGTTTTTTTTTTTTTCTCAACATAATACTCAGAGTTGAAAGCGAAATGAGGCTCTGTTTGGCTAAAACCGGACTGTTTATTCTGTGTGTTATTTCAGAGGTTTTCAACCATAAATTTCAAATACTGTTGCTGGTTGGGGAATGGGTGTGTGTTTGCCAGAAAGGCAAAAGATGGAGACCAGCTTTGGTTTGTTTTTTGTTTACTTTGTCTGGTGGGGTTGATTATTGTTCCTTCATTTCCTGCTTTAATAAGAAAACATAGTAGAATCCGGGATTTAACTTTAGGCTTTGTCTCATCCTGTCTACAGAGCACCGGGGTCCTAGGCAGCGCTGACAAACAAGCGTCAATACTGTCAACAGCTCAGTGCAGAATGCACCACAAGGGAACATGCCATGTTTCTACATCAAGAATTTCAAGTATGGATCCAATTAAGAGATTAAATTCAATAGTTAATCGGTTTTTAAAAAAGTGCCTGTGATGTTGACCAACAGTAGATGGATATAAATCTGTATTTAGTCAAAGGTGCTGTGTTTTATTCCTAGGTTCATGTACACAAACCAAAAATGTAATTAAATCTTGGCCTGTAGCCCTAAGATGAGTTGTTTAAAAAAGTATTGTAGTTGTGCATCTTTCAACACAAACTGGAGAACAGGCATCCAGTTTGGACTGTGTAAATAATCCTCTCATGGCTTTGTTTAAAAAGACCTCCATGAGAGGAGCCCAGTGCTGGGAGACACTGTGTCAGCTTGGGCTTTGGCCCCCTTTGTTTGTACAGGACTGCTGCTGACGAAGAAACATGAGAGCTCTTTTCACTGCTTGTGCCAAGTAAAAACATTTAAAACTGACCCTTTTACCAAACCATTTTAGATAGTAAGGAGAGTCTGGTTTAAGGCATCCCAAAATAGCCAACAGCATTTTCCTCATGTTTAAGGGGGAAGTTAACATCTCAAGCATATGCAAAAACTCTACCCTGAAGCCACAGCTAGTGACATGTACATGTGCATCATTTCGAAAGATCTGTAACATTATCTAGGAACACAAAACACATGAAATTTGCTATATGTAAATCAAATAGAAGTAAAAGCAGCTCTAGTTACACGATTATAACAAGGAAGAACGAGCCTGCGTACGGTGCAGTACGTCAAACTCAACAGCAATACTCGCATTAATAGAGTACTTGCAAAGCTCAATGGATCTGTGCGCCTCTGTAGACTTAACTGTGGACCTGTGTACAAGTCTGGAAATACATGTGTGTTTGTACCAATACACCCCCTTCCTGTTCCTCACACAAGCTCTATATTTCACTCCTTTACACAGAGCAGCCTTGTGATCCACTGGGCCCCAATTCGGGCCCCAATTTCCCATTTACAGACCATAAAGCTTTATTTTTTGCATTTAAATACGTGTGAGCCTATACAAATCCTCTGTGAGGATCAAGCTGTAAAATTCCTGTTATATTTCCTTAATATGGCAACTACCTATGGAATAAATGTGAAATGGCACAGAACAACAATATTCCTGAAATCCGATGTTTGACATCGCCTTAAGCTAATATTCATCTAATAACCATGTCCACAGAAAGCTGTTTTCTCCAGCCCACAGCACACTCAGACTACCAGCTCCAGACCCCCATTATATAAGCACCTTTAATTTACTTTTTCTCCCCGATGTCACGGCTTTGACTGAAGTAGGCCGGCTGAACAGAGAGACCATTCTACGTGATCCCGCTCTCTGAGTGGTAAATAGAGAGATAGCTATCTGACAGCGCAGCTGGGTGACGGGCACACACTGGCCGAATCATGTCCGCATTGATTCGAGCGCATGGTAGCACACTGCAGCCTTTCTTATGAAACACAATCGACCCATCTGTAAAAAAGGCAGAGGAGCTGATTGCTGGCACACAGGACTTGATTGTCAGACAAGATTTTGCATGGACAGGGTGCATGACTAAACAGGTATAAAGCCATTTATTTACAGTATGTAACCGGACCGAGTAATTCAGCGAAGGAATCAGGCTGTTTACCATACAGTAAATAAAAACACATGTCCTGACGTATGCAAGCTTATTATGGAAACCGTGATGGACAACTTAATAGTAAAGCTTCTTAGCATTAGATATTCCTCATTTATCCTCATGCTCTGGACAGGCAATGAATATATATATATATATATATATATATATATATATATATATATATATATATATATATTTCTTCATTGCCTGTCCAGAGCATGAGGATAAATGAGTAGAACTGTAATAAAAAGCCTAACAATAGCACTGTGTGTCCTGTCCACACTCTTTAGTGCAAACAAGTGCTCTCTCACTCTCACACGACACTGGAGTCCGAGTTAATTCAAAAATAAATGGAGGCATTGAAATGCAGGTGGAAGCCTGGTCTTACTGCTCTTTTCACTGATGCGTCAAATTACACTGACAGAAAAAGGGGAAGAAAAAAAAATGTCTCAGTGCCCGTGCAACACACAGAATTGCTTTGACATTCAGACAGCCGGCTGTATAGTTACTTTACGATTTCTGTCGTGACCACTGTGCCACCTGCATACAATGAACCAAGCTCCATTATGATAAAAGAAAAAAAGCAGCAAAATGAAAGCACATTTGGAGTGATAAATGTCAGACACAGAGGAAGCTTTTCCTGATGGGCAAGCACTAAGGAAAAAGAGGAGGTCATGCTGGTGGAGGAGTGGATGTGGAGACGGGAATTCAGGGCATATAGGAGAGACAGTGAAGGAAAGGTTAAAGTAGACACTTTGGATTTGAGCCTATAACTGTATTTTAGTGGATGTATTTTAGTGAAGCATAGGAGTCATAACTCACTACCTGCATAGAGGCCATGCCTAAGTACAAGAAGCTCTATTCAGAACTCTACCATCAATCTCTCTCCCTCTCTTTCTCTCACTCACTCAGATACCATATGAATGTAAGAAAAGTATATATTCACATCTGTTTCAGTGTCCCCCCTATCGCTTTAAACTGATCTAGTCATTAAGTATCAGCTGATTTTTTTAAACTGACACAAATAGTGACGAACCAGACTGGTCTCACAGAGTAGAATCTGATCTACGAGTGGTCAACGGGCCCCAGACTGACCTCCCCGACCTCAAGCTTAAGATCAAATAAAGAAGAATGTAGAATACAGGCACACAGACACACTGCCATCTTCAGTCTGCAGTAGGAATTGCATGTGTGTCCTGCCAGGCAATATACACAGGCTTCATAATTGAGCATTAAACTGAAGCCGAAATGTCTCTGATGTTGCTCTAATGTTTAACAGGTTAAAAACCAGGGCAATTTTTTGCCACTTGTGTCTGGTTCTAAGAGTTCTTTTAACGTAAACAACTCAATATTTCATTTTTAGACCTTCATTAGGCTGTGGCTGATTGACAGATAAGTGGTTTAGCTGACTGAAAAGCTTTAAAAAAGAATGAACACTGCAGATGTATAAACAGAATCTGTTTCTGCAATCTGAAATAATATCACTGTTCTCGTGTGATATTTGTGAACGTACTAATTTGGCTTTGATGATCGTGATTACACGTAGTAAATTAAGTGAGCAGGCACATTCCTAGCATGAAAAGGCGTGCCTGTTATGAACACGAGCGTGCTACTCGGGCAGCCACTATCCTATTTTTCTAATCTCTGGCTCTTATTTTTATTGATTGCTCAAAGGTGCACAAGATGTTGCTTTTCATTTTGGCTTCGTAACAACACAGCTGCACTGAGTGGAGCCACGTTGTCCACCGTGTGCACCCTGCAAAACTTGCAGCTTGTGATTCGTTGTTAAGACAATGCCTTAATTAGAAATATTAATAATATCTTCGATAGAAAGCCAGCATAAGCATCGAAAGACAAGCGTATGTTTGCGTGAGTTGGGTTGTCATGTGGAACATATCCATGTCAATTTCTTGGAACATGTTCCACTGTAATCATTTTAGCAAATGATACACATTTACATTCTTAAGTACTAACCGCTTCACAAGTGCCCATCAAACGTGGATCCATTTAGGACTTTTAACCCTAATGATATAGCATAATGGAAATGATTGCGGTACACAGTAAAACCGCACAATACTTAACTGGAACAACAGATTGAGGTAATACACTAGCAGGTAAAGGTTTCCAAGAATAAATACTTTTCTAGAATAAAGTGCATCAGCTAAACATGACATGAATATAGAGTAAGTGGTGGGTGTACCTGGTTCCTCTGTGCTTTTGTATTGCTTCACCAGTATAGGAGTCGTTCTGCTTGCTAATGGTTGACTCTCAGCAGCCTAAAAATGACAGGTCACAATGAAAGACAATGTTATGCGAACAGTATGGAATATACAATATGTCCTATATATATGATATTAACCAGGTAACATGATTAATGACTGCCACATAAAGAGTTAATTAAAGAATTTCTCCTCTTTTTTTTTTTTTTTTTTTTTTTTACGTCATCCTTTAAATCCTGTGCACAGTGATGACAATTATTTGGTCTAGGAAAATCAAACTAGCTGAAGATATAATGAATATATACATGTAATGTAAATCTTGAACAGAACAAGAGGTACAAGCCTGTTGGTGTGAATAGTCTCCTGGCTGAAGGGAAGGTGCAGTAAAAGAGTGAAAAACATGTGGAGCCTCTGTGTGCTCTGCTGATAGGGAGTCGTTAGCCGGCAGCCCACCATTCATACCTATTGCGCCTTTTTCACCTAGTTTCCATAGAAACACCAATATAGAAACACAAAAGGGAGAAATTAATAAAAGGCCCACAAGCATTCATTCTTAATGAAATGAAAAAAGGAATTTCACAATACATGCCACCAACCATAGAAATGTTGCTGGCATAGAAATAAAATCGAATAAATGTCACTCATACAACCCTGTATTAACCATGCAGCCCAAAGCCGGTTTTCATCTTATACACGAAAGGCGTTGCTAGACTGGGTATATGTTTATACTGTCTAAAATGTGAATTTGGCAGGGATTTTTTTGTCATGTAGCACACGCTTAAACTGGATCCCAAGCCCACGCTGGCAGACTCAAGAAAATAAAATCAAAATAGCTTTAAATTCTCTCACAGTCAACAACACCCCCTTGTCTGTGCTCCCCGAGTATGTTTTTTTTCTGCTTTGGCACCACTGGTCTCCAAGCAACATTGAGGCTCTTTTTCTGCCATAAGTAGACTAGAGCAGCCTCAGTGTAAGGTAAATATTGGTTTAGGCCAACACAGGAGGGTTCTATTGCACTTCACTCATAGCTCACAGTGTTGATCCTAACACTTATGAACAGAGCTAAAACTGAAATACTGTTAGAATTTTTATTTATATATATATATATATATATATATATATATATATATATATATATATATATATATATATATATATATATACATATATACACACACACACACACACACACACACACACACACACACACACACACACACATACATATATATATATATATATATATATATATATATATATATATATATATATATATATATATATATATATATATAAAACTTCATCGCAAAGGTCTTGTGGAACGCTATGAAAAGAACATTATCAGAAGGTACGCATAGAAGCCAACATTTTCACAGGCTTTGGGAAGAAGCTGGGAGCAAAAGCAGAGCTCTTTTTCCTCTGCGCTCCCGCAGCTTGCATCCTGATTAACTCTCCAGAAATGCTGGCTTCCCCATGAGTGCTCCACACAGACACACTGCACAAACATCGTTCTTCCCTCTCTGCATATAACATGGTTAGTGTGAGCCATGCCCCATTAGAACTCGGCCCATTGAGGGCCACAAACACAAGATAGCGAGGCAGAAACCACCCAGAACCACAAAACTACACAAACTATATCTTCGTGGAAGGACTAACAACATTAAAAAAGGAGCGAGACATTTACAGGTCTGTGTGCGGTGAGCCATAATGTCTCTTATACTTAACAGTAGCATATGTCAGAGAGTGCTGTGTTTTGATGTGTGTATTTTTGTGTACCTGTGTACTTCATTTGTGATTGCCCAAGTGAATTCAGAGTAGTGTAGAGTGACTGTTCTGCAGAGGGAGATTGATGCTGCGGGATGAGAGAGTGTCCCATCACCACTCTCTCCTGTGCTTCAGTCAGAACCGGCCGCTGCCCCTCGCTCACCTCCCCACTGCTCTCCTCATCACACCACTTCTGCTCAAACATAATGACCCTACTGTTACTGAACAGCACAACATCCACTTTATTTTTCATCCCCATTTTTCAGTAAAGCTTGGATTGAACTCTGTTACGGTAGTGACCCCTACTGGCAAATAAGAGTACTGCTACAAATAAAAACTACAAAATTAAATACATTTACACTATGCATAATTTACATCACACAATATCAAATAGAACTGGTCATTAACAATGAAGCCTCCTGACAAAAGTAAAATGCAACAGTATCACATACCTCTGGTTGCTGAGACTGGCTTATTGGACCCTGTTCCATCCGAGCCAGCAGTGACAGGATCGGGTCACGGTGGGCTGATACAAGTGGCCTTCGCATGACTTCACCTTCACTTGGAGGATCGTAATCCTGACAAGCAAAGGAATGGGCAATGCTAATGAAAATATATTTCTATACTATTAACACTAAAACTAAAGAAGTACTCATCATAAATTACCATTTAAACTAGCTAGTGATATGCTCTATACTTTCTGTGTACAAAATTCAAATAAAAAAACAAAAACAAAGAGAATCTCATGGTTCGAGTAGTTAGATATTCACCATTTCCTGGATTCCATGCAGTGAGCTGTTGAAGCTTGTCATTAGGTTCTGCAAAGTAAAGCCTTCCTCTGTCAAAGCTGCAGAGAAAATACATAAAACCTGTTCTTAGGGATATAAAGACAGGAATAGGATGAACTTGTGTGGGGTAGACAGTTTCAAGCAATAACTCACAAGGTCAGTGGTTCAGTAGACAATGTGTATTGATCTGAATCACACACCTAGGTGGACCCTTGTGGTGTCCTTGTGTATACGCACTCGTGTGTGTGTGTGTGTGTGTGTGTGTGTGTGTGTGTGTGTGTGTGTGTGTGTGTGTGTGTGTTGATTGTAAATCTCTGACAGGCTGCCGAGTACCTCTGACTGCAGCCATCTGGCCGCAGCTGAGGAGCAGCTCTCCCTCAGAGATGTGCCTGGCTGCAGTCTCTGTCTCTGTGATGGAGGTGCTGGAGTGTGAGCTGTTCTCCTTCACAGACGAAGACTCAGGAGGAGCAGGTATAGTATGCACAACTGCAGCCATTGGAGGATTCTGTGGTTTTTTGGGGGGAACTGGGGAGAAGGGAAGGATGATTTCCTCTTCCTCCTCACAGGCAACTGACAATACACTGGTGAGGGATGGAGGAACAAACAAGAGAGATAAGCAGGGAAGTACATAATATGCAAATATGTTCTCCACAAAAAGCATAAAAAAAAAGACTTAAAATAGAATAATTACATAGATATTGTGGTGTATAATGCTGACCAAAAACAACATGGAGTGGACCATGGGTTAAACGTAATATCTCTCTTTCTTACATAGAAAGATCTGGAGATGTTCACTGCATAGGCCTTTTCTTAAAAAGAACTTCAGTAAAATATACTTGATCCAACATTTTGTCAGTATTTTTGTGTTGTGACCCAACACTGTCACTAAGTGCCTGTGCTTAATTTTATTATCATGTATACTGAATAGTGACATATGGGACATATTGAACATATGCAAAGCTCTGCAACTATTAATAAGTTTGTTGCTTTTCTTTCTTTCTTTCTTTCTTTCTATCTATCTATCTATCTATCTATCTATCTATCTATCTATCTATCTATCTATCTATCTATCTATCTATCTATCTATCTATCTATCTAAATAATATATATTTAAATATATTATACTTTGTGTGTAAATATATGTAATATATGTAATATATGTAAATATAGCTCTTCCAGTGTTCCTATTGTTGGTACTTTTTTTTTTTTTTTTTTAGATGTTTTATACATGTACTTTAAATGAATGCATTCTTTATCACTGTTTCACTTTACCACCTCATACATCAATACCTGTTTTAGGTGGGGTGAGATATTTGTTTCCTGGATAAATAAACACTTTCACACATTCTCCTCTGGTTGGTAAAATAGCAAAGTGTTTTTTATTGGATAACATTTATTCAGGTTGCTTTAATTATATTAATGCATCAAGGTACATTTACTGCATTGTTTGGCCAGATACGTCTAGAGAAAGACGGTGATAAAGACTTACACTGGTAGTGGGTGCTGCTCCTTTTCCTCACTGTGTGGTTTCTCCTCTGTAAGTGGAAGTTCTACATCACCCAATGGATGGTTTTGCATGTCTGCTGACTCTGGTGTCTGTGTCCTTCTAGGGGATGCAATTGGCGTGCATAAAGGTGTTTCCACTGGTTCCACTGATTGTTCTAATGAAAGTGGACAATATCCATATAAAGCAAATGTACAGAAGGGTACAAAAGCCTGAAAATGCACTGCATTGAGTAAATACTGTGAGACCTGGTAAAACTGGCTGCTGAGGCTGTACATGCTGGGAATCTCTGAGTGATTGGGCAGGGGAAGGATGCTCTGAGAGATCTGGAGTGCTGACTGGAGACACTGCCTCCCTCAGTGCTGGGGAAATCTCTTTCAGACTGGGCTCGGGAGTGGGCACTGGTGTAGGCACTGTAGTCTCCTGTCCGGGTGGTGACAGACCATGAGAAACAGGTGCCATTGGAAAACTAATTATCATCAACATTGCATCATTGCATCAACAGTGGGTTAATGGGATGGAAAAATTATTTAAGCAATAAAAATTGGGTGTTTTTGTGCAGTCTGTTTTTCTGTGAACTCATTTACCTGCTGCATGTGTGTATCCTGAGTTGAGGCAAAAGGCTCTCTCTGGCCCAGGGTTAGGGCGATTATGTCGGCCAAAACCTCATTCACATACTGCCGGATGAGCTCCGAGTCCACTGGCAGGCCGGCATCCACAACCACCTGCAGTCCTCCCGCTGTCTCTACTGCCCGGTAGCAAAATACAAAGGAGGCCTTCTAATCACATACTTAAATGGCGATAATTTAATGCTAACTCTAGTTACAGTTGAATATATTCAGAGTTCTGCAGAGATTAATTGAAGCAGGAAGGTGAACATGGTAATGGTTGATTGCGTGAGACAATTGGTGCCACATAAATCTTCATATCTCATTGTGCAGGGCAATTTTAGTTCAGTGCCAGGAACGATCAGCATTCTGCTGACAGGTTGACATGTTTGGCCGCAAACGGACACGCTGTGAATTGTGCTCAGGCCTGGAACAATATCGTTCCCCATTTCTGACCAACGTCTTTTGATCAAAAGGTCTATTTCGCATGTCAACGGGCAACTAGATTTCCTGGGCTCTTGCCCAGAACAAAACGGGAAGAACACACCCCTGTGAAGACATTTTTATTTTTTACTCAATAAAAATGACTGCTTTACTATTATAAGGCAACAAAGATTTTTGGAAATCAATCATTAATATTATAGTAAAACTTGATATAATATTGCTAGACATAGTCAGCATTCTGCAATATTTTAAATATCTGCTAAACCTCAACAATATAATAATTCTAAAACGGCAAAGCAACAGCTATTTCACCTTTACCGTATTTCTACTTTGTGTACTACTTTAACGTTAAAAGCTTTACTCTGAGACATGCACTAGGTTGCCCACTTCAGCAGAAGACTCCAGTCAGTCTCTGAATGTGCTGACTGGAGCTTGCTGCTTGCAGACTTGTAGCCTCCTCTGCAAATTTGATACATCATTGATCTTTCTATTAAACGAGAGTGGGGATTAATGAGGCGGGCCGAGAGAGCGTGGGCTGAGTTAAAGTGAGCCGAGTGAAATGGAGGAGAGGAGGAGTGCAGGGAATGAGGAAGAGCAATCTTACTTTAATGAGGAAACACCATGTCCCAGTGCTCCGACAGCTTTGACAAATGCGCCGCTCACTTCTGCGCAAACTATGAATCAAAATTATGAGACTAAAGAGGGAAAAAGCCATGTTATGCATAAGTCTCCCCACTCTGCTGGTTTCCACCAAATGCCCTTAATTATTTTGTTTTTTTTGACATCTCGAATACAAGCGATAGATTAGTTGACGCAACAGTGAACCGAAAGACAGGTGGCAATGTAGGAACTGTGCCGACAGTCATGTGTCACCAGAGAATTGCACCATCATTATGTTCACTATAAAATACCAGGTGTCAATATCTGGGTGAATTGATTTACCTGTGGTGTCTGAGGTGACACTGTCCTCTGGCACTGATTGGACGGCTGGGTCTGTAAGGGCGGGCTGAGGAAACATCCCACTGATCATCCTTGCCATTAGCTGCTGCTCCACCCTGCAAAAGCAAAAACAAGTCACTCAATAAATGTACAACTCCTATAGATTACACTGTTACAGACTTAAATAAAACTAGGTAGCAGGTTACAAAACCCTGGAGTGCAAAAGAGTCACAGAAGTTGTATTTGCACTTAATATTTGGTCATTAGAAAGATATGTATTAGTTCTGCCTCCAAATGTTCATTGTTTAATATCAAATTCATGTCATGAATTCATGAATGTGTAATGAATGAGCTATAATGATATCAGAACAGCAAACTGCCCTATTTGCGGTTTTTTTTATATATATTAGATACATTTAGATACATAATGACACTATTATATGGCACACAGGAGAGGATATGTTCCCTGCTAACAGGCTTTCTTTCTCATGTTGTCTCAGAGTATTTTTCTCTCCAGTGTCACCTCTGACTTGCTTATTAGGGCTTTATATTTACAGCTACAGATTTCTGAATAGTTGCTTTTAACAAAGGCTTTAGTTTCAAGCACTATAAATAACATCAAATAGACTAGACTGCATTAAACAGACCTTTGTTCTATTACTTTAACCCAATTCTATGAGATTCATGTCTATATCTTGTGTACTTGTAAAGCAGTAGAGCCAAATGGGTGGGGGACTGAGGGGGCTGCCTTAACACTTTCTATCCACAAAGGAGGCCTTAGACTAAAAATGTTTGAGAACCACTGTGTCGAGGCAATAAGGGCATTTAGTCAAGCTAAACATGACAGGTGTTGATATATTGCAGTGCATGGTGAGAACAGAAGCCCCTTACCAGTCCACAAGTTGATACTCCAGGGTCTCTCTGCGCTGGATGGCGGTGAGTATGGGCTGGGTGAGAGGATCGGGTTGATTTGACTGTGTTGGGAAAGTCGGACCGTGGTACAGGGCAACTGGAGGAGAAGGAAGTCCATGCAGCTCTATAGGAGAATCAGGAAATTCTCCATCCATCTCTGGTTCCTAATTTTACAGGACAGTAAGAAAACAAGTTAGTAATAAAAATGTCTGTATTCTGATTTGTGTCTTTACAAAAACGATATCCACCTCAGCAGACATCAGTAAGGTCGTGTACACTAGCTGAGAACTGCAACACGCGTTCGGCAGCATACATTACTATCTGAGTAGAATTTGGAAAAGTGGGGCATTTGTCTTCTGTTACTCTCCTCAGTTATGTGTGTTTGTACTGAACTCTTTGGTCACTGGTTTGCATTATGCACAAATTCCTCTGGCACCGAGTCAGAGAGCCTTGGGTAAGCCAGGACCAAATGGCTCATTCCCAGTGGCCAGGCTCCATAAAGAGAGACAGAAAGAGGGCGGAAATAATGGAGAGAGAGAGAGAGAGAGAGAGAGAGAGAGAGAGAGAGAGAGAGAGAGAGAGAGAGAGAGAGAGAGAGAGAGAGAGAGAGAGAGAAAGTGAGAGATTTAGCAAGAAGAGAGAAAAAAAAAAAGAAAAAACTTGGCTGTGTTTGTCAGTTACTGAGTTTGTTTGAAGTTTATGGCTCCATCACAGTCCCAGCCTGCCAGAGTGGAGACATTGGAGGCTTAGAGCAATGACATTTTAGGAGTGGGCATCTGGCCCTGGTTGCTCTTGGAGACAGGGTTTGTTTGATGAGGTCTGGGCTGGAGTGGCTGCACCCTTTATTTGACAGCTGGGAGAGCGAGAAGACTAAGTGGGAGAACGTGTGCCAGGCATAATTGGATTTTAAGCCTAATTAAAGGCAGAGCTCATGCACATCACTTGAATTCTTTAATAGTTGTCTCTGTTTGGTTTGTGTACAGTTCTGGAGCAATAACTCTGACCTTAACTGCCATAAAAACTATTTAAGTGGCAGTATAATTCTGACATGACTCGACATGAAATTTTCAATTGCAATACCATTGCTACAAAAAGAAAGCAGCAAAACACATTAAACACACTCAATCACTAACCAGCTTTGCTGAGAGCAAACAATTGCTAATGATTCACAATATGCAATAATAGTTAAGAATTCAGACACATTTTCATTAAATCAAGATAATCTTTTAGAAGATACAATTTAAATATGCAGTGCTGTGAAGCTATAACTGGTCAACTGTCTGTGAACAATCAGGGTTGACAAATAGCACAACTAAACTCCTGTTTTTGAAAAAAGATACGATTTGTCTCCGGATGCAGTTTGCTTGTAAAACCAAAAGGGGGCAATGTGGATTAGTCCATGCTATTTCAAGTACTTTAACCTTCTTTTATTTTCATTATCCGCGCTCTTCCTTTTCACTAGTTACAACAACATGGATCTGCTCTTCTCTCAGTCTAACGACCGCTGTGCTATTTCTGTGCTAACTGATGCTTGCCCTTGACCGACCTGGAATGGGCCTACAGTGTGATATCCCGAGCAGCTTTCTTTGCTTGTTAGCCATAAATATGGGAGGCTTATGGCTTTGGGTGTATGCTTGACTGAACTGTGCAGTGAGATGAATTCCTGAACAGCAAGAGTCTGAGCGGCACTGAACAAAGAGGGTTACGGGTTGTGCACGCGCACCACGCCCCTTCCAATACCAATCGCCTAAATCGACCTTCTCCACAGTGGATTTTCTAATTCGTTCAGTCGGTTTGGATAATTAATAAAAGTGATGTTCCTTTTCACCCGTTCCCTCAGCCAACCTTATTAACCAAGTGCCGAAAGTGTGATGCTTCTGAGAGCGTGGCGTCAAACCAAATCTATATTTGCGGTTCTGTCACACTCGCTTTGCGTATGTACCCCTGTTCTTGAAGCAGCCTGGGTGTTGGAAGCTGTCAGCCTCTAGGCATGCGAGCAGATGACCTTTGAAGTGTGCGATAGAACATGTGCAATCAGGCCAACACGAAATCAAGTTGTGCTCAATTCGATTTACCTGGCTGTTGTCTGCCTCCTCAAAGACGTTGGTTCCGGGAAAGCCATCGTTCTCCTCAGCCCCTTCTTCAAACGGTGGGGTTTCTGCTGCGGCCTGTGAGGCAGGAGCGGAGGAAAGAAGGTTAACGAGGCATTAAAATGGCAGGAAAAATCCCCATGCCGTTAATAGCACGAGGGGTTATGAGCGTATATGTTTATTAAATTATTAAAGATCATGATGACAACATGAAGCAGTTGATTAGAGTTGACCATTCAATAAACTACAATGCTTTGTTGGAGGCAATTATCACACAGCACCTTCCATTTGCACAGGTGCTCTCACACACACACACACACACACACACACACACACACACACACACACACACACACACACACACACACACACACACACACACACACAATATACAGAGAGGCTCTTCAGCATCTCCTGATGCTCTTTCCACCAATCCCTGCAGCCTCTCATCAGGGCCATGGAGCTGAGTAATGTAGAGCACAATTACTCTTTCCCCAGCCTCACTCATTCCTTTCAAGCACATTACATTACATGAGAGGGCAAAAAAAAAAAAAAAAAAAAAAAAAAAATCATGCTCCCTAGGAATCCACTCACTCACGCTCACACGCTCACACACACACACACACACACACACACACACACACACACACACACACACACACACACACACTTGCACACTGATTGCAAAGGTCATGATCTGTCCTGCTCATGAGCCTCATATGTGAAAGAATCACAAGTCCTTCCCCCAGGGGTCACAAACACTGGCTCTGCTTGCTCGACTTTGTCGCCATAGTAACCGAGATAGAGAGAGAGAGAGAGAGAGAGAGAGAGAGAGAGAGAGAGAGAGAGAGAGAGAGAGAGAGAGAGAGAGAGAGAGAGAGAGAGAGAGAGAGAGAGAGAGAAAGAGAGAGCTCCTTGATTCATGTTCACTCAGCGTGAGATGGAGCCGAAGCTAAGCAGACACAGACAAGACACTTTGCAGTGTGCTCTGCAGAGGAAAACACATCACAGGTGCAGCATATTACAAGCTCTTAAGCGTCTAATGATGATCTTTGGATTAGAATGCAGCAAATGTGCAGTTTTATGTCAAAGCATGTTGTGAAGATAAGTTCTTTCTGCAACCATGGGCCTGTTTAAAGAGCCTTAATATCACAACACAAACGCCAT